>NW_023340268.1:14891349-14911598 GCF_004916995.1 Morone saxatilis
CACACACACACACACTTTCCATTTCTTATGGAAGCATGTACTTTTGCCCTCTCTCTCTCCTCGCGCTCACTCTTTCCCATGACATCAGGACCCACTCTGCTGTCTTCCCAGCACTTTGCGGCGCTCGTGCAAAACCCAAACTTTCAGAGCGTACCTGTGACACTTCTCGCCGCTGTTCGTCTCCACCATTATCATCATTATCTTGATCACTACTTTTTCCCCCTCAGCAGTTATCAGTACTGTAGGAGGGGAAAAGTCAGTCACCCTTTTGACCTCTGGTTCTTCCTCTACTAGTGTGTGAATCATGTTTGGTGACATTCGGCTCAGAGGAATGCCTCAGGTCGAGGCTACTTCCTTTTCCTATCAGTGGAAAAGAAAGGGCACTTCAATGAAGTCCTAATTACCCCCCATCACTGGCTTAATATCTCCACTGAAGAGCTGAGTGGGTCAAGCCTGGGTTAGCACTGTGGCTTTATCACTGTGCTCTATTCTTTGTTTGTGTTGATATTTTTACCCTCTGATGACTTTATTTTTCTGTCATGCATGGAAAGCATGTATCCTTTCATCGCCCTCGTATTATTAACTGATGCCCCGATGAAAGCCTAATTGTAGGGTGAAACAATGGCGCTACACTTAGCACTGTGCTACATAATGAGCACGAAAAGTGAAGCTGCTGTAAGACACTGATGCCCGTCTGGTGCTTACATGTTATTAGTAAGGTGTAATAAGCAGTTAGGAAAAAACACAAACAGATTTGTATTATAGGGCTCGTCCTAATAAAAATGACTAGCTGCAGTATACAGTGATGCTGTCAGAAGCCAAGACTGTTACACTCCCGCTGGCACCAAAGGGATCATTTTCCTGGAGATAATGTCGTGTCTCAGGGTGAAACTTCCATCATCTGTGGCATCTACCTCATTAAACACAGCTTCCACAATAAAGACGTGATAATAGGGGATAACATATCATAGGAGCTTAGAGTGTGATTGGTCAGAGTGCATGATCTCTGTGTAAATGAAAATACAGAACAGAGAACTACGGGCTTCCTGCTGAATGAAACCGTGGTACAGGAACTGACCTATAGATATACTGCAGTTCCCAACATACAGTACAATGAGGTGGCATGTTGATGTGGTGTTTTTGCTTCTTCTGTTTTGCAGGCTTGTGTATGACATGAATGACAAACAGGACAGGCCTTATGTGTGCGGCGCTCCGGGCTGCTCTCAGGTAAGCTTCTAACAGTATGTGTGTGTTACACCTGCACTGTAATGGAAAATATTCAGCAGGAAAATATGTGATTGTTGTTGCCAGATATTAACTCCTGACAGAATAAAATAAAGTATTGTAAGTCAAATAAAATGCTTTAATGTTGAAGAAAAGTCATTATGACCTGATTATTATTATTAAGTATAACTGATCAATATGTAGTTATATGGTCAACTGCTCAGCTTGGTCTTCATATGCTGGCAAAAAAGAGAGAGGACACAATGAATATCCAGGCTGATAATAAGATTTTCAAGGTATAAGATTTTATTATATCTATATCCAAAGGTAAAATTAAAATACAGATTTTTTTAATATATATATATATGATGTATACATTATAAACAATGATACATATTCTTAAATACTCAACTGACTAAGACCGTTATGATTGATTAGTCAGTTCCAAGAGGCGTCAGCTGATTTAACTGAACATCTCATCCCATGTGTCATGTCATACAGCTGCACGCATCTCTTCATGTCTTTCTCACTCTGTCGGTGTGCTGCAGCGCTTCCAGTTAGAGGAACATCTGATCATCCACAGACACAAGCATGAGATGACCCTCAAGTTCCTCCCCATCAAGACGGATACAGCGTTTACAGGTGAGGGAGCACAAAAGAAGCTAGCAATTGCATAAAGAGTAGAAAAGAAAAAAAAACATATTGTCAGTTCTCTGTCTTCTCTCCCAAAGCTTTCATTTGTGTTTTCCCTATAGGAAATATTTTAGCCTGGGGGAAATGATTTTAGTCTACTAGTTTTTTCCCCTTACCTTCCCATAACCACAAATAATCTTCCTCTTTTTTTACACTACTTAGTTATGCTATATGTCACTCAGTTCAGCTGTCTGTCTGGCTGCATGTGTGTGTGGTGACCTCTTTTTAGGATCAGTGCTTGATGAAAAAATGATGACGCTACGTTATACAGTATGAAATCAGATAAGCTCGATACAGGCTTCCTTCCCTCAGATAGTCTGTGCTGTGAAACGGAGCTGCTCATGTTGCAACATGTACAGTATACTCCGTCAGATTAGACCAAACATACTGATAACGCCATCGGCATCAGCGAAGACCCACTTTGATTTAACACAGGGAGGAGGTGTGCAGGGGTCAGCACTAACTAAATATTTTACTCACATTTGGATATTGGGCAAAGTAAGAGGAATGGGAGTGCAAGTAGGTACAGGGGGGAAA
Source organism: Morone saxatilis (assembly GCF_004916995.1). Classification (NCBI taxonomy): domain Eukaryota; kingdom Metazoa; phylum Chordata; class Actinopteri; family Moronidae; genus Morone; species Morone saxatilis. The sequence continues at coordinate 14,893,804 of NW_023340268.1, forward strand.
AATGACCATAATCAGACCCTAGTGTCCACTGCGTGCAACAACAAATTATTAATGCCGTGGTTTTTAACTCCACAGAGATATTAAATAAAACACATCTGCCTTGTAGCCACTCATACTTTTGCTTCAGTTATACTAATCCAATTGTTCGTCACAGCTTTCAGGTTGTAAATGTAAAAGCCCTTATAATTCTAATAAAGGATGCAGAATAGGATGCATGAAAAGTAGCTTTACTAGCCATGCATTTTTTTTCTATTGCACCACCATGATCGAGAAGACCGTGGTCAGAGAACTGATGTGACACAGTCTGTAACCATAGAAACAGCAGTCTATCTGGACGTAAACATCAACATGATATCTAAATTCTCCAGACTCTCCTTCTGAGCCTCTCTCTGTCTCGGTCTCTATCCTGCAGCCTGTCACGCCTCCTGCAGGAAATCTCATGTCAAAACAAAGAGCCCAGCTGACCTTTGACCCCTGCATGTTTAGACGGCTCGGAGAGACAGACTGATGTTATCACAGGGAGAGACAGAGAGCGCGGCTGAGAGGAGACTTAGCATTACAACTTACAACAACGGTTGATTTAGAAAGCAAATAAGCGAAGAACAGGAGAGACGATTGTTGCAAAAGGGCAGAAACACATGAATGCCTACCAATTATTTTTTTTTTTTAAACCTGTCTCTACTTTTTTGTGTGTATTTGTATGTAATGTTTCCAGACCAGACTCCGACACCAACCCGATTTTTGCAGAACTGTGAAGAGGTTGGTCTATTCAAGGAGATAGAAGAAGAGTTTCTTCAGGCACAAGAAGAGGAAAAGAGCAAACAGGTACATTTTTACAGAAAAATGCAAAGGAAAATCTATTTCTTTTGGCTCTCTTAGGCTGAGGTTACTCTAAAAGGTATGGAAAGCAAGAATCAAGACCAAATGTTGACTTGTGCTGTATTGCTGATATGTGTTTTTGCTTGTGACGTCCGTCAGGTTAGTGTTTTGAGTGACACTTCAATGTGAGGGAGATAAAAGCAGTCAGACCCAATTAGACGACTGCAGATATCTGACCTGCTGCAAGGAAAGACACACCAGGCGATCACATTCTCCCCTTTAAATTAAACAGCTAGACATCACACAGACAAGCGCATGCAGACACACACTCACACATACACACACACACACCTAAACAAATGTATGCATGCATGCACACACACATTAAAATCACCTCAGATGACAAAACACACAACGGACTGAAAGCAGACACTGCCCTGCGAATCCAAAGTGGTCCCAGCTGATTGTCGCTCCCACTTCTCTCCACAGACGCTTTCTCATAATGGGCCATCCTGTATGAACCTGCTCAAACCGCAGCTTCACCTCCAGCACCCACATCCCCAGCAACCCCTGCACCATCCCCAGACCCATCCCCTGCAGCATCCCCAGTCTCATGGACCCATGATAGGGCCCAGCTGCAGCCTGGCTGCCCAGCAAGCTCTGTCCTCCTCCCAGTCCGGATCAGTCATCACCCAGGCTCCTTCCACCCTCACACACTCAGGGTGAGTATGGCTACGCACATACACACCTAAAGGCAACTGAACGCACACATAGAGTTATACTTACTCTCTTCATCACACACAAACACGTTTTTCCCTTCTATGCAGCCTTTTCTCACTCTTTCTTCCACTCCTATACCCTGTCTCGCCCATCCTGTTTTGGATGTATTATAACTCATTCTGTCTGGCACAGACTGGCATTTCCCCCTGCATAATTTATCACTGCACTAATGAACTGAGAGAAGGGAGGGGGGAAAAAATCAAACATCAATTTACTGAGAGAACAAAGTAATAGCAAAAGAGATGGAGAACCGCTGCATAACACCCACTCAAACCCACTGACACTACCCACCCTGCCACCCAAATACTGCCTCTGTTATGTCTGCTAAGACTCAGAACCAGACTGGAGTCTCTCAGCGCCTGTGCAGCCTCCACGGCTCCCTGGTTATCACCCAGTTCAAGAGACAGATTAGAGGAGTTCCTGTCTTTCATCTGACCAGCAGCTGCTCTTTCTCTTCCTGACATTTCAACTTTGGATCTGGATTTATGTCATATACACTGTGGATTCAATAAAAGATTTCACACCAGTTTTACCTTTAGCATGCTGTTTGATGAGAAAAATTTGATTATTGTATTGTAGTCATCAAATTTCAATGTATTCAATTATTCACTGATTAAAATTACATGACTTTGACAACACTGTAATTGGCAAAGCAAGCAGCACTTGATTTAGTGTAGATGACATTCCACAGTTTTAATCTAACATGCACATTTTGTAACTTGTAATTTTTTTATATTTACATTATGTTTACATTTTACAAATATCTTTTTATTGAGCAGATATGTTTTACATACATTACATTAGTGCATGCAGTGCTCATTGTCCATACAACTGTGCATGTGGCAATGATGAGTGATGTCAAAATAAAATGACAGATAGACTGAAGAACTATATCAATACAAAAAAGGCAAGTAAACTAATAATGGATAAAAAATAAGAAACTAATAAAAAAATAAAATAATGACGTTGATAGTAAAAAAAAAGGGGTTGACCAAAGAATATTTGACATTTTAAGTAAGATTGCCAATAACAACATGTCTGTGAATGGAGTATAAGTATTTCTAATAAGAAGCACAATTATGTTTTCATAGAAAACACCCCACAAAGTAGAATAAACAAAACAAAAACACAGTAAAACGGGTTTCACTATATTTTCCTCAAACTTAGTTTTTCTCAGATGCTTAACTCAACTTTATTTATATAGCATCTTTCATACAAACATGCAGTCCAAAGTGCTTCATATAACAAACTGACACAACATATGAAAACAAAAGAATAAATACAATTTTGCAAGACTAAAACTTAATGCAATGAAAACAATAAAATGTAAAACATAAAAAAGAAAAGTTGATATAAAAATAAACACCAGGAAGACAAATCATGTAAAAACTGTTTAAACAAAAAAACTAAGGCTATAACATTACTCCAAATTAAAAGCCAGGTTAAAAAGAATTTATAAAAATACTGAGAGAGCTTGTCATTCTAATATCTAGGAGCAGTGAGTTCCACAGTTGAGGGCCATAAGAACAAAAGGCACTCTCACCAGTACTTTTATGGGACACATAAGGAACATTTAAAAGAAAAGCAGTGGAAGACCTTAGTGATTCATAATTTATATTCATTCTAAACTATTTCAAATGTTTCAACTGCTAATTTTCAGCAGAGAGCACACTTAATTTCTTTTTTTCCAGAAAAATATTTTATTGTTTTGTCTACCAGTCGCGGTTATCACCTAATAAATAAATATAAGCCTTTCATTAGTTTCAGTAGGTTTCATTATTACAATTGTAGACACTTAGTCAAATGTTTTTGGACTTTGGACACGTGCCTTTATTTAGAGACAGTAGAGCCAGACAGGAAATAATGTGGGAGAGACACAGAGAACAACATGCAACTGCCGGACTCCAACCAGGGAACACTGTGAATACATGACCAGGATCTTAAACCCCCAGTTTCACCAGCATTGTTCTTAATGTTTTTGGAGGCTAAGGGGTAGATTTTAAACCCTTCTTATCCCAACACCCAGTCTTACAGAAAGAAAAGCCTCCCAACCACCCATCAACAGACCTATAACTGACATCTGCTTGTAACACATATTTAGACAAACAAAGCCTTTATAAGTCTATGTCAACGACATAATGAGTTTCAAACATCTGTCCAGGATCAGACGGGACACAACGGGACAGTGGGGAGAGAGTTGACAGTCAATTACAGTCCACTAAATCAGTGCCCTCTGAATCCAGACAGCATGTTCGTCGGTGAAACCAGCTAAGTGTTGCTAAATGAACCGTGGATCTGGTGTCTGACTGTTTCTCCTCATGTTTACCACCAGTTTCCATAGCAATCTGGTCTCTGAGTGTCTGGCTGTTGGCCCGGTAGAACTGTTGTGGTTACGTTAGGAAATGCTGTTTTGGTTTGTCTGTACTTTGTTGTATGTTAAATGCCGCATACCCCAGATTCAGTGATGACATCATTGCCGATGACCTCAGCGCGGCCACGGAGGCCCACGCTGTCTGATTGGCTGAGAGCCAGAGCGGTTAGGTCAGCACATGGCACCCCGGGTCTCCACATCCCCTGCTGTGATCCCCTAGCTTCTCTCCTGCCTCTCAAGCTGTCACCTTTTTCCATATCTTTGTTTTTTTCCCCCGCTTTTGTCACCTCATCATAGTTTTCGTTGTCATTGCTTCACCTCAAACCTCTGTTTACACATTTTTGCTCACATACAATAACATTTGATTTTTTTTCATTCAGCGGAAGCCTTTGTCCAGATTTTTTAAGTTTTGTTTGACCCAAATTATAAAGCAGCATATTTTCTCACTTACTTCTAGTGGTTTGTAGCTTTGCAGATAGTTTTGGTTTTATGTGCCCACATTTTTTAAGTTTTCCACCTCTGAGATGTCTTCCTCTACACAGTGTTGACTGACACCAAATATCCCAATGACAACCTCAAACCTGCCTTTGTTCTCCACTGTTGTCTCCTGTGGGGTGTGATGACATTTTGGTAAAATAACACACACATGCAGCTTTGGTGCAAATACAGCTGAATCTTGACAACTGTAAACACTTAACACAGTTAAATAAAAAGTGTACAAGATGAACAATGAAGCATTCATTCCTAAGACATGCCTCCAGTGTTCTGCTGTAATAGTATACATTTACGCAAACCCAAACCCACCACAGTTAAAGTAATGAGAAAAGATATCCTTTTAAAAGTATAGCTTTTGTTGCATTTAACAGACATGTACACATGAGACAGATTTACAAAGCTTTTATCAAAGAGTTATGAATGAATAATAATTTGACTAGGAAAGAAATTTTGCCAGATTTAACCACCCAAATTATACAAAAAGTATCCTAAATTAGTAGCCCATTTGGGAACAAAACCTCAGAATGTAGCAACGCTGCACCTCAGTGCAATGGAGGTAAACAGAATGTGGGAATGGAAACAACTCTCTCCGGAAACCTTGTGCAAGTTATTCTGGATAATCCACAGAGCAACAAGGTTCACAGGGAATATTTTTTCGGCACAAAATAGTTTCAATGAAAGTTTTCACAGCGAGGTCTGTGGATTATCTGTGGGGTATGTTTTCTAAAAACACTCAGGGCTTAAACTGACATTTTTAGATGTTTTGAGTGCCCCAAACAGTATTCCAATCACCTTCATTATACTGGGACGGAGGTTGAAATCTCTGAGATGCTCACCTCTTAGGTTAAATCAGTAAATGTGTTGCCAATTTTGAGCAAATTGATCCTTTTGAAGTGACAGATCAAGTCAATCAGTCCTAGTAGATTTAAACCTTTATGTCATCCATTTATCTATCCCTATTTTCCACATTGACCTTTTTTAACCATGTCCATCTATCTCAATCTCACCTCTATCTGCCATTAAGGCCCGGCTATAAATGTTGCAACTTGCACCTCTCTTTGAACCCGGATTAGTGAAACCATAGCTGCGGATAGCCCTCTGGCATGACCCGTCTCTCTCTCTCTGTCTCTGTGGCTGACCACAGGCCGGTTCCTGGGCCGCTGTCCTCCCTCCTCCACATGCGGAACAGACACAGACAACCGCTGCCGGCCTCCTTACCTGGCCCCCTCCCAGACTCCGCCATGCAAGGGGCATCTGCTCAGCACATGCCCGTAAGTATGGGTGCTCACACACATACATTTGCATTCAGACGCACGTGCATTATGTTTTATTGATGCAGGTATAGTGGCCAAAGTGGTCAAGTTCCCGGAGTTAGAAATATTCATGGCTGACAGAAAAATTCACTTCACTCTTGTGGATGAATTAATCAAGCTCCAAATGGATGTGACCTTTTTACACTTGAGGTTATGTATGTGCCGGAGCGTTTTCTTGTCATGGTTGAAAGGTTATTTTTGTGTCAATTTTTTCCCTTCTTCAGATAGAGAAGCAGATGTCGTGTATAATGGGTATACCTGGTCCTGTACACAACCCCCCCTGTTCCTCACCTCAGGTACCAGTTCAGTTCAAGCACTCATATTTTCTAACATTATGCTTTGTCAAAGATTCTCAGTATGAGCACGCTATTTTATTATTACTATTGATGAAATGCATACACACACTACGGCTGGACCACAAACAGCTTTTTGAAAACTGATACTAAAGCCATTGTTTTTGGGTGAAAACTGATCAGTTGTAGTTTCAGTATTAAAGAAATAGTTTCACATTTTGGGAAATTCATTTATTCACTTTCTGGCAGAGATGTAGATTAGAAGATTTATACCAATCTCATGTTTGTTAGTATGAAGATACCACCAGCAGCTGGTTAGCTGGTGGTAACACAGGGAAACAGCTAGCCTGGCTCTGTCCAAAAATAACAAGTAACAAAAAAAACATCTCTAAAGCTCACTAATTTACACGTTATATTTATTTTGTTTAATTTGTACAAAACAAAAGTGTAAAAATGACAATTCCTAGTTTTACTGGGGGTTACGTGCCACACTATTTTGTAGCTGGGAGTAACTTCCTGGTATTGCACGCTATCAGAGCCAACAAATAGTTCAGCAAATCCTGTAAAACATTGACTCGTCATCTTTTTACAGTATTTGTACGGATTACACAAATGAGATATAACATGTTAATTAGTGAGCTTTAGGGGTGTAGCTTTGGAGAGAGCCAGGATTACTGTGTCTCCCTGTCTTTAGGCTAAGCTAAAGCTAAAGAAAAATGCTAAAGCAAAATGTCAAACTGTTCCTTTAACTTTTAATGATTTCATTTTTCTCATCTCTACTAAATTAAAGCCACAAAACACAGTCTGCCTTTGGCTTATTCCTTTCTAATCGCTCTGTAAGCGTAATTCTACACGCATACAGACGTGCACACACACACACACACACACACAGGTCCGTACCACAGGAAGTCACAATCTACATGTCCTCCCTGGCTTTCTTGGTTGTTTTATTTTCCTTGTGTTAACATGCTCTCAATCTCTCCCCTTGTAAATTTTACATTTCCTCTTTTCAGGTGCATGTAGTATGAATTGTTAAATATATGTGTGCTATCAAAAGCAACTTCAGAGGGAAAACTGTGAAATCGCCACACGCACACACACTGGTTGCGACTTCATGTGCAGAGCTTGTATATAGAGTGGCCAATGAAAAGTGGTTTCAGGTTTCAGAAGCTGCTCAGGTCGCAGGTTCAAATCTGAACTTCTCTTCTTCTCTCACACAACACATAGACTTCTTCTCCACACCAATTTTATTCTACTCTGTTTTAATTTAGTCCCACCAGGTGTTGTGTTTTGCATTTCCACGGTGTGAAACAGGACTCTGTTTCTGTAAAACCACAGAAGGTGTATTAACATGCCTCCGTTGTACAGTAACTCCACACTCAGCTGAAGTGGAAAAGTAAACGTTTGACAAGTGGATCAGTGTTTCATGAACTGTTTCGTGTCTTCATTCACTGATCCCTCCAGACAGAAATATCAACGCGGTGTGTCATCCAGTCCAAGGAGACCCATGATGTAATCACAGGCCCCAGTGTCAGGGTGTTTCTATGTAGTAAACAGAGCTGAAATACTCGTGTCCTGTCCTGTTCAGTGTGTGTGGCTGTCCGTGTGTGTTTGACTGGCAGCCTGGCTGGCTGGTAAAGCTGGCACAGACGGCTCGGTGACCTCATCCTTGGCACTCGCTAAATGTGCTCCCTTTTTTCAGCGCTGAATGGTTGAAGGGAGAAAAAAAAAAACTTCTCTTAAAGAAATATTGTGTAACAGGGGAGCAGATAGCAATATTGCCAGGGAGATGGGGTGATGTCATGCTCTAAACATGACCTCTCCCTCTCTCCCTCTCCTCTGCTGAGCGTAGGAGAAAGGTGAGATGAGGTTTAATTTAGCTCTTACAGTCTGTTTAGTCAGATGATACGCGGGAATGATAAAGTGTGAAGGTATCAAGCTGCAGAGCAAGCAGCATTTATTGGAACACATTATCCCTCTTATCTGGAGTTGTCTCCACGGTTGTGGACGATTAGGAGAAACGGCAGCAGGGTGGACTGAGTGTGGGATCGTGGCTGGGAGCAGTTATCGTTTTAATTTTGCAACATTTTGCTACCTAGAAGTACATGACTGAGGGAACTGGCTATTTAGGTTTGACCTGTGGTGACCTGTAGGTTAAGAGCTTATCTGCTGTTACTAATTTAGCTGGTGTCAAACTTACCCCACCCACTATGCGATAGATGGAAAATGTTTATTTGTAATCACAAGCTGTTCATATATAGTGTTTAGTTTAACACATCAGCTCATACATGGTTTAATAACCCTGTGGTGGTATAAATAGAGGATTAAATTGGAATAAGTCATACATATAAAAGGTGTTGAATTTTACAACCTATATTTTTATAAAATACCAGTTCTGGCTTAAATATTCTAGTACAATCTTACTGTACATACTGTACTGATTGTCTCCAATAGACTTTTTTCTTAGTTTACTGAAGTTAGCGAGAAAATTTAAATGTGTTTTAAGAGTTATGGTATCTAGTCAGGAGTTCAAGTGTGATGTTGAAGAGTACGGAAAGTAGAGGAGAGTTTTGGAGAGTGAAAAAGCATTTTGATCCAGGCAGGTGTTGCCAATCTTCTCAGTGCTTCATTCTATATGTTTGTAGGCCTTTTTTTGCATCCAGGGACATGAGACCTTGCTAACGACAGTCCTATCTTAAGTCTGAGCATGAAAGGGCCTCTGATGTGGCCATTCCTTATTAAGAGACATACACTGGCATTGGAGGTTGGAAGAATTTGTATGGCCATAGTCTTTAGTTATTTAGTGTTAAATCTTCTCACTAACATTTAGAAACTAAATTTCATTTGCCACAACCTGCTCCTATTTAGTGTCCCTGGGGGCTTTCTTGGACCTACATATCCCAGCATGCACTTGGGGATTTGAAAAACAGATGCAAACGCTCATCTGCCTCTGTCCTCTTATACCAGGTCCTTCAGATATTGTGATACTTGAATGTGGTTGTCTGTAACTTTCCTAGAAGCCATAATGAACTCAGAAGGAATGTGCAGTTCAGATGAGAGGATGTGAAAATAAGTTATAATGAGAACGTCAACTACTGAGGCTCCACTGTGTTTATCTTTCCTAAAGAAATGACGGGTACAACTCTCCTTCCTCTGTGAGTTAAGAACTGGCTCACAGCCTAAATAATGCTCAAAGAATTTTCTTTTCATTCTTCTTTTCAACTTTTCAATAGTAGAAAAAGTTTGCTTTGTTCAGCACATCACATATACATATATATATAGTTATATATATATATATATATATATATATAACTATATATACATATATATATATATTTTATCTTTTTATCTCCACTCAGAGATCCAAACAAGCGCTGGGGCATCATTTCCAACAGCACCACCCAGGAATGGTTGCCATCAACAACCCTGTAACATCCATGGGCCACATGATGGAGATGATGTCGCAGCGTCATCAGGCGCCTCCGCTACAACACCACCATCATCCTCCTCATCATCATCAGCTTCCAGCTCCCCCCCTAACCTACCAAACGCGATGCCATGCTCCACCTCCGCAGCATCTGGGAAGCGCCCACAGCCACCAGATTCACCAGTCAGCGAATGTACCGCACGCTCAGGCTCACCAGTCACCGCCTCCCCACCTGCACCAGGGCTCGCCTCCTGCACCTCCCCTGTCTGTTCCAGCACAGGTGCGATGTCTTATATTTACTGTTTAGCTCTGAGATGTTACAAGCAACACTCAAATATATGCATTCAGGCACAGTGGGGTTACTCTTAAAATGTTTGATTTTTGTTTGCAGTTATCACCAGTATCACAGCAGATGCAGCCATCCCACTCCCAGCATGCAGTGCAGGCAGGTGGTAGCTGCAGTGGCGGAGGAGGAGGAGGCAGCGGCCGTCGCAGGAGGACGGCAGAGCATGACCCAGACGAACGCAGGCAGAAGTTTCTGGAACGTAACCGCGCTGCAGCCACCCGCTGCCGACAGAAGAGGAAACTATGGGTGTCGTCACTGGAGAAGAAAGCCGAGGAGTTGACGCATACAAACCTGCAGCTACAGGTGGGACACGCTCTGACAAGTACACACACACACACACACAATCTGCACTTCAGGGATACTTATTATTTCCTTGTGTTTGCAGAACGAGGTGACGTCGTTGCGGTCGGAGGTGGGTCAACTGAAGCAGATTCTGCTCACCCACAAGGACTGTCCTGTCACTGCCCGGCAGAGAGAGGCACAGGGGTACCCCAGTGAGTAAAACCCCACTACCCTGCACCCCTTCTCTAGAAATCTCACCAGCTTTCCCAGATGCCTGACACCAATCATCTCCATCCACCACTGAGGGTATAACTCATACCTTGTATGTGCACGTAAGGGAACACCCCATGGTTACATTTTGTCGTGTTATGACAAACCACCGTTCAGCACACACAGGGACCTTAAACTGTTTCTTGCAGAGTGCAACTAAACAGCACTTAAAGAGTAAAAACTCTGCTTTTAACCCCACAGTCTCCAAATATTGGTACATGCACTTTTATTCCCATGGAGAGCCAATCAGGGGAAAGCATTGCACTCTTAACTCTCCATTTAAAGGAATATATTTTTCATTGCCATTTTCATACTCATTTAATGAACCAGACCTTGATGGTATTTGAAATACTCTGGAGTGCAATGCAATATCCTGGCACTGGCTGTTTTGCCTTGCACGAAGCTAGCTTGCAACAAAATGCAGAACATGCCCATCTTGCACTCCAGGCAGGCTAAAGATAAAGTTCAACAATAATTGAACCTGTATGTGACTTAAAATTAAAGATCTTGAACAAATACTGCACCTTGTGGCTTAAAAGAAAGCAGCCATTATGTTTTAAGTTTTGAGCTTGAGAGAACAAAGATGGATGCAATATTGGCATGTGTTATATATCGTATATTTCTATTGTTGTCTTTTTACCTGTATTTGTTAAAATAAAAGAGATATTTTCCTTTAATCTGAGCTGTAGTGGGTTTTTCATTCATTTGCATGTATATGGTCACAAACCCCACTTAAAGAACGGACAATCAGTCACAGATCAGTGACTTTGATTGACAGCTGTCTCTGTGTCTAGCTGCAGGGATGAGCCCAGGAGGAAGTCCCACCACTGTAGGTCCTGGGTCTCATTTGCAGGCCATCCAACACAACAGCATTTCCACCTCCTCGGCAGCTGGAGGCGACACAGGGCACGACCCCCAGCCTGGACCCTAGCCCTCGCCATATAGAGGAGGGGGTAGGGACTTGTGTGGCTGAATCCTACCAGACTGAATTATCCTACTGTCATAACCACACTAAAGTCTCACTCAGCTGTGGATCTGTGTCTCATTGTAGATGAAATACTGAACTGGATAGGTGAATTCAAAAATGCATGTGAACACTGAGGTATTTTTCAACATTATTATCATCTTTTCTGGTTGGAGAAAAGACCAGAACCACATACTGGTACATTTCCATAACAGGTGCAAAAATGACCTTTCCTGAAAGCCTTGTTAAAAACTGTGATGGTTACATGGCAACTGGATCCTGTGTTAATTCAGAAAATGTCTGTTTCTGTTCACATCAATCTAACCATTGCCTGCTAGCCCTTGACTGTGCACATACACAATCATAACACATCTTTTCTGTACCCTTTGCTCTTATATCTTGCACTAATTTAGAAAAAACAAAGCCTATATATATATGTATATATATATATTTCTAACTGAGCATCTGTGAGTACATACCTTTGTTATGCCTTTTCTTGGATGCAGAGTCAAAACTATGTATTTTTCTACAAATAATTCATGCTATGGCAAAAATGAAATGTCTATTTTGAGATTACGAAGCAACCCCACATCTGTCTTGGAAAGCCATTAAAAAAATTATTGTACAGTATTTTCTTTCAGGCACCTTTTTCTAACTGCCCTAAGAAACTAAATAACTATAAACTGCACCTCATGTCTCAATCCTTGTCAGTTAATAAAAACACTTATTCTGCTATTTTCCTTGTGTTTGTAATATCCTTTTAAAATCTGATGATATCAGTCAGCATTATTTTGACGCAGTAAGCCAGTGGTTGTGAGCAATGAGGTTATAGTTATCAGTCTGTTTCTGTACATACAGTATGGTCTAGTGTGCCATCTAGTGACTGGTGTTGTTAGTGGTAGCTGACCATAATAACTGGAGTGGTCAGTAAAGTAGATCCTAGCCTGTTGTATGTTAGCCCAATAAGTAAGACTTACTTAAGTATTTCTTTATGTATAATACACAACAAAACATTTAAAATTGCATTTTGGCTTTTATTTAAACATTTAATCTGTCTGATACATTTTTTTATCAGTAGTGCCCCAAACTTAAGGACTTAATGTTGGTACTAGCTGTATATAGTGGCTCTTTTGTGTAGAATATTAGCTTTATATAGGTTTCCTGTTCTGACATCTTGATTGGTGATATGAAAATACTTTGTGTGAATGTGTGTGTGTGTGCGTGTGTCTGCATGTGTGATTGTGCGTGTGTTCGTGATTTGGACTAAGTGTGGGAGGCACTCCACCCTGTCTACTCAAACAAAGGCACTGCTTAACTATTGCCAGACCTCATCATGACACGCATGCAGGAGCATGGACACACATGCACACACACGCACTTACTTCTCTAACATACTATTGCTATTATCTTCCACACACTCACACATTGTTTAGGTCTCTCTCTAACGCACCTAATATTGGTTGCAGAGGAAAAGTTTACATTAAGTGTCGCATATTTTTAAATAAAAGAAATATGTTAAAGCTAATTTTACCAGTGAATAGCAAGTAACCTATTTTGATTTTTTTAAAAGTATACTAAAACATGTAACACTCACAAATAATGATATTTCTGTCTGTCTGAGAGTCATAGGAGTAAAAATAGAGTGAAACACAACCTGGAGTTCAAGAGGTTAATGCAAGTAATCTTTGTGTATTATAATCCTATTTTTATCAGTATATATAGAGTACTCTACGTATAGTTCCCTTATGTCTAGAAATATAATCCCCTTGTGCTTTACATAATCAGTGGCTTACAGAAAAGATATTTGAAAGCCACAGATAGAATAACATCTATTATAGAGGTAAATCATCCACAAACACTCAAATGACAAATCAATCACATTGTTGGGGATTTTACTTCTTCATGTAATGCAAAATTATATAAAAAAAGTATAAAAACATAATAGATGTGATACAAAACAAGTGATATTATTCCTGCCAACCAGCAGCCATCATTACAAACTGTACAAATGTGAGACAATATGATGTCTATGAACTCAATCTTAGCACCGTAGTTGAAATCAGTGATCAATCATTCATGCTTACACACTTGCAATCACACATTTAGAAACACTCACAGGTGCAAGGAAATGAAAGAGGAAAGGCGCAAAGCAGGAAGAGGAAGTCAGAGGGATTGGACTTCCTCTGGTGTCTGGAAAGGCACTGATGAGCTCAGCTGCAATTTTGTCGCTTTCAACGTTTTCTTGTGGTCAAATGACAAAAACAAAACATAAAATGGTGGCGTTCTCGACTCGGTTTGTTCATAGCCACAAACACACCCAGGTTTTTAATGTAACACTGCAGTGTGTCCAGAGAGGGGAGTTTGTGTTTTCTGTATTCTGAAGACTAGGCCAAAGATTCACATATCTTCCTGTTGTACAGTGTCAGTCATTTTGTAGTTTTTATGGCTCTAGTCAGAGAATCTCTGCATGTCACTGTTTCTGCGAACACTGCTGCTGTCCATAAAGCGGTCGCAAGGGAACTCGATGAGGTCCCCTTCCTCTAGGGGTGCAAGTCGTGCTGGACGACTGCTCTGGTAGCTGGTGAAGTCAGTGGACACCGAGGCGGTTGCCATGGTGGGACGAAACGGTCGCCTGGTGGAATACATGTGTCGCACGTGCACGGCCGACTTCCTCCTTTCAAACCTCCTCTTAAGGCTCCGCCCCAGCCAGACCCCGCCAATGACAAGCAGAAGCACAGCGTTCCCGGCCAGCGTGGCCACCGTCACCAGCTGGAGGTCAGAGGTCAGCACACCTCCACTGCTGAACCCCTCAGGCAGAGTGACCAGCCCTGCACAGTGGTCACGGGGTGCTACTTGACACACTGATCCCCCCACTACTCCTTCCACGCAGACCATGTAGGTCACATCGGAGTTGAGCTCTCGAAGGGTTACAGAGCGAGCTGTACCATGAGTGTAAACATAGCGGGGGAAACGATCTGGAGTGCCAAACCGGTCAAACAGAATCCGGTAGTGGACTTCATCTAGGACGGGCCCAGGTCCTGGTGTGTAGCGGTGATGATCCCTGGTGGTCCAGTAGACGGTGACTGTACTGGAAGTCACTTGATCTACTGAAACATTAGTGATGAAGTGGCGGTTGAACACACAAGGATCTGTGATTACAGGAAGCGCCTCCTCCTGATCTGACCTCAGAAGATCAAATTTTTCCCCTGATTGGACCAGAGAGGAGATGGTGATCCCTGTGTTTGGATCAGTGGTGTTTCTGTCCTGGATTCTAGTAAGACTTGGTGTGGAAACAGCTGGTGCATCAGTTCTGGAGATAACATTTGACCTACGTCTCCCTTTTGCGCGTTTCCCAGCTGCCACTGCAGCAGGTCGTGACCTTGGGCTGAGCGACTCCTTCTTTGGTTTCTTTCTTTCCAGTGAAGAAGAGGGTGCTGCCACCACTGAACCCCCTTGGTCTCCCTGGATTCCCACCTCCTCCTGTCCCTCTTTCCTACTTTTCTCTCCCTCTTTCTTGATTATCACCCCACCCGTGTCCCCTTGTCTCAAATCTATACCTTCTGTCTCCTCCACTTGGCCTTCTTCCCCCTTCACCTCCTGCCTTATTGCACCTATCTCTTGTCCCTCCACCTTTACCAACACCCCACCTCCCCGGCTCTCCTCAGGCCCAGCTTGGCTCCTGCACAAGTGGGTCCAGTTCCCCAGGGGCTGAAGCTGGGAGCTGTTCACATAGTCCAGATATTTCCCCCTCAGAGTTACTGGGTGATGACACTGCACAAAAACAGTCAACAATCTGCCCTGAGAATGCGCAGCAGTCATCCATCTTTTCAGTTCTTCCAGACGACAGTCGCACGTCCAGTTGTTGCCATGGAGATCCAAGTCGTAAAGCACATTGTTAAGGGCAAAAAGGTCACCGGACAGGCTGGTGAGCATGTTGTTCTTCAGCTTCAGCACTCTTAAATGTTTAAGTCGCGAAAAAGCCAAAGCGTCCACATGGGAAATCCGGTTGCGACTGAAGTCAAGCTCTTCGATGCGCTCCAGGGAGTCGAGGAGACCGGCGGGGATTTCCTCCAGCTCGTTGCCTTCAATCAGAAACTCTCTGAGGCTCGACAGCCCCTTCAGAGCCCCACTGTCCAAGCGAGAGATTCTGTTGTTGCTGAGGGACAGTTTAGACAGCTTTTTCAGATTTTGGAAGACGTGGTTTCCGACGTCCTGGATTTCATTTTCAGACAGCAGCAAAGTGGTCAAAGCTTTGAGTTGGGAAAAAGTGAGGGCATTGCGCACGGCTGACAACTTGTTGTGTGCCAAGTTTAGAAAGCGCAGGTTGGTGAGTTTAGAGAAAGCGTTTCTGTGAATATGCTGCAGTTTGTTGGATTCCAGGTGGAGATAATGTAGACTGGTTAAACTTTTAAAAACAGAGTCCTGCAGAACTTCTATTGAATTGCCGTCGAGACGCAATTTAACAAGAGTGTCTAAGTTGGCAAAGAGCTCCGGTGTGATTTTCTTAATGTCATTATTATTTCCATAGAGAATAGATAATTTCTTCAGGGGTTGTAAAGTCCCAGCGGGTAGGTTTGATAAAAGATTATGTCCCAGGTACAGCTCTTCCAACTTGGAGAGTTTCTCGAATGCTTTTGGCTGAATGCTTTGTATTTGATTGTACTGTAAATTCAATCTAATGAGGTTACTGTACCGCGTGAAGTCGAAAGCAGAGATGTTACCTATGTAGTTACCCCCGAGGCTGAAGATCAGCACCTCCTCGGACACCCGCGCGGCGGATTTGGGCACAGTGCGCAACCCGCGGTTGCTGCACATGAGGTGCTGCGGGTGTTGACAGTCACAGCGGTCGGGACAAAAGCTTGTCGCCGGCGAGGAAGAGATGAACCCATTGAGCGCCAGCAGGAAAAAGCATATCCCCGCCAGGAAATTGCTGGTATCCATTCCCACAGCACAGCCAGAGACTGATGCGGCATTCGCTTTGTGTAGTTCAGGTGCAGTCGCCCCTCTCCTCTCTCACGCTGGAGATCGACCCGTCCATAATCCACTTGTTGCTGTGAAAAGTGGAGAGAGAAGTGCTGCACGCATCAAGTAGACGGCTCCATCACTCAGCAGCATCACCTATAAAGCAAATTAATTTGTGTGCGCTCTGATGCTGTCTGAGGAAAAGCTCACATCCCCAGTAAAGCCTGCATCCCCCCAAGTGGTCATCTGCTGCGAATTACAGAGTTCCGCAAAAAAGTAGAGTTCAGGCGCAGAGCGTGCTCACACACACGCACACACACACACACACACACACTGAAGTAGCCCCTCCCCCGCAACTCGGCGACCCTGCCAAAAACAGATGTGCACAAGTCTTGACGCACGAGATCCAGAACTTTGCGCGTGCACGCAGGTAATCAAATACACACACACGAGTCTCTACAGTGGGAGAGGGAGATTGAGAAACCCTTTGACCGAGTTTTCTGCGCGCCCCCGCAGCCACCGGGGGTCTGAGATCTGGATCGGATCCCTGGTATGGACAAAGCAGACAGGAAGATTTCCTTCCCACAGAATCCCAAGAGAACCCCGAAGTCATGGAGTCCCTCGCAACTGGGTGCAGACAGACCCAACCAGAGTCAGTCATGAAACAAGCTTAACAGAACGCTTAACTTCATATTGTCATTGGTTTTTGATAAGATATGAAAATGATTTCATAATTCATAAAACAGCTGTAGCCCAGTGAACAGGGACGTGTGCTAGTCATAGGACATTAAAACCGAACAATAAAGTAAGTAAAGCTACAATCAACACATCAACAGCCCAGTCTGCACTCTACAGTAGGAACGCCATCATCATGCAGCTCAACTGTAATTTACTATTCTCTCATTAACGCGCCTTGTGCTGCAGGGGCCATAAGGAGCACAGATGGTTCACATTTGCAGATGAGGAATTCGGTCGTGAAGTGTGTGTTAAGACTGACGAGGAGAGGTGCCAAATCTGAGTTAAAGATCTCCAACTTGAAAGTGGGGAAATAAATGCAGGGTGAGTGGAGCATGTGAAGATTTTGTGCAGAATTTTGCACAGTGAGGAATGATACTCAGCAGTGTACATGAAGGTTTATGTTTCAGTTTAGTCTCAAAACCCTGCAGTGTTACTGCCAAGACATTTGCACATTTATAGCACATGAGGTAGAGTGCTCACCCATTGACATATACACAGCCTAGATCAGTGGTTGCCTTGGAGTCCCAACCCCCCACAACCAGATCATCAGATGAGCTCAACAGGCTACCCCTTTATTGACCCCAGCTGTCATGTTCCCTGTATTTTTTTTATTGGATTTAGTATTAGTATTTAGTTATTGTTGCAGTATTTTTTTCATACAATGGGATCGTCTGTAAACTTTGGTAAATTTTGCTTTCCAACCACGTGGAGTGGCAGAAGCTGGATGTTTCAACC
>NW_023340268.1:14911664-14911868 GCF_004916995.1 Morone saxatilis
TCTGCTCACTTGCTACCTAGTTTTCACACACTCTCAATATGTGATGTTAATGTCTACGAATAGAGATCTGTCAACCGTGGGAGGAATAAGCAGTCATAACTCGCTCGTGCACACAAAGTCACACACACATGCGACTTCCCTTGAGAAGCAAGTGATGCAATGGTTTTCCAGAGCTGAGCTGAGCTAATGGATGACTGTTGCAGC
>NW_023340268.1:14911968-14916662 GCF_004916995.1 Morone saxatilis
ATAGTATCCATGTGTCGTAAACCCTGCGCTTCAAGGGGAGGCGACAGCCTCCGATAGAGACCAAACACCTCCTCAAAGCTGGCCACGAAGCTTTCACACACAATTTCGCCACCAAATGTCCCAAGGAAGTCCAGTTACATAATTCTAATCGAAAGCGATAATTCACTTCAGCGCCGAAACGCCTCCGGCTGAAGCTCAACGACAGCGGAGCGCTGGTCAACTTGCCCGCTGTCATTTCAAACGGAAGCTGCGCAACAACCCAAGGAACGTACAATCATTTTTCACACGAACGTTTCAAAATGAAACCGAAAACGGGAAATGCTTACCGGTTCCGTTGGGGCGGAAAAAGCAACCAGCTCCTAACAGTAGGAAAGATACAGTACGCTGGCTGCTTTTAGGGCCTACTGCTCCTCGTTTCACACTGTGCTCGAGCTCGTGGAGGAGGTGGGGCTCGAGCGAGTGGGCAGGAGTGACTGACGCGTCGGCTCAGCCAATCACAAATCGATGGAGGCAAAATAGTAGGGGCCGGGCGGAGGAGAGGTTGGGCGGCACGATTTTGAAACTGAGCGAGTGACGAAAATGTTGAAGACAGCGGAGAATACGAATCCCAGGGGAGAGGTTTAGCGTCAGACAAGTGGTGAATGGTCAGGTGACCTCCAGGCTGTGTCAACGTCAATTAATGTTGTGTGTTAATACGTGGGTTTAAATGAGGCTACTGGTGCGGAAAATGTTGTAACGTTTCTGTGTTTTATCCGCACTCTCTAATTTGGTTTCAGTGAGGAATTTCAATTTTCACAGCAACTTGTCCCTTAGTTAAATGCTCAATATAAGCTGCTTCATTACGCTGATACGTAGCATAGGATAGATGATAGGATAGATTAGATAGACTATTTTATTTATCCCCAGGGAAATTCAAATATCCCAGTGGCACACAAAACATACATTACATACATTAAACATACATTGAAATAAATACAAATTGCCTATAACACAGTAGCCACCATTAAACAGTGCAAAACAGTAAGCAGTGCAAATAGGGAGGTAGAAATTGTCACTTTAGTACGTATTGTCCTCGCCTGCCCTTGGACTAAGAGTTTGTTGTTCTGGTCTGATGGCCAGGGGGACCGAAAGAAGTTTTTCGAGTCTGTTGGTGGAGCTGGATTGGGAAATTGAGAAATTGCAACTAGCAAAAACAAGGGTAGCTTGTTTCAACAGGACAGATACAATGCCACCTGTCTTTGTAAACCTCTGCCCATAACACACACCTTTGTACTACATAGCCTATAGGCGAAGCTTTTGAAAAACAAGTTAGGCAATATCAGAGGTCAGATAAAGTCATGGAGCATTATCTGACCTCTGATGTTGCCTATTTCTTATCTTAATGTAGCAAGCTCCCGCCTCCAGAAATATTAGGTATGAAACTACAGTTATTTTTTATTGCGTGATGTGCCTAAGTGACTTCATTCAGTTGCTGGTTTTCTTTGAACTACACTCCAAAACCTAAAGATATTCTGTTTATTATCACTAAAGACAAGGAAAAGCAGCAGTTGTTACCTGGAACTGGGGAATGTTTAATATTTTTTTTGACGATTAATCAATTATCAAAATAGGCCTAGTTGCTGATTATCTTCCTATCAATCGACTAATTGGTTAATAAACTAATTGTTTATTGTTGTAGATTGTACAACACCAGTTTGTTCATAGGTAAAAGCCAGTGGGTGTTGAGATACAGTATGTCTTAATAATCTGTCTGCTCCAGTGACAGATTGTTTGCTGCTTTTCCTCAGACATTCTGGTTGCAAAAGATGGCTTTACCCACAAGTGCTGACTGTTTGCTGAAATGATGAGTAAGTGAGAGAAGTTGTGTGATGGCACCCAGACGGAATGAGTGAGTGGGTGAACCAATGAGCATGTGTTTTTTGTGTTTCTACTTGCTGTCCGTCTTTCTCTGATTAAGTAATGCTTCTCATGTCTTCTTCGGAGAAAGCTCGGCTAAATCCGTTCACCTCTGTTGTCCTTGTAGCACTCTGAACCACCTTCATGCCTTGGATTTGTTTAGCCAACAAAACAAATTTCCTCCTTTGCATGGGCACGAGGCTGTCACTTCCTGCCTGGGCTTATTTCTATGGCAACAGAGGGAAAGGAAAACATAAAATAGGGGGAAGAAATGTCTTTGAAAGAGAGAGTTGGAGTTGGGTGTGTCCAGAAACTTAACACCGACAAAACTAATGGCTGTATTTTTGGAGTTTAGAGGAATGTCGGCTACTACGTCAGAACTGACTGACTGTGGGAAAATGGATATTGATTGCTGACATGCAGAGGTGTGATGCTGGAACACATAGGAAAAATAGATTGTTATCAGTGTATGTATTACAGATCTTTTCATGATCAAACCCAGGTAGATTCCCTTGTACCTACTGTACCTGATCAGTGCAGCGCCCAGGGGACACACCCTGGCATACCATACAGGAGACAGACTAAACCACGCCTGTCTACACACACAGATACAGTAAGGTACCAAACCTGAAAATGTAGCAGGCATTGAATGCTGACTCTCAAACATTTTCAACTAAAAGCACAATTTAAGTCTTACTTAAAAAGGGAATAATGAAGGTGAGACAGTCATAAATAAGACAATGCAAATGAAGCTGATACATGACACTTGTAAGTCTGTGTATGCCAGGATAGCTATTTATATCCCCTATCACCTTCCTGTCACTTACACACAGGCATACACACTTACTGTACGAGCAGATTATGTATTACAGTGTCATCTATAGGTCAGATATGGTTACTGCACACTAAGCAGCTCATGTTCATGCAGGAAACTGAAACGCTGCTCGCTGCACTGCTGCTCATGTGGACTTGTGTTTAACAAAGAGACAGAGGACATGGGTAGCGTGAAGGGCCCTAATGCTGTTTAAACTGCGTATAAAGGTCTGTCATTTACTTGGATCCGTGCACTGTGCAATTTGACCTTAAATATAAAGGGAGGAGGAGGGGGGGATGAAGAGAGACAACACCCTTTACCTAGAGGACCTCTGTCTTAGAAGTCCTTGAGCAAGACACTGACAGGATCCTTGTTCATGACCTGAAAGGGGGGGTTGATAGAGCCCCCCCTTTCCCCACTCTCTGTGTATTGTATATGTGTATTGGTGCTCCGTAATTTGTTTAACTTGATTAAGCACTGTATATTTAGTGGAATACAACATGTAAGCTATTGATATTATTCTCACATCATACGGTAAACATGAATCTACACCCAGCAGCATCTTATCTTTAGCACAAAGACAGGAAACAGCTGTTTAATCCAGTTTTTTTATGCAGAATGCAAACTTCATTTTATGTTGTTTGTCTAAACTCTATAAAAAGACACATTATGGTTACATGGGGGGCTGTGTCTCTCTTGGCCAGGCTTCAGTTTTTGTATGGATAAAACAAACTAAAAATAACATGTTAATTAGTGAGCTTTTAGAAGTGCTGGTAAGTGGATTTTGTTGCCTTAGGACACAGCCAGCAGTTGTTTCCTACATCTTCCACCCCCTTCTCATTCAACACATTCGTCTTAGTGACAAAGTATATTTATATCTTAGCGTAGCTATTTTATTTGCCCACTGCTGTTGGCGGTAGCTTTAGCATACAGACGTGAGAGTGGTATTGATCTTCTAAGAAATAGTGTCCAAAATGTCAAACTCTTCCTTTAGAACTACATTTTAACTGGCCTCAATATTAGGCAGTCATGTAGATGTTGTCTTAAGGCCCCTATCATTTCAGTTTATATTGCGATGCAGCTGTGCATACACATTAAATACCAAATTTGCATTTAATTAAATTACCCAAAACTAGCTAATGCCTGCAGTCTACGAGGCCCCTGAGTTGAATGGGACCCCAGTTGGTAATCCAGCCTTACTCCGACCCCTCTGTGAAGGAAGGAGGAAAGCAAAAATAAAGTTTCTCAGAAGTCATCAGCACTCTATTACTGTACTCTTGCCTCCTCATGCTATAATATTCCATGTCTGCAGAGGGCGATGTTGCTCAGAAGCAATGCAGTGTGGGGACTCAAAGTCGACAGCTGCTGATCAGATGTCTCAGTTCTTTAAATTACTGCCTGGCGACTTTGTTTTAATGACTCATAAAGCCAAGTAAATTTCTTTGTACTCTTGTTTGTGACTTGTTTTGCATTGTGTTAGCTTGAGTGATGCTAATCCAGAGTCTGCATGTGCATATGTGCGTGTGTTTTGTGCTTGCTTTCATGTTTTTGTGCGCTCATGCAGCCCCGAACAGCCTATCACAGTTTTCAGGGTGTTTGAGTTCCTGAGTGTTATCTTCTGTGCAGCTCAGCGATCTTAAGATCTGAGAGCATTATGTTCACTCGGTGTCATTATGTGATTGAGGCTGATTATGTGCATGCAGACAGTCTCTATCAAACTTGGTAGATCAAAGCGTTGCCCTCCCAACACACACACACACACACACACTATCCTTTACACTACCCTCCTTATTCCTCCCCCTTATCTCCCCCTCCACTCTCTCCCCCCTTTCAACAGGGCAATAGCATGCTCTCTAATTTTTTCCAGATGTCAAGTGCCTCCCTTCCTCCTTTCCCCCGTTCTATTCCCTCAGTTTTTAACTCTCACAGGGTCGACTGAAACCATGGAAGTTAACCCTCCTGCCCTCTCTCCCTCCCTCTCTCT
>NW_023340268.1:14916762-14937753 GCF_004916995.1 Morone saxatilis
TTTGGTCCCCCCCCCCCCCCCACGCGCGCTCTCAGGCTCTTCCAGTCAACTGATTACAGTTCAGCCCAAATGTTTATTCCTGCTGCAACATTTCTGGGTGTAAACATCCAGCGTGGCTG
The DNA here is from genome assembly GCF_004916995.1 of Morone saxatilis. Classification (NCBI taxonomy): domain Eukaryota; kingdom Metazoa; phylum Chordata; class Actinopteri; family Moronidae; genus Morone; species Morone saxatilis. Next base: position 14,916,882 of record NW_023340268.1, read on the forward strand.
ACGTGACTCACCGAGTTATCTCTGTGTCACTCTCTCCTTTACACAACACCCACTTAAAAGCTGGTAAATACAGAGCACTCCTGCCTTGACTAATACACCAAGTGGCCACTCTGAGAATAGCCCGCCTGTGATCTCTTATGGTTTTATAAGGTTATAGGATGGTGTGCCCTACTTCCAGTCGGGCCGGCCGCTCGGCACTGAGACTCATGTGAAATCATGTATCTGCTGGTAATGGCACAGGTCCTATAAATAGCCCCATGTTTTATGCCCTCAGATTTCCCATAAAGAACAAGCAAACTGAATATATTCTTGCCTTTGCCTTGGTTTTTTTGTATCCATAGCAACCCGTGATTGAGCTGTAACACAAAGTGTCCCTTGTCTCAGCGGGAACGAGACAGAAAGACATCTTTTGTGATGCGGCTTTTCGAAAAATACATCGGTCAAGAATCTATGGGCATGCTGGTTCTCAGCCTTGTTCTCTTTCTGTCTCTCGTTAAGTGCACATGAAAACAACCTGACTGCTGAATGGCACATTGGGGCAGCTCTTTACCTCTTTGATCACTCGTTGATGCCTCCATTCGTTTTTCTCTGCCTGCATACAGGAACACGGGCACTGTATTACTCGCAGAAAAAAAATCTTGTTTAAAGAGCTCAGTCAGAGGTCAGACGTCAGATAAGCTAAGTGCTGCTGCCACCGACCAATCTCAAACATATGGCGCTACATTTCGTTATACGCTTTTGGTGTCGATGCATGAAGTAGCCGGATAATCTTGCCGGATGTGAGTCTATTTAGAGCATCTTTTGCCTGATAATCATTGGCTCATGCACAGCTTTAACTTGAGATAATTCTGAGAATAAGCTTCAACCGGAAGATTCTGAAGCTTTATTGGAGGTAGAGTCGCAGATGGGCCATCTGTGAGGACCTTTTTGCAGTCCCAGTCAGCCAGTAATGTGGAGCATATACTATGTGGACTGTCGGGTTGATGGCAGTCCTGCTGTTGCAAGAATGTGTGTATAGGCAGAAAGCAGACGGACTGGCTGCTAAGTCACTGTCTGTGTGTTTGTCATGCCAGGACTGGAAACTCCAGCCTGACAGTTCCTCAGGCTTCAGCCCTGTTGTCTTGCGATCCTGTCATGGAAACTGGTTGAACAACAGACGAGGCTTTGCTAGATGAAAGCCACAGGGCTTTCCGTAAGTACACAATATGTGTCGCCTGTAGCCATGCTCCGCTCAAAAAGGGTGGACTTAATGATTTGTTGGATTATTGTTGTTGGAGTTTTTGTCGAATTAAAAACAGCAGTCCTAAACAATGACTGTGCACAATGTTTGTCAAGTGAAAGCTTTGATGGAACACCGGTGGTTAGCGCCATTTTAGGAGGCTAAACTAGGAGTGGGACGAGTAGAAGGAAAAAGCCTAATTCCCGCTCTTGTGTGTATTTGCACTTTTGCTTTTGTCTCCTAATGTCAGGCTGCTCTTCTTACCCTAGAAACCTGGTTCGAAGTCCCGTCTTAAAGAGCGAAGTTCAGAGGAGACCTTCTCATTCTAAGGTTGTTGTAGGTACTTTTTCCTTCACTGCAGTGAAACAGAAAACATGCTAGAGGGGAAGAAAGAAGAGCATACCCAAGTCAGATTCATGTACTATGCATGGGTTGGTTGTTAGACCACACAACACTTATGATATGCAAAATGTCTGGTCTCCTGTGTGGGACCCGCTGTCATCAAACTATCCTATATACAGACAAAACAAATGAATTTCTCATTTGCATCTTCTCTATTACTTCCTCCCTGCCATTAGCTGATCTCATGAACGCTGGCACATGTTAAAAAAAGACAGAAACACACACAAAGTAGTCACTTCCTTCACCTTTAAACCCTTTATTCCCTCATTCGGGGCCGTGTGACTCTGTGGCATTGGCCCTTGCCGCGAGAATGACCCCTTTCCATCTTAACAGATCATTTACAAGGTGTTGTGCCATTAATGATTGACTCCTATTACATAACACCGAAGGCAAAACCCCAGCACTTCTAGTCTTACAGCGCACAGTGGTGTACAATACTACAGTAATCACTCAGGCGAGGTAAGTAGGGCACTCAGCTGGATGTTCGGGGACTGACATCCAGCAGCTTCATTTACAGATTTTACAGTTCATCTATGGCAGATAGTATCCCAGACGAACACGCAGCTTTCACAGGGGCTTTTAAGCTCGTGAAGTGGGGATGCGTCATCTGGTAGTGACACTTGAAATCTGCGCACCGAGGCAGTGGCAGATTTTGAGGTTTTGCTCAAAGGAAGTGTTTTGTTGCAAACTTTTGCTGCTGAGTTGTGTGAAAAGGGAAGAGGCTGAGGAATTACAGGCAGGGCTGAGTGTGTTATGTAAAGCGGCGGGGCTCCATGCTGCTGCCCTTACTCACCGCTTATTGTGTTTCTAATCATAAGGGTTATTCTTTCCAAGAATTCCGGCAGAGCTGAAATTGCACCACTGAGGCCCTGGGCTCCCACAGTACGTGCCAAAACATAATGTTGAATGGTTGGATGCACCTTTTGTCGTTTGAGGTCCAGACTACGTACAAATGTATTTACACAGATGTGTGCAGGAGTTATGGGTAATAAATTCCTGGACCTGATTCATATCTAAAGCTTCAGATTCAGCTGAAGAAGCCAGGCATGCCACAGCCCGTAAAGTGTGAACACAACAGCTTGATGAGCTAAATTGGAGCTTTATCATTTGAAGCCTACCCAAACGTGTTGTCTGTACTTTTAGTCTCTGCTCCAGAGCCGTGAAGTAAGTGGGACGTCCGTGTGTCTCAGTCTGCTTTTGGCCCAGTGTTGACTGTAGCTAGCTGTGTGTTATGGTGTGTCGGGGGGTATCGAGGCACGGAGCACATTCTTTCCTGTTGATGACTCATGTCCTGGGTATGGTACTGCCTGTAAGCGAGGCCTTTGGGAACCACAGAATACACAAACACACACTCCATCCACCAGACCGTTTGCAGAGGATATAGTTAGCAGCGTACTTAAAATACAAGAGTTTACACAGGTTTGCAACGCGAGCACGCACACACAGAAAGCCTCACGGGTTTCCCCCTCACTGCGTTAATCCAGCAGACAGGGATGTGCGGTACACGTCCACGCAAACCCACCTGAGGTTAGCACAGACAGGGATCATTGTACAAAGGGAGTGGCGTTACAGCTAACGTCGAGGTATAACATAGGCCAGGTCGAGGCATGTCATTTGTGGCAAGGAGAGGAATGAATGTTACATCACAGTGAGAACGTGGTGTACCATAAACACGTGGAGTACACCTCTGTAATTAACAGAAACCTGTTAAAATGTGTAGCAATGACAGCAGAAGTTTTAAAATGCTCGCGAATATCAACAAGCAATGACATTGACTTCACTTAGGACAAGGTTTGAACAATTCATTGGGAAAATGACACACTTAGTGTTGCAGAACGAATCTGAGCAAGCTTGCTTTCCCTGACCTCACAAGGCTCCTGGCTTCAGATACACGACATTTTATCACCACATGAAAGAGACCTTCAACATTCACAGTCAGATCTGAAGTGCCGATACAGGAGGAGGAGGAGGAGGCTGGGGGAAGTTCCGATTTGTTGAAAGCAGCCAGTGGTAAAGCTGCAAGGATTCAGTTCTCAGTTTTGCAGTATGCAGATGGAGTGAGCGCTAAATGTTTATGTAGTAGATGAGCTTCTTAGTGTTTTAGAAATAGATTTTGGACATATATGATTTGACTTTACAAGGAACTTGTGCCTATGAAACACATGTACCTGCTTGAACTGTTGGAAGGATCCATTTATTGTTTTAATGGAGTATTTCACTAATTTCACATTAACTATGTGGTAGTTACATTTGCAAATAGAAGTAGCCTGGTCTTAACTTTTTATTATTATTTTTCAATGATGGCTTTGTTTGTATGATGCTCTGTACATTATAATGGGATTTTTTGCTCTCACGTGCTTGTTTACAAGCTCGTATGGTACCGTCATGGTCATAAATACTGACTATATTTGAGCTTAGTGTGTACTGTCCACACAATATATCTGAATTCACATGGTGCAAGTTGAACTCTGAACGGTGTGTGTGTGTGAGAACTCATGATAAGGGATTATTGGCCTCTCATGTGTTTTTGTTTGAGATATTTGTGTCAAGCTTCCCTAAAACAAAGCTACTTTGGGGATTTTTTTTCCTGATTTACGCTGTTCAAAGTTAGCCTGACGCACAGTGAGTCAGTGAATCCTCCTGTCTGGTCCTGCGTGTTGTTACTTTTCTGTTTAAAATAAGCTGCAGCCTTTGTGCTGCTCTGACATCAGTTCATTTTAACCTTTCTCCGCAGCGCTGACTGTGGTGGCGTGGCCTTCAAAGGTCAGAGTGATGCTCCTAGCGGCTCTGCTGTGATCTCTGTTGCTGCGGTTTCCACAGAAACGAGACAACGGTGGGCAGAAAGCAGTCAAGTCGCAAAAAGATGACGTCGCCGTCGCCCACTCATAGTGACAGCAGCGGCTCCTCTAAGCAAGACAATAACCAGGTGTGTGCACGCGGTCCTTTAATGTTTGTGATTTTGTGTTTTGTTTGCGTTTCATTTGTTTTTCTTTTTATCTAATATCAGCTGGCGTCAGATTTGTAGAATTAAAATGCAAATCCCTACGAAGCAGGTCACATTTATTTTACTGTGTGCATTGGTGTGTGTGTTTTAACTATAAACTGTGTTGCACTCACAACAGTACTGCACTTAAATTCTATCTGTGATCATGATTTGTTTATCTGTTTATTATCTGTTTATTTAAAGGATACCTGTTAGCTGACACCATGATAATCAGCCAATCTTCCTGGGGTCCATTCCTCACATACAATACATTACACATTACATAATACTCATAATAATGTTAATAATAATAAGTTAATGGTACAGCTGGACACTGTGGCCCTGCAATGATGATATGTGTAATGTTTACATGTTGAGATTGTGTTATGCTATGTGCTATATCAAGGAATTTCAAGACATTCACTTGTCTGTCTAACTCGTTCAGTATTGCTCCTGTGTCTCCCTCCAGGACAGCTGGGAAATTGTGGAGGGGCTCAGGGGGGTTCCTGCCAATATGCAGGAGCCTGACAGGCAGGAAGGCTTCGTGCTCAAGAGGAGGAAATGGCCCATGAAGGGATGGCATAAGGTAAGCAGCCCCTTTAAAGCCCTAGACAGCAGCAGTGTTGTAACACTTCTTATTATAGAACACTGCAGCTGCCTTTTATTGAACCTGTTTGCACTCTGAACTTGATTGCTTTTGATACAAGGGGTGTCGGATGGCAACCCACAGTTGTTTTAAGTTTTTAAACTCTGGAGCAAAGCAGACTTTTCCTTTTTTCCTATTTTGCATTGTATTCACCACATGTAGGTGTGCTTCTTAAAAGGATAGACGGTGCTCAAAAAGGCCTCATATTCATTTTGGTAAAGAATTACTGTAATTATGCAATTTGAGAGCAATAGTGTACGCAGGTGTTGGTTGTAATGTCTTTTTTAAAGATACTAGGATTGAACCAGAAATGCTTTTAGTCCACCCTTAATGTCTAACTCCTGACTTGCTGTCTTTTAATACCTCAAACTATTTCCACATTTCCTCCTCTTCACCATTATAGTCCTCTGTATTTCCTTCTTTCCATTCTTGTTATTCCCAGCTGATTATACTGTAACCCTGACTCATTTCCCTCCTCCTCTTCTTCCCTGTGAGTGTATTCATACATACCTGGAAAGTTCTGCCTCGCAACATGATTGAATTTCCACTTTAATAGGCAACATTTTAACAGAAAAGGAGGCCTCAAGTGCTTTATCAGTGTATTCTTTTTTTTTTATTGTAAAACTAAAGTGAGCAAGGTGTGCTTGTAAGCTCTTGCTTTGTACATGGTAATTCTCAAGACTGCTGATCAGTTATGTCACTGCTGCTGTTGTGAAATTTTACTGGCAGGGGAAAAAGGTGTTATTGGTGCAAAACTGCACCATGTCAGCTTAACTTTTTTTTTTTTTTTTACTGGTGTGGTGTGTTTAACTATTGTATAACCAAAGAGTGCAATAAACGTATGATTCAAAGGTGACAAGAAGTGAAAACATCAAAATCTTGTGAATTAATATTGATTGAGTTTGATTTCTTCCCACGTAGAGATACTTCGTGTTAGAGAAAGGCATCTTGAAGTATGCAAAGCGTGGACCTGATGTAGGTATTACCTCAAGAACGCCATTTGTCTGTTATTCTTACACTTACACATACACACACTAACACAGTGTTTTGTTTCACAGCTGAAGAAGGGAAAGCTTCATGGCTGCATCGATGTCGGCCTCTCTGTCATGTCGATCAAGAAGAAAGCCATGTGCATCGACCTGGACACAGAAGATAACATCTATCATTTAAAGGTAAGTCTTGGCACTTACATCAACAAAGTTTTGTTGAACTCAATGTGAGTCAGTGCCATCTGTCAGAGATATACGTGCACACAAATGCATCAACACCTACATGAACATCCTCTCTCATTTAATGTTTCTGTTTTGTAAGAACAGCATGCTACTGCTCCTAATTTGACTTTTCTGCCACCCAGGTGAAGTCTCCGGAGCTGTTTGAGGAGTGGGTGTCAAAGCTGCGTCATCACCGTGTGTTTCGGCAGAATGAGATTGCCATGTATCCCCATGAGAGGCACCTCTTCCACCCCCATGCCTCATCCTCGCCCTCCGTCAGTGACTCCATGAGAAAAGTAAGTTGTTCCACTGCTCGTTTGTAGGAAACATAAAAAAAAAAAAACGTCTCTGTTGTTCCCCTTGAATCTGACGCTGCAGAGATGTAGTTATGGGAGGTTGCATATGTCTCATCCTCTCTCACCTGTCTCTTCCTGTAAAACAGAGGGCCACTCTTACTAAGCAGGCGTCAGTCCACCAGGCTAAAGTCAGTTCTTGGCTCCATTCCTCAGGGGATATGGACAAGTGCTGCAAAGGTTGGTTGTTGTTTTGTCTATTTCTCTCTGCTCACTAATTGTCTCCTGACTTCACTGTTGCCCTACCTTGTCAACAGTGTCTTAAAGTGTTTCTCACTGCAGTGAATCTTTCATGTTTTTTTTATCTCTTATCACTGTGACAGCATGCACCCAAACTTTTTAACTTCTCTTTCACTCAGACTTGGAGGAATGTGAATCATATCTGCTCGAACTCAACCTGCTGTTGAAAAGCATGGAGGTCCTCCACCGCACGTACTCAGCCCCGGCCATTAGTGCACTACAAGTAAGCACAGTAACACATCAAGTTATCTAGTTAAAGTTAGACAACTGTGTGGATATATTAGAAAAGTGGCTGATGTTCCCAGAGAGGAAGAAGTAAAATAATGATCTTACTCATGGAATTAATGTAAGACTTTACTACTCCTTTGATACCTCTGTTTCTTGTGGTACCACAGGCATCTACTTATGACGTCCCCAAAAAAGAGAAGAGGCCAAGGAGATGGCGATCCAAAAACAATGGCAAAGAAACCAAAGCCACACTACAGGTACAGGGTTCTTTTTTCTGCTGATAATTATTAAAAAAAAATAGTTCAAAATCGCTTACAGTTCTTCACCTCTCTCTGTTTCTGTTCCACCAGGTCCCCAGCTGTATCTCCTCCCAATCCCCTCGTCTCCACGCCTCCAACCCCAACCTCTCCACCACTGAGTCAAACACCCAGGATGTCTGTCCTGAATCCCCAGACTCACCTACTGACGTGTCCCGTTTGCAGGAGGACTTCTGCAGGCTGGCTAACAACAGTGAGTCCCTGCCTGGGTGTTTGCTGGTTAGATAGAAAAAAATGTTTTTGCTCCTATATGGTAAGATAGTTTCCATGACAACTCTGTACTTGTTGTCTCCCTCTTTTTTTCTGGCATTTTCTTCTCTCCAGTCCACGCTACACTGAAATCAACCTTTAGCTCCCTAGTAGCAGAAAGAGACAGACTGAGGCACACCATCGACCTGAAGGCTCCGCAGCAGTCGCAAGTCATGGGCTTGAAGACCGCCTATGCCTCAGTGAGTGTTGTGAATCCTGGTTTTGCTTGGTTTTACACCTTAAATGTCCTCCACCTATCGCCACAGGTCCACTTTCACTCAGCTGACTTGTTATTCTCATCAGGAATGCACAGATGGCTCCCACTCCTTGGTCCACCAGGCGTCCAATGAGAGCAAAGCATCTATCCCAGAGTCAATATCCGAGTTTTTTGATGCTCAGGAGTACCTCCTCTCCTCTTCCTCCTCTGAGAATGAGGTGAGACACTCTGTACTACCTTATCCCCTTCCTTATCTCTATGTTTAAAGCCAATTGCATTGATTAATAGACCAATGTCAGAAATTGGGGGAAATTGTGCCTCACAATTACAAGAGTACAAGGTCATATCTGCAAATTACTTGTTTTATTAGATTAACAGTGAAAGATATTCAGTTAAAAGTGATGTAAAACAGAGAAAAGCCGAAAATTGATGACTGAAGACTTTTGGGTTCGTATGTTTTTTGTCCTATGGTTCTACACCCTGGTTGCTTGTTGACCTTTTGCCTCTGATTTTCTGTCTCTAGGTGTCTGACGATGACTCGTACATCAGTGATGTCAGCGACAGCGTCTCCATGGATACCTACAGCAACGAGGGAGGCAGTGAGAGACACAACTCTGGTACATGATACAGTAGCAAGTTGTGCATCTATGTGTGTGTTTTGGATACATCAACCGGCCGTGTTCTGTCCAAAAGAGACAGAGCTCGTTTGTCTTGTGCACTTGAGAATAAGTGTTACTAAGCTCTGTTTGCTTTTGTGTATTTTTCATAAAGTGTCAGCATCAGATAAATTATAAATGACTGGAATCCTAGCAAAAGCTGACTTAGAGAATGCGTTGTACATGATTACCCACCAAATTCCAGACGCGTTTACAAACTCAGTTCGATGTTTTATCATGCAGTATTTGACAAAGCATCTGTGTTCCGGCATCGTTAATGCACTGCTGCAGATGGTGTTAGTTTTACATTTTCACTGCATAAACCTTTGCCACCAGCTAGCACAAAACAGAAAAAAAAAATATTTATAGGACTAGTGTGTAGGATTTAGTGGCATTTAGGGGTGAAGTTAAATATTGCAACCATTTAAATGCAGCTCAGCCTTCCAAGTGTGTAGGAGAAACTATGATGGTCAGTTTTTAGTTTGTCTGTAGAAACATGGTGGTTTGATATGGTGGCCCGCTCCCTCTGTAGATAAAAACGGCTCATTCTAAGGTAAAAAAAATACAACGATACTCTTTTTTTCAGGTGGTTATACAATAATGAAAACATATCTATGAATATTATAGTCAATTTCTGCCAGTAGATCCTCCTAAATGTTTCACACTGGACTTTTAATGGCATTGTCCAGTTGCAAATAGAAATTATGGTTTTATCTGGATTCATCCGGATTAGACAGTATGATTAGAGCGTCTGCAGAGACAGAGGTGAAGGAAAATTTCAAGATATTGGTTGTTTAATGTCAGTATTTGTCTTTATTTAGATTCTTCTCTGCGTTGAATGGGTTGTATGCCAATATGATGACTATTTTTGGATTGTAGCTGATTAAAACACTTCTGTCAATGTTTTGTTTTGTATATTTGAATTCAAACATTCCTACAAATATCTAAAAAAACACAGCATTCAGTTCTCCAACAATTTCCCTTTTTGTTGTCAGGAAAAAACACTCAAACAGCATTCAGACCACAATGGGACACAATGCTCCACATAAATAGATTTGATACAGCTTCAGTTTTTCAGAGCTGGCTTTAAGCATGACCTCATTGCCTCAACTCCATCAAATCAGCTTTGAATATCAGAAATTGACATCCGATGTGCACATTCAAGACACATTCACCTCCTCTCTCCCATTTCAGCTCTCGCACATGCTCTGTCTCACTGTCACTACTCTTTATAATATCTTCCTGTCTCACCGGTCTTCTCTCCACATTTCTCCCCTCTAGTTAGCAGTGTGGTGACCCTGGCTCGTCGGCGCTCCGCATTGCCCTCTACCAGCCCCACCAGCAGCGTGAGCCTGTGGAACATCCTGAAGAACAACATCGGCAAGGACTTATCCAAGGTGGCCATGCCAGTACAGCTCAATGAGCCACTCAACACCCTGCAGCGGCTGTGTGAGGAGCTGGAGTACAGTGAGCTTCTGGACACCGCCAACCAGACCCATGACCCTTACCAGCGAATGGTGAGAGGAAATTAAATTTGATAATCTTGCAAATACAAACCTGCAAGAGCTAAATACACCTACACACATGCACAAAATAGTCTCACATGATCATTTACACGTGCACTTACTGTTTGATAAGAAAAAGACAGATAAAGATGAATAATAACAATTAGTTATTCATGTTTCTGATGTGCATATTGTAACTAAAATGCACAAGCATAGATGAACAGATGAAAAGATGAACATCAAAGTACCTGAAGCAAAATAAAAAGTTTCAAGCTTTGTGCTCTTCCTCAGGCAGTTTTTTAAACGCTACTTTAATGTTCATCTTTTGCTTTGTGAACGCTTCTGTTAGAGGTTTAAATAAATTTAATAAATATAAATAAATTTCCTCCTAGTCCTGTTTGGAAGACTTTTATTCCAGATTATTTAAAGCACATGTGTGGTCAGATGGTCAGATAGACACTGAGTTACAAAGACAAAAAAGTGTTACATCCCTACATTCTGTAGTGTGACTTTACACATGGTACTAATATGTTGTAAAAATTATACTTGTATACAAACATTTATCTCCACCTGTGACATGTATGAACATACACATACATGTACTTTATTGTACATAAATATACAATAATTCCATGTAAACACAGTTCAAGTCTGAAACTGGTGTCACACACAGTCATGCTTATAACCTCATGCAGACAAACGTACTAGTGCTTTGTGTAATTCATCCTCTCTGATTATCTGTGCAGGTTTACGTTGCTACATTTGCAATCACTGCATATGCATCCTCCTATCATCGAGCAGGAAGTAAACCCTTTAACCCCGTCCTGGGAGAGACGTACGAGTGTGACCGACCTGATAAGAGCTTCAGGTTTATAGCTGAACAGGTAGAAGTCACATGGTTTACAGCACACACGTTATTCACTGCATGGGAATACACTCCCCTCACACGATAGGTTAGTTTTCAGTTTGCTTCACTTTAAGCAATTATCATACAGTATTGAATGTAAAGTGATTGAAATCATGTTTTAGACTGACATTTTTTTGCAAATTAAAGGTGTTGCATACAGCATCTCTGTAATAAAGTGAAATGTCTTGCTCGCTGGAAGAACAGCGCCCTCTTCCTGTTCTATGTTCACAAAACATCTCACAAAATCCAATCTAGTAGCAAACAATATAAAGCAGTGAAGTCGCACAGTAACCTTCCATTCTTCTTCTTAGTTTACAGTAATTACTGATCCCTCAAAATAAATGTAGTAATGGTTTACAGCGGATGATCAGTTATAGCTATCACCTTTCCTCCCTTTTGTTTTTGACTGATTCACGATACAACTTCCTGAGCTACTCTGTGTACTGTTGTAAAGCTTCTGATTAAGTGCCCTTATTTCATCTCTCTCCTCTCTCCATTTCCCAGGTGAGTCATCATCCGCCTGTGTCAGCATGTCACTCCGATTCTAGGAACTTCAGTTTTTGGCAGGGTGAGCAGGAGAGGGCACGTTCAGAGCCCATTTCCCCTCTGTTTGTCTGGGCTTACTTGTAGATCATCACTGCCGCCACACCTTTAATTTCTGACTGTTTTTCACACGCTATAGATTACATTTAAGCTAAAAAATTGGGGTTGTAACCTCATTTAACCTCATGTGGCCTTGGTAATTATTGTAACTTCCCATCACATGATAATTAAGTGCTCAATATCAACATACTATAACAAATTTCTGTGCATATTAAACTACTGTGACCCCACTTGTAAACTTTCAAATCTGGTATGTTTTTCAAAAACAACTACACAGGGAGTCAAATTAACCGCTGACTGCTGTTGTTCCTTATTTACATTTCCCTGTGCACATGAATAAAGACGCTGAATCATAAAAATGCACTGCTGTTAACTGACCACATCAAGCCTTGAAGATTTAAATTAAGATAATATATATAACAAGCACTAACCTATTTTGTGATCTGTTTCTTTCAGATGTCCGATGGAAAAATAAATTCTGGGGCAAATCCATGGAAATTGTTCCCATGGGAACCACCCATGTCACACTACCTGCGTAAGTCCTTTACGTATCGTGTGTGGGTGTGTGTTTACACACTGTTTAATACGAGTGTCCACGTCTTTGTGCACAGTATAGGCTGTAAGTTTAAGCACTAGGTGTGATTTCTCCAGGTTTGGGGACCACTACGAATGGAACAAAGTGACGTCCTGCATCCATAACATTCTGAGTGGCCAGCGCTGGATCGAACACTACGGAGAGATGGCCATCAAAAATATCAACAGTGATGTCTGCCAGTGTAAAATCACATTCGTCAAGGTTAGGAAACTGACTTAGGGGATTTAAATGCCTGTCTTCGTTGTGATTATATGTGCTCCAGTTGTGAATGACAGAAGCAGATCTTTAGATCACTTTAGAAGTGTGTTTTTCATGGCCTAACAAAGCAGAAAAAAAGTCCTGGGATGCATTGCCATTGTAGAGATGAACTGTACTTAACAAACTCTTACTGTTGTTTCTCCCTATTGACTATGTATTGGTTTGTCACATTCACATAAACCCCTGTCAGAGTCTTGTAATCACCACGGTTGCCTGGCTTTAAGCACCTGATTTAAGCTCCATCCTCCTCTAAACAGACACGTAAAATCTGTTCTTTTATTAAAAAAAGGTTACTGCTGTTTTCTTAAATTCTGTGCTGCCTACTCAAACAGACACGCTTACTTTCAGTATGCAGTATGATCATTGCTGTCAAGGTAAACAGCACCATCTTCTGGACAAAGATAGAAACTGAATTTTCAAATGAATCAATCAAGTTCCCTTAAACACTGACATAAATCCTTCAGTATCTGTTATGTCAGTGTTAAATAGGATACATAACGTCTGCTTTCATTTCCTGTAATTTTATTCTTCCATCTACAAACAATTTACTTCTTTTTCCCCCCTTTTTTTAGGCAAGATCATGGAGCTCTACAGTAAACGAGATAGAGGGCGTAGTTACAGATTCAAATGGAAAAGTTGTACACTCCATTTTTGGAAAATGGCACGAGTCCGTTTTTCAAGGAAAACCACCCTCTGCCACGTGTATCTGGAGAGCAAGTGAGTGATTAGTGTCTGGAAATGTCAGTTATGAAGTTTTTACACCACGGCACTTCAATCAAACAATAAAGCTGAATTTGACATGACATGACAGCTGTTATGTGTGTGTGTGTGTATGTGTGTGTATGTGTAGACCCCATGCCAGAGGACCAAGAGCAGTACTATGGCTTCACCCAGTTTGCTGTGGAGTTAAATGAGCTGGACTCCACCCTGAGACCTCTGCTGCCCCCCACAGACACACGCTTCAGGCCGGACCAGAGGTCAGCACTCTTTATATGTCTGTAATGTTGATTTCTGCTAGCCTGTCTTTAGAAACTTCATACTTTATTACTTTTCTTAGTATTTAACTCTATATTCATGTCTAATATCCTGTACAGATGGCCATGTAGTCTAAATGGCGTTAAGGCTGACCATCAGACCATTTGGTCCAAAACATGAGTTTGTGGGCGAAGTCTGGTGGAGCCCATGTTTTGTGAAGCAGTAAATGTCTGAAATAATGAGCGTAACCATGGAAACAGACTATGGGAATTTAGATAGAGGGAAATGAAGTGACAAGAATCTCTGTCCACTCATGTAGAGATTTTATTGAAGTAAAATGTTCAACCCCTTTGTTAAACAAATAACTTTACATATGTGTTAGGTTGGATGAATAACAGTCATATAAAAGGTTATTAAATGGAAACATCCCCAAATTAGTTCACACGAGTGCAGAAAAAATATCAATCCTTGTAATGTTACTAGAAAATGTTTTTACAAGGCATGTCACAGCAGGAAAACCACTGGTGTCACGACTGCACTTCATTTCGCTTCAGCAGCTTCAGGGTCCTTGTGTTGTGTGTGCCTGCTCACTGTCAGACTGTCACGGCTTACTGTGACACAGGTGTTACCAGGGATCCTTATTAAGAGTCAGGGTGCTGCTATCGTGCATGTTGGCTCACTGGAAAAGCTCTGCTACACCTTAATGAGCCTTAATTAGTATCATTAGTAACACCTGTCTTTACCCTACTATTACATGTCAGAATGGCTGTGAAAAGGTCTATTGAGGAACTATCCCAGGGGATACAAAAACCTTTTGAGGAACAAACTAAAACCTGCGTTTTGACCAGAGGAACCAGGGGCTAAATTTAGTTCCTGTTGGATTCATTGCATCTAACTCAAACATAAAAGTGTGTGAAAATTGAATTTCAAATGCTGCTGTCATTTTTTTAATCTGTCTTAATGGTTCTTCAGATACGATAGACAATGCAAACAGGGAATGTTCCAAAGGGACATTTTGTTTCTTGTTTAGTTCCTGACTTTTCGGTCAAAAAAGGGTTATCGTCAAGTCATCAGTAACACCTGTGCTTTCCCCACTGACACGTCAAAATGTCTGCTGTGAGAAAGGTCTATGAGCAGCTATAATCATAGTCAACATGATGCCATATTTTCTCCTGCTGCAGTGTGCAAACCCTTTCCTGACCAGAGCTGATTTCTGCGAAAGAAAGTTTTCCTTGTTTCGAGTTGATTGTGTGGGGAAAGAGTGTGATGAAAAGCAGCGGCGTTCTGACCAAATTTCTCCTGTCTCCTATCCTGACTCACTGTTTTTGTTTACTTGGTCCAGGCTGTTGGAGGAGGGGAACACAGAAGGAGCCGAGGAGCAGAAACAGAGGATAGAGCAGCTCCAGAGGGAGAGGAGGAAAGTGCTGCAGGACAACAACATGACACACCAGCCACGCTTTTTCAAGTAGGCTGCCGTTTTCTTGGTTGTGTGCGTATGTCTTTGTATGCAATCCGACACGGTGTTTGCATGCGTTTTTCCATGTGATTGGTCTGTTGCATATGATAAGAGATCACCTCCATAGCAGCCACTGTGTCTCATGCGGTGTAAATGTCTGTGACTGTCACAGTCTGCAGACTGGGTTGTTAAGATAACTGTTGGACTCATCATGACAAAATGGGTCATTCTTGTTTTTTCATTGTTTATTTCAAAATGTTATGTACCTCATTACTCCTCGGATGCTCTACTTATCATTAACTTTCAGTTGCACCCAGAAAATTCAGAATAAAATCTTCCCTTATGTTGTAAATCAGACATTTTTAGCTTAATGACACAAAGGTTTGGGGTCGGTCATACACAAAGTTAAGAAACTAACAGTATCTCATCTAGGCTAGCCAATAGAATATTGTGAACATTATAAAAAAAAGTTTTTGAAAGGTCCAGTGTGTAACATTTAGGAGGATCTGTTGTGTGTTTCACATTTTTCATGAGTTTCGCAACCACCGTAGTTTTTCCTACACACTTATTCCCAGGTCATCAAATACAGATGCCAGTGGTGTTCAGTTAGTCGCAATCTGCAACTTCAGCGCTATATACACCTAATTCCTATACACTGGCCCTTTTAATATAGATATTTAACATTACTCTGGAAGCTGATGTGGCAATTTAATACACTAAACATTTGACAGGTATCACTTAATTTAAATATGGGTGATGAATTGTTCAAGATGTGTCAATCATAAAACAGATTTCATTTGTGTTGTCTTGACAGGAGGTCTAACAATGACACATGGGTGAGCAACAACACATACTGGGAGATGCGCAGAGACCCTGGCTTCAATAAAATGGACTTTCCTGTGTTGTGGTGACCTCTGGATTTAACCAAACCTCTCCACTACAACTTATCATGTAGAGGGAAGTATAAAACTGAACTGAGACCAGCCTCCAAGTGTCCTGACCTGTTAAACATGAGTCACTCCATGTCATGTTAACCCAAACCTAAATGGACTTTCTGCTTCCTCTTTTAGGATTGAGCAGAGCCTGTAGAACTTCTGATGGTTTTGTTTCTGTTGTGTATTATGTTTCTCCTTAAGGGTACATTTTCTCCTCTCTTCTCTCATTTTCATAATTGTAAATTACACAGCGTCAGTATAGACTAAAAATGTATATCTTTACTTCCTGTTGCATCTCAGCATTTACCAAAGTGCCTTTTTATTGCAGTGCCTCGCTCAAGCAGTTATGCAAACTCACTTTTATTCAGAGACTTTAAAAATTCTTTCGGATGATGTCAGTATGATACGTGGACTACACTGGAGTAAAAGTGATCAGGGTTGGAAGTGAACTCGTTCAAAAGGTCAACGGGCTTGTGCATTCCTCCATCCAGTCCTCATCATGACTGAAGGATTTTTTCATGACTTAAACCAGTGGCTGACGAGAGGTTCTAATTATGTTGGAGGGACTTCAGCCTTTTTTGCTGCCTTGTTATAATCAGTCATGACTGTCATAGGACTGTGGATAATATTTATCAATGAGGAAAACAGCAATAATACTCCATGTTCAAAGAAGATAATAAACTGTACAATGAATAAGTTATGTTGTGTCACACTTTACTTTTGTGTGCTTAATGGATAAGCCACAGTTTTGTTTGCTTGTTTCATCTTTTCAGATATTTATAAGGGAAATATACTGTAACGTTAGTGGCATTAGGATTGTGGTTTAAGTTAAGAGCCCTCCGGGGGAGAGAACATACCAACTCCACACAGAAAGACCCCAGCTGGTCAGCAAGTTCTTACCAAAACCTTCATCCTGTGAGGCGACAATGCTAAGCGCTACACCAACATGCCAGCCTAAATCAGATTTTGTCCAAATGTCCTCTTATTTTTCCATCACATCCACTTACTGTCTGCTGTTCTTTGAGATCTTCTCTGAGGGATACCTGCCTGTCGCTGGATGACCTTATTCCACAGGACCACAAACACCCTCTGTTGGGAATCTTCCGTCCATGGTGCCTGTGCAGAAAGAATCTTCTCATTTAGCAATTTAGTGTATAAGCACAATGCCCAGAAGGTTATATAATTCTGACTAAGGTTGAACAAACAGCCTTATTCACAGGAACTACGGACCATAAGTTCATGCAAAACTTTCTGATGTAGCATCCTCTATCGTCTTACTGACTGCTGTAAGGAAACGCTCTGCATAGAACTTCCCTGTTGTCGATCATCGCCAACAATGTCTGACGGTTGAGGTGTTGTTCTCTGCAGGCAACAAACACACAAAGACAAAACAAATTGGAAAAGACCTACAATACCCACTTCATGCCATTTGATCTGAAGTAGTGCTAAATGGGGCAAGGTTACATTAGAAACTGCAATACAAAAAATAAAAGTGTATTTTTGGTAGCAAAACGGAAGTTGACACGTATGGGAATAATTTCCATTTCTTCACTAAGAGACTAATAGAGAGCTTCAACATTCACATAAAAAAAACATTCACTTAAAAAAATATGGATGTTGCTGCAACAAATTCTTTAAAGTTAACACACATCTTCTATCTGGCAGTACAGAAGACCAAACAGCCACCAGATTGTCAATGTGATCACCCAAGATTAGTGTCACCAATTTAGTATGGTTCCAAATCACAATCTCCCCTTCTGTTCCTGAGTTCTGGTAAACAACTCATTTAGTAATGGCTAGAAAAGTGTTTTTGCAGAAAATTAAGATGTCACGGTGAAGTTGATCTTTTGGATATAAAATGTCATCACTTCATTTTATCTTATTAGACATTTTAGTAAAATTTTGTAATGATCAGCAAACCAATTCTTCTTCTCCTTCTTGAGTTATGGTGACTTGTGAGGTCACAGTAACCTTGACCTTTTGACTTTGGATCAGTGCCAAATTCCCTTGAGAGTGGGACAGACAGACAGACGGACAATCCAAAAACATAATGCCTACAGCCTTTTGCCAGCACAGAGGCATAAAAACAAACCATGCGTGTGAAGCAAGATATGGTGTATAAGAGAGTAAGACTGCATTCTGCCCTGTTCTTTATTTGATTTGGGTAAGTTTACACTCCAGCAACTTCAACCAAACGTCTTATCTCAGACAGAATGATGTTCAAGTTATTGGTTGTAGCCATAAACCTCAAACACTACTACCGTTACTACTTAACCCTTTAAATGTAGGATTTAGTGAAGTTGCAACCATTTAGATACAGCTCAGCTTTCCAAGCATGCAGGAGAAACCACACTGCGAAAAATACAGAATACCTACTACCAGTGTTTGGTTGGTCCATTCTGTAGAAACATGCCGGTTCAACATGGCAGACTCTGTAGAAGAGGACCCGTGTAGTCCAATTGTTTTTTTCAGGTGATGAAAACATACCTATGAATATTATATAACATTTCCTGGCAAAAGATCCTCCTGAATGTTACACACTGGACCTTTAACTGTTGTGCTCTAGCTGCAAGTGCTTTTGGTACAGTTACCTACAATTTAATAAGGCTGTATATATAGAGACTGTTATACAAGCACAATTTTAAAGAGACTTTTATATTTTATGTTTTTTGTACTTGTGCTTCACTACAGTTCAGCAGGTAATATTGTTCTTTGTACTCAGCAACATTTGGCAGCTGGTTACTTTGCAGGTTAAGATTTGACCCTTATAACAGATGAGCTGCTTAAATATTAAAATGAATTGTTATAGATTTAAAGATCCCACCGTATTTTAGTGGTTAAAGTTAATTCCACCTCAACCAGCAACAACTTTAAATAAATGTTAGGTAAATGTTAATACACAAATAATAATAATAAGTAATATAGATAAAAACTCTTTGGAAGGGGGCATTGTACATAATGAGTACCTTTTTTTTTGCCTTTGGTAATGTGCTCTTTGGCACCGGCTAAGACTATATAAAGTTTGTGCATCTGGGTGCATCCATACCTCATGGGGACAAAGGACCCTTATCTCTCTGAGTGACCACTCCCTGTCGGTCTTTACAAAGTTACTACTTATCACCGCTGACAAGCATGTCACAAGTCACAATACAGTACACCCACCCACTCACACAGACACACAATCTTTTGACCCCGCTCCTCACATAATTTGACTTTAAATCTGAACCCTCACACGGGTGGATCGAGAGAAATATTCACAGGGTGGCAAAAGGGTGGCGTGGAGACTTTAAGAGGTGGCAGCATAATATTCAGACTTCTTCATGTTCATCATCATCAGTCACTACTATTAGTGTAGTTGTTGCTGTGGACCTGTCTGTCTGTCTGTCTGTCTCTGTCTCTCCCTCTCCCATCTGTTCTCTCTCTCTCTGTCTCTCTCTCTCTCTCTCTCTCTCTCTCTCACCCACCACCCCACCTAGAAGTCGAAGGGTCTGTCCTAGGTTTCTGCCTCTTAAAAGGCAGTTTTCTCTTGCCCCGTCGCCAATGCCTGCTCATGGTGGGAACTGTTGGGTCTCTGTAAATAAATGTAACAAGGAGTTCGGCCTAGACCTGCTCTATTTGAAAAGTGTGCTGAAATAACTTCTGTTATGAATTGGCGCTATACAAATAAAATTGAATTGAATTGAATTGGATTGAATTTATCACAAGCACATAATATTAATATTTGCTTGGAAATGCCCCAAATTACAACATTTTAACTAAAAAACATTACATTATTGTGGCACATTAGAAAAGCACTGAATAAAATATAAATCTAATTGTTTTATTTCCAAGACATATTTTCAATTACTTGTTTAATTACAATTACTTAATCCCTTAGTCTAAAATGTGGCCATAATATCAAATTGATTTCCAGGTTTTTTTTTTTAACATGTTATTTTTTAAATAATCTAAATGTTTAAGGACATAAGCATTAGAATGGAACACATAGCAACAGTAACTAAGGGGGAGAGGGGGGGGGGGGGAACATGTCCTTTGATTCCATTTGTGATGTCATCAGCGTGTGTAGACAAGGAAATCAATTCAAGGCGTTTCAACAGGTGAAACATAGTTAGGAGACTACAACTTCAGACATTGATACACTATGGCTTTCAGACTGACTCATGCAGTTCTGGGCCCGTACACCTGGACCAGGGGTCTGTTCCAGCTATTTCAACACCAGTAGAAAAGGATGTCTTTATAAAAACAGATAGAGGAGCTGAAAACTCAGCTCAAAAGAGAAAGGGGAACACAGTGCCTGTCAGGACCAGAGGGTTGATGAGCATCTCCACCAGCCTGAAATCAGAGACTAAAGACAACCAATCTCTCTGGGACCAGGTTGAGCTTTTGACCAATGAGCTCCATGAAGAGAAGGAATTGATAAAGCAGCTAAAAGATCTATCCAGAAAGAAAGAGCAGGGTTATGAGCAGTGCACTCTAAGGACAGAACTTAGCCAACAACTGGAGGAAATGCAAGGACAGTTGGCTCAACAAAAGATGCACGAAGAGTCGTTGGTGGATAAGGAGAAGGAAACTCAGAGAGAGCTCGAGAAAGCTCACTGGTTTCATACAGTGAACTCCACCAGGCATATTTGAATATCTCTCATGTACACAATGAAATCCAGCAAAGGTATAACAGAGACATGAAAGCACAACAACTGGAGAATGTCACCCTTCAGCAGAAATTAAGACAGTAAAGTCTTATGTCACCCGGGGTCATCACAAGTGGAGCTGGTTCGGGGTATAGAGCAAAGAACTGAAACGCGCTTCGAGACAGGAATATGGAGCAGGAGGAGGCGCAAGACGTACCTGGCAAGGAAGCCTGGCTGAGAGGGGAGAAGTCTGCTGCACATGGAGCTGGAAAGATCTGAAATCAAAGCT
>NW_023340268.1:14937778-14945177 GCF_004916995.1 Morone saxatilis
TACAAGAGTTGCAGAACGTAGCAACTGGCTGTAGCTGTAGGGTTAACGGTAAATTCACACTACTTGTTTGTTTTACTTGAAGGAAGCTTGTGACGCTCTTGTAGGCTTGACACTCAAGACGAACAATTATTAATTATTAGCTATCTCGGAGAAAACGATCTTTGTTATTCGAGATAACTTACAGATAATAAGGTCGTTATCACGATATAGAAGTGACTAAAAAAAAATAAAAATCCATGGCCGTTCTCGGCTTCCGTACTCAGCACCCCTCTTGACAGAAAAAAAACAAAAATGTAGAAATTTTTGCAAATTTATTAAAAGGAAAACTGAAAATATCACATGGCATGAAGTAGTCAGACCCCCTTTGCTGTGAACTCATATTTAACTCACATGCTGTCCATTCTCTGATCCTCCATTGGAGATGGTTCTGCTCCCCTTCGATTGGAGTCAGCTGTTGTTTAAATTAAACTGATTGCGACCTGACGTAGGAAAGGAACATCTGTCTATATAAGACCTTACAGGCTCACAGTGTATGTTCAGAGCAAATGAGAAGTCATGAGTCGATAGGAACTGCCAAGGTGTCAGAGACAGAATTGTGGCAAGGCACAGACTGGCAAGGTTACAAAAGATTTCCTGCAGCACTCAAGTTCCTAAAGAGCGACAGTGGGCCTCATTAATCCTAAATGGAAGAAGTTTGGGACGACGAACTCTCCTAGACCTGGCCGTCAGCCAAACTGAGCAATCGTAGGAGAAAGCCTTGGTGAGAGAGGTTAAAGAAGACCAACAGATCACTGTGCTGAGTCCAGAGATGCAGAGGGAGATGGGGAGAAAGTCCACAAAGTCAACTATCACTGCAGCCCTCCACCATCGGGGCTTTATTGGCAGGTGGCCCGACGGAAGCCTCTTCTAGGTGTAATGACATATGAAAGCCCGCAGTTGCAAAAAAAAATGTAGGACTCCCAGACTATGATGAAAGAAGATTTCCGGTCTGATGAGACAAGATTGAACTTTTTGCGTTAATGTCTAACCGTATTATGTGGAGAAACCAGGCACACTCATCACCTGCCCAATACATCCCAACACGTGAACATGGGGGTGGCAGCTCCATGCTATGGGGGACAGATACTAAGTTGCAATTTTTGAAGAAAGTGAAAGCGGCCAAGTACACAGATATCCTGGAGAAAACTTTCCAGAGTGCTCAGGACCTCAGACTTGGCCGAACGGTTCACCTTCCACACAGACCATGACCTAAGACACAGCTAATAACAAAGGAGTGCTCGGAACAACTTCTGTGACATTCTAACTGCCCAGCCAGAGCCTGACCTTAAACCCATTTGCATCTCTGGAGAGACACGAAAATGGCTGATACAAACGCTCACCATCCACTGACAGAACTGGAGAGTCTGCAAGGAAGAATGCCAGAGGATCCCAAAACAATCCAGGTGTGAAAAAGCTTGTTTGCATCATTCCCAAAAGACTCATGGCTGTACTATGCTCAAAAGGTGCTTCTACTCAAAGCTGAGCAAAGGGTCGAATACTTATGACCATGTGATATTTCGTTTTTCTTTTTTAATAAATTTGGCAAAAATTTCTACATTTCTGTTTTGTTTTTCTGTCAAGATGGGGTGCTGAGTACATTAATGAGAAATAAAATGAACTTTTTTGATTTTAGCAAATGGCTGCAATGAAACAAAGAGTGAAAAATGTAAAGAGGTCTGAATACTTTCCGTACTCACTGTAAGATATATACTTATATAAAAGAGTGGGAACGATTGATGGTATGAAACGAGCGTACGTAAACCTTCACTCAGCAGGATTCGGGACTCATTCCTTCCATGTTATTGTTTGTGTTGCAGATATCAGCGTGGACCATCCTGATGAGAAGTCAGTCATCACCTACGTGGTGACGTATTATCACTACTTCTCCAAGATGAAAGCTCTGAAGGTGGAGGGCAAACGTATCGGAAAGGTCAGAAAACACCAACAAACTGCACAGTTATTGATGTCTGTATCAGATCAATATCAGAATATAAGAAAGATTAATGTGAAATCTCCCTAAAATGTTCATAAATACATAAACATGTTTACCATTCACCTGTCCAGGTGTTGGATAACGCCATCGAGACGGAGAAGATGATCGAGAAGTACGAGTCTCTGGCCTCAGACCTGCTGGAGTGGATCGAACAGACCATCATCATCCTCAACAACCGGAAGTTCGCCAACTCTCTGGTCGGAGTCCAGCAGCAGCTTCAGGCCTTCAACACCTACCGAACCGTCGAGAAACCTCCAAAGTCAGAACCTTTACCTTCTGTTAACTTCCTCAGTCAGTCTGAATATGCAGCAGCAGATTTTAGATCAGTCTGGGTATCTGGACAACTACGAGCCAGATTTTGGTTAAATTTACTGTCACTATTCAACCTGGCTGATGTTGTATAAAGTTAGTGCGGCTATAACGTACACTCTGTATGCCTCCACTAACTCCTCCCACCTCCTTTTGTCTTCAGGTTCACGGAGAAAGGAAACCTGGAGGTTCTTCTCTTCACCATCCAGAGTAAGATGAGAGCCAACAATCAGAAAGTCTACATGCCCCGAGAGGGAAAACTCATCTCAGATATCAACAAGGTCAGACTCCAGAACCAGTTTAAAAATGTCCAGTGTATTGATTTCACTCGTCAGTGCTCACAAACACAACTGGAGGATTTACAGGATGCAGCATTATCAGCCATATTAAAGTCAATGTGTTTGATGGTCTGTCAGGCCTGGGAGCGACTGGAGAAGGCGGAGCATGAGAGGGAGCTGGCACTGAGGACGGAGCTGATTCGTCAGGAGAAACTGGAACAGCTTGCCAGACGCTTTGACCGCAAGGCGGCCATGAGAGAGACCTGGCTCAGCGAAAACCAGAGACTCGTGTCACAGGTAGGAAGACAAACAGTCAGCAGCAGCTACCAGGTGCTGCTCCACGTTAGCATCTTACAGCTTTTAAATCTGCTCTGTAAATCATGTCCTTTGCTCTTATTTAAAAACAATGTACATTTATTATTTGTTGAATCCTGCTGCCTCCTTTTTCTCTCCAGGACAACTTCGGCTTCGACCTCCAGGCTGTCGAGGCGGCCACCAAGAAGCACGAAGCAATTGAGACGGACATTGCGGCGTACGAGGAGCGTGTCCAGGCTGTGGTTGCTGTGGCAAAGGAGCTGGAGGTGGAGCACTACCACGACATCAAACGCATCACAGCCAGGAAGGACAACGTGATCCGGCTGTGGGAGTACCTGCTGGAGCTGCTGAAGGCCCGCAGACAGAGACTGGAGATGAACCTGGGCCTGCAGAGAGTCTTCCAGGAGATGCTGTACATCATGGACTGGATGGACGAGATGAAGGTACATCACATGGTAGAGGTTAGGGTCAGATGAGAAGATGGACATCAAAGATACCAGTACAGAGATAGATCCAGATCGTGTTTCACTCAAATGCTATTAAAAAGACTGAATTGGAGCAGGAAGTAGATCCTCTCTGACTGTTTCTCTGTCTCTTGTTTCCAGATGTTGTTGCTGTCTCAGGATTATGGGAAGCATCTGTTAGGTGTGGAGGACCTGCTGCAGAAACATGCCCTGGTGGAGGCTGACATCGCCATCCAGGCTGACAGGGTGAAGGCAGTCACCACCAACGCTAACAAATACTCTGTGAGCGACGACGGTGAGCAGCGTCCTTTGGTTTTTAATATTATGTCCAATGTCCAAGTGTTCTTATTTTTAAGGCTGCCCCTGACTGAAGATTTTCCTAGTTGACTAGTCATCGAACATTTATGATATTAAATCATATATTATTATTTACTCATTAACAAATTACTTCCTGAAGGATGGGTCAGGAGTAGGGACGCTAGTTTGATCAGGATTGAAAGCAGCAGTCTACATCTTTATTTGTATAGCACCAATTCATAACAAAAGTTATTTTAGGACACTTTTCAAATAGAGTACGTCAAGACCGTACTCCTTATAAAATGATTTAACCAAACACAGTGTTTTCCAACCCAGGCTACAAGCCCTGCGACCCTCAGGTCATCCAGGACCGGGTTTCCCACCTGGAGTTCTGCTACCAGGAGCTCACCCAGCTGGCGGCTGAGCGTCGTGCCCGCCTGGAGGAGTCCCGCCGTCTCTGGAAGTTCTTCTGGGAGATGTCTGAGGAGGAGGGCTGGATCCGTGAGAAGGAGCAGATCCTGTCCTCTGTCGAGCACGGCAAGGACCTGACGGGGGCCCTGCGCCTCCTCAGCCAGCTACGCGCCCTAGAGGACGAGATGAGTGGCCGTGCAGGCCACCTCCAGCACACCATCGCAGAAGGCCAGGCCATGGTGGAGGCCGGCCACTTTGCCGCCACCAAGATCCAGGAGCGTATCGCCGACCTACAGGCTCAGTGGGCAGCACTGGAGCAGCTGGCAGCGGCGAGGAAGAAGAGGCTGGAGGAAGCTTTGGCACTGCACCAGTTCCAGGCTGATGCAGATGATGTTGACGCCTGGACACTGGACGCCCTGCGCATCGTCTCCAGTGGAGAGACTGGCCATGACGAATTCTCCACCCAGGCTCTGGTGAGGAAACACAAGGATGCAGCGGCTGAGGTAGCCAGCTACCGCCCAGTCATCGACTCACTACACGAGCAGGCAGCCTCCCTGCCTGAAGAGGTGGCCGGCTCAGAGGAAGTGCGTGGGCGGCTGGCTGGCATCGAGGAACGCTACAAGGAAGTTGCAGAGCTGACCAAGCTGAGGAAGCAGGCCCTGCAGGATGCTCTGGCGCTCTACAAAATGTTCAGCGAGGCGAACGCTTGCGAGGTTTGGATCGATGAGAAGGAGCAGTGGCTTAACAGCATGGAGATCCCCGAAAAACTGGAGGACCTAGAGGTCATTCAACACAGGTAGGTCTACGAGATGCTGCATACATATTTGTAATTGTCCTCTTTTAGCCGGCATTGTTCATGTGGACTTTGTTCTTGGCAGGTTTGAGAGTCTGGAGCCAGAAATGAACAACCAGGCATCTCGTGTTGCTGTGGTAAACCAGATTGCCAGGCAGCTGATGCACAATGGTCACCCGAGTGAAAAGGACATCAAGACCCAGCAGGACAAACTCAACAACAGGTACAAACAGGTGTAACTGTCCATTTGTCCTCAATGTGAATAGCATGAAACTGTAGGTGTGACTGTAGACTGTGATAATACTTTCCTCTATACCTCTAGGTGGAGCCAGTTCCGTGATCTTGTGGACCAGAAGAAGGAGTCCCTGAACTCAGCTCTGGGAGTGCAGAACTATCACCTCGAATGCAACGAGACCAAGTCTTGGATTAAAGAGAAGACCAAAGTCATCGAGTCCACCCAGGAGCTGGGGAATGACCTCACAGGGGTTATGGCCCTGCAGCGCAAATTGACCGGTATGGAGCGGGATCTGGCTGCCATCGAGGACAAGCTAGGCGATCTGCGAGGCGAAGCCCAGCGACTGGCAGAGGAGCATCCTGATCAGGCAAAGGCCATTACAGGCCGCCTGGCTGAGATCACTGCTGTCTGGGAAGAAATGAAGAACACTCTGAAGAACCGCGAGGAGTCCCTTGGCGAAGCCAGGAAGCTGCAGCAGTTCTTACGCGAGTTGGACGACTTCCAGTCCTGGCTGTCCCGCACTCAGACCGCCATCGCCTCTGAGGACATGCCTAACACGCTGGCCGAGGCCGAGAAGCTCATGGCCCAGCACGAAGGCATCAAGAACGAGATCCAGAACTACGAGGAGGACTACCAGAAGATGCGGGACATGGGGGAGATGGTGACGCAGGGCCAGACGGACGCACAGTACATGTTCCTGCGACAGCGGCTGCAGGCGCTTGACACCGGCTGGAACGAACTGCACAAGATGTGGGAGAACCGGCAGAACCTGCTGTCCCAATCCCATGCTTACCAACTGTTCCTCAGGGACACAAAGCAGGCTGAGGCGTTCCTCAACAATCAGGTAAAGACCAGGTTTATGACCCCTGTGTCCTGTGATCCATGTTAAAGACTTGACTCGAGGTCAGGATTGGACCCACGCTAGTAATGCAGATTTCTCAGTGATAAATTCTCCACTGCTAACCAGAGAAACTGACCAAGTCAGTCAGTCTGTCCAACTCCAAATCCTAAAGTCTAAACTTTGTGCTTTCTTCCTTTATGGGAGTAGAATATTTGTTTCACAGTTTGAACATGATGTTTTTAGCTAGATAAAGAAAGTACATCCATACATATCTTTTATTAACAGCTTAGTTTATGAGAGGGATTTGTATCAGGATATACTCATGGTTGGGCAACAGTATCGGGCAAGAAAAAATGTTATCAAGCCGTCCCTAATTAATGATGACTTGACCTTTCCTGTAGCATGAATATCTGCACAAAATGTCAACTTGGTCCACGTGCTACAGATCTTAAAACCTTATGGATTGATGGCACAAAATGTTTCCAGAGGATTAACCCTTTTAATGACCTTTCCCCTAGTGTCATCCTACTGTCATGCCACAGACTACCTGTATGAGTATTAAACCGTGTCCTCGCCCGGCAGGAATACGTCCTGGCTCACACCGAGATGCCCACCACTCTGGAGGGCGCCGAGGCTGCCATCAAGAAGCAGGAGGACTTCATGACCACCATGGATGCCAACGAAGACAAGATCAATGGCGTGGTGGAGGCCGGCAGGCGGCTGGCCAGCGACGGAAACGTCAACGCCGAGCGCATTCAGGAGAGAGTCGCCTCTATTGATGACAGGTAGATGTCAGCTTCATATGTGGGGCTGTAAGAAAAACCAGCGGTCCTACTGGAGGGGAATCTGTAGTGTTCTGTATGTGTTGCCATCCTGGTCTAACCTCATCCTCTGTGTTTCAGGCACAAGAAGAACAGGGAGGCTGCTGTGGAGCTGCTGATGAGACTGAAAGACAACAGAGACCTGCAGAAATTCCTGCAGGACTGCCAGGAGGTCGGTCTCTCCTCTCTGTTGTACCTTAATATATTTTTCCTTTAAGCTGAGCTCAGACTACAGGAGTTGATTCACCTCAGATTCAAATGTGGTCGGTACCGATATTCAGCACAGTTTATCTGGAAATGTGAGGGTTTACGGATCCACTGGCTGGCAGAATCATCAGTGCCGCCAGATAATTTTCACATTTTTGTATTAATATGTAAGGAATTATTATTTGTCCGCCGAATGAATCCCATTTTTGACGCCCGCAACATGCTCAAAACAAAATGGCTCGACAGTGCCTCTTAAACTCAGCCCCCCAGGCATGTTTCTCCGATATGTATGAAAATTGGTACACTCATGTACCCCTAATTTAGAGGTTACACATAATCTCGGTTTTGCTCCACTTGAGGTGTAAAGATGGTATTTCAGATTCAGATTCATACTTT
>NW_023340268.1:14945277-14952298 GCF_004916995.1 Morone saxatilis
GAGAGAGAGAGAGAGCTTTAAAGTCTACAGGTGCAGTTTCATACATGAGAAAAGCTTTTATGGTCTAACTTCTGCTTAAATATTCGGCCTCAAACAGCTTCTTCTTCTTCATTCCTATAGATGTAGTTCTGATTGTGCAGTAAGATGGCGTTAACTTCCATACATGTTCAGTACAATAGATATACAGTGACAGAGCAACACGAGTATCAAAGAGCAGAAAATCTGAACGAGAAGCAAGCAACCTTCATGTCTCCACTTCCTGTCTGCGGTACGTGACGCATCTACCGTTTAACATTAAAGTGTTTATTATTATTATACATATCGATCTGCAGTATCTGTTTATCCAAAGGAAAAGGTTAAAAAATGAAGAGTTGTAGTTTCTGTGAGTGTTTTCAGGCGGCGCTCTGAAGCCTGACGAAGCATGCAAGTGGACATTTCTACATCGCAGCCCTCCTCGAAGGTGATTGGCTGTCTAGAAGACAAACAGGAAATGGTTGCAGAGGACAAAAACAGTCAAATAATAATAGAACAAAATGCACTATTGGTCCAATTTCTCAACGGCAGAGGAAGAATGTAGGCTGTCTCTTAGGACGCCCTCACAAAATTGAGGCAATAACTCAGACCCGAAAAAAGTAGAAAAACAACAAAACGTAAGAAAACTGAAACAATGTAGAAAAGAACGAGTGTGTGGTCCCTGCTGACGTCACCAAGAGAGAGCGAGAAGGGCGGCGACAGGTTGTGATGTAACAGCGGGTCATCATCGACGGATCGACGAACGCTTGTTAGCGGTTACATCGCCACGTATGAACCAAAATGGCCGCCGCTCTCGCTCTCAGGCACAGTGTTTGCGTTCGCCTCGTCGCCCGACCAGACGACCACGTGAAGAAAACACGAGAAACAAACAAAAACTGCTTTGAGAATAAACACAAAAACAACCTTAACGCCTCACTTTGGTGAGACCGCTTCAGCTCGCCGACCTCCGTCAGCGGCGGGAAGTTTGAGCCTTCACAAGGTTCAAAACCTGATTTCAAACATTTAAACGTTAACGGAAATATTTCCAAATATTAACGTTATCGCTAGCGAAATACTAACTGAGTGGAAATGTTTGTAGGCTAACGTTAGCTTCGCCAGCTAACATGATCCATGACACGAACATGTATTCTGACAAATGTGATTTTAGCCAACAATAAATGATGTAGCGGTACAAAGCTAAGGCGTAAAGCTAACAATTTGTCCGCATTAGCAAGCTAACATTAGCTAAATGGTACACACTGGATCTGTAGCTACAGCTAGCAAACATATCTGTATATATAAAAGTTGAATGTAGCATATACAAGTTTCTGTTTCTATTACATCTTGAATATTTCTATTTCCTGTGTATATAATAATAATAATAATAATAATAATAATAACCTTGGTTGTGACATTTTACACTTTTTTCGGACCCTTTTAGAGTTAATGATGAAAATAACGATTTGTTCAAAACCTGATTTTAAAATTTCCAGATTTAGAGATAAAACATTAGCGGCTGCAATATTTTACACCAAATTTAGCGACGCCACTCACAGGTTGTGGATTCGGCAGTTTGGGCAGTTTGGGGTTCATTTGGTGTTTGTAGCACTGGGGTCTGCTGGGAGGGGACGGAGGTCTCCTGGAGCTCTGAAGCACATTCCAGTTCTTTCAGCTGAAGGCAGGAAATTAGAAATTAAGTATTTTTAAAGAAGCTAACTGCGAGTTTTCTTACGTCAGAGCGCGTCAGGATGCGGCTGAAGCGGTTTCACCAAAGCCTGTTTGATTTTCTACTGTTTCTTCTTGCTGAACAAACTGAAGCGTTTCTCTTTGTCCTTCTCTTTGTCCTTCTCTCTCTTGCCGGGACTTGACTCGGTGGTGAGTGTGACGGCAGCCGGCAGCGTCTGAGCGCGCCCAGACACCGGCGTGCCGGGGTTGCTGCCCTGCACGTCGGAGCGGTCGGCGTTCAGGATGGTCTGGATCCAGGTGCTCATCTCCTCCTGCGGGTCAGAGGTCATTCAGTGAGTAACTAATGGTGGATCTGAACTACGACTCAAACTTTATCTTCATTTGAGGTGAAACTTACTTCATCTTTGGCTTGGAACAGATACTCGTTTCCATCAGTGAGTCTGAAACACAGGATCAGCGTCACCATGGTAACCAAATTACATCACTCCAGGAGTCAGCAGACTCTCCATTAATTTATAAATGTGAAAATGACAACTTATTAAATTAGCTTCTGTATTTATTGACTTCATTTCATTTATTAATTTCTTCTGTTTTTAAATGTTATTGTTTAATTTATTTCTGTATTTCTGTCTGAAAGAGAAATTTCTGTCCACATGGGTGGACTTCATGATCGTACTCTCCGTTTGCTAGCATAAGATAATTTAAGATGTGACTATATATATGTATTAGGCGTTTAAATCCTCTGATCAGACGTGATGTTTGGGGCCGTTAGACGAAACCTCAAGATTATGAGACATTTTGATCGTCAACCAATCTGAGTTCATTCAAGTACAACAAGGGCCAACATTTGACATTAAATTCAAAATTAGCGACTTCCTTTGACATTTTGAGTTTATTGTGCAACTGTGGAGCCATTTTTGCAGTTTTCACTCATATTTTAACGAACTCAGATACTCGATTCCGCCGAACAGCGTGTCCGCGGCATGGCGTCGAATTTCGATGTACTGCCATGAAACAGGACGTTGAGTGTGTGTCCCTGAACACATCTACACGCCAATATTCAGCCATAGTCATAGTGCCCCCTACTGGACACAGGAGAATCGTGTTTTCTGGCTGAATTTTAAATAAATTTTAAATCCTTCTTACCTCAGTTTGAAGACATGTTTCTTCTTCTTGTAGTCTGAGGCGACGTCACACGTGGCCTCCTTCAGGCTGATGGGTAATTCGCTGTGGTACGGGACTCCCTGGGCCGCCGCCTTGCTGTCTTTATAGAAACCCATCTCCTGGTTGTTGATGACGCAGTACACGTTGTGCCACGATCTGCCAATCACAGAGCAGCAGGATGAGCAGCGAACAGAGAGGAGTGAGACATCTCGTGCAGCAGAGGATCTTTGTGGTTACCTGTTGGACGCCTTCTTGTTGTGCCCCTCCCACTCGTGTTTGCGGTGCAGGAGTCCTTCCAGCTGCGAGGACGAGTCCTGGTTCTTGGAGGGCAGCGTGGACGACTGGCTGGTCTTACTCTTCCTGCCGGAGGTCGGCGAGGTGCCGGGGCTTGGCTCCTTAGAGCTCCGCTCGGCCACGCCGTTCACCAGATCCCCGCCGTCCACGCCGTCCTGATCGAGGAGAAATTCAAATAAGAGGTGGTCTTCAGTTTCATCTTAAATCCGGTTGTTGGTTTTGTTAACATTAGCTAAATTAAGATGTGACTATATTTATGTCTCTTTTATCTTTTAAACATCTTCAGAATATGGTTGCAGATTAGCTTAGCACATAGCTTATCTTAGGACAGCAAAGTGGACCGAGGTTCTCAACTGTGACTGGAACACAGGGCAAAAGGGGGCGGGGCTTAGGAAGGGTAAAAGACGCCTGATCGATTATCGAACCGATCAACAACGTGTCTGTCAGACGAACATCAGTGTACTGACCCGAGGAGTGTCCTGGTCTGAGGGGAGTCCGTTCTGGGTGATGACTCCACTGCAGAGAGAGAAACACAGTTAGTGACTCAGTTCCTCTGACGTCCACCAGGTGCTGCTGTGATCTAACTCACCTCTGCTGCTGAGTCTCCTCCTGCTGAATGACGGGCGGCTCTGGAGACGGCGGCTTCCTCATCCTCTCCTCTTCCTCCTGCTGCCTCCTCACCTCCAGCAGCTCCAGCTGGAACAGAAGACAGATTAAACTTTTAATCTCAGAATGATGTGAAATGTCCATCAGTCGCTGTATGAAGCTTTAAATGTGAACCGGACTAGTTTGTCGCCCTCTGCTCACCGTAGTCAGCCTCTCCAGAGCCGAGAAGCGTTCCTCCCAGGTGGCGGCCGACTTCTCGAAGGCCTCGTGGCGTTTGATGAGTTTCTCCACCTCGTCCACGCTCTGACCCATCTCCCTGCTGGACAGGTAGGGCTCCTGACCCAGCAGCCAGGCCTCGGCTACGCCCGCATCCCTCGAGAACTGGTGCACCTCCAGGACTGGGGGGGGGGAGTAGAGTCACACATCTATAGCAACACTGCTAACACTGCTAACAACAACACTGGTTGTTTTCTCATGAAACTGAACACTTCCTGCACTGTCAAAATAAAAGCTTTCCTTTTCTATTACATTTTTAAAACACATCAGCTTTTATTGTATAATTTACTGTCAGTTGTCTTATTGTCTTTATTATTTATAATAAAGACGCAGACTTCACTAGTGTGCTTTTACTTTCTGTCGATATTTCTGTCTATTTTTTGACCTTCGAGCCGATCCTTGAGTGTTGTAGCTAAGCTAGCAGCTTTAAATGTTTCTGCAGTTTTGTTGTTCAGGATGTTAATTTTAGTTGTTGGATGTAAATGTGCTGCTTTAATTGTTTTGTGACGCCACAGTCCGTCTGTCCCGATGAGCTTGTGTGACTAAACCGCCTGCAGCGTTTCCTGATTGGTCGGCGCCGGCGGTCTGAGAAGACGCTCCGTCAGCCTAGTTTAAAGGACGGTGAGAGCCTGAGGTGTCTTCATCAAAGCTGACTCATCG
The DNA here is from genome assembly GCF_004916995.1 of Morone saxatilis. Classification (NCBI taxonomy): domain Eukaryota; kingdom Metazoa; phylum Chordata; class Actinopteri; family Moronidae; genus Morone; species Morone saxatilis. Next base: position 14,949,976 of record NW_023340268.1, read on the forward strand.
CTGCAGCGTACAATCAGCCTGACTGCTGCGGGTTCTCTGTGACCTTTGACCCGAGGGTTCATACAGAACTGTGAGAGTAAAAAAACAGAGGATGAATCTTACTGAGTCGTAGCCACTCCCATCGATCCTCCCACTTGTCAATCATCTCTTTCCTCTTGTCCGTCAGCTGCAGCAACTTCTCTTTAATCTGCACACAGATAAACACCACAGTTTGAATTTTCTGTTAGCATGACATCATAACCTGGAGCGGTTAGCTTTAGCCTCAGTTTGTTAGCTGTTGTCCAGTTTGAAGCCAATTTTTTACCATCCACTGGAACCGGATGATTTTAGTCATCCTGGATCTCCTCACCTCCTCTGAAGCGTAGTGTTTTCTGGCCAGCAGGGACTTCCCTAGCTCGATGCAGGCTGTGAAGCTGTCGTTTCGGGCGTCGATCTCGGCCTTGATGCCCTGATGGTTGTTCATCAGCAGCTCCACTGACGACACGTCTCTGAACACACGAGGAAACACACGTTTATCACAGCTGATTATCAGAGCAGGTGAAGTCCAGCAGAGGGCAGCAGACTCTGCGTACCTGGGGTTCTCCTGGGCCTCGATGAGCCGGATCACGTCGTCCATCCACAACATCAGGTCTCGGACCATGCTGAAGAACCTGAACTTGTCTCCGGTGTCGAGGAGGCGGAGCCTGCGTCCGTCACAGGCCTCCAGCAGACTCCTCCAGGCCTCCAACACCTCGCTCTCCCTCCGCTGGATGTCGTCAGCTTTATCTCCGGCGTAAGCTGACTGGAGGCGCACTGCGTCCTCTTGCAGCTGCCTCACCTGCACACACACACAAAGGTCAAGGGTCAAAGCTCATTTAAACTCACTCTGTGTCCCCATAAAGCCACTGTGTCCCCATAAAGCAGGTGAGATGTCACTGACCTGTGTTCCCAGGGCCTGGATGTCGTGTTCGAAGGTGGTGTGCATCCTCTGCAGCGTCTCCACCGTGTTCTGGTCGCGGCCAACCTCCTCCGGCAGCTTCTTCTGTTTGTCCAGGATGCGTCCCAGGATCTCCTTGGCGTCATGGTAAAACTTGTGGAGCTCGAAGGAGGCGGCGAGGATCTGCGTCCTGGTGTCAATGAGCTCCAGCAGGTCGGCCCAGGCCTCATTCAGTCCGTCCTTCCACTCTGCCACCGTTGCTGCGTCACCGTGACCGGTGTTGATCAGCTCGTCTGCCATGCGGTTGACGGCATCCACACGCTCCTGACCGATGTTCCCGGTGTCCCGAGCGAACTCCCGGAAACGCTCCTGCAACATCTGAGCAAGGAGCACAAAGGTCAGATAATAGTATTAATATAATAATACAGTCAGTTGTATCGGTATAATAACAGTACTAATGTAATAAAGCTATTACTACTGCAAAGCTTGTGAAATGTATTGAGCTAATGTTAGCTTGCTTGCTAATGCGAACAAATTGCTATCTAGTTAACGTAGAAACATTGTTAGCTATACACCTTAGCTTTGTACCATTACATAATTTATTGTTGGTTAAAAACATGGTTTGTCACAATACATAAGTTAACATTCAGACAGTATATTGCTAGTGATAATGTTAGCGAGCAGGCAAGCTAACGTTGTAGCGGTACAAAGCTAACGGTTGCTTTCTACTAGCCCTGAGTGCCGCAGCGTGTTTGTGGCGTAGGAACATTACAGATATGTAGTATCAGTACTCGCAGTAACGTACAGTAACATGCTCGTAGTCCTGTCCCAGCTCGTGCGACCCGGCCACCACCTCCCGTTCAGCGATCCACTGCTCGAGGTCATCGACCTCTCGGTTCAGCTGGAAGAGTCGCAGCCTCTCATCCAGTTTGCCCCGCCTCTCCTCCGACAGGTCCTTCAGGCCGGCGTACAGCTTATCCACCTGAGACTGACGCATACTGATGCGCTCACTGACACACACACACACACACACACACACAGAGTCCTGTTACTATGACAACAACTGGTTCAGTTTACGGTGCTGGATCCAGGTCTACTGGGTCTCAGGTCTACTGGGTCTATATTAAAAGCACCTCTCAGGGTGTCCGTCAGCCACCAGTCCCCTGCTGGTCTTGGACAGTTGGTGGACGGTCTCAGCATAATCCTCCACCGCCTGCTCCACGATCTGATGCTTCTTCTGCATGGTGACAGCGCTCAGCTCGTCCTGACCAACACAACAACATTCTTATATTTAAGTGTTCAATTCAGTTTTATTTGTATAGCACCGATTCATAACAGAGTTATCTCAGGACACTTTTCAAATAGAGCAGGTCTAGACCGAACTCCTTGTAACATTATTTACAGAGA
>NW_023340268.1:14952398-14960959 GCF_004916995.1 Morone saxatilis
TGGTAGGTTGGGAGTGGGAAGACCTATTATTTTGGAGGAAGTGTTAGTGATTTTAAGAAGCTTATTCCTGTATTTGGTCCAAGATAGAAATGTATTGATCACACTTTACTAACAAACGTTTTTTCTTTGTATCTAGCTGTCTCTGTGGATCAATGAGAAGATGCTCACAGCTCAGGACATGACCTACGATGAAGCCAGGAACCTGCACAGCAAGTGGCTGAAGCACCAGGCCTTCATGGCCGAGCTGCAGTCCAACAAAGAGTGGCTGGACAAGATCCAGAAGGTACTAGATCAGGACCCAGTGCACCTGTACTCTGCATGGGCGTGTCTAAGACAGAAGTAAAAGATTACCACTAGGAAACAGAAAACCTTCATTATAAAGCATTTTAAAGTTACATGAGTGTCTTTAACAGCAGCCAACCTTAAAATGTCTAAAACTCTGAAGAAGAATTCTGAAGAAGATCAAAAAGGAATAGTCACATCTTAAGTTAGATAATGCTAACTAGCTAGATAACCTACATGAATCGTCAGCTGGCTAGTTAGCGGATGTTTTACTACAGAGCTAAACTCTAGCTAACTAGCCAGCTAATTAACATTAATTGTCAGCTGGCTACTTACATCTGATGGCTAATATTAACAAAAACAGAATAACATTGAATGAAGCTAATTGGCATCCAGACACTTGGAACTGTTCCAACTGACTGGTGTTTTCCCGCCTTATTGGACTGTAGGACGGCACACTGCTGGTGTCGGAGAAACCGGAGACAGAGGCGGTGGTGAAGGAGAGGCTGTCGGCGCTCCACGCCATGTGGGAGGAGTTAGAGTGCACCACGCAGACCAAAGCACAGTGTCTGTTCGACGCCAACAAGGCCGAGCTGTTCACACAGAGCTGCGCCGACCTCGACAAGTGGATGGGTGGCCTCGAGGGTCAAATCCAGTCTGACGACTATGGCAAAGACCTGACCTCCGTCAACATCATGCTCAAAAAACAACAGGTACAATGACAGAGTACTGCAGTACTGGAAGAAGTATAGTAGTATCTGTCGTGTCTTTACTATCAGCAGTATCAGTAATAGTGTCAGCAGTGTCAGCAGTGTGACTCCACCCTCAGATGCTGGAGAACCAGGTGGAGGTGCGTCAGCGGGAGGTGGTGGAGCTGCAGAGCCAGGTGAAGGCTCTGGGTCAGGAGGTGAAGGACACTGACGAGGTTGATGGCCGGAGGCAGCTGGTGGAGAGGAAGTTCCAGGAGCTGCTGGAGCCGCTGCGACGCCGCAGGAACTTCTTGGTGGCGTCCAGAGAGGTTCACCAGTTCAACCGAGACGTGGAGGACGAGATCGTACGTACAGAAACCCAAAGAGAAAATCTTTATTCAATAATATTTATAAAACTATTCCTACATATATATTTACATATTTTACATTTCAACCATCAGTAATTTAATTATAGATATATATAAAGACACTGTGACTGGTGGACTGAGTAGCTCAGTTTATATAAAATATTATGGTTTATATACCCTCTGCTCCACACTGTCAACTGATGATTGATACATTGGACCTGCATATTAAAATCCATAAAGCTCAATGTCATTGGTTTTCAGACGTAATATTTCTACACGTTTCTTCAGTTCTTTTGCAGTTTTTTTGTCATTGACCTGCTGCTGCTTTGTTTTAATCACATAAATAACCAATCAAATCCAAATCAGTTGACTCTGATCCCCATTTTCTATTTTGAAAATGTCAGAAATGGATTCAGCATCTTCAATAATCCCAAAACCTACTATATTGTCCAAATCAGCCAATCAGAAGTATTGTCTATATAGCCATATGCAGGTTAGCATCTGTTATCTGACTCTCTAGTGCCACCGTCAGGAGAACTGTGCTGCTTACAGATGTCAGTGGTTGTTCCTCAGTGTGTTTTTGCTGCGATGTCTTCCAGCTGTGGGTTCAGGAGAGGATGGCTGTGGCCACGTCCACTGACCACGGACACAACCTGCAGACCGTCCAGCTGCTCATCAAGAAGAACCAGGTGAGAGATCAGTTCCCCGAATACTTACTGACACCAACCTGAGATCAGAACAATAAATATGAATATAAATATAAATAGATAGACTGAGTGTTTGTCTAATGAGTGAATCCCTCATGGGTGGTGCTCTGGAGAGACATGATCTTTGACTGTTCTGCCCCAAACTTTTGTTTGATAACAGTCCCGCCCTGAATACTCTACATGCCCATATTTAGTCATACTACCGCCACCTACTGGCAACAGAAAGTAAGTGTTGTATGGCGATCATCGTCTGATTTAAATGACATTTTCACTTTATGCTGTACATAACATTTAATTAGTGGCAGGGAAGTGACATTTAACTCACACACGTGTTTCTTATTTCCAAGGATCATAAATCATTTGATCAATAATCAAACTGGAGAATCGATCTGTCCTCTTCCTCCTCAGACTCTGCAGAAGGAGATCCAGGGTCATCAGCCTCGCATTGATGATATCCTGGAGCGCAGCCAGAGCCTCCTGAAAGACGAGTCGTCCAGCGGGGAGGTGATCCGGCAGCGTCTGGCCGACCTGCAGGAGCTGTGGAGGCAGCTGATGGCGGAGGCGGAGCGCCGCCACGGTCGGCTGGAGGAGGCGCACAAAGCACAGCAGTATTACTTTGATGCTGCAGAGGCCGAAGCCTGGATGAGTGAGCAGGAGCTGTACATGATGTCTGAGGAGAAGGCCAAGGTACCAACAACACTTCCTGATGGTTTTTCACAATAAAAGCACATTAAAAGTGAAATGGCCGCCTGATCTTCAGGCCCCTCCTGTACCAGGAGAGTCGAGCGTTAAGGTCTTTGTTATTTTATTTTATAGATATTTTAATGAGGAGACTCTGTATAATGTGCTGTAACAATAATGCTCAAGGTCTTGCTCATGGTGGTACTGTTGGGTCTCTGTAAATAATGTTATAAGGAGTTCGGTCTAGACCTGCTCTATTTGAAAAGTGTGCTGAAATAACTTCTGTTATGAATTGGCGCTATACAAATAAAATTGAATTGAATTGAATTGGATTGAATTTATCACAAGCACATATATTAATATTTGCTTGGAAATGCCCCCAAATTACAACATTTTAACTAAAAAACATTACATTATTGTGGCACATTAGAAAAGCACTGAATAAAATATATATACTTCTAATTGTTTTATTTCCAAGACATATTTTCAATTACTTGTTTAATTACAATTACTTAATCCCTTAGTCTAAAATGTGGCCATAATATCAAATTGATTTCCAGGTTTTTTTTTTTAACATGTTATTTTTTAAATAAATCTAAATGTTTAAGGACATAAGCATTAGAATGGAACACATAGCAACAGTAACTAAGGGGGAGAGGGGGGCGGGGCAACATGTCCTTTGATTCCATTTGTGATGTCATCAGCGTGTGTAGACAAAGGAAATCAATTCAAGGCGTTTCAACAGGTTGAAACATAGTTAGGAGACTACAACTTCAGACATTGATACACTATGGCTTTCAGACTGACTCATGCAGTTCTGGGCCCGTACACCTGGACCAGGGGTCTGATTTCCAGCTATTTCAACACAGTAGAAAAGGATGTCTTTATCAAACAGATAGAGGAGCTGAAAACTCAGCTCCAAAGAGAAAGGGAACACAGTGCCTGTCAGGACCAGAGGGTTGATGAGCTCTCCACCAGCCTGAAATCAGAGACTAAAGACAACCAATCTCTCTGGGACCAGGTTGAGCTTTTGACCAATGAGCTCCATGAAGAGAAGGAATTGATAAAGCAGCTAAAAGATCTATCCCAGAAAGAAAGAGCCAAGGGTTATGAGCAGTGCACTCTAAGGACCAAGCTTAGCCAACAACTGGAGGAAATGCAAGGACAGTTGGCTCAACAAAAGATGCACGAAGAGTCGTTGGTGGATAAGGAGAAGGAAACTCAGAGAGAGCTCGAGAAGCTCACTGTTTCATACAGTGAACTCCACCAGGCATATTGTGATATCTCTCATGTACACAATGAAATCCAGCAAAGGTATAACAGAGACATGAAAGCACAACAACTGGAGAATGTCACCCTTCAGCAGAAAATTAAGACAGTAAAGTCTTATGTCACCCGAGGGTCCTCACAAGTGGAGCTGGTTCGGGGTATGAAGCAAGAACTGAACGCCTTTCATCAGAATATGGAGCAGGAGACCAAACTCCTGCAAGAAGCCTCTGAGAGGGAGAAGTCTCTGCACATGGAGCTGGAAGATCTGAAAATCAAGCTCAATGAACAGATCTCAAAAAATGTTGAGCTTGTTGCTGAGCTCAAGGAAGAGGAAAAAGCCAGTCCGATCCTACGCACAGAAACCGTCCAACTCATGGAAGAGCCGATGGACCAGGTCTGCCAGCAGAAAGAGGAGACGCCTGCTGTTTCTCAGGACCTGGCCCTTGTGGAAGAGGAATCCCCTGCCATTTCTCAGGGCCCGGCACTTGTAGAAGAGGCTGCAGTCTGTGAGGAGAAGGCTGCAGAGAAAGGTAAGACTCCTTCTTTCTGGAAAAGATTTGGCCACTTCCTTGGTTTAAGAAAGAAAAAGAAGGACAAGCAACTGGAGTCCACATCCAACAGTGGCCCCTGAATGGACTTCAGGGGGACACATGGTTAGTTGAGTTGAGTTTAACCCCTACCTCCTCCTATCCATGTGTCCAAGGGGGGCAAGGTGCTGAATCCCAAATTGCTCCCAGCCCCAGCCCAACATAGTCTGCCATTTTTCAGTCTGAGCCCAACGCAGCTTGAGACATACTGTGTTCTGTCTGTGTGGAGTCAGCATGTTCCTCCCCGTGTTTGAATGGGTTTCCTCCCACACTCCAAAGACATGAAGCTTAGGTCAATTGAACACAGAAAATTTTCAAATTAAAAATTAAAAACTAAATAATAGAATTTCTGCCTCAACTGTTGTATCTTGTAGAAGTTTAGTTTAGTTGTTTATTGGTACTAGAGCTGTCACAATCACTGGTTGTCATTTGTCCTATTGATTGGTTGCCCAGCGTAGGAGACAACTGTAGGCAAAGATTGGTGGAATTTCAATTAAACTGCATTTAAAGGTTATATATATACCAAATCCACCTGCCACAGGATGTTGCACTAGATAAACAGCATCTCAGACCAAAACAATGGGAAAGAAACAAAATAAAACTCATCAGGCAGTAATACTGAATCTACTTGATGGCTGACATTGAAATCAAATGCGCTCCAATATGTTTTATGTTAAATAAACATCAAATTTTCAATCATGACTGACACTGAATCAATACTGATTCCCCATTAGGTAAAAACGTGCTTACAATTGAATTCCTTGTAAAGTTGGAGATCAAGAAATTTACAGAGGACACCTATCTCTACATCTGTGGCAACTCCCTGTCAGCCTTTACAGAGTTACTACTTATCACCACTGGCAAGCATGTCCCAAACCACAGCACACCCACCCATTCACACATACACACATTCGTAACCTCAGTCCTTATATCATTTCACTTTAAATCTAAACACCCACACATGTACATACATGGCACCAACAACACAGACTGGCACAGAATGTGGTTTCTGGCTTTGTCATAAAGGGGATTGCCACCCATTTGAACTCAGATAGACTCAGATGCATTATAAGCATGATTGATGAATGAATGGAAATAGTGATTTTGCTGGTTTGTAAGGCTATTTGTTTGATGTGAAGTTAAATAATCTTTCATCCCTGTGGCAAAGTGGAGTTTTCTTTGTAATTTTTTTTAGAGAAGAAAGTTTAAAATCGTTTAATAAGACGCACAGGTGTTGTTCCTAAGATGAATGTGGTGTAGCTGGAGGTAACTGTCTCACAAACCACTTTCACTAGCCTACTTACAAACCACATTGTGTGCAGCGAAATTCTATAAATTAATCAATCAGGCACGGTTTGAAAACTCTTAATGTACTGGGGAAAAAAGAAAGAGGCAAGTCTACTCATATCCCGAAACACACACACACACACAAATACCAGAGTTCATATGATCATAATTAACTCTGAAGTGGGAGGAGGAAGCTGGCTCTATCCTGCGCTCTGAAGCAGATAACTGTACAGTCGAGCCTCCTCCTCCCATTGAGCCAGAGCTCTGACCTTGCTGCCATCAGTGATTTCTTCTACAGTTCCCGTCGCTTTACTTTCTGCCTGTATTAGTTTTGTATTAACACTGCGAGGGAGGTTTTCACTGCTGCTTACAGAGACAGGACTATTTCTGTCCGTTTGGACACCTTTGGTCTACTTTTACGCATGGCAACATCGGTGACATTCCTGGAGTGACAACTGAACGGACCGGAGCTCTTAAAGTACGACGCCAAATCCTGAACTTGGAGGGTTGTTTTTAAGATAATTTGAGGTAAGCAGTCCATCCACTTTATTTATATTAATTATCTGTGTTTTTGGGGAGAAGAAAAACTCAGTCTATACTACTCGCGATCACCAATGTGGTCGGTTTGTTTGTTTGTTTTCTCCACTGAATTTCTCTGATTTTATATTCATAATCCGAATCATGCGTAGCCGCTGATGTCACTGTACAAGCTCCCAGCCATTGCAGCTTGGTTACATTAGAAGAAGAAGTGGACTGCTCGGAAATACGCACGCGCGCTGGCACACGTGTGTGTAAGTGTGTGTGGGGTTGCGTATAATTTGTATATACACACAGGAATGTTGTAAGGGGCATAACCCACCCACTGAAACATATTGGTCTATTATACTTTTCTTTCAGCTTTTTCTACTACAGACCTTTTATAAATAAACATGGATAATACTAATAAGTTGAATAAGTTTTTTGGATAGTTTTGGGGTTTGTGGTGATGAGCCACTGAATGTATTAAATAAATTATATTATTATCATTATATTTACCATTACATTAGGTTCTTCATATTATCATTTTCATTGTCTTTTTTTCTCCCTGTGGTTTCCATGGGAATTAGAGTTTGGGGTTAGTGAAAGGTTCCCACTGACGTTACCACAACTCTTAAATAATTCAGATCAAATGACTCCACACACTGAGGCCAAGTCAAGTCGAGGGGAGTTTGTGTTCATACGAGTGAAAAGGTGGTGGCAAGGTCTCTCTGAGGTCTCTCCTGTTTTTCCCCTGACTGGCTCCTCCATATTCTCTGTTCCCCAGCCAACGTTGTGTTCTAATGTTTAACTTTAACATTCCTCAAACGAACAGACTCAAACTTTGTCCTGTTCTTTCTCCCTACCTACCCTCACTGCACAAATCCCCCTCACGCCTGATTACTGGAAATATTCAAGCTATGAAAGCTGGGGTTAGATTTAGTGTGTGTATGTGCGTGTGCACGTGCGCACACTAATATGTTAACTAGATGCAGGGGACTTCCCTTGAGCCTTGTGAGTCATTGCCGACTGTTGACTGCTGGACTTCGAGTTGTAAGGGGGTTACACGGTAGGTCACAAACACCCACGCAGGGTTTGCTTGGCTTTATCGGGACTTCTCCAACATAAGGTTTATCAAGAGGGGAAAACTCGGAAGACTACCAAACAAACTGAGTAAATCCCCCTCAGAGGTTTACTGGTTTGGTAAAAGCACACCAGGGCTCTTTTCTTTGCTCTCAGTGCCTTCCAGTGGACAAAATAAGGTCAAATTGAAGCCTTAAAAAGTCTCTCTCTTCTCCAGCTGTCTGCAGTTCTCGTCTGCTGCAGCCATGTTTTCCAAAGCCACTGCCAACTTCGTCCACCAGATTGACCCCGAAGGAAGCCTCATCCACGTGTCCAGAGTAAATGACTCACACAAACTGGTTCCCATGGCACTGGTCGTCAAACGCAACCGCATCTGGTTCTGGCAGAGGCCCAAGTACCAACCGACGGTTTTCACTCTAAGTGACTTGTTGCAGGGGGACAAGGTCCTCAGTCCTGGTATGTAGGCATGCAAATACACTACTTATACTGTTTGTGTGAAAAGTGAATAGAAATTGCTCAAGCTGCATGAATAAAATGCTTTATTTCCTTGCAAGCTACCTTTTTGTAAGACACAAGTGCATAACGCATTACTAACACATCCATATGTATATGCAAACACCACATGTCTTGCCAGGAGTGTCAGAGACAGAATTCCTGACGTATACAGGGACGTTTGGAGACAACCTCTCCGGGAAGCTGGACACCGAGGCTGGCTCTGTCAGCGTCTCGGTAGAGGGACGAGGCTCCTCCAAGCTCCAGTCGTGTTTTGGCAAGCTGAAGAAAGAGGAACTGGATGTGAAGAAGCTGCTACGTGACTCCAGCGACAGGTGTTAAATAATTCCTTTTTATGCTGTTTGCACTTTTAAGCCAGTCAACAGATGGTGACAGGACGCTGAGTTCATTATTGATGAGACGAACACTAGAAATGTAGTTAGACATCAGACATGTGACACCTCAGACCAGTGCCATGCAGAAGCTTAACCACAGAGCAATAGTGTCGTCTTACTTAAATATACTGCACTGGATCTGTCATGTATCTGTTTCTAATCCTGATAATCCAACTTTATTTATCCAATCCAACTTTATTTGTTA
>NW_023340268.1:14961059-14966668 GCF_004916995.1 Morone saxatilis
GAGATGGGTTTTAAGAAGGGATTATGAATGACAAATTTCACTCCCTAAATGCTACACACGTTGCCAGTGTACATTAAAAAACTAGTTTCTTTGCATCAGGCACGTGGACATGGAGCACAAGCTGGTGCAGCAGCTGGAGAAGCGAGCCGAGTTGCTGGCAGTGGTGAAGGAGAGGATCCTTACCACCAGCTCATGCTCCGTCACCCAGACAAAAAAGGAGCAGTGCACCTTCCAGGGGGTGCTCGGACTACTGGGCATGCTGGGGAGCTCTGTTAAGGTTTGTGTGGGCCGGGCTTGAGTGTGTGTGGTGACCATTTCTGGTCAAATCAATTAATAATTCGCTGTTTTTGCTATTTTAATTTCTTGATTAAGTCTCAGGTAACTTCTTAATCAGATACAGTCATTATTGAAGTTGTTATTAGTGTTGTATGAGGGAAATTGCTGCTCAGTTAAATTCACTTTTAGCAGTACAAATGGCAGATCTTTAATCTAATAATGATTCATTTCTGTCTGAGTTTACATGATCAGATTTTAAATCACCCATGTGTTTTCTCAGGTTTGCGTGAAGGACAGCAACAACATTGAGGTGGACTCTGATGTTTCCTTGGAGATCCCGTCTGGTACAGTCATTGCGTACAGCATCCTGGAACTGGAGATTAAAAAGGATGGACACTATGGTGAGTGTGTTTGTGTTTGTGCGGTTACAGAGAGGCAAACTAAGATTGATGCGTGGAACGAACACATATCTGGAGAGGAAAGTGTGAATCACAATGTACCTTCACCATTCTGGGTTGTTCTCCCTTACCACAAATACAGCCACATTCCAGAAACACAATGATGTTGCAGCTTTGCATCTTAAATATTGTGCAGGAAAAAATATATGAACTTGCAGATTAACATGGGGGTTCCAGATACACACTACCCCACAGGCCCCTAGTATGAGAGATTTTTCTCTTAAGCAATCCCCTGAGTAATCTTAAATTTTTAAGTTTGAAGATAAAAAAGTCTTCATAGTTAATCAATGATCAGACTATGATCAGTATAAATTACAACCACAGCCAACCCTATTTCTTTCCTTGTTCCAACTTTCAAAAAATGTGATAAAAGTTCAAATATTCTGTTCCTCCTTTTTTGCCCCCCTGTTGAAAACCACTGGATTATCATGTGGACATAGCAGATAACATCACATGAAACAGAGAAGTAAAACAGACGGTTAGGCCAGGGAAATATTCTCACATAGTTGTAATAGGAATTAGTTATTACTTTTTAACATCCTACCATCTGATGTTAAGGTTAGATTGTATGCACTAATATTCTTGTGTTTTTTTCTGTTGTTTTTACTGTACCTGCGTTTCCTCCTCTGTGTGTTTATCTATGATGTTTTGTGTATTTTTAGATATATGCCTACAACCTGGAACAATAGGAGGCATTGAGTCAGACTCAACTGTACTGTCCTGGCCGTCCTATGATTCCTTGAATATGGTGGACGGCAAGTGCAATGGGAAGGCTCCAGAGGAAGTACCTTCAAGTGCACTGCAAAATGGTTTGTGTCCATTCAATCCTCCATTTGGCCACTTACTCATTAATGGGATTTCAAGATTTACAGGTGTACATTTTTTTTCAGCTTTTTGTGAGGAAGTAACACATGGTAGTGAAAGGATGAATCAGACATGGTTCCCTATTTTTTCACACACAAATGGCATAGAGTCAATGAACTGCATCCACAGTTGCAAAAACTGGAACTATAATACCCCACACTAAGGTATAATGCTCAATGGGATATATTTATATATAATCACAGTAGATACTATAGTAAGCTTTGCTTTCTCAGATTTCCAAATGACTGTATGGTACAACCTTGTCCAACTAACCGGCTGTAAAAAGTAAAGAGTCAAAAATGGTTCCACAATCCTCTAAATTATTTTAAAATGTTTAGAAGTTAGTTAGTTTGCAAATAATAAATTATAAAAAATAAATTGGACGAATAAGATCCGACAATAAGTAGGGCATTGTACAGGAAAGGTGTAAGGACAGACTTGTGATGTCCATTTAAATTCATTATATTGCTGTAGCACCACCCACACCTATCTACCTAATGTCTAGGCAAAAATGCCTACAAAAACTTAGTAACTATTGTTGGTAGTGAAACAATGTGGAATTTCAAAAAACAAATGGTTCTACAAATATTTATATGCCAAATTTTAATAGCCATGTGTTGATACATTGAATTTAGTTTGTCTTACAATGAGCAAAACCCTCATAATTATGAATAACTCCTAAAATTAAAGAATTTCAAACAAACCAACAAACAACTGTCACTGAGGTTCTCCTTTTAACCATATCAACCGAACTATAGTGCATCCATCATATCAAAGGTGGATGACTGAGGCCTGAACCAGCCAAATTCTATATATCCGTGTAGTTTCAGTTTAAAAATTGAGGCAGTATCTTCTGGTCTCTTACAGGTATGCAGGAGATGGACCTTCTTCCTCTGGCAGAACTCCCTCAGTCAACACGATGTGCCTTGTTCAAGGGACTCCAGGAGACTCTGAGGCACAGACTTGTTCTGTCATATCTGCAGTGTGTGGTGAGTGACACAATGACATGACCCCTATGCCCAGATACACAGACACAGTTTATTTCTTTACAGTATATTGACACCTGTTTGTTTTTTCTCCATTTTCCCATCCTCTCTGTTAGCTGGACGAGTTGTGTGGTGGTGAAACACTCGATATGGCCAGGCACGAGGAGCTGTCGGAGGGTCAGAGGAAATTAGTGTCAGCCATACTGGACCAACCCGCCACAGACTGTGCCACTGAGAACGGCCAGTGTGGTGTCCCTGCTCACCTGAATGCAGCTCACCTGTTGGTCAGTGCCTTGGAAGGTAAGGACGATCTCAAGCCAACATTTCCCACAGTGCTTTAAGCCAAACAAGGTAGTGCTCAAGGAATGGTTTCCCGCAGTTTAACCTTGTTGCTTCTTCTATGTGTGTGTTGTTGTTTTTTTTAGAGCTGCCTGATAAAACTCTGAGCCTCTTGAGTGAGAGCTGTCCTGATTTTCTGGAGGCCTTTGACACAATGGTTCGTTAACTTATTTCATTTACTGCAAGTATTTTTATGACTAATTTATTGGAGGCCCGATAACATTTTGTTTGATGAAAATGTTTTAAAGAAATAGTTTGGAACATTTTGGGGAAAAAAACGCTGATTCGATTTCTTGCTGAGAGTTAGATGAGAAGATTGATAACATTTTTATGTTAGCTTAGCTTTTCATAAAGGAGGATTAAGCAAGCCTGTCCCTGTCCAAAGGTAAAAAATATCCACCAACCAGCATCTCTAAAGCTCACTTAAAAACAAATTATATGTCATTTGGTTAAGTCATACAAAACCCAACATTTCCCATGACTTCCTGGAGTGCACAATCCCAATCAGGCCAGCTTTTCCCCCCTGTTTTCAGTCTTCATGCTAAGCTACTGAAGGCTAAGAGACTGCTGGCTATAGCTTCATATTTAATGTACAGACAAGAAATGAGAGAAATATTAATCTTCTAATCTCACTCTCAGTAAGAAAGCAAATAAGCGTATTTTCCAAAATGTCCAAATATCCCTTTAAGAAATGTAAGATTGAAATCTTTAAAGCATTTATTTGCAACAAAGAATGATTTATCTATTCATCAATCTATCCATCTATCTCGCCAGATGTGTATGTTTAAGGAGAGCAGCGAGCCCCTCTTCATCCAGTGTCTCCCAGTCCTGCTGCAGGAAAACCAGGCCTTCCAGCTGGCAGAAAGGCTGCTCAGCTCCGCCAGTGTGACGCTGAGGAGAGACACCCACAGGCTGTGGGTGGAGACAGGAAGCGAAGTTCACTTGTTCGTCCTCTGTCTCAGCATACGTGGACTGTCCTTGCTGTGCAAAGGGCTAAAGTAGTAGTAGTAGTGTCTGCATGTGCACTTTTATTTCTTTTTCATAGACAACATTCTGTCCATTTCTTTCTTTATTGTAAACTTTATTGGGACTGAGCTTAATATTATATTATATTATATCTCAGAAAGCACTTCATATTTTTGTATAAAAAAAGAAAAAAAAATTATATTTTATGTCAAGAATTGTTTTACTTTGGTACTGCTTTAAAACGGTTCATAGCTGTGTCTCAGTCTGTGCACTTTAAGGAGTTTTATTAAGGAGTCTTACATAAATCTATCCTATAAATTCTTATTGTTTTGTATAAATCCAGTTCAATATTCTTATTTACTCATTTTTAGCTCACAATGAAAATGTGTCATTAGGTACTCCAGTGCCCCCCTGGACCTCAACCCACTGAAATGAAATATTTACATGCACAGTAATACATGTAGTAGAATTTAAGTTTTTCAATTAACAACAAAGTGTACAATTTATTATTTATTTATGCATGCCAATGGTACACAAAGTTGATATCATTTCTTCATTTATGCGGTATGCTGAAAGCTGTGTTGCATTCCTATTCTTGCCAGGATTTTATTTTTAATGAAAATGCATTTTATCGCTGTTACTGCTCCTAATCAAATATTATTTATCATGGGAACTTTATGTATATATAACATTCTGAATTGAATACCAAAAAGTTATATTATATTAATATGCAGTATTGATGTTTTTATATTTAGATTATGTCTATTTGAACATGAGCTATTACATTTTATGAAGCTGCCTTTGCCATGGCCTTACTCACTTTCAGTTTACATTATAATTTATTGTTATTTGGAAAAAAAAACTTTATACTATATTAATACATTTTGAAAAATCTTTGCATATAAGTCTCTGTCTGTGTCATTGCTCCATCAAATATGTTTGTCTTACATTGCATGAACAGTTTCTCCCAAAGATTCAAAGTGGGGAGTAATATTCATCTTTGTTAGAAATATTAAAGGAAAATGTTTACTTTTGAGTTTAACACCTGTAAAAAACTATAAACAATTAAATATTCATGTAATTACTTGCACTGAATTTATATTGTATTATTGTAAATGATAAGATGAAGATAAAGATATTGTAAACATATTCATTACCAGACATGTGTGACTGTCAGAAGCTGTCAGAAGGATTAATCATGGCAAGTCTGAGAATATTTCTAAGAAAGTTTTATAAAAAGTAACATAACAGATGTACAAAAGAGTGTGTGCACTGTACACCCATAACATGTATGACCAGGGGATTTATACAAAGAAAATAAACAAACAACAACCATAATTTCCCTCAAATTCAACTTGTATCTTTTTACCTCTTCTGTAACAAACAGGTTGGTGACTCTCAGCATTCCTCTGCCCAGTTTAACAAGTATAATCAGCCAAAATGATTGCAAACACCTGTGTGGGAGTGCAGGATGCTGAATTAAGGTTGAAGCATGTGTTAGTAACACTGTTTTTCCGACCCTGTACAATTGCAGCACTAGCACTAGTCCAAAGGTCAGCAACTTTTACCATCAGAAGAACATTGTTGGACAAAAAGAGAAAAATAACAATTTGTCTGGGGCCACAAAGCGTTGTTGTTTTCTTGCCTCAGATCAAATATATCAGTAATCCAGTAGTGGTGGTGGTGAAAGCAAATGAATCTGTCCATGCACTATGAAATT
>NW_023340268.1:14966804-14968285 GCF_004916995.1 Morone saxatilis
TCAAGTATCCAGTAGCATACGAAAAATACATACATTAAACATACATTAAAATAAAATGAAACTAGCGTAGATGGGGAGACTCAAGACTATTATTAAGGCCATAGAAAGAGGCAGAGATGTGCTCCTAAAAAACCCTGCGGCCAGCAGAGGAAATGCTCAATGAATGTCCAGTATGTGTTTTCTAATGCGAACCAGATGTGATGATGGATGTGATTTAACCCGCCATGAAAAAAACTGTCAATGAACTCAACCGCCACACGGGGTCGCTGTTGTCGTCACCGGTAGGCAGCGATGACGTGAATCTCCCGCGACATTATTTATGCCGCTCCGTGAGTCGCACAGACACTTGGCCGGGTCCGAGGAGAAACGTTGCACCGACACAAGCAGCGCCGTGTGGAAATGACAGTGTGTAACTTCTTTCTTCAGGGCCGATGTCGTTACGGCGAAAAATGTTGGAATGAGCACCCGAGAGGAGGAAACAGAGGAGGAGGAGGAGGAGGAGGGGGATACAACAACGACTACAGCCGCTCTTCCCAGCAGCAGCCCAGAGGAGGAGGAGGAGGAGGAGGTGGTGGAGGTAACGTCCAGGAGAAATATATCCTAACTTAAACATGAAGTATTTCTGTAGCCGCTCTCTTGTTTGGGAAACTTTGCGTTGACTGTTTTACTGGTTACCTTGCTAACGGTTGCTAACGGTTACTACCGGTTACTACCGGTTACTACCGGACAGAACTGTGGCGGTAACGTCAGCTAACTGTAGCTAACGACCGTCCATGGTATTTAACGTTAGTTTGAACTTAATCTTAACTAACTTAAATATAGAAATATTAAATAACAACGCCACAAACTAACGGTACAGTATTAGACTGAATATGTTTGTGATTGAGTGTTATTCATTTTCACCTACATACAAAAAATAAGGTTACATGTGGACGCTGCATTTACTTTCATCAAAATTCAAATTAATGCAAACTATGTGGGTTTAGGATATAAGCGTTACAGGACGGTTGAACATTGGGAGGGTAATAATAATAATAACTTCATTTATATAACGTTAGAGCCTTTGGAAACAGAGTTTACATCGTTTGGTAATGTTTGGTAGTATTACACTGTGAGGGACTGTAGGTCAAGTCAGATTTATTTATACATGTATGCCAATAAAATTGTCTTTAAAGGGGTTTATAATTGGTAACATACAGCATTTTCTATTCTTAGACCAACTTTAATAACACACACACACACACACACACACACACACACACACTTGGCCCTAGAGGAGGGCTCCTTCTGTCTGGACACACTCAACATTGACTGTTGTCTGTGTGCACGTTGGTTTCAGGGTATGGAAACAGAGTTTGGGTGAATCCTTCCCAGCAAAAAGGAGGATATATCCAGCCGTCATCCTTCTCTTCTCGTGGCAGTGATGACTGGGGCCGAAGAGGAGGAGGAGGAGGAGGATCTGACTGGGGCAGAGGAGGAGG
>NW_023340268.1:14968432-14999151 GCF_004916995.1 Morone saxatilis
ATCTGACTGGGGCAGAGGAGGAGGTGGAGGGAGAAAAGAGAACGCGAAGAGCTCCGAATTCAGCTTCTCCGCTCAAAACAGATTCTCAGCGCTGGCTGCCTCCAGCACCTTTGACAGAGGAGGACGAGGAGGAGGAGGAGGAGCACAGCAGGTGGCAGCTGTTGATGAAGATGATGACAAAAAACTGTAAGTGTGCTTTGTTGTGTGGCATTAATATAAATGTAGTCATTAGGAATTAATCCATGCAGCGTCTGTCTCACGGTCCACACAGGGAGATCATTCAGATGGACATGGACATATGGGAGAGTTCGGGACAGTGGGGCTTCTCGTGTTATTCTAGCGCCAAGACATCTTTGTCTGGTCTGTATCAAATGTACATTTATTGACATGATTTCTGTTGTTATTATTCTGTTGTAGTCCCAGCATTAGTTGTAAATGACCAACCAATACTCAAGACACTGGGGTGAAGATGTTTGATGCTTGTTGTCTCCAGGTTTCACCGATCTCTCTCCAGAAGAGCTCAGACTGGAGTTTTACTCCACGAGTGCTTCGGGAGATCTTCAGGGCTATGTAAGTGTACTGTCACTCAATAATGTTTGTCTTCTTCATGAAAGTAAAGAAGAGTCTTGACGGTGATATCGCAATGTTTTTGTCACATGATCTTGAAATTAGTTTAGTGTGTTTTGATCTAAGGCACTCTTGTTACTTGTGTTCAGCTTAATGGTATCAATCAGTTGCTCAGCCAGTGGAGAAACAGAGTCCAGGAGCTGAAAGTTATGGGTCCCGCCACTCGTGCAGCTGTGGTGAGAGACACACACACACACACACACACACACACACACACACACAGTTACGGTAACAGCACTCCCGTCTATTTTTAAGAAGGACTTTCTATAAATAAAGTCATCATGTTGTGATATTTACTGTATTTACTTTTCTTGCAGCTTGCAGAGTTAAGCAACCCAGCACCTCAGTCATCTTCAAGTGGCTTCGATTCAGCAACAGCGACCGGATTCGGATCGTCTACGTCCAGCTTTGAAAGCAAAGGTGAAGATTAAGTGTTTCTTCATTCTCACAGTTGATGGGTGAAGCAAAGGTTCAACATTTTGGGCAATGCTTTAATTTACTTATTTGTAAAGGACCAAAGAAAGTAACTGCTCCCAGCCAAGAAATAGTCAGGCAAATAACAATAATACGTTTTTTACATTTCAACTTTTGTACAGATTAAAATGAATGTTCTATCTAGTCCTCTTTAGATGGGCTGGTAGGTGTATTTTGATTCCTTTTGACAGAGTGAGGCTAGCTGTTTGTGCTAAGCTAAGCTGGCCAACTGAGAGTGGCATCATCTAACTGTTGCTTTTGTAGTGTCTCATGAGTACAGTTGAATAGATGATTTTCACTCCATGTAGCATGAGCTCAGTCAAGTAGCTGATTTGGTGTGAAGTCATGAATGCATCTGAATTTAAATTGTAAGTGTAGATTTATGGAACAAAACAGAACAGTAGCGTTTTATTGTATTGAATATGTTGACCAGGCGATCCAGTCCAGGCTAGTCTTTGCTCCTGTGTTCATTCTAAATCTTTCTGTAGGCTTTGGGGCACCAGCACCAGCACCAGCCCAGGCCAGCGCCTTCAGCTTTGCTCCAAGTGGTGGATTTGGTTCGTCAGCGGCACCATCATCCGCCACAGGTTTTGGCAATGCCTCAGCAGCTCCTACACAACCTTCCTCTGGGTTTGGTTCCTCCTCTGCAGCCTCTTCTTCCTCTTTCTCGTTCACTGCTTCGAACACCAACGCACCCGCAGCCACTTCAGGATTTGGCGCTGCCTCAGGGTTTGATTTCTCCTCGACAGCAAGCACCGGAGGAGGATTCGGGACGGGGTTCGGGGCTCCTGCTGCACCAGGAAACAGCAGCATTTTTGGACAGACAGGGTTTGGAGCAACCGCTGCTCCACCTGCAGCAGGAGGCGGCTCTGCCGGTGGAGCATCGGACAGTCTGTTTTCACCTGAGAGCAAACTGACTCCAGAGGAACTGAATCAGTTCAAGGCTAAGAGGTTCATTCTAGGCCAGATCCCTCTGAAGCCTCCCCCAGCCGACATGCTGATGGTATGATGCTGTGGGACGCAAGATTTTTGAAATAAAGAGATAATTTATACAAAGTAAAGACTTTCTCCTGTATAGCGCTTCTATTTAAACTAAAGTCATTGAACTATTTTTTTAAGATATGACTCGTTCAGATTCTTCAGATCAATTTTGGCCATTTAAGATTTGTGTATAAGTAACGTATGCTGTACGTACAGCTGTTCAAATACACTACATATTTTTACATTTTGTCCTATAAAGTGCTATTTTTGAGATGATTGAATGTCTTTCAGCTTGGGCTCTACTGAAATCAGTTTGCCAGTTTCACATTTTACCATTTGTTGAGATTCAGCCTGTAAAGTGTCTTTTTTGCATGATTATGTTATCAAACACTCTCATCATGTAAACTAACTTACAACAAAACAATAATAAAAAAAAAAAAAACATACCTTGAACTTGGTTGGAAACAACAATTCAGACATAATGTCATATTTCACTCAATGCTTCATGGGAGAATTTCACATACTGTGATCTTAAATCAACTGACCTGCGTTTATAAAAGTTGTAATTTCACAACTGAACCAGGAGAGGGTGTCAGAATACAAGCCAGCCTTTTAAAAGCACAGATACTAAGCAAGTGTTAATAGCTGTGTAATATAGGACTAACTTGAAAAGAAGCTGCAGTTTGGTATCTCTGGGTATTATTCTCCCTCTGTTTATGCTTCTCAGATTGTAATGTGACACAATATTGAAACAACTGAAGTCTAAGACCATCCATCCACACCAGCTTGTAGGCCAACGTCCTCTAAAGGAGAGCGAAATGTGGTAATGCATGGATGACAATGAGTGAGTGCGTTATTCAATACGTATTCATCAGGTGTTGAGCACCCAGTGGGACCACAAGAAGAGGGATACAGTGACAAAGAGACAGCAATAAGCTATTCTGCTGCTATAGGGCCTACAGCTCTGCTGACTGGAGCATATTTTCAGCTGACAGGGAGTTTGTGATATCGGCAAGAGGTGAAACTAAGTTAGAACTCCCTGTGTGTGTCTTTATTGTGAATTTGTGTGGGTGAAATGATCTCAAGTCAGTGTCTCATTGCCATGTCAAAGGCGTGTTGCATATAGCTAATATATATACATGCTTATAAATGGCAACACAGCATTAACTGCCAGCAGTGGTGTAATGCAGATTTACTCAAGTACAAATCTGAGGTTTTCATTTCATGCCACTTTATACTTGTAGTCCACTACTTACTTTTCAGAGGGAAAAAGGATTATTATTATTTTTACAGCATAGTAGTAGTACTTTAACCTAAAGGCTCTGAGTACACCCACCACTGACTGCCAGCTACAGGGTGCAAAATAGTATCTTTCTCTCCTTCTCTGTCAGCAGTAGCCTGCCACCCACCCCCTGCTAGCAGATAACACATAAATAATTCAACAGATTAATGAACGATTGAAAAGGCCTATGTGTCCTCCTTTCGGTTAAACTTGTTTAAATTGCCATCCGGTGACTCTTAAACATATTTAAATGAGCAATATGGGCATTTGCACGTCTCGTTTCCCCCAACAGCAAATGAGCAGATTTAATCACTAACTGGTGCAGCATCACATTGCCAGCCTGCCTGTGTTTATGTAATGTATGCATGAGCTGCACAGACTGAGATCAGAGCAATATTAAAGATGAGGGATGAGTCTGCAGATGCCTGCACACACACAGCCAGATGCTGAATGTTTTATTTGGAGATATTTAATCACTCTGGAGTACATTAAGATCTGTATAAGGTTATGGNNGGAAATTATTAAATTTCACTAATTTGACCTGTTGTGTTATAGTGAGGAATATCATTTATGGATAGTCATTTCCTTCTCCTTCCCTATTGGGGATTGTTCAGTATTCCCCAGAGGGAGCCTGGAGTTTGAGGGATGACATTTTAGTGCTATGAACACACAAATGCACACATACACACTTGTCATGTACCACACACACTCCTCCTTCTCCTCCTCCTCATGCTTTAAAATCCCCACCCTGCTGTGAAATCATATCTTACACAAACCCAGTCACATGACCACGATGTGTGCTGTGATTCAATTGACTGTGACCTGACTCCAGCAACATGGGGCAGACATACACAGTATATGGTGCTCTAATACATTTAACACACGTATCCACAGGGGCAACAGGGGTTGCCTGTCATGTTAATTCCCTGTTTGGACTGTATACTGTAGCTTTGTATGTGTTTCAGAACTCTGACTGGATCAATCCTTTGAATTATGACTTATGCCTGCAGCTATTAAAATTCCTTGTTTTAAATGACACACACTACCTAAAAGCACGTTGTTTTTATTGCTATTACACAGCAATTGGGGTCCCTACATCAGCTGATGACAGCAACAGATGCTCTTACCACTGCTTGAATCCCCTCTCAATACAGAATGCCAATGAGCTGATTTGGATTCAGTGCTGGTATTAATGTTGGTAATGATGGTGGCCGATTCCGAGTCGACCCTTCTTAATGTTGCAGGAGAGAACAAGAATTGATTGTGTTGTGCCACGGCGATTGGCCTATGGGAAACAGGGCATCGATTCAAGGCCTGTGATTTATGCCTATCTGAATGGCTTGCTGTATGGGTGACTGAGTGGCACATATTTCACCAGCAGGGTTAGGGATCAGGGTTTCTGTGCTAGCCTGCTCCCTCAGCTTATAGGAAAACATACTGAACACAGTTTTTAAGCATTTGATTCTGTATTAAACTGCAAAAGAGTTTGAATGTTCTTCCTTATTGAATACAAATTACAATTACAATGAACATCATATCTACTTTTATTTTTCCTTTAAAGCCACACTACTTTAGTGTGGTGATGTCGAGCAGTGGTGGATGATGTTTTATAAAATACAGAAATGGAAAAACACCTAAAAATGACATATCCTATCCACAAAGCTCTGTAATAGTATTTCTTTAATCACTCTTGGTTGCATGACAAAAGTATTCTTCACTTCTGCAAAGCTGGATTATCACCTGTGCTAAGTGGGCAACTACCCTAGGGTCCTAGACCTTTGTGTTTCAGTGGTGATTTCATTAGTTTGCTTAGAGATAGGCACAGTAAAGCTGACGGGAATAGATCAGCTAAAATAAATAGGGCCCGTATGAGCAGCAACTTTAAGGAGTTTGGCATTTTCTTGTTAATATTTAGATGAGAAGATTATCACTCCCTTACTTATCCATTACATAAGAACCTAAACAGCCAGGAGACTGTTACCTTAGCACAAAGACTGGAAAAACAGTAAGTAAGTAAAGTAGTCTGGCTTTTTCCAAGGGTAAAAAAAAAATCCCCATCCAAGCACTAATGTGAATAATGTGCCGGACTATTTATTGGCTGGGCGCAGTGATTTCTGGAGTCTTATCACCATGAAGTTTCCAGAGACTAGTCACAGCACACAACATATGCCGCTTTTCCCCCCTCCACTTTGTTCTTTATACGGAGTAAACAAACAAGATATGATTAATGTAAATATTCTTTTGTTTTTTGCCACTCGAAGAAACAAGTTGTAAACAATAGACATACAGGAAACTGTATCACCTTTGAAGTTGATATGGATAGTTTTGGAGCAACATTATCACACACATTAACTGCTAAATGTTTCACAGTTGTTGCTAACTTTACCTGCCGGTTCTGAGCAGGTAATGTAGCATACAGTGGGAGTTTTATAGCTTTTTCACTGAACACAGCTGCGGCTGAAAAACGCCACTGTGAGAGCAGAGAACCAACACAAGTAAAGTTTGGAGCCACATAGCTAAACAATGAGCTAAAACTCACAATAAAGCGCTTTAAAGCTGTCTCTCAAAATGTGGAACGATTCATTTACAGCCCAGTTTCAGCTTGCCTACGCCGCCTTTCATATATTAAGGCTACAAGATGCAGAATTACACATAAATGTGTGTTTGACCAACGAGTGGGTTAATAGGCCTCTTCCACAGGAGCCATTTCGACATTAACTAGTAGGTTAAACACAGGTGGTCCCAATGACACTAATTAATTACTGAACGTAACACAATATCATCGGTAGCACCTGTGTTTACCACCACTGTTTCATGACAAAATGGCTGCTGTGAAATTGGTCTATTAGGGCACGTAAACCAGTGTAACTCGCATCTTAATCCCTCCATCTCACCCACATACAGGACACAACTCCAGTGCCTATTCAAGCGTTCCCTCTTATGGCCACAGGTGGTCGCTGTTTGCCGCGCACCTCAAAGCAAACCCAGTCCTAATCTCTCCCTCTCCCTCTCCCTCCCTCCCTCCTTCTCTCTCCTCCTCTCCACAGCAGCGCGTCTCTCTCCGCGCCTTGGATGCCGTGTGACCAGCAGCACTCAGTGGAGAAACCGTCCATCGCACCGCCGTCTGCACGCCAGCACTGCAAAAATAAAACCCAAACGATGACATTCTTACAGATACGACACAAGCAAACAATCATTTGACAACTTCCGACCCCGCACCTTGCCTTCGCCGCTCCTTGCTGTAAAGTGGTAAGTGCCTCTTGATTCCTTTTGTTTTATTATTTATTTTTAATTGCACGGCTCGCAGCGCTCAATTTTCGGGCAGTGATAGCGCCAATGTCAGTAATGCAATTAATAGCAGAGCGGGGTGATCGGTTGATGAGCTGAAACTGGGCGCAGTCATGTGGATTTGTCTTTGTTGTTATAATTTATAGGCCTATTGTAGAGGCAATGTGCACTAGATTAGCTGGGAAGACTTGGGTTTCTTCTTTTATTCTCTCACCTTTTTAAGCCCAGCAATGCCAAGATGCGCTTGCAGCTTACAGTATCATGCCTTCTCCTACTTCATTTAATCTCATTAACTGTCTAAAGGGAATGATATGATCAGGTTGTATAGACAAGATAATGCACATTAAAGCTGTAGGAGAGTGATTGTAATGTGACCTAAATACACGTTTTCATCTTTTATTTTTTTCAGTTGGCAAGATTGCAAGTAACTGAAATTTATATGAGTACTCTATTTATGTTCAACTGGGATTTTTAACAACATTTCTGAAGAAATGGGAAACTAATTGCTTCTATTGATTGCTGTGTAGGGACAACCATGTCAGAGGTCGACTTTGCATTTCTGCTGTGCATCTGTTCTGTGGAAGGGTTGCATGGGGTCAAAGGCATGAAGGTGCCTCAGGAAAAGTCAGCTACGCACTGTTACCTCTCTCTGAGCGTGTCTGTATGTGTAAGTGCATGCGACAGTAAAGGGAGAGGGAGTGGATGGGACTGTGGGGGTAGAGAATAAGCATATTTTGAGATGCCTGTCCTCTGCCAGCACCCAGGTCAGGCCAAGTGCATGCTGAGGTGTGAGATTATATCAGATGGCCACACACACACACACAAATGTCCAGATCTCAGCTCAAACTGTGTTGCCCACCTGTGGATGGGGGCAGAAACACGTGACTGAGCTCTAGAGTGTCTCATGTCTTTCTCTAAATCTTGCTAAGAGCAGTATAAAAGCCGTTGGATGCTTGTGACACGTGTAATTGTTAGTGTTAAACACACAGTGCGAAGCATGGAGCGAGTTCATTAAGTAGCGGGCCCTCCTTGGCCCAATTTAAGGAGAAAGAGAATAATTATCCATGTGCTTAACTCTTGAAATCCTTGCCTGACTCACACTTGATCCTCTGAATAATCCATTGAGACAGAATTGAGACAGTAAAAGCTAGAAAGAGACTCAACCCGGGTACTTGTGGAACGCTATGTTTCTGTCTCTTCATTTACACAAAACTCAAACATTTAAATGCAGAAGCCATTTTCCCCAAATTCTAAAGTATTTATCTATTTATGTCACATGTGGATGGGTGTGGCCAACAAGCAGATTTAAGACGTGTGAACACAAGTTGAGAGTTCAAGTTCTTCTGAAATATACAGGGTGAAATATACATGTGCTTGTGTTCGAGTAGTAGAGAGAGTTGCATCAGATAGTACCAGATAAACTGGCTACTCAAAAGGCCAGCCTGACTGTTATGCACTGCATCATCCTCCATCAAAGAGTCTCTGCTCACACGCACACACGCACACACACACTCCTCAGCATTGATAGCTGGAAAGGGCAGAGGCAAAGTCCAGTGCAGCACACACACACACACACACACGCACACTGATACATCTGACCACACTTCAGATCTGTAGCTGGCAGCTGCTGGTCCTGGTGTTCTTTGAAATGAAAATAAAATGAAAACAAGCAAGGGGGCAGAGCAGACACTTATCATAGTAATGAGCAGGCTTCAGCGTATGCGTGTCAGGGCACATCTTTATGTATGTTTGTGTGTGTTGCACCTTATGTGTCCGTGTACACTTATAGACAACCATCTGTAAAGCACAATTCACTGGCCAACTGGTATGTAAAATCAAATAGAGAGGCTGTGATTGGTCGACAATGGTCTGTCGGTGTCGCTCCTCACTTCCCACTTCACACCGAACTTGCTAATGAGACACTATAATCTTGTACGAGATGATTTTGCACACTTAGAGTTCAAACGATGTGGATGTGGGTTTTGACCTATATTTTGAAGTTTGTATTTACACAGTGTGTACACAGTGTCAGGCGACTAGTTGAATGTCATTGTACTTTTTCCAAGCTATGC
Organism: Morone saxatilis; assembly: GCF_004916995.1. Taxonomy (NCBI): domain Eukaryota; kingdom Metazoa; phylum Chordata; class Actinopteri; family Moronidae; genus Morone; species Morone saxatilis. The sequence continues at coordinate 14,977,157 of NW_023340268.1, forward strand.
TGGGACTCTGCAACAACAGACCTGAGAAAATCAATCACACTCAACACCTGATATGTGTTTGAGGCTGCTGCAAAGGTGACCTTTATCATATGCACAAGCTATTGGCTTGCCAACATAACACCTGTCTATTCCTCTATGCTGAAAGAAAAAATAAATGTCCAACAATGTGAAAAAAAAAATGGTTAGTGTGTTTGTAGTACGTTATAGATTTTTGAGTTAGAAAATGTATTATTTATTGACTTATTTCATATTTATACCAAAAAAGACAGACATAGTGATTTGCTTTAAATTTGACCATTTATCAGTGTGAAAAAACTAGACCAACAAACATTAAAATATGTAGGTTATAATCCTTCATCAACAACATAATCAAACTGCATTTATTGGGATTGAAATTCTACAAAAGAAAAGAGATATGACAAGCCACAGATGACAAGAGATATGAAAAGACCTTTCAAGGTAATTGCATTATAATTGTCAATTTGTGTAGTTTATGTTCTGCACAATGGACTGCATGATAAGAATTTAATCTGTAAATTACATTTGCAATCTTACATAGTAATTGCTTTAAAAAAAAAGCTTAATCTAGACAACATAATTGCATATTATGATTCACAATATTTAAAAAAACACACTTTCCAATATATTGACGGCAAAAAACTGACTACCTAATATCCTATTGCACCAAAAGGCCACCATCAGTCTACAGACCAGCCAAACACTCAAACATGCAAGCAACCCAAAAATGAGGTTGTATATAAAAGGAAGCAATGGATTAAAGGCCTGTGATAGAAGTCTTAAAAACATAAGCGAGGAGAGAGATAAATATACCGCTCTTATCTTGTCCTCCCGCAGGATCTGACTACGTTCCAGTGCACACATCCCTTCCAGAGCTTTAGCAGTAAATAAGACAGGGAGGCGTGCTTTAGTTGACCCCAAGACCTGTTGTAGCCCCCACCTCGGCACCACACACAACCCAGGCTGTCTAAGCTGGGACTTGGTGATGCAGACGTGGTAAGTGGGGTGAGATCCTGTGTGCCGTTCTGCCCCGGGCTGGCTACCAGAATCCCAGGTGGGATGTAGAGATGGTGGGGGTGGCTGAGGGGTAGGGAGAGAGATGTCACTGACCACATTACTCACCAGAGAAAGCAGGCCATGAGTCAGGAAAGCTCCAGGTCTCATCTATCACGTCCCTCTTAACCCACTTTCCTTCCCGTCCAGCCACTCCGGCTTTTTATTTTTCTATTTTCTGCTAGCTCTCCATCCGCCTGCTGCTGACGGAGTAACTTTGCCATCCTTCTTTTTGATGGGGATGAAAAGGAGAAGAGGGCACAAAGAGAATGGCTCAGTGCTGGACAGATTGCAGGTGGTGGCGAGAGATGAGAGCGAGAAAAGTTTGAGGGTCAGCTTTTGGAGTGCAGTGAGTAAAACAGATAGGAATTGGACTTTCTTCTCCCGAAAAACCTTTTTAGATTTTAAGAGAATAAATATAACAATTACAGGCAGTTTGTTTAGCATGTGTCACTGTAGAGGGAGAGAGTAGAAGATAACACAGTAACATAGTGTGTCTCATTTTCACACCAGATTCCCCATGGTGGTGTACGAGAGAAACCCTGGGAGCTGGTGAGACTGCTATGGGGTGATAAGTGATCATATGAGAGAGGTCTCACTTCTCAAAAAGGCTGCTGGCTCAAATCCTGGACGAGGTATTTGATTCACTGCTGAGACGAAAACATTGTATTGCTAGCTCAGCTGTGGAGGGATTAGCGGGGAACATGACGGAAGCAGGGGATCAGTGAATGAAAATGAAATGATACTCCACAGAGTAGTGATTTGATGGTTATCAATGTGGCTTAATGCCAAAAGTATTTTCACGTAATTGTTATTGTTATAAACAATCTCCAAAGTGTGGGTGTGTGTTTACTGTCTGTCTGCTCCATTAACTAACATCCCAGTACAGTACATAGCTGAATGGAAAGGAGGTGGTGGGCAATAATGTAATTCCAAATTATTAGTTAAGTTAACCAGCTCACAGATACAAGCATAATGGTGTGGAAACTGCCCATGTCAAATATTTTTGTATGCTAGATTTAAGCTGCGCTCTGTTGTAGGACACTCGCTAATATTATTTTTTTATTGAGAATATATGTTCTGAAAAAGTAGGGCTATGAAAACAAACAAACAATAGTTAACTTGCATAAAAATATAACACAATTTACAGAACTAGCATGCTGAAGTGTTAGCCATGGTTTTCCCTGTGTTCCTTTATCTTTGCTGAGTGGATGCAGGTCAACACAACCAGCAGTAGTGTCATATGCAATTAAAGTATGCATTTAATAATTACTATAATAGATTCTGTTTTCATGACAAATGGTCTGAAAATGTAGTTGTCATTTGCCTTATGATGAAGATGTAATGGCTTATCCATCTGTTTATTTACTGCTATCACTGGTCACAGGTGTATGCTGCACATTTTAATTGAGCATTTCAGTGTTATATTACATTTTAGACAACCTCAGACAGGCTAATTTGACCATTTAATTCTATCTCTGATAGAAAAAATGTAAACCTCTACTTCCCTGCCATGGCTGATGCAACATGATTCAGGCAATTTGTGTGAAAACATGGTGTGACGGATCGAATTTGTGTCTGCTGTCACAAGGTGATGTAGAGGGAGTGACTCACTGACTCACCTCATTAAAGATTTTATTGGATAAAAATCTGATTGGGCCAATGGGAGAGGCAAAGCGAAAGCTCCTTATGAACTCCTTTTTCTGTCCATTTCACGGCTGTTAGTGTTTGATTCAGATTTGTGTGTGCGTCTGTGTGTGCACTAGGCACAATAATCCTCTGCAAAGTGTGAAATGGGAAATCTGTGAATATTTAATGGCACTGTGACTGTATCTGGTCAATTTGGTTCTGATACACTGTACTCTCTTAGGCAATGTGATACTGAAGAAATCTAATCTGTGTCAGAGCTGAGTGTTTTACAGAAGATTTGGATGTTAATTCAAGTCCGTCAGCCAGGACACCAGTGTCAAAGCTCCTTGTCATTCAATATTTCGACTCTTTCTTCTCCCACACTCTGGCACGTACATTGAGTGCAGCATATGTGTGTTTGCACTCTGCTGGGTTTCTCTGTGTGTGATTTTGTGTGTGATCCATTTGGCTCTCAGTCGTCCCACAGCCTGGCACTCTTACTCTCTTTGTGTGTGTGTGCGTGTAGCTGCAAAACCAGCCTTCTGTTTTCTCGCCTTAAGAGACCCCTTACGATCATAGAGATACATCAGCCAAACGTGACACCAGGCCAAACACAATGGCAGAAGGCACCAGGCTGCCACATACAGTATTGTAACCTGGGAAGTTTCCATGGTAGCCACAACAGGAAGTGCATTACAGCTCCAGCCTGTCCTTGTGCACTGCCGGTGTAATTTGTTCATCTTGGATTTCTTTTTAATTCTAGCTGTTTTTCACTCTTTGCACTCATTGCTAACTGCATGTACACAACATAGGATATAATATTGTATCTTGTAAACATATGAACCCAACCAGTTCCTTGATCATGTTTTTTTTTGTGTTTATTGCTAATTTTCAACATTATCTGTCTTAATATATACAGTATCATTTAGTGTAACATTTACTGTATTCTATAATTCAGATTTTGATACCAGTTACCTGAGAGAAATTATGGAAGCACACCTGACCTGTTCAGCCCCTTACTTTAATTGCCTATACTATATTGTGTTTTTGTTTTATAAAAATTAAGTGACACACAGGCTCCTCATGGTAAACACTGGTGGCTGGCATTCAGATAACCACACATGGCATCTTGCCAAGAGCATAGGATGCTGATTATTTCAATTTAAATGATTTGACTGCTGACAAATGACCAACAGTACATAGCAGATAGATACTTTTTTTTTAATTCAGTGTAGCTATGATTCAGTTCAGTTCGCTCTCTACTGTCCCTTGGGGGAAATTCAGCTTGCAGCAGCCAAAAGCACTTGGCAAAAACACATCAGAACAGAGTCATCCAACATTACACACAAAAAACGATCATTTAGAAAAAGTGCACTACAGTAAAAGCAATTAGTGGAGGCAATAAGTAAAAACTAATTAGAAATTGGTAAAACCAGTGCATGAGAACAGGTTAAAGGAGACAATAAGAGAGATTTTACGGCTTATTGATGACTATGTTGAGGTGTATTAGCATTTCACCCAATGGCTTTATATTGTTTGTTTTATGACAAGAGACTCAGACCTACAGGATATCTTTACCATGTACTTTGCAGCTAAATTGTAGGTTAATTAACTGAGCGGCAGTGGCTGTGTGGCCTGCATACTAGAGAGCAGCTTTAAAGAGACCATTAATGAATCGCTCAGTTATATCTAATTACAAGGTTGTGGCATTTGTGTCTATGGGAGAAACTAAAACATTTTTACACTTTGCTTCTCTGCATCGGCTAACACTGACAACATACAGTATTCGGTAGTTGAATCACACTGAAGTTTCTTATTTTCTACACTGTAGCTCTGCCAATAGAGTGTTCTGTTAGACAGTTGGTATAATTTGAAATAAGGGAAGACTCAATCTGTGAAATATTGATATCTACCAAAAATAATCATTGAAGTGTTAAAGAAAAGCACAATTTGGGAAAAATATGCTGCTTTCTTATAGAGAGTTACATGAGAGGACAGATTCCATTCTCACATTGTCGGATCAATATCAAGCTCAGCCAGCAGCGGCTTAGCTTAGCACAAAAACTGGAAACAAATTAAAAAATCCTCTTACCTGCAAGAAAACAACCCAAAAAACAACTCTTATCACATTTTATCATATTTGTTGAATCTGCACACTATAAATGACACATTCATGTTCTTCTGTGCATCTTCTTGAAGCTAAAGAAAGTGTTTTTTTTTTTTTTTGCTTGCCCTCAAATCTCTGGGCAAACAGCGTGTCTACACAGAATGCAGCCTTTTTTCAGTGAATGCAGCCTTTTTTCAGTAAATGCAACCTGAAGCATATTTTAATGCTTCGTGTCTATTTTTGTGGTTTTATGCACATAGCTACAGGAGCTTTAAGTGCTGCAGAAACTCAAGTGACCTACTGTGAGCACATGGAGAACTGAAGCCGCTACTCTGCTAACGCGCTGATCACGCTACATCTCCAGTGTAGGCTCGGTGTAAGACAAATTAGCAGATCTCGCATAGCAGGGGTCGGTGTGGGGCGGAGACGGGTGGAATCAAGGTGCAGAGGAGGAGCTGATAGCCACCAGGCTGGGTGGAGGCGGTTGGTTTGCTGATGGGAGGAGAAATAAATGAGCTCTGAGATGAGATGTTAAGAGAGCACAGAGACATATGGCAGGGGAGCTGTCTGGCACTGAGATGAAGATAGATGGGCTCCAGTCGTACCTTTAGGTCAGGCAAAACACTGTGTGGGGACAGGTACATGGTGGCATCTTCAACTGCAGATACAAGAGATAAAAAAACACCAAAATGCATTTGTGGTTTAAAAAAAAAAAAAAAAGTGCTCCATGTCCCACCATTACATTTTTTTTCATTTCTTATAAGCTATGGAGTTCACAAGATAACAAACTCCTTAAAAATGGAGAACAGAGAATAAAGCACACACAAAGTAATCCCAAAACAGCGTCTCAACATTTTCCTCGACTGACTCAAGAATAGATACTTCGAAAATGGAAAATAAATTCAACACTAGCCCCTTCTGACATGTGCTCATACCTGCAGTAAACCGCAAAATATGTTCAGTATAAGGGCAATTTAGTCATGGTTTCTCTCTTGGATGGATGTTTATCGATCAAAACCAAGTAAATAGACCTTGAGCCGAGAATTTCTTAACTGCAACAAAATAGGTGACTTGTCAGTGGATTCAAAAATGACTATTACAAAAATCATTCATGTGAATTTTCTCTGGATCCAGGAGATGGTTAACTTAGCTTAGCATAAAGACTGAAGGGGGCTGTTCTATCCAAAGATAAGAAAAAATGTTTGTGTGCCAGCAACTCCAAAGCTCACTAATTAATGTGCTTGCCTCGTTTATTTAATCTGTGCTAAAATCAAAGGGTAAAAACAAGAAGACAACCAGAGGTGCCGGTAGACTGACTTTGTTACCTACCGACAGAGCCAGGCGAGCCAGAATCTCACAATCTCATAAATAAGCAGGAAACTTTGGCTCTGTGGATAGGAAACCAACACAGTAACCAATGTCACATGACAGTGTAGATATAACCCATATATACAGTATACTATATACAATACACAAAAATTCACCCTGTTTCACTTTGGAGCATGTCTTCATATAGAGACAGACGCACAGACTGAGGATCTCATCATTGAGACAAATGTAGGAATGGATGCATGTCTGTCATTGCCACTATCAGTGTCATATTCTTCTCCTTCTCTTGCTTTTCAGTCCATTATTTCTCACAGATCAGGCCCCAGCTTCCTGCAGTGCTTTTCTCTGTCCATTCATTATGAAGCATCCTCTCCTCCCACATTTCTTTCTCTGTCCTCCGTCTTCCCTCACTTCCCCTCTGTCCTCACTGAAAACAGAGCTATTCTGTTTATCTCCCTTCTCTCAGCAGCCTTCTCCAACCCTCCCTTATCCTCATTTTCTCCTGCTCTGCTTGCTGTGTGTTCAAAGTATACAGAGGCCCCCCCAGAGAGCTGAAGAGAAGTGCGCATGGGCTGGAATAGAAAAGAGCGGGTTAGGAGGGAAGAGAGGGAGGGGGGAAAAAGAGGGGAAGAAAATAAGGGCATATAGGCTCACCTGAATTTCAGATTTTAAACCCGTAACTCCCCTCTCTCCCTCTTTCTTTCCCCTCAGTACCCTTTTCCAGTCATAACAAATGTCACTGCAGTAGCCCTGTACAAAGCATGCAATCTTCCACCTCCTACTTGGTTGCTATTATCAGTTTCATTACAAAATGCCAAACTTTGCCCTTTGCTACATCCATTCATTGTTCCTCAATAGCATCCACTTCAGTTATTGTGGTAATGCTGAATACATTCCTGCAAAAAGTGCTGGTCAGCAACATTTTTTTGGATGTAAGCATCATGGTTGTGGTGGCGTCACACGGCAGGGCAATGATGCTGATTTACGGAAGCATAGGGCATTTACATTTGGGTCTTCAATTCTAAAGATGTATGAAGGACAAATTCACTGTACTGAATATGTGTTGTTTATAATTTCCAGTTGTGGGAGTGAGTGTTGAAGTTGCATAAAGAATTTGTGAACCCTTTCCTGCAGTCAGTGCCGGATAATATAATATATGCCATTAAATTGAGTACACACATTCACTGTCCCGGCAGGATGAACTCTAATAACTTTACGAATCCTGTAACATTCCTGCCATCAAAATTTGAATCTGTTCAATACTTCAGTTTATGACCAAAAAACAAATGACATTCCCATTAGCCTCAGCTGTACTCATGCTAATGCTAATGACCCAATATTAACATGCTTACACACTAAACTATGATGGTGAATATGGTACACATTATACCTGATTAACATCATCATATTAGAATTGTCATGAGCACATAGCTCCTCTATGCCGCTAAGTACAGCCTCACAGAGATGTTAGCATCTTGTTAAATGATGATGCATATAACGTGTGTTGGTGTGTTGAAGAATACAAACAACAACAACCTGAAGAGGACTTTTGTCATCAACTAAAGTTTGCAAGGCACTTATTAAGTAGGTTGTCTTAGACAGAAAAAGACTGCATTGCTGTACTTTCTGTGTAACGAAAAAAAAAAAAGACAAAAAAGTTGCAGCAGGGGTCGTAATGATTAACCAAGTGAGAAAGCAGGTGGAGAGAGAAGTTATATGGAAGTGGATGAAGTGAAGAAAGAGAAATATTAAAAAGGAGTGTGAAAGCACGATGTTGGCCACAGTGCATCTACATATTTAATGTGCCCTTGGGCTGTCGGTTTAGCCTCAGTATAATCCCTCTGAAGCCAGGAGAGAGAAAAGGAAAGGAAACGAGGAAAGTAGAGGAGTGAGATATGGCATGACAGAGATGCTGAATAATAATAGTTAGTTTTTTTGTCATTTTTGACATGTCACATTAGGAGAAGCACAGCTGTAAATAATTGATTATGAAGATGATGGTTGAATTCCATTTAGCTGCTTCATTTTCAGGGTCCTGCTATTGTTCATGTTGGCACTGGCCCTCTGTCACCGTTTACGTGAATAGAACAGAGCCATTGCCAATTATTGCCAGTTATTAGTAATGTGCTTTTCCTACAATGACGAAAAAGGCCTATGATGAGAGTTGCACCTCTGCATCAGTTAGATATTCATAGGTTTATCAGAGTTAGGCGGTACTGTACGCACACACACTGGTTTCCTCCCAGGATTCAGCCAACCAGTGATGACTTGAGCTGAGTTTATCATCTGTCACTGTTTAAGGTCAGACACAGAATGAGATTCCAAAAAAACACACGAGACAAATACCAGCTGACAGGGTCACCCCTCAACAGCAGGCCAGCCCTGACATTTGTATGTGTGTGTGTGTGTGTGTGTGACTGGAGATATTTCTTAACTCACTTGAACAGTCTGCTGCCATCTGCACTGTCCTCGTCTGCTGACCTTTGTGTTCTTTGTTTTCTCAGTTTGCAAAACTATGGGAGATCAAGAAGACTTTTCGGAGCATCTCACTTTTTATTTGTCTTTTATGGGGGTAGGAAGTCATTTCTGCTGCCTCTGCAATAAGTGGGGGAATTTAATTGAAAACCAAACTGTGGTTGAAATTTAAACTCGGTGTCCTTCAGCCTCAGGGAGCCACTGCAGCTGTAAGACAAGCTATAATTCTGTATTTCATCACGCGCTGCAAATGAAGACGTCCTTTTATTTGAGCTGCTTTCTCACCTTCCACCTTTATTCCACCGTCACCTTATTGTCTTTTTTTTTCCCTGCCCTCTTTCACCTTCCTTCCTCAGCCCTCCTCCAACTTTCCGGCCCCTAAGTCCAGCAGGACCATGATGCTCAGCAGCACTTCCGTGGAGGTGCCCAGCCCAGGCGGGATGAGCGGCCTTAGCGGGTTGAGTGCGGCGGCCCGGAATGTGGTGCGATCCTCCAGCATCTCAGGGGCCATGTACAGCCTGGAGAAGAGTCCCGGCAGCGGGGGCGCAGACTCCGCATCGCTGGCTGGCAACAAGAAGCGGCGCTCCAGTCTGGGCGCCAAGATGGTGGCCATTGTGGGACTGTCGCAGTGGAGCAAGAGCACACAGCAGCTCAACCAGCAAGGTCAGTTTATAGTTTGAAATGCTTCTGTTGGATGGAAACTCTTTAGATTGAACCCTGTTTTATGCCATATAAATCCCTTCTAGTTCCTTCTAAATTAGAAAAAAAAACCAATTTCTTTTATCATATTTCTGCATCGTATCAGGTAGCTCTCACCAAGGGAAATGTTCAAACTTAAGACCCCATGTTTTCCTTCCAACAAAGGGAAATACTCGATTTCATGTCCATCACATTAACCCAAAATTCAGCTAGACATATCTGGTACCTTTAGTTTTAAGTGGGTTTCACTGCTAGTACAAGTAAAATTAAATTTCTGTTTTTCCTTTACATAACTTTTAGCCCCCGTTTCTTTCATCATTCTCTCTATCACAAGATGTTTTTTTTGTGTGTCCTTTTTCCACCATTCACCCAATTTTAGGTAGGTCAGTGTGACTCCTTTTGTCCCCATCTACTTCCTTTTTTCCCTCTTGGTGTTATTTTAATTATCTACTTCTAGTTTTCTTTGCCCTTGTCCTTTTCCCCTTTTCTTATCTGTTTATTCTTTCTGTTCTATTAAAGTTTGGGGATATCAATCTTTGGTTTCAATTTTGGTTCAGATTTAAAGCTGCTGATCATAATCCTTTCCAAATGAAGATTGAATTTTTAATAGAAAAGACATTTAATCACCTTTTTACCTTCCTGGCTTGGCTTTAACAATTCAAAATATTCCACATGCCTTTTTAAATGCTTTCCTGCTGCAGTTAAACAGTTAAACAGATGGTCTAACAGAACAGCGATTGTTTTAGAGTATGCACAATGACATTAGCATAATCCACTCCAAAGGGTATTTGGTGGGGCACTGCTTCACTTATAATACCTTTAATATCTTTTTCAACAAGCTCTCACTGGCTTTACCTTTTGTGGTATTATCATTGTAATGAGCCCTTTTTGAAAGCCTTCAACACTGTTGTGAGCATCATTGTGTGTTAAACTCTGAAGTGGGTTTGCAGCAGTAGCAGCTAGTATGCATGGTGGCTGTATGGCAATGATAGCGGTGCTATATTCTTATGTGTCCTGTGGGGTATAATTACAGACATTGTGCAGCTACAACAAAAGTGTTTCTCATTTTGCGCCTTGGTGTTGAACACAAACCACTCACTCCTGGTGGGAAACAGGAAAAACATGTCACATAACGAGGCTTGGTAAAGGCTGAGACACAGGTCCAAGAGGGGCCAGGGATGCAACTAATTTAAATGCAGTTAAATTATTTCTTCATTCTTCTGTCTGTTGTTTGTCTCCCCACATCCTCTTAGTACACTCTGTCTCTTTCCAGTACATTGAACTGTAACCTTGTCAGAACAGTGTCTGCATGTGTCGTTGTGCTTGTCTGCCCGCTCTGTGGTTGTACAGTATGTGCAAGGATTGTTGCTTGTGTAGCAGGAGTTTCTGTACCAATGTCAAAATTATTCTTTTGTCATTTGCTAAGTTTAAACGACTTAAACAAAAGCTTCTAGCTTTTCAAATATGTCTTTTTTCTTCTTCTGTGACATTAAACTGAACATCTTTTGGTTTCAGACTCTTGGTCAGACAAAACAAGACATTTGAGGTCACATTGTGCGTTGGGGTTCTGGGAACTTGTAATAAGCATTTTTCACAAGAAAATTATTGGCAAATTAACTGATTATGAAAATAACTTATTTCAGCTATAGAGTTCAGGCAACATTATGCTATCGGACAAACAAACACACTGCTTCAAATGAAGATTGTATGAAGTAAATATAGCAAGACCATCTGTCTCACTTTCAGCTGTGCATTGGTCAGTGGGGGAAAAAAAAAAAAAAGAAACAAATAAAAAAATGTGTGTGTTTACTTCATACACATTCTCATCTCACATCTCTGACACGGTCACCATACGACTAATGGACACTGAGCCAACGCAAACACACCTAAATCCTCTGTCATTATCTTGTATCATTACCTGTTTTTAGCACCCATCAGGTCGAGATGGCTGTTGCTCCACTCACACACACACACAGCTCGGCGCACTCAAGCACAGACACTTGTCTGACACAGGGAGAGCTGTCGATATTTTCACCACAGGGGCTTTCATGTCTCTGTGTTCGTGGTGATGAGGAGAGCACAATGGAGGGGAAAGTGTGGATGAGGAGGGGCTGAGGATGTAGAGAAGAGGAAGGGGAGATGAGGGGTGTGTCTAAATTTAGATGTTCTCAGCTGCCAGAGGAACACATCGCGCCTGGAACAAAATCACAGTATTATGCGCTGCTCCTTCCTCTTCAATCCATACCACATCTCTTCTCGTTATAGCCGTATCATCTTCAGCTCCTGCCTGGCAGATTTTCTCGCTGTACTGGCCACAACAGGTTGTCAGATGTATTCCCAAAACATACCCCTTACTGTATGAGCTTGAGAATGAGGTATAACTAAACAGTTCTTGATACCTTTTTAGATGGATTGGGTATCAGCCAGATGTGAAAGAATCCACAGCTATGGCTGTTACTCATTATGCCCTGGATGTCTTCACAAAAAAATGCATTTTTCATATTAGGGCACTGGTAGATCTTTACTGCCAAACTGGAAGACATCAGCTAGAAGAGGAGGAATATGTCTTGTCTGTTGTGCCTGTGCTATCTGTTTCATCGTGGGAGAGTGAGAAACGTCCTCTCGATTACCTTATATGTCTGGTGCATGTGAAGTAATTGACAATAAAGCTGACTTGACTTTGACTTTGACTTTGGAAGCTTTGCCAGTACCACATTTATTTGATACAGTCAATTTTTTGCACTTTTTGTTGGAAATTGCATGGATGCAGTAATGTATGATTACATATTCAACAAAGCTGGACAAAGAACAAGATCTTATAAACACCAAACTTTAGCAGCTGGAATTTTAAAAAATCACTAGGGAGGAGCTCTGTAGTGTTAAGTTGGACAATATGTGTTATACAGATTGTAAACTTGGGTTTTTATTTGTACTGAGGCAGATGTCCAGAAAATGCTGCATCCATATTTGAAAAAAATGTTTATGTATAAACTGAATCACAACCCAGGTATTTTCACGTAAATCATTTATATAAAATCCACCCAACAACAAGATTATGTCACTATTCTACAAGGAACTTTGCTAGGTGGAGTCTGGAAACCTGCTCCTGAAGACAAACCAGGCTGTTTACTCAATGACCCAGTGAGGCCAAACTGGGCTACCCTAATCTGTTGTTTTCCCTACCTCATAATTCTAGAGGCTAGAGGCAACAGAGTGGGTGCATGTAATTAGATGGGTGACCCACACAGACAGACTGACACAAGGTCACACAGACAGGTAACAGGCAAACATTCCCCCCTCGCTTGGTCAAGTTCGATTAGGGTCTTCTCTGTGCTTCTTCCTGGCGATCATTAACGGCCCTATCTGGTCAGCTGTCAATGCTCTATGTTCCGAGCGACACATGCATCAATTGGCTGATGGTGCGGGTCGGCCCAGGTGCCAGGCCCCCCTGCCTCGCTCAGTTGGTCACTTAATAGCCCATAAGCCACAGGTTGAACCGTTGCCCAGAGAAGAGGGAATGTGCAAGGTAAGTAATTTGGGCTTTGGATGCCGAAATGGGGAAAAATAAATTGGATGCATTCTGCAAAACAAAAGACCAATTGATTAATTGATTGGTACCTGATTTTATTGAATAACTTGCTGTTGTATGTTGTGGTGGTTGCAAAGTGAACCTCAAGGGAAAAGGAAATCTATAAAATCCCATTCTGTTTTCCTAGTCATTATTATATATGTATTGCACCATTTTTATGACTTCTTAGATCACATCACAAGGCGTCTTCTACCTAGTGACCAAAAAGCTGTTTCTGTTGGTTATTTTTGTACTTTAAATAAGAAGATGTATAGTGGATGACTAAATAGAAATAGAGAAAGTGACTGAACACTGAGGTGGCTGATAGAGACACAAAGATGTAAAAAAGACAAAGTGAACGGTGACAGTGGGTGAATTTGTCACTGTCTCACCATTAAAGCGCTATTACGAAGTAATGTGGTTATGGTGTTGTTATTGTGTCAGAGTTTCTGCAGGGTATGTTCTAGCCGTGCTCTATTCCGTGAATTGGATTCAGTCAATTTACAACTATCTGCTGAATCTGTCCTGGTAAGCTCTTATGCAAGCAAGAAAGTATTTTTGTAGACGTGGCCAAGCAAGAATTGCATGTTACTTTCGAAACAACTTCATTTCCAAAATCATTTCCAGACTGTGCGAAAAGGTAAGTGTTGTGTCTTCCGCAAAATAGAGGTGTTACACTACTTTGAAGGAAGAATTACTGTGTTCGATTTCAAAATGCAGCCATTATCGCTCCACAGATATTAAAGCCTGTCTCATCTGACGTTCTTTGTGGTTCTCTAAGCTTTCAGTGGCTGGATTATTGTCCAATGATCCGGCCTTTTGCAGTAGTCATCGTTAGAGTTGTACTGTAACAATACAGTCAGAATATTTGTTATAAATATAGAAGGAAAACTAACTTAATCCTCTTCTGAGCAAAAACTCCCATCAGCACACAGTAGCTCTCAAGATCTTTGGAAGACACAGGCTTTTCCACTACAAGGTAACAGCACAAGGAAAATAAAAAACAAACTATCACTGAACAAAATTGGTTTTGGTGCAGAGTGCAAAAAGAATAGAACAAATGTCCGAATTCATTGACACAGGATTCTGCTAACAATGGGCCACAAATCCCTGCATAAACATCTGCACACACACACACACTGCTTTTAGAGGTCTAAAGTAGGACAAGTATGTTTTTTTTTTTTTTTTATTGCAGCCTTGTCAACATTTTTAGACAGCAGCTGAGACCTCTGACAGTTCTTTGTGTTAATGGATGGCATTTAATTGTGCCCTCTGGTGTTTCCAAACAAAAATGTGTCACTTGTGGGAGCTCATCTGATTTATTTATTATTAACAAAGGATTTTGCATTGTTAATAGTTTATAGCATTACATTGTGCCTAGCAATGATTTGCACAAAGCCAGGCTACAGTTGCCCAAGCAGCAACAGCCCATTTGCCCTCTTTGGCTGTTATATTTGCTGTTGTGGCTGCATAAAAATGAGTAGCCCATAATTGCTAAAACAAATTAAGTCGGCATATCTCAAGGTTAACTGAAGGTTTCAAAACGGTACTCCACAAACCAGTGGGTGACGTCACGGTAGGTTTACACTTGGTCATTTACAACAGCATCACCCGAATGTGTCGATTAGCAGAGCGAGACAAAAACTGGCAGCCTCTCACTGCAGATTCAGACAGTGCCAAAGTAATGCTATTGAGTGATTATCGCTGTGGTTATGCTCTTTAGGAATTATCAACAGGCAAGACATCATGGACATCTATGTAATTTTTCGTATTTACAATATGCCAGTACATGCCAGTGCATTAACTGTTACAGTAAGAATAGAACAGAACTTTGGCTAAATGTTTACATTTTTCAAAATAAATGTCAAAAATTTTATTTTCTAAATTTTTTGTTTTACCTGCTGTACCGAACTGTCAACCCAAAACCACATCTCTAATCCTGATTAATAACCTGCTAATGTGTCTCGGCACTGCCAAAGACAACTATGTGAATAAAGAAGTTAAGGTTATCCTTTATGTTGTATACAAAACTGGTACAGTTGTATAAGGTGTGCTTCCATATTTAGATCCTTATCTTTGATACTTCCTACACACGGTGTGTTTTTCACTGTTTTTCTTGTGTAATATCTCTTCATGTAATTCCATTCATAGCCCCGACTCCCACTGTGTCATTGTCTCATTATTCTGGGTTTTGTAACAGGCGAGTGTTGGGGATGGCATTTTGGCTCTGCCTGTGTACTATGTATTACCTGCTATTATTAGTATCAGTGAGACACACAGACACACATACACACACAAATGGTTTCCCAGGTTTAATGGGTGAGTCACTCCTCCGCTGAACACGGTTTTATCTCCTGAGCAGGTTTATCCATGACTGTGAAAACCAAGCCAGCAGAGCGGGTCCCTGTACACTGTCAGGCTGCACTAGAGGGACGTGGCTCGCAGAGAAACAAGCGCCACTGAGATGCAGTGCACCAGGAGACTTAGATTAAAGGAAACCAGGCATGGATGTGTGTCTGTTAATGTGTGTTTGTGGCGAGTGTCCCAGTGAAAAGCTTCAAGCCCCCCCGCCCTCCTAGTTTGTGTATGTGTGTGTGTGTGTGTGTGTGTGTTTGGCTGGTGCACATTCACACTCAATCACCTCACTCTTTTCTGCTCCATTTAGCTCTATCAACCCACTCAACACCAGTCCTCTTCTTTTCTCAACCTCACTTTTCAATTCTTTTAGATATTCTTTATTTAAATCTTTCTGTCTTCTGCGTGTTTATTTCTGAGCCGCTGTAAGATACTGTTGGAAGTACAGCAGAGACACAGAAAAGAAACAGAGACGGAGAAGGGGAAAATGTCTGACACGGGAGAATACGTGTTAGTTTGCTTTTTAAATTGATTCCAACTTTGTTCTGAGACCAGTAGCAGCCACATTTCTACTGTTGTCAGACAAAATATTGTGAGTTGGCTGACTGTAACTAGCTCCAAACTGGGAGTGAAGATATGTGAAGCTGCTTTCACCATTGCCAGTAATGTTTTATTTGCCTGGCTATAAAAACTGTCTGATTTAGTGTCACAAACTACACTACCGGTCATAGAATTTAGTTTTGTTGTTTTATAAAGCCAACGGCCAAATGAGCAAATACTAGAATTAAAACCTTAAGCTATGCAAACTTTATCTGTGTAAATCAAATTTAAAGCTACGTGGCATTTACAAACAGAAATTCCTCGCAAACAGCTTCTGACATGTACTTTCAGCTTAGCCTAAATTGTAAAATGTGACTTAAGTTTTAGCTTAAGCTTTAGCATATTTACTGCCAGAGTGAACGTCTATGGCATCTAAAAGTCACCTTTTGCTAACAGCTAATGTAGCCTGTGCTACACTTCATGATGTATACAGTTTATGCTACCAGCCGGTTTCCTGTTCATAATGTTTTGGGTACTTCCATAGTAATTTTTGATGTATGAAAGGTTGTTAGCCTGTTTTTACATGTAGATAAATGTATCAAAGATAATCTCTGACCAGCTAATGATTGTGTTTGCTAACATTAGTTAAGTTACACATTCGCACTGCTCCCACGCCTTTAGATGAGTGCACGTTATTTGGTGTATATTTTAGCAAAGATAACTTTAACTGGTATGGCGTGGTGTTTAAAACCTTTCTGTCTTTAGCTAACTTTATTATTGCCTACAGTTCCGGTTATTACTGATTATCAAAAAGCATTGCTGATAACTCTGACAGGACAGTGTTTAGCTAAAGCTCTGCTTTGATCAGTTTGCCTGAACTACATTGTACATAAAGTCTTTGTAGTTTCCTAAATACACCTCCACACTGAGATAGCTCTGCAGGATGGACTGATGCAGATGGAAGATAGCGAGTCTTTGTTTCTATTCCAAAATGAATAAAGAGTGCTGGTATAACAGTTGTAGACACAATATTAGTAACTAAAACACTATTCTCTAAACAGAATGCAGATCTTCCCATTATTCATTGTCACTTATGTAACATTAGAAATATGCTGTATCTGAAAGTGTCCTTCCCTTCCTTTATAATTGTCAGCTTTCTTTCAATTCCAGCTTCCATTTCCCTCATTATTAAAGATGTGTATCATGTTTTGTAATAGTTAAGCACATGCTAGAGATCAGGGATGTTTAGGCAAGACAAAGAGATCGAACAAAAACACAGCAAAAGGCTACAGACTAGTATGTCAACTGGTTAAAAACAGTTAGCCTCTACATGCCTTATTGACTCTGTTACAGTGGACCTGGCATTTTAATACTCAGGGTGTTTTCAGGGTGACTCACTCGTGCCCTACTTCTAGCTCTGTTTCTGAGTCACAGCTAAGAAACACACTTTAGGAATTTTGGCAGACATTTTGGAAAGCTTACAGTGATCAGATCCTTCGAGGGAAAATTCAAGAGAATTTTTTTGCATATCAAGGCAGCTCAGAAAAGACTTGTGAACCAAAGGAGCAACAGTAGATAAAAAGCTCTGAATTGTTAGAATAGTAACATTGGAAGTTGTTAACTCTCTGCATCATCCGAGCGGAGGTAACACTTGAACTGCCCTTTCATAATAACAGCTATTTCACAGGATGACTACACATGATATCTATTCATATTCTCTATGACTAATAGAAAAATCCTCTTTATGTGTTTTGAGCTGCTATTTCAGGTAAGAATGCGGCTCTGTTGTCTCTCTCACCCCACCTCCTGCTCCGCCACCTCCTTTTTCTTTTGAAGCGTATTGAGTCATTGGCTCTCCTGACACACACAAACTGAAACCTTACTCATGTCTCTAAAAGCTTTCTCTTCCCCACTGGTGCTTTTAGAGGCTACCAAACACCAGCTAAGCTGACCGGCAATCACTTTCTCTCCCCTTTCTGTCTCTCATCTCTCCACTTGCCATACTCCCTCGTTACCCTCTTTGTGTTTCCTCCAGCTCACTGACATCTTAATTTTCCTCCGTTATCTCTCGTTCCTTCATCTCCATCTTTCTCGCTCTCACTTTCACTCAGAACGTCTATCACGTTTTCTCAATCTCGCACCGACTCTTCCATCCTCTATTCTTAGCCAGACAGATTGGTGAACCATTCAACTGCAAATCTGTCTGTCTTTGTACCTGTATACCTGCTAGTGTGTGTGCGTACAGATGTGTGTGTGCGTAGATAGGATCTGCATGTAAAACACTGCCTCTCAACCAAGTGTGAACAACTCTCAGTTGTAAGGCACTGCACCTGCAATGTGATGCAACCTTTATATTTAAAGGAAAAAATTGACATTTTGGAAAATACGCTTATTTGCTTTCTTGCTAAGAGTTAAGGGAGAGGATTGATACCAACCTAATTTCTGTGTGAAGCTACTGCCAGAAGCAGTTAGCTTAGCATAGCCGGTTGGATGACATCACAAAGTAGCGTGGGATCAAGGGAGTTGTTGTCTTTATTGTTAAACACCATTGCTGATGGAAATCTATCTGATGTAACTCAGGCAAATCATGTTTATGCATGAGGTAAAGTGAGGTTGCCAGGCAACCAGCGAAGTCACACTAAAATTTTGTAGCAAAACAAGTTATTTCAAAGGAATGGCCATGAACTCGTGTCCTATTCCAGTCCTGTTAGCTCATATGTCTCTGAGCTGGCTCTGCCTGGAATGGGAGCTCGGAGCTCCAGGGGAGTGTTGGTGTTTACACTACTAGCACAGGAGCTTTGGACTGCTGGGAGGAGGAGGTTTTCAGGCCTAGGGTGGGAGGGACCCAGTGGGGAACACTGGCGGGAGCGGTGCCAGAATGACCTGGGTGTCAGAAACGGGCTCAGCAGCCAAACTAACTAATTAGTAATGAACGGTTTATTTAGACTAAACCAGAGTTGTTCATTGTTGGAACAGTGGAGAGATAAACCAAAGTGTACAGTTGTATTTTTCTTTTTAATGGGAAAACGGAGGTAAGAAAGTGGTATTATGAGACATGATGGGCCAAAGCTAGCTTGTTAGCATGCTAACTTCAGTAGATATCTTTGCAACAAAATACATAGAGTGCTTTGACACTAAAATTCTTTCATATTGCACTTTTAACAACTCTCTATTCAAAGCCTGTGTTCTGTTGATGAAAATTATTGAATTGCTATTTCTTATTGTATGTATCATACATCATGTCAGTTTTCACATAGCCGCCAGCTGAGGTATAATTTCTCATATTTGTTGGGGGCTTTTAGTTGATCTGGTGAACTGCACTAATAGAATAAGAGCTCTCAGGTTTAGCAACCTGGGTCGAAAATGAGCAAGAGCACTTAATGGCACACAAGCAAGGTTTTAACAGGCAGTAAAGTGTCATCGAGTTCAGAAGTGTGTGAGGTGAGTCACTCTGTTGTGTGTGTGTGTGTGTGTGTGTGGGAATGTCTGTGTGTAAAAGACCTATAATCAGGGTGTCATTACCACTCCTCTTGACATAGAGTGCTATAAACACACATAATGTACACAGGCCTGCTGCCGTACGGTGCTGTGACAGAAAAGGTGGACTGGAGAAGCAGCTTTTGGTGCATAGGAGCAACACTCACACACTTATGTTTGATTTCTGAATCCGTGTCATGGCACAGGAAGGCTGCTGCTGCACTGTAGGAAACATCGACAAAGAGATTTTGTTTTAGTTTTGAGACTTAAAGTGTTATTTGCTCTTAAATCAGAGAGCACAAAGCCACCAAGATGGTGAGATCATTTCCCTTCTCAATGTCAGTCGATTTGTTTGGGGACTGTTCTTGACCTCAGTGTAATTTTCTTCACACAAAAGTGGAATTGGCTTCATTATTCTGTTTCAATCGAAGATACTGACACTGCTACCTGGAAAAACAGTTACATTAGATAATTAGGAAATAGCAATAACTCATCCTCCACTGGCAGGATTTGGTAGAACTGGTAGAAAAGACTACACAACAAGACAGTTTATTATTTTGCAGTCTACCAGATGTTATTCTGTTTTCTCTGTCTTGTCCCAGGTATGTTAGTTGGAAAATTATGTTTAGTGGTTAACATTCAATGGACGGTTTTGTGAAATATCAACATTTCTTAGTTTCTAGCCATCTGGTTTTTTTCACCTGCTTCGTCCCTGTAAATGGTTCGGCCATCTTGCGTCATTGACCCATCAGCTGCAGAGTTAAGTAATCAAGAGGAAATTACATCTGAATTAGATTACTCCTTTCCTCATTGTAATTAATTGTCATTAGACAGGAGACCGTGTGGCATATTAACTCACTGACAGACATCCTGCCATACATGAAGGTTTTTGATTTGAAGAAATCATTTCCTTTGCAACATGGTGCTGAGAAAGACTAATCGTCTCACATTGTCCACTCCCTGGCTTATGTCCCTGCCTGAGCTGTTAATGTGGCTCACACACACAAACACACACACACACTTCTGTGTGACACATGAAGCAGCCATCTCCTGGCTTCTCTGTTGCCTCAGGCCCAGTTGGCTGCTCACACTACATGTTAATGGATACAGGCTTAATGTTTTGTGTTGAAAAGACAAGAAATTGAGGGAACAAATACGTGGTTTCAACACATATAGAGACACACTTTTGCAGGCCACAAATGTGTGAATGCAGGATTTCTCAGATGTGGCATTCAAGAACTTCTTGTAGTTTTTTTTGTGCAGAAAGTATCTGGACAGCTACTCTCATTCCAAGAAGCACTGTCTAACAAAAGCATGATGTTGTGCTTATAGTCAAAAGTGGGTGAAAAGGAGTCTACAAATAGTCCAGTTCAGGTGGTTTACATTTGTTAAATGAGTATCCCCAGCACTACACAATACTCATACTGCTTTATGTTTTAAAGTGTAAAGCAGTATGAGTATGTCTTAAGGGATTGCTCCAAAAACAGCCAAAGCCTCTAAATGGAATTAGTATTTATGCATTTTATTAAACTAAAGAAGATGATACAATGTAGATAAGAGTTTTTAAAGTGATAAGAGATGTTACGACAAACAAACAAACAACAAATCACAACCCATTTATAGAACAATCCTGCATCAGGGCAAAGAAAAGTTCCAAATGGGATGTGTATTGGTTTCATTTGTGTCACAGAAGAAAACATGAAACTTAAGCTCATCTGGGTTTTAAGGGGTGGCTGTGTGTGGGGGGTGCAAGTAAAAATTTCCCAACACCACAGGGACTTAGGTTCAGTCCATGGCTGCATTGCTTCTGGCTCGGTCTGACACTCTGATTACTTTTTAGTCAAGGGAATTTCTGGCATGAAAGCCAACTATCTTTTGAACTTTAGGATTCAAAAGTGAACTGCTCTAGACCTTCAAGTACAGCCAACTACTCTGTGAACATCAGGGACATTTGTGGCCCTTACTCATGTCATGGCACATTCTGGTCTAATGTCAGTAACTGATAGCTCCTCCTCTCCTGTGCTGGATTTTTTTGTGTGACTGCTGAACATTCATGCTGAATGGCAGCTTTAGCAAGTTCCCGCTCTTGATTTCGAGTTATTCGCTGTTAAAACCTGTGGTTTACTCTGTACATATTGGATAGTTGAAATATGTAATGTTGTAGCTGAACTGGAAATAGAGTTATGAAGTGGGAGGTGTCACTGGTATTTTTCCCCACTGTAAATTCCCATTTCAAAGATTTATTTTAATAATATTCTGTGTTCCTCAACAAGAGAGCTTTTTGAGGAAACCAGTCTAGTATTTCGGTTAGTTGTCAATACTACGACACCCATAAGCCTCAGCTGCCTTTGGCATGGTGAAGAAGCCAATCAGAGGCCTGAATTGGAGCAAAACAAAACACTTTAAATGCCAAATTCACCCAAACTGATTTTTTTCTACAGCTTCCTTTTCTTTGATAGGATGTTTATTACTAAAATGTCGATTGGAAGTCAACCTTGCAGTTGTGTTTGTCTCTAAATCTCAGATTTCCAGATATTTTCTTACACAGTTGTCCATCGTTTTGTACTGATTAAACCAGGAGTTTAAAATCCATGTAAGACATGGAAGTGGAACCTTGAATGCCAGAAGTAACTCATCCTACTTACACCTACAGCTATATATCATAATAAAACAGCACAGAACCAATGGCTATTTTTTATGTGCTTCAGAGATTTGTTATTTAAGGACAACTTAAAGATGAATAGA
>NW_023340268.1:14999251-14999820 GCF_004916995.1 Morone saxatilis
CACACACACACACACAAGACAACACAGGAGATTAGTTTTGTTTAGCTCCCATGCATTATCATTAAAGACAGAGTAACACTTACCATACTAGGCTACACTTAACTCTCTGCCACATTTATTTGTTTTTGCATGCTCTGTTAGAGTTAAATTACTGTCTTAGAAAAGTGGACCGACTGGCAATGTCTCATAAATGTTTGAATTATAGAGAAAAAGGTTTTCGGAAGAACACAAACACACTCACAAAGGAGCCGGGAAAAGAAAACACAGGTACAATATGCACCGAACATAAATGGAACCAGAAAAAGACACACAGAGATTCACAAGTCATGGTCATTAACCTAGCTACCTAAAGTGGAAAGAGGTTTTATGCTATTCCCTAAGCTGTTGGCATTAGTATTATAAGTGATGCCCCTGAGAGTGTTGATGTGCCCTAAAAGGAATCGTTTGATGTTTTGGGAAATGCGTTTATTCACTTAGATGAGAGTGATACCACTCCCATACCCGTACATGCTAATAACTTACGCCTTAGAGGTGCTATTGGTTGGAATTTACCTTTGGACAGAGCCAGG
>NW_023340268.1:14999863-15031263 GCF_004916995.1 Morone saxatilis
GTTTCCAGTCTTTATGCAAAGCCAGTATTTCTCAAATGGTATCATGTGCCCCTAGGGGTAATTTGGAGTACTGCAAGAGGTACATGAGATTTTTTCAAAATGTTAATTTAAAAGTGCATAAATCCTAAAATATTTATAATAAGTCTAATGAAAAATGTAATGTTCCTAAAACGTCTGGAAAAGAGATCCCAAGTAAGGCACAAACTGTGCTGTATTGTACCTCTTTATACAGGATTTTTTTATCTGCCAAAAATGTTTTGCTCTGGTCAAAAATATGTTGAAAGAGGTACCTTATTAAAAAAAAACAATTTGAGAACCCCTGTGCTAAGCTATGCTAACTGCCTGCCGTCTCCAGCTACACATACAGGTATGACAATGGTATCAATCCTCTCATCTAAGTCTCAGCACAAAACATCGCACATCCTGGAGGAAGCCCCGCCCGCATTAAACTAGTGAGAAGAGCACAGAAAAAAACTGTAATGTGTTACCTAAAATAACCAAAACAGTTTTAACGTTGGTAAAAAAAGTGCGTTACGGTAGGATCCCATTATCCGTACTGCATTAATATAGTATGGGTAATCCTCAGGCTGTTGAAGTGCCCATGAGCAAAACAGCTATAAGTCAGCTGATTCTTTACACTAATGTATTCACATGGTTATACCAGGGATATCCTAGAGGGTAAAACCATGAAACTACATCTACATAAGTTTATAATTTTCAGAATAGTGTTTAGTGACATTTATAGGCCGTTCTGATATGTTGTTTGAAATTTCTAAAAAGTACTATGTATGTGTTTTTAAATGAAATGAAACTGTATGATAATCATAGTTTAGTATCTATATTTATACTTTATGGTATAAAGCTAGATCCTAAACTATGATGTGTGTCTGTGTGTGTGTGTGTGTGCGTAACCACTGAATCACTGGCTATGTAACTGTATGATACATAAATATGACTCTGAATCACAGAATTGTATATCTCTTGTCTTACTTAAGGTTCGACCTCAAACCTCCCTTTCGTCCAAATTTAGCAGGGGTCCGGCGGTAAAGATACCACAACAGATCTTTCATCTCCAACACTCATGCTTGGTTACTGTTGCTATGCATGGTGGATCGTTGCCGTCACCGGTGCATCCAATAGGCATGTCGGCGCAGCCAGGGAGTCTAAAAACAGCATTCTATATTACAGCATATAATGAGAGAGGCTTCATCAGTGCTCTCTCCAAATGTCAGAGCAGCTTTAATGATCTACTGAACACACACACACACACACACGAACACGCACACACACATACACACACACACGCACACGCACACAGAAGCTATCTATCATGTGTGAGTGTGCATGCAGTCACAGTGTGTGGCTCTTTTCAGCATTGTTGGCATTTTCAGTAATCCCACCTTTCTTTATTTTCCTCTCTGCTATTAATTCTCTCCACTAAAGCTATTCATTCTTTCCATCCCCACCACTTCTGTCTTTTCTTTCCTCCATCCTAATCTTCTTCTCTGTGACTTGATCTTGCCATATCATGATTATCAGAAGTAGCTTCGACCAATACCTGTTGTTTTCATACGCACATTGTTAAGTTTTGAGTGTGTGTGTAAACAGCCTTGTAGCACACAAAGACCAAGAAACCCTCTCCTCTAGCATGGTAAAGCACAACAGCTTATGTAATGTTGTTATTTTAGCTGCTCAAACAGCATATATGTCAGACTACCTCTAATTACTTCCTCCAGGATGTGTGTGTATTTGATGTTAACACTGTATAACAAAGTTAGTTCAGCAGAGGGAGAGGAGAAAATATGCTAAATAATTTAGATGGGATGGAACCGGGAATAGAGATAAGAGTTGTGAGATAAAGATGGACAGAGGCCAAAAGAACTGGGGAACTACTAGAAAAGGAAAAATGAGAGTGATTTGAAAAAGTAGATCAAGCAAATAAAATAAAAGAGTGTATGTATAGGAAAGGGGGGCAGGGGGGGGGGCAAGGATGTGAACCAGCAAGCAAACAAAGAGCTGGAGATAAAGAGCAGTAACAAAAAAAGAAAGCAGTGTTGGAGAGATAAGATTTGAAGATGGAGAGAGAGGAGAAGAAGTGGCGGCTGATTAAGGCGTGAGCCTCATGGAGGGGACAATACGAGCGAAGAAAGACACACACAGAGAGGGGAAAGGCTTATGAGCGAACACGCCGGCCGGGGCTCTTGGTGCAATGCAGACGGCATTGCCATGGAAACGAATGGAGGGAAAGCGCAGACGAGGAGGAGGGGATTAAATAGGAAGGAAGAGATCACTGCTGGGGGGATGGTGGGGGGGGGCTGTTTTGATGAGAGGGGAAGGGCCGGCTCACAAATGAGTAACAAGTATGGATACGAAGTTAAATGAATAGCTACTGGATAGTTCAAAGTTGGGTTTATACAGTAGTAGAGATGTCCCACTTGTGTGTGCTGTATGATTTCACTCACATTTTGACTGATTCCCCCTCATCATTTGACCGTCATGATACGTGAGTCACTTGTAACCTAATTATGTTTAAATAATCTTTAAACGCTGTATTCTTGACCAGCAGTCAGCAAGTAATACCACCCGTCTGCTTCAATTACGAGCAAGACAGAGTTTGGGTTACTGTTGCAGGGATGGTGTTGGTCCTCTGTCTCAGCTAAGTGCAGTGAATTTCATTGAAATGTTGCTTCAATTTTTTTTTTTTTTTAAAGTAATGGGAGACGAGCCTGTCGCCATGGCGCCAGTTGTCTCAGGTGGCATTGTCTGCGTCCAGATCTGAGGGCGGGGGTTGTCATGGCAGCAGGAGTACATGGCGTTTGTCTGGGTGTGATGCTGCAAACACACATACACAAACTCTCTCTCTCACACACATACACACACACACACACTGTCGGAAATATTCTTGACTGCATGATTATAAATAGAAGGCAGCAGAAGGCAGCACCCCTCTCCCCATCTCTAACACCCGTGGGACCCCATCCTTCTCATCTTCCTCTTCACCCATTTTCTCTCTGCACTTACTTCTACTTTTGCTCTCTCTTCTGTTTCATCCCTCGTTCTAAGCCCCCCCTCCTCTCGTTAA
The DNA here is from genome assembly GCF_004916995.1 of Morone saxatilis. Classification (NCBI taxonomy): domain Eukaryota; kingdom Metazoa; phylum Chordata; class Actinopteri; family Moronidae; genus Morone; species Morone saxatilis. The sequence goes on from NW_023340268.1 coordinate 15,002,946, forward strand.
ATCTCCTCTTTTCAGCCCCCCGAAGTCTCATCAAGTGGCTTTGTTTGCTATCTGTTTATCTCCATAGTGATGGTGATGATGCAAGGTGTCTGTGGTTGTCATGGCAATGAGATGGGCACAGTGAGGGTGCTTAATGAGCTTGGAGTTGCTCAGGCTAATGAAGTGGGACGGCTGTACCTGGGTGTGCGCTTAACTGGCAGCAATGAGCAACCGCTTGTTAAAAGTCTTCTTTGGTGACTTCACTGCACCATTCAACTATCTGGGCTCCTATAGAGGAGAGATGTACGAGTTTCTACAGCAACTGCAGTCGTAATGAGCTGCATGGAGGCCGTGCTAAAACAAGAAGCTAATCAGGTCGTTCCTCTTGTTGTTGCTTTGTGATTTACTTCCAAATGAACTATTTTAAGGGGAGAACTTAAATGCGTCTATAAAAGGTTTAGGCGTTTTCAGGAATTTAAATCCCTGCCAGCCTAGAAAGCCCCGGTCTAAGGGAAGTCCCAGCAATTAGACTTTGTAGAGGCCTTTTATAAAGCAAGCTCTGCCGACACAACGACTCACAGCAGCTTTCTCATCCTCCTGTCTGACTAAACTGTCACCCTCACCCCTCACGTGCAGACGCTGTGTGCGTGAGTGTAAATGTTGCACTCAGGTGTGAATGTACAGACACTAGTGCTGTCAAGTGTCAGCATTGACGTTTATGTGAGTGCGTGCACGTGTCTTTATAGATCATAGCTTTGGGACTTTTTATATTGCTTTATTGTTTACAGTCATGGACCTTCCTTGCTTTGTTTGACCAGCAGTGCAAGATATTCAGTTTAATATCATATATGACAAAGAAAAGCAGCAAATCCTCACCTTTAAAAAAACAGATTGTGTGTTCGTGTCTGTGTAAAAACGCCCTGATGTGCATTGGTGAGATGTTAGCCTGCATTGCTTCTTTGGACCCTGACAACTCTGGGTAATGTTGCGAGGATAGAGAGACAAAGATCTGAGTGACAGAAGGGATGATGGGACGGGTTATCTGCTAAAACTGCGTGAGTGCACAACTTCACATGTCATAGCCTGAATTGCTTCCACTGCGCCCTACTACTTTGAACTCAGCATGTCAAGTCACACAGAGATACAGTGTGTCATTACAGGGGATGATGCCCTGAAAGCTTCTTCCGGGGTTAGCGGCTCTTCAGATCGCTTAACGTTCTCCTAGCGTCAGCAGAGCTGTAAAGCCTAAATACCTTTCACTCCCCCCGCCTGAAATACGCTTTCATCCCCCGTCCCCCCTTTCCCGCTCCCCCTTCCTCCCTCCCTAGCTCGCCTCCCTGACTTTCTTTGTACTCCGCCACTCACAACATTCCTCAAGCTGACAATTTGTGTGTGTTTCTACCTCGCAAGCCAGGGCTCAGGAGTCCCCCTAAAAGCTTACTGCCCCCGACTCACAGCCGCCACTGTAAAATGTGTTAAAATAGGCCGTAGTAATATCTGCGAACTGGAGAGATTTTCCAATAGTGTGGGGACGTCCCAGTGGAAATTAGGTGAGATTGCCTTCTCGCCTGAGTGAACTTGCTTCAAAATAAATAGTGGAGAAATGGGTGCTCTCAAGCCTGAATTCATCCTTATTTCTATTGAGGAGCTTTAAAAAAGCAAACAGCAAGGATATTTTTTGTGCAGCCCCTCTCATATGAAAAAGTTTGCGGAAACATCCATCCTCTGTTTCAGATGTTTTTTTTATAACTCTGGAAGTAAGAAAACTTCTCTTGAAGGAAGGAAACATTTACTTTTAATTCAACATCTGCAGAGCAAGATATGTAGGGGTTCAGAACTTTTCGTAACACTGGTTTGCACCTAAGCGTACAGGCTTATCGTGCAGGTGTTGGTACTGTGTAATACCTGACTTCCTTATCAGACAGCTCTACAACTTCCTCTGATTATGATGCTTAGTTGATTATCCTGCTAAAATGAGGCCACTTAAAGCAGGAGCTCTGTGACCTCTGTTTTCCAGAAGGTGGAACCAAGAAGCTTCGCAGCACCATCCGACGGAGCACAGAGACCGGCATCGCAGTGGAGATGAGGAATCGAGTGACACGGCAGGGCAGCAAGGAATCAACTGACGGCAGCACCAACTCTAACAGCTCTGATGGAACGTGAGTATCCAGCCTGCAGTTCCTCCATCCACCCATCCATATACGGGATCCATCCATCATTATTCTGTTTCCTCTCTCGCAGGTTTGTCTTCCCTACTACACGCCTGGGGCCTGAGAGCCAGTTCAGTGACTTTCTGGATGGACTAGGCCCTGCTCAGATTGTAGGCCGGCAAACACTAGCTACACCCCCCATGGGTAAGGAATGAAGACCAACTACGCCATCTTTTTCCTGTTCAGCTCCTGTCCAATATTGTTTAAATCATTCTCAGATTTCATGAGATTCTTTGAGCTCATGTCAGAGCAAATTTTAGGTCGGTTTAACAACGACAAAACAGCATACCACATATATGTAGCAATCAGACAATCATAGGTCATTAAAAGTGTAATAAATACACTACATATTGTTGCACTGTAAGATGACAGAGAATGTGATTAAACAATCTACAGCCATATGTCAACGTACAAACTGTCAGATGCACAGCAGCTTCTAAAAATACTGCACAGTACTAGCGTATTCACTCAGCACGCATTAAATTATTCTTGCATGAGGTATAAATCTTTCATGCAAAGGTCATTGCTTGTGAAAAACAGCAGAACAGAGCACTGTACTCCACCATACCTGTTTGAGAAGACTCACAGCTTTGTGTCGCCCTCTGCAGTTAGATATCAGTCACTGCAACGCCAGTGAACCATAAGCATTGGTTTAGCGAGTGCCACAGGATTGAAGGTTTTTGGGTCTGATTATGTAGGATTCTATTGGATCGCTAGAGATGGTATCTTTTCTTTCCCTCTACAGGGGATGTCCATGTAGGCATGGTTGACAGAGGAGGGCAGCTGGAGGTGGAGGTCAATCAGGCCAGAGGGTTGACCCCCAAACCGGGCTCCAAGAGCATACCAGGTACTCTGAACTGACTTCACCCACTGTATTAAACGTCTGTTGACTTAGCTCCTTAGCTCCCATGTAGGAGTTTTACTGAGTTGTGAGTTGTTGCTTTGTCCGCAGCGACCTACGTGAAGGTGTACGTGCTGGAGAATGGCATGTGCTTGGCCAAGAAGAAAACCAAAGTAGTGAAGAAGAATCTGGACCCCACCTACCAGCAGGCTCTGTTGTTTGATGAGAGTCCTCAGGGTAAAGTGCTACAGGTATGTGATTTATTTTCCTTTGCCCACTTTATAATTTTATTTTTGCTGCTGATCACACCAATACACAAGCTTAACAATAATAAATGTCCACCCTAAAATATGTTTTCTCATTTGTCAAAAGATCTTCCAGTGCCTCTGAGAGAATTTAATATCCTGTCGAAAAAACTGACATGCTTGAAGGATTGTAGTGTAATTACATTTTCTTTCAGAGTTATGTACCTAGTTTTTCCTTGTTTCAAGACAAACAATACTGCATTGGAAGCAAAATCCCTGAAAATTAGTACAGTAACTTATATGTTACTTCTTACTATTTGTAACATTAAAGATTTGTGACTAAATAAGCAACATTCAAAGCTAAAAAATATCTTCAGGTTTTTATAAGAATGTATCACTAAAAAAGACTGTTGTTTTGGTGTGTTTGCATTTGATTGACAAATGTTACTAACTTCTGATTGGTGCACAGTATGTCAATCAGAAGACCTTTTTCAAAACAAGCCCATCCACTTCAAACTTGTGAGAAGAACACAGAAACAACAAGAAATCTGTTTTCATGTACGACCCTATTACTCGTATGAAGTTTACAGGGCCTTTAAAATATGTAAACATGTATATTGTCATATGGTCTATTTGGCATATGCCCATATTTGTGTCTCATCTCTCCTCTAGGTAATAGTGTGGGGAGATTATGGGCGTATGGACCACAAGTGCTTCATGGGAATGGCCCAGATCCTTTTGGAGGACTTGGACCTGTCTGCCACGGTCAGTGGCTGGTACAAGCTGTTCCCTACCTCCTCTCTGGCAGATCCTAGCATCGGACCCCTCACCAGACGCCTCTCCCAGTCCTCCCTGGAGAGCGCCACCAGCCCCTCGTGCACCTAGACACCCAGTAGACACCCACAGGCACAGGCAGAGTCATGCAGACATGGACACACGTACTGTATATACACAACGACTGTATTTGAAGAAGACAGGTAGACATACACACACACATATACAGTATACCCATGTACATCTGTGCAGGAAGACACATTTGACATACATATCTCATCCACATGAATACACACAGTGACATGCTGCCATATCTGATACTGGACATTACCCATGACGTCCATATTCTCACCCAAGGATCAGTGTTTTTTAGTTGAAAAAGAAAAAAAAAACATTTAGTAAATCCAACTTGAAGTACACATAATTTACCAGAACATGTAGCATTTTTCACCCTCCCATTTCAACGTTTCCCACCATGACACAATGACCCACCGGGTGCCATATTCTGCATTCCAAGGTACCATATTTCCATGCACAACTCATCCCAAGGCCATCCCGATGCCAGTTTCTAAACTCTCTATGCCAAACTAAGAAAAAAACACTTTATTTTTTAAAACCAAAGCAATTGTTATTGTTGTTATTATTACTATAAGTAGTAGGTGAACTAGTATACAATATAAAGTATGGATATGTAGCAGAGTCAATGACTTAGATGTAATGCAAAAAAAGAAGATACATTCTACACACACGAGCAGAGAACAGTAGGCCAAACACATAAACGTACCTGGGCAACAGGCTTGGATATTCACATAATGGCTATTATGTGAGGTAGCAACACTGCTATTCTATAATTTTCCCAGGGCAGAGTTTATATATAGATATACATATATATATATATAAATAGATAGTTAAATACTTATTTGTGTTTATGTATGTATTGGCTGCATTCTGCATGTTTGCTTGCAACCCTTGTAGAGAAATTTTAAAGTGCTTAAATCTTTTTATTTAGCTTGACCAATGTAACGGGAGTAATAGTGCCGCTTTATTTTGCAGTCCGTCCTGAGAAAAGAGCACTGCACTGAGTTAGGGAGAAAGATTGGGGTGATGGGGGAAGAGCGCTATCATCGCCATCTGCAGAAGAAGAGAGCAAATTAGTCAGCCAGCTACTCATTCGCTGATGAACACATTTCTAATCCTGCCTTCGTCTTTAGAGCATAAAAAGGACTGTTGTACCGCACAGGGCACTCAGCACAAAACGCGTTCTGGGAAATGTGTCCTGCTTCTTGTCTGGGGTTCTTGTGCTTCTCATTTAGGGGGCGCCACAGTCTCACTCTCTCTCCGTATATACCAGCACCTAGACTTGTTTGAACTTACTGTTGATCCCTCCCCGCCCCCCGTTGCGATGTCATCTTTTTTTACACTCTCAAGTCTCTCACACAGGCAAACATGCGCACAGCTGGTACTACAACCTTTAACCGTACTACTTTCTCTATTGGTCACACCGACTGTAACTTGTTGTAAATGTGTAAACTTGTATTTCAAGTTTTTTTTTTTTTTTTTGATATCTGACTATTTATGCCAGTATTACTTTGCTAGCAGGGTGATTGTTAACCTGCCATGTACGGTAGTTTTACTTGTTTCAGGTGCAATATGTCACTCTTCATATTTCCTGTCAGGCAGTGTGTTTGTGTTGAAGATGGCACTTTACTGTAAAATATGTATTATGTTTGAATTACAAATGTGCAGTGGTTGACCACCTGTTTTATTTATTTAAATTTTATTTGGTCACACTGCAGCATTCACATCTGAATCTTTTAATTGAATGCCAGCATGGAAATGTAACTTTTTATGAGTCTATTTTGAATTTGAGGCCCACTAGGACAGCTGAAACAGGTCAGTTCTCTCACTGATGTTAAACCTAAATCACATTTAGATCTTAAAAAAACGTATGACTTTTGGCCTTTTTCTTGCATTTGAAAACACATACAATGTGAGACTAACCTGTCGGCTGTTCAAGTAAAATGTGCAATGATTGAGATTTCATTGATGGCAAAGGAGCAGCAGAGCAAACTGAGCTACTGGTGTTTACTGTTTTCTTTAAGATGATAATTATCATCTTTTTCTTCAGTGGCTTTTGAATTAGTCTGTCTTGAGACCATCACCAAACCATGTTTATGGATAAAGACAGTAGAGTTTCAGTAGTATTAGGGGATATGACAGTCTCAATCTATAGGCTATTAAAAGCTTTTGTTTGTTTACGAGCTCAGATCTGGTTTTATCACCACCATATGTCCTGTCGTCTGTTAAGGACTGTGTAGCTCAATCTTATCGTCATCTTTCTACAAAAAGGGAAACTCTGAGGCATTTTGTCTTCCCGGCATCTCAGATCAACAGAATTCACATTTCAACGCTCTCTGAACTTTGGATAAAGGGATCTCTGGCATTCTTGAATTTCTTTGGGAGGATGGCGATGGTCATTTTTGACCCTCCTATCATGTATACAGGCCTTTTTAGAAGAGCCATCGAGGTCTGGGTTCCAATTTCTTCGTACGTTTTGGAGCTATTCCTTGCTGGGTCTGTATCTGTAATGGTCATGTATATTAAGTAATTTTATGTACCTTATTAATTTGTATCTATCTATTTTTGTGGACAGCTGGCATGATGTAAAAATAAGGACTTATACTCTTGGTATTTGCACACATTCTCTTCGGTGCGCGCCTTTTGTGAAGACAAAAAAAGCTTGGTTGACTAGAGAGAAAATAAATGGAAAAAAAAATAGAAAGAAATCATAAAGAAATCCCTAGACTTGTATAACATCCCTGCTGAATGTTTAGTCCTTGGTAAACTCTTTAAAAATACTGTTAATATTTTTCCATGTGATTTCCAATATTTTGGAGCTTATGAGACTGTATATGTCCCTTTGCCGTATATTAAGTAGCCCTGAACATTAACAGTTCTAATCATTGGAAGTAGAGGAAAAGAGAATGCAAAGAGTTATATAATTATACGATAAGAGGGGTTTTTATTGAGAGCAGAAAGCATTTGCCAAATTTTGATTCCTGCAACCAAAAGGAAAGCTGCAACTTTGCCTTTCTTCAAAGTGTAGTAAGGGTGTATGTCTTTCATTGAGGTGCATTTATTGTACTGCATGATAATGAGTGGGAGGGCAGCAAGATATGAGTGAGTGAGAGATTTCAATGTGCAGATATTTATAAAAACACTCAAGTTGTGGACCACAGTGAAGAGAATTTAAGGATCAGGGTTTTCAGATATGAACATTAACACCTCCCATTGTGGCATTTTACCATAGATTAGAAAGAATTTGCTGTAGTATCACATGATTATCATAGTATTGTCTCGTGGTCATTTTATTTATTTTGACACAGACTCTCCTGTTTTTAAGTGAGTTGAAAAGGGATTCTTATAGAGAGGTTGAAGCCTCACAAGCAGCAGGGAAGAGTCACAGCAGGTCGTCTGAGAGTCTTTGTGGTTTTGTGAACCTGAGTAGACTTGTAAATGTGAAGGTAGATGCATGCAAGCAGGTGAGCAAAATTGTTGGATTTATCAAAGTGTCGATTACAGACGCTTAGGAGCAGTTTATGGGAAACAGCACGGAGCATGTAGAGCTTGGTAAACAATGTTTCAGATAGGTGAAGATAGTATTGGCTTGAGTTAGACCGTATCTCAACATGACTCAGCTGAGGTTTGAATGTAAAGGCTGTGGATGCGTGGAATGTAAACCCATATGCTTGCTTGCTTCCATGTTAAGATCCTCGTTGAGCATTCTCCAACCCAATTTTATTGCAAAACTTTTATAATGTATCTTCAATCAACCTGAATCGTCTCTTGAGTGCTATGTTGAAAATGTATTTTATTTTTGTAAGGAGAGAGGTATTATTGTGAGAAGGAGGAGAGGGAGTCAGAGAAGCGGCGTGGGTAAAACCTGCCTTTAGATTTTCGTGAAAATGAGGGCTTGTTCGGTTTACAATGGCCTTATTTTGTGTAGGAGACATTGCTTCACTATTGTAGCACACAACTGAAAGTTTTGACAAATGTATTTTGCTTGAAATATTGTACTGAAGTTATATATGTGTATATGTATAGTTTTATGAATGTATTTCTTAATCCTTACACCAGAACTGAGTGTAATTTTTTTGTCATCTTGTTTGCTATACCGTCTCTTTGAAGACTTTCCAGGGACTTTGCCTGCATTGGTTCAGGTATCCCCTACTTTTACTGTACTGTATACTGTATGTCTTATTCTTTGTGTGTTAAAAGAACAGCTCTGTGGTTGAAACAAGCATGAACTCTGTCGGGTGAAATGCATTTTTATTTATTTAGATCGCCACGATGGGTTTCCAACAGAAAAGATTGCTATTTCCCCCACTTGCACCGAGTAACTTATCGATTTAGCTTTCAAACTGGTGGAATTGTTCAGATTTTTGTACTTTGAACTCGGAAATGTTTGCAGCATGGTTACTCTGATGATTTTCTTGTATTTAATCTTTATGATGGTATGATTATGGTGATAATAATTATGATAATAACAAATGATGAGTAAGTCAATTTAACCCAGTACACTTTGATTGAGATGCAAACAAATTGTCAAAAACTGCTGTATCTTAAAGTAGCATGGACTTAGCCTTCCATTTTCTGAAGTACTTCTTCTGGCAATAACCATTGGCTGTAGCCTCTACTGTTGCTGGAGCCGTCACTCCTGGCCTCGGCCTCTTTCACACTCATTGTTGGGGTCGTGGCAACCTAATGCTGAATCTGTATCAGCTCACTATAATGACAAATAAGGTAATAGTCGAATCACATTTTCAAACACTAGAAGTAATTTAGACTCAACAGAGCATGCAATGCATTGTGAATAACTGCTATTTTATGATAGCCCTCCATGAGCAACACATTTTGATCTCTTGAGTTTTTCTTCTACTTTCATTTTCTAATGAAGCATGCATTCCATATGTCTGTTTGCCAATGTAGCAGCTGTCAATGAGAACAGAACAGACATTATTTCTGAGCTGATGGGCAAATTGGAGTTTTGCTGCTGAATATGCCAGTTTGTCTTCATCTGTGTCTATAAATGTAATCACAGCACAAGTTTCCTGAGTAGCCATTTTGTCTTTTTAGCTGTCTGTCAGACTATATTAAGGCCACTGTAGCTCCCCTCCCCACTGTCAAGACAACCTTCATTTTATCAAGCCCAGCAAAGCACAAACCTCTTGAATACACCCTGAACTAACAGCTGAATGTGCAACCTCAAAATAAAGTAAATCTTAGAAGGTTTTGATTATATTTAATATTTGTGGACCACAATGACATTCCTTAGCACATATAATAGATTGGCGTCTTGGAATCAAATGTAAAGCTGGATGGGAGCATTAAGACATTCAGCCAAGTTAATCTGGATTGCTGGTGTTGGTAGATGAGCGGTTGTCTTTTCTTAACCGGCCTTAACCTTTTCACAAAGGAGTGTTCACAGAGTATGTTTTTAAGGGCAAAACATAGCAGACTGATGAAAGGATGCAGTTTATGGCTAAGAAGAAAAGGGGAGCTGTAATTTTATACCTGTGCTTTGTAAATGTTTTCTATGTGCAGTATTTGATAATGTAAAACTGGTATTTTTGTGGTTTGTACGCTGCAGAATTGATTACTTAAGGTGCACGTAGTTTTGTAAGAAAATAGAACCAAACTGAGGAAAAAAAGAACAATTTCGGATTCAGAAGCCTGTATTTGCATGCCCTTTGACATCTGGACGCAAAGTCAATAAAGTTTATTTGAATCACAAACGTTTGTCATGTGTGTATTTTAACCTTTTCAGTTCCTTCATTTCATCTTTTAGCTCTGATTGTCTTCACCAACTCCTGAGGAAGAACATTTGCTGCTGTATTCACCAGCAATGTGCTAACTGTCTGTCTGCTGTTTGGTGCTGGGCAGGTAGCGTTCAGCTAACCTGCTGTGGCCAGAAATTATGTTTTGAGAGCCATGAGAGTGAACCAAAGCAGTATATCTGTGGGCCGTAAAACCACCACCGTAAACAATGTGCTGAAAGTTGCTAATAAGGTCTGTAGAGCTGAGATGAACTGCAGAGTCGGGTGATGACTGTTGGTTCGACTCACACATATGATCTATTGATATTATAAAGAATGTGAATAGTCACAATCAAGATTAATAATGGATACAGAGTTTTTGGTGTATCTGACTAAATGTGGGCTTACTACAGCATCATAACTTAACTTTTCTATCATTGAGTAAACTAAGTGATATATTTTATGGATATTTCATATTTCTCTTATGCATAACAACAACAGTACAAAACAACTTAAAAAAAGGAACAATTAAACCTAACAGTAAACACAATAACTAGTGTTTGTGTAGAAGTGTGTGTAAAACAAGAAATGTCGATGAATTTTGAGCAAATTATTTCCTGTGAATATTACATCAGATATGACTGGAACTTTCAATCCAAGTCTCTGATGTGTCTCTGTCTGTATTAGGTATTTATTTCATTTGAAACAATAATATTCTCTATTAAAAATTAATAATAATTCTCTTTTGCCAAATTCATTTTTCTTCTTCCCAAAACTTGGCCATTGTTCTCTGAGCTGTTGGTTGTTTAAACTGCAACTTTCTAATCAGGATGAGGCTGTTTAAGAGAGAGTGACGGCTCTGTGAATGTAGCTTGTGTTCAGGTCTTTAACATTTAGATCTTAAATAATAATCTAAACTTTAAAAATAACTTTTATTTTTTCTTTTCTTTTCTTTACAGAAATGAATGAAATGCTGAGATATAGGCATACTCTGTAGTATATCTGTAGTACAAGTTTTCTTATACCACTAAAAAAACCAGAAGGCCTTGTGTGAAACGTTGGCGACCCCTAGTGGGCATTCTGACCCCCAGGTTGGGAACCATTGACCAGTAACAAGGCAACAGTGAACTCATTACAGCCTGTTTCCTTCTAGAGAATGACACAGAACAATTCTTGACAACCATGACAGCAAGTAGGGCTTCAATCAGTATTTTATCTAGTTAGGAACGGGACTATTGCTTTGACAACCATTCAGCCAAAACAAACAGCGAGCACAATGTCAGCACTTGTGTGGGCCTGCTAGGGTTAAAAATGTTAAACCAATACAAGATGTAGAATTTAATCCAAACAATATTTATTTTGTATATTTTCACAGAGACAGGTATTGTATGTTACATACATATTCTCAAATTTAAGTGACTAACTTGTGTGAACACGAACTCAAAAGGGCCAAAGCATGTGAAAAAAATGCAGAACTAATATACAACACATGTTCATCAATATTGTTTAAGAAACATAATATACAGAGATATTCTGATAAAGAATAAGGTACACAATATCTTGGTCGACAAGTACATAAAAAGATACATTCCTTCATTTGCTCTTATTTCACAGAAAATATACCAGACAAAAAAAGGAACAGATTACAAGCAACCCAAATTTAAAGATAATCTCAAATGAAAAAGCCCATGTGAAGCCTTTATCGCCCACACAGATGGATTGTTACTGCTTTTTCCAGAAACCTCTCTTCGCTAGCTGACAGATCTGCCGTTACAGTACAGAGACGACACATTGTCTGATGGTGGTATTACTCTCAGCAGAGAAGGTGACTGCTGCTGTCACACTGTTGCCTCCGCTGCCACAAAAATGAGCCAAAATTGACAGAAAGACCTGGAAGGAGTAGACGAATTTCTGAGTCGCGAATGCTGTGCTGCTTGTTTATTGGCAGCATTTAATACGAATCCTATATGTTAATTTATTTGTCTTTCAACCCTAACAATTATATTGGCAACTTAACACCGAAGTGCTTCTACAAAAAGAAAAATGGAAAGACTGGAAATATTTACACTAATGACTCCATGCATTTATAAGAATGGACATATTTAGAAACACTTTAAGAGAAATCAGGATGCAGAGATGGTTCGCGTGGGCTTGTGTGGAAGAGAAATAGAAGCGGTCGACGAAAACATTAAGAAGTGACAGATTGTGGTCGTACAATCGCTTTTCGCTTCACATTGTGGTTTGGCCAAATTGTAAACGCCCCCAGAGTGAGCCTGGTCACAGTTTGCTCCTAACTGAACGGTAACATTAAAAACTTTGTTGAATTAAAAACAAGTCACCAAAAATGGACAGGACGCTGTTGACGGAACATTCAAAAGACCCAAGTGTACATTGCTTGACAGAGTCATAGAATATCAAAAAACAATCACACCCCAGCAGTACTCGGGTGTGTGTATTCTAATCAAGTCCGGTACAATCGTGAAACACATTCAGGACACACATTCATTGAGATTTCTTTTTGTAGGTCTTGGTCAGAGACTGGTCGACGGTGTAGACGGAAACATTCAAAGATACACATTCGGATATCTTAATAAACATACAGTACATACAATCAGAGCTAGAAAAAACATTCACCTCATGCAATTCAGTGGAAGAATCTGAAACATGATTCATCTGTACCTTAATGTTTTCTCTGTCCCCACCTCTCTCTCTCTATTTCTCTGTTATTTGCGGACATTCAACATTATTTGAGGCCTCTATTGTACAAGGTAGATTAACTTGAGGTGTGTGAGCGTTAACTCAACATTTACAGGATGACATTGCATGCAAGTGACCTTTTAAGAGTCCCACCCTTGCTGAGGAAATAGCACAGTGAACTGATATTCCCAAACATTCATTGTGTTGAGAGCAGGTACGACCAAACATACTGTTAAAGGACTGCTGAATTGAATTCTCTAATCACTAGTTGAGTGGCTATACAGACAAAGCATTGGAATACTGTACAACCTTAATAAAGCTAGCGTTGATCTTTGGTCTCCCAAAATCCAGTTTAGATGTTGGTTCTAAAAGAAGCCCTCTTTAAATTGAGTAGAAGACATCATAATGAAGGGCTGTTTAGGTTTAGTAGCTGCTCTAACTTGTGAGACAGTGATGATCTAAGAACTTATATAAAGGGATTTGTTATATTTTATTATTATTGTACGGGTAAGATAAGTATTTAGAAAGGATACATCTGTTTATGTAAGATTAGATTTTACAATTTTCCCTACTTACACAGTGTAAGAGAAATTCATTTATGCCTTTCCTCTCTACTTTCAGTTTGAATGTGTTATGTATTAAGAGGCTAGCGTAGCCTAGCTAGACTTTCCTCTCAAAATAAGGGTAAAGCTATTCTAAAATAAAGCTATACCCACAACATTTCTGGTAGAAATCTCTTAACCACTGTGCGCTTGAAAAATAGCTGAAAAACATTCGTAGTTGCCATTTCACAAATATGGTTGCAGCTAAAATCAAGCTAATTTATTGGATATTGTTGTGACTTGTTAAGAGACATTGTTGATGCTGGGTTAAAAGGTTTGACATATTCACTTTCTTTCTAAGAGTTAAATGAGAAGATCGATACCACTCTCAATACTGTACGGGACATATAAAGTCACTGCCAGCAGCCGGTTAGCTTAGCACAAAGACTGGAAACAGAGGGAGACAGCTAGTCTGACTGTCCAAAGGTAACAAAATCTGCCTACCAGCACCTCTAATGCTCATCTCATTTGTTTAATCCATACAAAAGTAGCTTTTGTATGGATGAAATAAACAAGATATAGGCCCCACGGTAATAATAAGCGGTTTAGAGGTTCTGGTAGGTGGATTTGTTACCTTTGGACAGATCTAGGCTAGTTGTTTCCCTGTTTCCCTGTCTTTATGCTAAGCTAAGCTAACTGGCTGCTGGCGGTAGGTTCGTATTTGCTGTACAGTCATAATAGTGGTGTCAATCTTCTCATTTAACTCTTGGCAAAAAAGAAAATATTCCAAAATGTAAACCCTTTAACAAATGATAAAATATTAAACCTTTAGTCTTGCAACAATGCATGTTTCCCCCCCTTTAAGGGGAAATACATCTCATTAAAATACATTCCAGTAGTCAAGCACAACAACCAATTGGGTTGAGCTATGCTAACCTTTGCATTTTGATTCAGATTCTGATCAAGTAAGAAAAACTGTAAAATTCTCCAAAACCAAACTGATCTTTTAAGTCAAGCAGTTAGTTGACACCCACAGACAGCAGATGTGCGCGCACACACTCTCACATACAGGCTAGGTGCGAAGAAAGATCCTAACCAGTGAACCCTGTTGTCTTGGTCGTCATACGAAAATGTTCGGAAGGCAAGCATGGAGATATGCAAAACATGGCCATGGATGAGACGAGAGGAGGAAGTATGGGCAGAGAGGAGAGAGAAAGAGAGGTAGTAGTGGTTTCCCGAACCTTATACTTCTTCACACCTGTCTCCTCCTCCTCTTCCTCCTCCTCCTCCTCCCTTGCATTAGAAAAAGTCTCACGGAGAGTCTGATCCACAGGTTCTCAGTTCCCCTCTCTTTTGTGGGTCATTGGCGTTGCATCACTTCTCGGATAGATGAGATCACTTCCAAACATGTGCGGTCATGTGAGCTGAGCTTGGAGTTGTCGAGCCTCCCATGTGTTGACTGCTGTATCCCATCATGCCGTTGGTGTTATAGAGATTCACGCCGGCCATATGCTGAGTCATCTGAAAGACATGAAACAAATTAACAGCGCTTTTATTACTTTCAAAATGTGTAAGGTCCAAAACAAATACACACACAGGCACACACACACATACGCACACACACCTGGGTAATGTTCCACTGTAGCTGCTGGGCATGTTGAGCTCCATACACCTGCTGATGAGGCAAAGCTCCAACCTGCTGCTGTCCCATCATCCCGTTTTGCTGCTGCTGTCCCATAATGCCATTCTGCTGCTGGACCATCATCCCGCTCTGCGGCTGTCCCATCATCACGCTCTGCTGCTGTCCCATAATGCCATTCTGCTGCTGTCCCATCATCCCATTCTGCTGCTGGACCATCATCCCACTCTGCTGCTGTCCCATCATCCCACTCTGCTGCTGTGCCATCATTCCGCTTTGCTGCTGTCCCATCATGCCCTGGGTCATCCCTGTTATGTAGGATGTCGCCATAACACCACTAGGCTGAGGCATGACACCCTGGGCACCCATTAAGCCATTCTGCTGTCCCATCATGCCGTTCTGTTGAACTCCAATCATGCCGCTTGGTTGCTGTGCCATCATGGCCATCTGTGATGTCATCATGGCGCCTCCCATTCCCCCTGCCTGGGCCAAAGAATGGTATGAACCATACGGGTGTGTCGGGTATCCCATTTGGTTCATGTACAAGCCTGCTGAAAATAATCACAGATAGAAAGCGGCCATTTTGGCAAACGGTAAGCAATGAATAAAACTAATTCTAGGGTCTCTATGATGAAACTGACTCACTAATTAAATGAAGAACTAAGGACACATGAAGTAGAACAGTTCTCACCGTGAGCAGCCATAGCGCTTGTGTGCACTGAGGGGGTGGAGGCGTAAAGGGAGAGAATAGAATCCTTGGAAAGCTTTTTGACAGTGCCTTCCTCTGCTTTGGGTGCCGGATCTAGGAACAGACTGAGGTTTTCAGGCACCGAGGCTGTCACTCTGCTCTGGGGCATGGAGCTGGAAACAGGCTGCAGAGGGAGGGCGACAGGGCGGCATGGATAGAAAGAATCAGAGAGTTGGTGGGAGAAGGATGCGAGACAGTGGGACACAATGAAAGGCACAACTAAAAAGACAGATTTGAACAAGACTAAAGTTTACATGCACGTATGTGACTGTATGAGGCTGTACTGAGGGAAAGTGGTGCGGTCAGCTAAATGCTAGAAGAGTAGTAGTAGAAGGTATTACCGTTTTCAACTTCAGCATTCTAGCATGCTACCAAGTATTTGATTATAATTTGACATTTTGACGTGAAGATGGCGACAGATGAGAAGTCAGGGCATCCATCCTCTGTGGACCATGAACGTCTGTTCAATATTTCATGGCTATCCATCAAAGAGCTGATATTGCATTCTGGACATAGCAACACTGCCGTCCTGACAGTCATGCTGCTTGCATGCTAAAGACATAGGGGTGGCTTACAGTATGTACAGTGTGTTATCTCCTACCGTGGTTTTAGTGGAGGAAGCAGAGGAGGGTGCTGGCAGGGAGCTGAAGAGATCCAGTGCAGAGTGTGCCAGAGCTGGATTAGACACTGCTGGGCTCTCATTACTGTCTGGAACACATCCTCCACCATTAGACACTGCAGGACTTGGAGCAGGAGCATCTAATAGAGGGCAGATGGAAGCTATGATTATGATTCTATAACAATCTCTTTAAGATAAGTTCAATAAAACCTCAAAATGTCAACCGTAAACTTAAGCTACAATTGATATTAACTGATAGTAAAGTAGGATCGATGTTGCTTTCTGGCCTCTCTGGCCTGACATTTGAAAACAACATTATAATACAACATGATATATAATGTGGCTCCATTGTACAGTTCTTAGCATTACATGAATAACAAACAAATAGGTGTTAGTGTGTATGGGGTACAATACCTAATCCAAGCAGGTCTGTAACAGACTGGGAAACTGTCTTTGGGCTGATGTCTTTTTTCTGTCACAACAGAGAAAGTCAATACAATTAATGCAATGTGTCTGCAGTGACAAATGAGCTCGGATCCAAAATCCTTTTTTTCTCTAGACTCCCTGGTGGTGAAATGACCTTCCCACTCTAGTCAAAACAGCAGAGCTCCTCCCAATTCTCCCCTGATGGCTGAAAACTCATCTCTTCAAGATGTACCTCATGTCACCTTCTCCTTCATGTAATGCTGCACTCATTTACTCTGCATAAGAGCATCAGCTGAATGTAAAATGTAATCGAATCTAACAATTTAAGGACAGGAGCAGTTCTACTCTATTAATTCTGCGATACAACCAGCAGGAAATGATGTACTCACCAATTTCATCTTCTCAAACACAACTGGTTCTTTGGGTATATTGTCACAGCTCTTCTCTTTCTGTACAGAGAAAACAAATGGTTTTGTTGAGCAAGCACACACTTTCTCAGACACCTTGCTCAAGAGATATGAGAAAAGGAAGTCTGTTATTTACTGTCCTGTCCACTTTTTGTCTGCCGAACCTATTTGATACTTTTTTTCTGTTTGAGCCTTTGAGCTTATTTTCTGTGTGTGTGTGTGTGTGTGTGTGTGTGTGTGTGAGAAGGCTCACCCTGAGCATCTGGATGTCAATGACCTTATCAATGTACTTCTTCTTATCATACTTGTCCCTGATGAAGATCTCTGCAGACTGGTCTGTCTCGGGGCGCTGGAAGCACTCAGGTAAGAAAGCCTCGTAGAGACGTTTGGCTTTGGCATTTCCCATCTCCTGAACGCACTGGTGACACCGAAACACAACATACCATGTCACATTGTTAAGCAGTCTAATCCATCCAAGGTGCTATTGTGTGTGGTGGGGTCCTGATAAAATAAAACACAGTGAATTCCTTTTGTGGAGGAAAGAGACAAGCATAATGCTGACTTTCTTGCTGATACTGATGATACTGAAGTGTCTACTTATTTTATAAGTGAACATTTAAGTATTAATATTATGCCCTATGACTCTTTTCCTAATCAATCATTTCAGATAAAGCTGCAGCAGCCTGAAAGTTTTTTTTTATTGATTATATATAGAAATATCAAATCAAATAGAAATATTGATCCAAAAAACTGGTTATTTCTGACACAAGGCTTTGTGTATAATTGGTCCAATATAAAAAAAAACACTTAAAATGTCTACTTTCATTGTACCAATTAAATACTTGCCGGCTCCTACTGGTACTTAAATGCAGCTACCGCAAAAGATGCGACTGTGAGGAACGAGGGGGTAACAATTGGACATTTTAGAGGAAAAAATAAATAAATTGGACTCACTAAGACATTAAGGCTTTTCTCTGCTATAACAACTATATCTCAGTAACAGCTTTGCTGTTTCGGGGCACCTAATAACTGGCATTAGCAAAGGGCAAAAGCATTTGTTTTTATTTTACTTCATCCATATTAGTATAAGGAATTCTTTCATTTTTTTCAAAACCTTTACCGGTTTCTATGCGCTTACTCCCTCAAAACTACATAGCTGTACCCCAGCATTGGTGAGGAATGTACCCCACAAATTTAATGTTTTTCAAAAACCCCTCCATCCAAGTTTTTGTTCCAAAGCCCCTTTTGTTACCTTACGATAACCCTTCCATTTTGGCTGCATTTCATAATTATGAAATCCATTATACCATAAAAAATATACAGTATATATAGAATGTATAATTTGTATCTACATTTAAGTACCAGTAAGAGCCAGTAAGTATTTAATTGGTACCTGATTTATTCAAATAAATTACACTGTCAATTGCAGGTGTTTTGAAAGGTCATACACCATTTGTAGAAAAAGCTGTAGTAGGTAATTTTGACAGTCCAGATCTATTATTCTATTCTACTGTGAACCTAATCATGATGTACTGTAATATATTAATATTTTGTGACAGACCATGTACTGTATGTCACACATTAACATGCAGCAAATGTCCCAATCTTGATGTTTGGCTCTGTAGTGTGACCTCTGACCTGGACCTGCTCCTGCGTCCACTGGTCCAGATTGACAGACTTGACCTTGGAGATGTGGACCCCTAGGTTCCGATGGATACCAGCACAGCGGATGCAGATGAAGATGCCCAAATTCCAGGATGCCCATCTTGGACCTGGCAAAGAGAGAAAGGTAGTATTTAATATTTAGAGCAGAGGGTCTTTGGAGGAGGCCAATGAGGTAACTGGGCGACAGAACAAAAAGCAAAGAAAAGAGATGGAGAGTGAACGTAGACGTATAATAGAGAGGTACAATAACCAGGCAAGAGGCTGAAGAATGATGAGGAAAACTCTGATTAATTTTGGTCCAATTATAAAACCTGAAATTCAATTATGAGTTTGAATTCAGCTGGGAACACGTCTAATCCTGTGTAAGTCATGCGGTGTCCTGACACATAATGGGATCCAATAGGAGAGTTAGCCTACATAGATGAGGAGAGAGGGGGAGTAGAAAGTCACAAACACACACACAAGCAGTCACACACACTCAGAGCCTGGATACCTGCAGGGATGATTACTCATTTGGTCATGAGCCTAAGTGTGTGGGTGCTTGGTTATCTGAGTGGGCCATTTTGTCAATCTTACTGCCATATGTACCTCAATGGCTGCATTTGAGTGTAGTGTACCCCATATTCACCCCCATACTTTAGCTTTACATAGTGTTTTGTCTTCTATCTGCAGAGCTGTCGGGATCCTTGCCTGACCATACAACTCTGAGAGGGGGGAAACAAAAACAACACTGTCAGGCTATTTTTCTGCTGAAATTATGCAACCGTCCTCTTCAGAGGATACAGTCAGCTTCAAAGAGAATACTGTTGCTTCTCTCCCCATCTCTCTCTCGTCTTGCCCCTCCTCCTCCATCCGTTCCCGCTCCCCCTCCCTCGCTCCTTTCTCGTCGGGTGAACCACTAGATGCCTCTGCCTCCACCTCTCCCCCTCGTCTCCGTTATGAGCCCTCGCTCGCAACCTTTCTGCAAGATGTCGCCGCACTGTGGCCTTTACACCACTAGGTGGAAGAGCAGCTTTTTGATTTGGATTCCTCGTTGGACTCTCTCTGTCAGCCGGAGTCACCGTGCAGTGTTCAAGAAAGGCCATTCTATGCAAATGAAAGAGGAAGAAGACAAAACATGCAAAGCCTTCCTCTTAACGGCAGCTGCAGAAACAGGGCGTCTGGATGCAGAGTCAAAGAATAGCCCTTTGTCTTGGTTGCATCCTGAACTACGAATGCTTAAGCGGTTATTCTGTTTGTACAATTAGAAGGCAATCATAAGACTGGCTCTGTATTTTTGGACAAGCCGAGTTTGCAGGCTACATTTTCAAATTAGGAAAGGGAAAGACACCAACTGGCAAACATGCAAACAAACGTACAGAGAGCAAACCAGTAAACATAAACAGAGGGTCACCAGACAGACAGAGTATGTCCATCATCCTGACCGTCTGGCTGCAGCATTAGCTCTCATGCCGGCTAATAATAGTAGAATTACTCTGCAAAGCCTGCTTAACCGCTGTAAACATCGGCACTGACACAGAGAAAGAGAGAGATTGTCAATTGTGTTGAACTCCCTTAATGCTGGAATTAGTTCGTCCTCCTCATCCTTACTCTAATGCCCCTCTGTGTCCTGCCTGCCATTTCTTATCTCTTTCATTCACCACTGCTGCCTCCATCCTCTTTTCCTCTGTCCCTCCATATCTCTCGCTCACAGTTCTAATTCTCTTTTTCTATAACATTCTCCACTCTTACTGCCTGGGGTTTCTCCCAGTTGCTGTCACTGTTTTTTTTTTATTTCTTTACATATTTGCTGATTTGTTTTTAGCCAGGTTAGTGACATGGCTCTAGGGATGGCAGTGTTGGTCTGTTGGTCCACTGCTTTGGTCCACACTGACATATCTCAACAGCTATTGGATGGATTTCCATGAAACTTGGTACAGATATGATTTGGACTATTGGATTAACTGGAATGAAATCTGGTAGAGAAACTCAAGTCCCCCTAAGGGTGAAATATAATAACTTTAGTGATCCCTTAGTGTTTCAACAAAAGTGAATGTATCCAAAATGAAAACTAATGACATTTACACCACCCTCAGCGGCATTTTGTGTTTAGTGCTAATTAGCAAATGTTTGCATGTAAACATTATACCTGCCAAACATCAGCATGTAAACATTACCACTGGGAGCATGCTGACATTAGCATTTAGCTCAAAGCATTGCTGTGCCTACACTAAGTACAGCCTCACAGAGCCTCTTGCCTTCACTGCCATATTTTGCTTTCCTAACCGTGTTTGTCCCTGTGTTCATTGGTGTGAGCACAGCTGTATTTTCTTGTATTTATTTATAACCTTTATTTAACCAGGCAAGTCAATAAGAACAAATCTTATTTACAATGGTGGCCCGGTAAAAGGCAAAGCCTCTTGAGGAAGGGGGATAGGGGCTTAAATAAGGTCTAATCAGGAATGTCATGATGGTTAGTTAGTTTTTTAAAGTGAATCACACCTGCACACTGCACGGCAGTAGCCTCTTTGGTTCCAATCAATGCACTGCTTGAGTAAGAACCCATATAAAGTATGTCTGTCCAGCAACAATGCACACCTCCAGGTACTTTGAACAGATATAGTAGGAAGAGAGTAGGAGGAACAGACATCTAAAAAAGGACGGAAAGATTGAACAGTCTCTACAAATGAAATTCTCAGTGTTACAGGGTTTGCATTACAGTGAACATTTCTCCACTGTTAAGTAAGAGGGGGTGAGTAAGCTTCCTCTTCTCTTCTTGTAATCAAAGAACAAATGCCAACACCTTCTTTTGAGGTATAATTAAATATTTATTGGCTTTGACTAATAAAGCTGTCCTCATTTTTATAGGGCGAACTACCCAAAAGTAGAGGCCTTTTGCACACGAGGTTGATGAATCATCCTGGCAAAAACTGACTGTGGTTGTGGTTGTCGAACATGCAGCTTGAAGCACATCAGGGGAGGAGAGGGCAGACCGTGGTGAGAGCCAAAAACAGAGACAAACAAGAGGGGATTTTTATAGCCATCAAATGGCGGACTTAAGCTGCTTGATGACCTGCTGGGATGTACAGGGGGCATGACGAGCAGCGGGCGCAAACAGAGATCTATAATGAACCTCTCTGTCACTCACCCACACACAGATTTCAGTGTATTACAACACTGGTGAGGACCTTTACTGGCTACATTCATTGAGTAACCACTAGCCTCAAACATCTCTCCCTCCAGCACAGTTCTAACTTGAATACCTTCCTTAAAAAACAGTTAAAAGCCCTCTGTTAGTTATCTGAAATGATAGGATATGCTAATCTGGGTAGAGAGAGAAAAGCATTAAAGACCTGGGGGAAAGTGAACAGCAGAACAAGGTTTTTGGCTGGGAAAGATAATTTAATTGATAAAGGATGTCAAAAACCCTTGGCCAATTCTCCTGCTTTGAATTTCTTTTATTACTTAGTCTGCACATGCCTTTAAAGGTCTGGGAAAAACAAGCAATTACACACAGCTTAACTCAGTGCGGTACAGTATCTCAGAGATGACCTTCGGGTTGGAGGAACGCAGGCATCTTTGCTATCTTTACATCAAGGGCCACGTTGGAAATACCTCATGGATTTAAGTGTGCCGTGTTTGACATTTTTTTGTAGATGTATGTGATGTCCTCCTCTTCCTTCTAATGTCAAAAAAACAACAACTAAAAAACAGAATCATACATTAACACACACATAATATCGACATCTCCCTACCCAGGGCTGCTTTTCTGACACACATCTATGGTGACACACACACACACACACGAGCAGGTGCATATGGCTCATTAGCCTATATCCCACAAGGATAAACGGTGCTCTCTGCATGCATCCAGTTAATCCCACAGAGCCTCAGTCATCAGTGGATCCTACGCCCTCCTACACCACCGTCACACAAACACACACACACTCATGTATACACACACCCGTCCTATCTTCCAGCCCTTCTCAGCATCTAAACTGATCCAGAAACCCAGAGGCCATCCAGTGACCCACTCCCAGCCTGAGCTAAACAGATGGACCCCTATTGATAATTTACTAATACACACCAACCATCTGCGCTACGATTCGAGTGTCATGACTGTGATCCTGCAGGTGTGTCATTGGGGTTGAATGGGTTATACACCAAAAGATGAGTAAGACATTCCATCATTTAAAGCTGCAGATTCTTCTCAAAACACATCTTTAAACTTGCTTTTATGCTTAATTTTTTCCTGTTACTGATTTTATTGCTTGCACGAGAGACTAGATAATATATTTATTCTTTCTGTGATATTGCATTTGCATGGCTGTTAGAGAACTTTGTAATCTTTTAAAGAGTGCAGTACAAATGTTTTATTATAACTATAATTCACTGTAACCCATAAACATGGGGAGATAAAACCACACCCATGACAAAAAAACTACCCACAGCGCTGTATATAAACTCATCCTCAGACCCTATTTTTCACTTGAAAGCTACTGCTGGTGACAAAAAAAACAAACAGAGACAACAAAACGTTAACAATATAATATGTCTGCAATACCTGCTACCTTTATGAATGTGAATTATTTCAGTGCTATAGTAACCTTTGAGGCGCTGTAGCCTGTGCTGTCACATTTTATTGTGAGCTGTTCCTGGTCTTTTGTCGTCTTCCTGTGCAGCGCTGAGGCAGTTTCCAGGTAAGCTAGGCATGACAGATGAATGTTTGACCTTATATTTGTTGTGTGCTTTTCTATTATACACAGTTGTATAAGGCTGAACTACCAACTGTTTGGGACCTCAGACTGCCCCCTCCCTCAAAGCTCAAAGTTCACTGTGCGGCAGTTGGTATGTGGTAATTTGATTCATATGTAACTTTGTATGGGAATATGGAAATAATACACCACTAAAGAACAATATAAAATAAATGAATGATAAGGAACTTAAGAGGGGGTCATTAAGGGTGTTAATAAGGACGCCCAGGGGCCTGTGGCATGTTAATCTGGCCATGGCAGTGTATACACACAGTAATATACTGTGGACCCCCCTGTCCTTGGTACTGTAAGGCTCTGAACTCTATGCCAGCGCCAGGGGACACAAACAGCCAATCACCTCCCTCCTCAATGGAAATCCCTGCTGGCTTCTGATTGGATGGGATTAAGGGGTGTGAAGGGAGGGGGGCTTGGAGGTGGTGGTGGTGGAGGGATAAGGCATGGTATCGCCAGGTGATATCTCCACGGCAACCGGGGCCCGGTGTGTACGTAAACACAAGTACAATGGAGACAATAAAGGAGGAAGGCTTTTATGCAAACACACACACACACACACACGCACACACACACACACACACATGCACACACACACTTACAAAGCCCCTTGAGACTGAAGCCAGACGTAGAAGTGTTGACTACATTATGCACCTGCCTCACCCTCTTTCCCCATCTCTTCATTATTTCCTGGCAGTATTGAGGATTTACAGTAAAAGTGTCACACTGTGAGGAAGTGATAAAAAAACAAATAATACAGGACGTCATGCAGCACAGAGGAAAAGAGAGACAGGAAGTTGGGCACCACAGGCAGTAAACTGCAGTCAAAAAGCATTATAGCCCAGATATTGTTTCCTTGCTGTGGTATCTGTACAATAAGCATAGATAGGGATGACCTGATAGCACCGTTAATGTGTTTTTGTGTGTCTTCATGTGCTGCTGCGAGCACACACATGGCTCCATACATCTCACCACTTCCTCTTCAATCATCCAGAGGGAGGAAGGTGATAAACGCACAGTAATCTCTGTCAAAGCAAACAAGATTAGGCCAAACCTCATCAACCCGCCATATGGCCAAAAACCTGACTTGAGAAAAGGAAAGGGGAGGGAACAAATGTGTTTAAGGTGTGCACGTGTGTTGGTTTTGTGAGAGCATGTGCTTGTCATCTAATGCAGTGAAGAGTAACACTTTCAAGAAAATGTGCTAATCAGGCAGGAGGTAAAATACCTCTCTTCAAGCCTCAGCCTAGATTAGTGTCAGCTTATTAATAAGAACAGTTACAAGAAACAAGGTGGGAAATAAGTGATTTTTTTTGTGCATAATCGACAGACAGCACACTTTAGATCATACGGAACAAATTTCCCTTTTACTGAGATTAAAGCGTCCGCATCATTGCTGTGTGTATGTGTGTGTGGTTGCTATTTTCCCTCTTAACCCTTAATCTTATCTGCAGTCTAATTAGATCAGTCTGTTTCACAGTGAAGTCGCGACAACCATACAAGCCATGCACAGGCATTCCTCATGATTTGCTCATCTTTGAGCATGTGAGAAAAAACATCTAATTTAACTTCCTCTCTCCTCGTGTCCTCGACTTGGTCCAGAAAAGTCCAACGCCTCTTAAATGTTGTTTATTTTCTCTGCTTTCGTCCACGAGTCTTAGAACAGTCACGTCTTTAAAAAGGCTGCAAGAGTCTGATCACTGTGTGCTTCTTAAAATTGACTTCTGAACAGTCACAAGTGTGCTTGCCTGAAGTCTAACAACGTCTGCAGTTCTATTTATATCTTATTAAAAAGACCATCCAAAGGCCATATGCACTGGAACAAGACTGTGTATTGAGAATCTAAGCATTCACTGTGTCCTGTTGACATCTCTGGTACAAAATCCAACCAAGAACTTGACATCACATTTACTGTACAAAAATTGCAATTGTCTATGTATTGTGAAAGTAACGGGTGTGTGAAAGACTTCATTTCACCTCTAATGGAAAGTTGGATTTTAGTGTTATAACAGGAAATGAAGAATCTATTGTAAAACAAGGTATGTATAATACAGCTGACACTGATGTTTCAGATTACCAGCATTAACTTTTTGGCCCTCATATGGCCAATTTCAGAATTCCCCAAAAACTAAGGCTTTCTAAGCTAAAACTTTTTGTTGGGGTTAATTGTAGGCTATGGCAATGAATTTGTCATGTAATGAGGTTAAAAGGTTTCTGCAGGATTCAACAGGTTCATTTTAAGACTTTTTAAAACCTTTTAAGACCACTATACAGTTTAAAACATATTTTACATAAGTACGAAGGAAAATCAGTAATTAGTTCCATTTTGGTTTTGTACTTGTTACAACGCGATCAATACAATTTTTTCACAAAAACACATTTAAAAGCAAAAGTGAAACACAACTTTATACAAGTATTGTTAATTTTTTTAAAGTAAAGAACCGTCAAAATCATATTTAAGACATTTTAAGGCCTAAAATTCTAACTACTGGATTGGAAGACCATGTTTTATTTTATCTTACGTAAGGCATGTTTAAAGAAAAGTCTCTTTACATCCGTATTGACAGTTGTTTACTTTTTCAGCAGCCACTTGACCCGCTAAATGTTTCTTATGAAATATTTGTGATGCCAGCATCAGCACCCCAGATCATTTCTACCTGCATTTGGCAGCCACCTGAAATAGATACAGAGATGCAGGCCAGACGGTGAAAGAGAGAGAGAGAGAGAGAGAGAGAGAGAGAGAGAGAGAGTGGCATACAGAGATTGAGATATATAAAGAGAGACACAGAAAGAACACCTGGACAGTGACTGCTCAAATGAACAAGCATACATTGGATGGGGGCAATGAGACTGAGGTTAGCCCATTTACTTGGAGGTCATACAACCTGTCTGTCTGCCTCACCTTTCTGAATGTTCCTGTCTACACCTGTCTGCACCAAACACTAGAAATGTTTCACCCCTGATAGATACATCCAGAGGAGAGCCGCCATAACTTATTGATTTTAAACTCTCATCCCCTCATGAAGCAGATCTTGCAGGCGCTGGTACACATTAAAGACATGAGTGCTTTGTACACTTTGTATTTCACTGACACTGTTTGCCTGTCCATTTTGTCTGTTGTTTGTCCCTTTGTCTGTATTCCTGTGTCCAAGCAAACACAGCTCTGAATCTGAATGCATTACAGAATACAGCTTGCTCCCTGCTGTATATCATCTTACTTACTCATATCATTCATGAAGTTTTCATAAGGAATCCCCAAAGGTGTCCCCTGTGTGACAGCAATGGGTGATTTACGTACACATTCAGGGCCTTCACTTGAGAATTTATGACTGAGGTAGGAGCAGTGCCAGCAGTGTGGAAGCGTGACATCAGAACCAGATGGGAATCTAGCATAGATCAATCCACTATATATTGGAATCAAATGGGCTAAATGAATGTCAGTTGACACAAGAGAGTTTTTCATTGACACCTGAGGTTTGTTCCTGGAAACCAAGAGCTGGTTGTGAAGTGGTTTTGTGTGCATGACTCTTTATCTGCCAGTGTGTGGACATACGTGTGTCTTCAGTGTTATACAGTCACAGATGTTATCAGCTTATTGACAGTTTATCCAAAAACGGACAAAATGTTGGAGAATCAGTTTGGTGAGCCTCCGACTCGGTGTATTATGACCAAAACAGCAGTGTTTACTCACCAATATGGCAAAACAGGTTCAGTAAATATTGATGACATAGCTCAAGGCCTTATTGAGGCTAGAAAGGGTCAGTGCACCCGCACCAACACGGGGTGATTCTTATAAACAGGCTATAAAAGAATCCTTTAATACATTTTATAATGATCGCAGAAGGATACAATACCAACATCCCCAAAAAAACAAAAATAAAAATGAAGGACAGTATGACGTCAGGACCAACTCCTCAGTTCACTGTAACTCTTAAACTATAAGTAATTACTGCGGATGACAATGTGTCCCTATAATGCCATTATAATGTCATAATATTGTTGTGTGTTATTTTGTGAAGAGTTCGTCCTCCCTGTGTCCCCATCTGCACTCAGCCTGCAGGAACAGTGTGTTCAGGGTGACTCAAAGTCAGCAGAAGTGTCTCTATGTCTCTCTCTATGTCTGCTACCCCAGTGGTTTCCATACCAAGGTTCAAAGAGCCTCAGGTGTCTTCCAAGGGTCCCAATTAGAGTCATTTTCACTAATAATGACATTTACTTATTCCATGCTGTAATATAGTAATCCAATTCTCATTATTAACAAAAACCCTTCTTAGATGAGAGATATCCCTCATAAAATCTGTGTCTACTATGGTTACCTGGCCATTACGCACACCCAATTACTTAGATTACCTCGGGGAGGTGGCACGATGTAGGTGCCTGCCATGCTCCAGCCTTGCGAGGATGTGGCCCCCGTGTCTTGCGCCATAGTACAACGTAATTGGTCGAGGCGATGATGAATGCAATGCCGCATTTTCTAGCGTAGTAAAGGAGCGAGCGGGTCGACTCGAGCACGGGCCATGAGCAGACACGGACGGGATCAAGACACGGGCAAACACCTACCTTTTGATTCGCAGTCAGCGCAGAATTTATTCTCCTCCAGCGCCAGCAAAGAGTTGAGGACAGTCTGGTATCTGTCAACGTCTTTCACAGATTTCCCCGTCATCATTGCACTGGTCCACCTCCTCCACACAGCCCGTACGGTCCGTGCCGGCTACACTCAAACAGCCTCTGATTTCTGAGCCAAATCAAAGTGTGCAGAGCCGCTGCGCTCCGTTCCTCTTCCTCCTCGATGTTCAAGCACAGCGAGTTTGTTTTCCCAACGATGGGATGATTGCCTTTCAGCCAACCAGCAAATACCCTAATCACAACGTAACGTGGAAGGGAAGCACCATGTGACAGCGATGATGAAAATGTATTGTAATGTAGACTTTAAAGCGCATCTGTAACCTCCCACTGACTGGTACT
>NW_023340268.1:15031363-15056677 GCF_004916995.1 Morone saxatilis
CACACACACACACACACTATGATACATATGGCACTTTATTATAATACGGCTGCGGAAGGGTGAATCGTCTCTACAGTTATAAACAAATAATAGTGAGAGCTGTTTTTTCCTGCTTTATATAGAAAATTTTATATTTATTTATTTATATTATATTTTATATATTCCCGTCAACATATTAGCCTACATGTGCTGCCATCCTGTGGTCAATCATACGACGTTTTTGAGAAGTAGGTCTGACTGTGGTCCTCTTTCCCCCTCCGGGCCGCGGGAGGGCGACAAAACAACATGCCAACAGGAAGACAGCCGAGGAAAGCTTGGTGAGACAGCTGACTGAAGCGCTATGTCAAGCTAGTAAAGAGTTACAGAAGCGATACCGGAAATGAGATGATTTTGTTTTCAAAATAAAATAAAAAGGGAACTCTATATGCACAGATTTGATAACAACAATATGGACTTTTCTACGTATTAATTTCATTTTCTCAAAAACATTGTTTACTGTCATCACTGTACCTGGTATTACTAACGAACTTTCCCTAATAATCATTTTAATTTAAAGTGCAACCGGAAATGCGCATTTTAATCTAGGTAACTTGACGTCAGAGGAAGTGTGTGACTAAACTGGCGATTACGGAAATAACTGCTTAGGCAGAATCAAATAAATAAAGGATTAATATCGAGCCGCCACCTGTGTAAGCCTGTAACACTGTCCACAATGTCCAGGCAATCCAACC
The DNA here is from genome assembly GCF_004916995.1 of Morone saxatilis. NCBI lineage: Eukaryota > Metazoa > Chordata > Actinopteri > Moronidae > Morone > Morone saxatilis. The sequence continues at coordinate 15,032,095 of NW_023340268.1, forward strand.
GAACAACAGACAGCAAGAAGATGGTAGGCGACTCCCGCAGGATTAACATCAGACTAACCTGTGTAGCCTAGCTAGCAAAATGCTAACCGTAACAACCGGCCACATTGTACTTGTGCGAGCTGAGCTACTTGTCAGTCGTCTATCTCTGTCCGACAGTTGTGGCTAGATATATAGAAGGCGTGTGTACAAGTTGAATGAGTATTTCATTCATTGTTTAATGTGGCTGTCTTGGACGGGAAATGTAGGTCGTTGTAGCACACGAGCTAAATAGTTAGCCTCCGTAGCTGTAACATCCTCGCCCTTTCACTTTTAGACTCAGACAGTCTAAGTTTTAAGACAACTTACTAAAGGAAATCCCTCCTATGCAGTTACAACAAATGTGGCAGACATGCTGTGCAAATGTCTGTACAAATGGGTGGGAAAAAAAACAATATATAGCGTGAATTGAACTACTGAGCTGGACTGTCAGTCAAAGTCAGCTTTAGTGAAACAGTGAGCAGCTGAAGGAGTCAGTGTCTGTGTCAGGGCTCTGTTGTCATGTTCCGTTTATTTGTTGAATGGTTGGCATTGTAGTTCCACAGCTGCAGTGATAGATAAGATACACCTTGAGTGTGAATACTAATTCTAAAAAACCTTTTTTTTAATCATTTATTAAAACTCTATTTATGTATTCTGCTATATAAGACAGGATTTCAGCACCAGGAGTTGTCTATAGCCTGCACCTGTTTGCACGCTACATTTAAGGAATTGATTATTGGATGGCAAGTTAAGGTTGTTGTTGTTTTTAATCTGGCTTATGCCAAAATAATAATGTTTTATAAACTCGAGAAACAGTGTGATTGGCTACACTGCTTTGAAAAATTGCCGACCTTGCTGTCATTTTAACCCCAAACCCCCAGAGGCTCCTGACCACTTCTATATGTTATGTGTTTAATGTAGCCTTAAGGGTGGTTTAGTTATTTGAAATTTCAAATATGTTGGTTTTTAGACCAACCTTTTTTGATCATTCTATATTTGTATATAAAAGCTTGCTACCATGTGGTTGCTTCACTATAGATGTGTGTAAGCTTTTGATTATGATATTTTAAGGACTACCCCAAGAAGTTTTCTACATCTAACTCCCAGGATACGAGTTCGTCACCACATTACACTTAATTAACACTTACATTTCATACCCTTATTCTAGTGTTATGTATTTAATTTTGCACAATTAATATGAGACTTCTGTTGTTTGCTCTGTTGCAGAACTCTGAGCTGTTCACTCTGACGTATGGGGCCCTGGTCACCCAGCTCTGTAAAGACTACGAGAATGATGAGGAGGTCAACAAACAACTGGACAAGATGTAGGTATCCCTTTTTTCTACTGTCATGAGCAATGTTCACACCCAACTGTAGTTTAGAAACAGTGCAAAGAAGTGTGCTAAGACTTGCTGGTGTCCAACAAACAAACAAAAGTCATTTTTATCAACAAGAAAATTAGTTTTCTAATCACATAATTTATTTTGTTTTATTGATTGAATGGATCTTTTTAGTTTTCATCATAAAACTAGCTGTTAATTGTGTATGGCAGCGCAATTCGCTTTAATAAATACGGCGCCAAGCTGACGGAATATGTTTTTGTTATTGTACATAGAAATAAAATTATTAAAAGATGTAACCCTGCTTTCTGTGCATTAGATAGATGGTATAACACAGCTGCTTCAACATGTTAAAGTTTATCTTTTGCGTCTTTAACGAGAGAAGAGAAGCGATGTTTTTTATGGCCTCTTCTGTGTCTCCCTTTAACTCACACCTTCGCACTGCTCTGACACATTCCGCTGGCCTCTGTTCGTAATGTACCTGGGCTAAAGCTAAAGCAGAGAGATGACATAATCCACAAACACTTCTGTGTCAGAGGTTCCCCTTTACTCTTGTAATTTCTTACTCACGGCGCCTTTGAAGAAGAGCACACTGATATGTGTTTTTCTGAGTGAAAAAAACCTCTGGAAGGCGACGCGGGGATACAGTCCTCCCACAAAATAAGATTAAGAAAAATTGAAGGTTTTATAACTCAGAAATTCAAAACATCCTGTCACACTGACAGGCCTTTGGACTGGATGTACTTTGCTTTTGTGGTTGTGCGGCAACCCTAAGCCCTCTCCAAGCTAAGTCATGATGAGGCTTGTCTTACCTGGCCTTAGAAGGCAGTGAGTCTGCACTGCCCACTCTGCTAGTCGCTGGCCAGCTGGTCAGCGGCAGACCATGTTAGGATCAGGATGCATCAGTTGGCTTCAGATTCTGTCGTAAGAATAAATTGACTTAACCTTATAATCAGAATTATTAGCACTTGTCAAGCGTATGAACCCAAAAATGTGTTGTATTTGGAACTGACTTCTATCTCTTGACTGTTTTTTTTTTTTTTCCCCTCGGACTGACTTTGTCTTTCTCTCCTTCATAGGGGTTATAACATCGGAGTGCGTCTGATCGAGGACTTCCTGGCACGGTCCAGCATTGGCAGGTGTCAGGATTTCCGAGAAACAGCCGATGTCATTGCTAAGGTAATTGGAAGGTTCCAGGCCAATCAGAGCATGACCGTGGACTTCTCCCAAGATGAAGGGAGGGGGAAGGAGAAGGAGGGATGAGAGGAACAGAAAGATTAGAGAGCGATGTTGATGAAACATCCTGACAATAGATGGGGGAAGACGATAAATATGTTGGGAGGGGTTGGGGATAACTGATGGTTGTGACTGAGTAGGTTAGAAAGCCTTAAAGTCTCAGCTTGAGGCTAAAAAAGAAATGTAATCTCTTTCCTCGGAAAAGGTGATGATCATATTACTGTTGTGATGTGTTGTACTTCAGTTTTCCTCTGTCGCTCTCTTTAACTTGTCCATGTCATGCTTCACAAAAATTGGACTCCCCTTATAACTTACGGACAAACAGACGCAGGCAGACTCTGTTTCGGGTGTTTTCAAGGTTACTGCCTGCTTGCTGGGGGAGTCATTCCACAGACAGTAACCCCACACTAGCTCAGGGAACTGGCTCTTGTGGGACAGCGGTTTGGAAGGTGCAATGATAGCCTTGCCTGAGGATATCACATGACCTCTGGGTAAACTCTGAAACCACCTCATTTGTCAGTGAAGGTCAGTTGTTTGTTCGAAAACAGATTTTGTAGATCATGAATGGTTTTTGTGGAAGGCAAGACTTAATCATACCACTTCAGTTGTGGTGCTATAAACTAATATTCTTATTCCGGTGTTTCAAAAATGCTTTAAGGTTTTAAGGTTGACCTTTTTACATATTTAAAAGAAATCCTCCCATTGCCAGGGAATGTTTTCACCGTTGCGACTGCAATTTCACTAGCGAACTTTGTGCATGTGTGAGAGAGTATGCCGACCCTCCTGTGACACATCACAGGGACAAAGTGCTGCAGAGGAAATGAATCAACAATTATCAGAAATCAGGTGTGTGGAGATACTACTGTCAGTATGCCTGTGGTGAAAATGTAAGAGTTTCTGCACATGCTTCACAGTTAAAGCCTTCCAGTGAAGCCTTTTGATAATGGGCTTTACTGTGAAGCAGCTGCTGGATGAGGTGGAATTTGGCAAGAAATTAGCATAGTGCATGCAGTATATATGGTGATCACATGCATTTTCACCTAGTAAATAGTTATTGGTAATGGTAAAACTGACAGTTTAACACCTCTTTGTGTGTCTCTGCTGCTAATTGTATGTTTAGTATGAGCGTACTGTAACTAAAATCAGACTAAGTGAAAAACCTAACCTAAGTGTCACCAATGTAAACATGCAATGTGAGAAATTGATACTGTTTTCAGTTGAGTGATCGCGCAGTGTTTTCTTTTTTCTTTCGTTGCGGTTGCTGTTAGGTTGCTTTTAAGATGTACCTGGGAATCACCCCCAGTGTGACCAACTGGAGCCCAGCAGGAGATGAATTCTCCCTCATCCTCGAGAACAACCCACTGGTTGACTTTGTGGAGCTGCCGGATAACCACAGCACACTCATCTATTCCAACCTGCTGTGTGGGGTCCTCAGAGGAGCCCTGGAGATGGTAAGGTCAACACTCCGGGTGTATTTAATACTTTTGCTAAATTGATGGGTGTCATAGAATACAATTGTCGATTAGGATCCTGTGCAAATTTCACAGTTTGTGCATAGAAATGTAACTGATTATGTATCTGATTTAGGTCCAGATGGCTGTGGATGTGAGATTTGCTCAGGACACTCTGAGAGGGGACAATGTGACAGAAATCCGCATGAAGTTTATCAAGAGGATTGAAGAAAATCTCCCAGCAGGAGACGATTGATTGGAAAGATCTTTCTCTCAGCTCCTTGTGTCTGTTTTGGGGAGTCACACAAGGAACATCTTTACATACAGACTGAAAGGATGAATGAAACTGAACTCAAAACATCAAGATGACTGGTATATCTCGATAGCCCGAAGGATATGTGCTTTCCTTGCAACTTTACTTGTCACTCCTCAATTTCTGGTATCTTCATCTCTGTTTTGTTTTTTTCGATCTGTGTTGTTTGGAGAAGAATACTAGGAATTTGAAGAGAATCACTGTACACTATTGAAACACAACATAAGATCATTACATGGCCCCGCTACTTTGTATGTCTTAGGGGTATAATGAAAATGCTTGGCACTGATCTGTGGTCCAGTTTGAGGGAAAAGTTATTGCGGGTCTGTGCATAAATGACTGTTGCTGTTGCCTCCCACCATTTATCTGTCACCATCTCTCGTGGAAAGTTACTGTTGTTTCTTGAAAGAATGATGTCCTTTGATTTGTGCAAGGCTGGAAAACCTTACATCCTAATGTTTTTATGTTTGTCTTGTTTGTTTTCTTTTCTTTTTTTTTTTTTTAAGAAATCACACTCTATATTGCTGCCAACTATATGGCATGTTAATTTATGTAGATGGATATGTCAAATAAAAGTGACATATTTAATGTTTTTCTCATGTGTTTTGTGAGAGTGGAGAGACTGGACATTTTATGACATCCCTGGTAACCTGGAACAGTTACTAGTCACACACACGCACACACACACTGTGTCCTCTGTACCACCTTGTCTTCAGTGTACTGTGGTAGCGTTATTCCTTTGGAGTACCGCAGCCACTCTGCAAAGACAAACAATAACAGACCTAATGCCTCTCTTATGTTTGGTCAGGGTACATGGAAGTAATATGTGTGCTTGTGGTTGTGCATGTGTGTGTTAGTGTGCAGAAAAGGACAGGCTGTCTTGCTAAAATTCACCAGTGCTTTGTTCTGGTTGTCACACCTGTGAATGGCTATATCACCCAGAAATAACGAACAGAACTTCTCATTTAGACCCACTGCACACCTCGTCAATAACTGAAAACACAGGTGGTCATTCACACACACACACACACACACACAAATACACACAAATACACACATCTTTGGTCCCCTTTTAGGAGCACAAAGCTGGTCTGGATACCACTGGAACATTAGCCATGTTTTTCTTATTCTTTGTCTTTTCTGTTTTATTGTATAACAGAACAATAACATTAGTACCACACTCGTGAGACTGCTGAAAGCACTTAGAGGATGAGATTGTAAGATAGGGATTTCCTTTAGGAGAAATCTGTCAGCTATTAGCTGCTGGAAACCTTCAGGCTCTACACATCCTATTTTATAGCTGCTATCACATGAACCCATTTCTGCTTTTACAGTTTTAGTATTTAGGCACTTGAAATAAAATTCTCCAAAAAGCCACCAGAGGATGCTGTGTACATTAGCTTCCTCAGTTGTAGGCAGCATCGTTCCCCAGTGTAAGGCTTAAGTTATGTACATTTAGCATTTTTTGGCCAAAGATGGGTATTGTGGGAGAAATACATTCCCTTATTTGTGGGAGTAAAGGCTGGAGCTGCCAGAAAACATAAATAAAAGGTTCATTTTCAGATTATGAATATGGGAAGAGCAGACAATTCGCAGTAGTTGAGCAGAGTGGCCGATGCCAATATGGCAATCTAGCTTTGATTTGGCTGGAGATCAGACAAACGATGACAACATGCAGTCTTTGTACTTCATAATCCCGGCGAAGATGTATTAGGATAGGATTTCTTAGTATTATTTACTGTCTTAAGCCTCTGCCCACTCCTGTCTGGGGTAGTGCTCATTTAAAAGGATAAAGAGTGGAAAGTGGAAGCACCTCGACGGACATTGGTGTGCAATAAGCCCGGCGGGCCATTAGGCGAGCTCTCAACACATTACGTGCACATATCTATGCACCCTGTAGGCCTGTGATGTGGATGTTGGATGGAAAGCGGGGCAGGAAATAGTTTTTGTGCAGAAGCTCAATGTAAATGACTTGGCAGAATTAGAGCCGTGTACCTGGGGGATGGATGGACAGCTGGGTTTGTGTATTTGTGAAAACCTGTATTACTCTGCCATATGCTCGCAGGAATTTGAACTTGACAAACACACACTTATATGCACACATGCTGTACATGGAGGCCAAAGTGAGGATGAATTTATTACACGCTGTACTCACAAATAGGTGTTAATACACACTAGAAGGACCTTGTCCAAACACGCCAACAGGGCCGTTTTCTGTCTTCCACAACTTAAAGTCCTACCAATATGTCTAGTGAGAGTTTTGTGTTGATTGTTTTCACAGTTTTACCCATTAACAAGAAAGTATGAAGACTAAAAAACTAAATAACGCTGCATTATGACTTCACTCCTCATAACCTGTGCATATGTGAATTCTATTCGCTTCGCAAGACTGCAGACGCTGATGAAAACACAAGGAGAAAGTTGTTGAGGCAAGATATTCTTTGAGCCATGAAGAATTACTGAGGGTGCTATTTTTATCTATTGTTTTCTTCCCCCTCGGACAGACATTTGCCATCACTCATGTCTCTTTATACTATTCTATCGTATTTTAGTTTATGTTATTGTCATTTATAATAATTACTGCAGCTGCCTATATTTTTCAGAAAACTTTATTAGGATAGACCTGGAAAACAAGTAGCAAATGTTACGGGCCCGAGACAACGTGCGCCGATCTGCTTAAAGCCAGCTAAACGTTTCCATGTGTCCTTTATGGGAAACAAATGGTGAAAGGCACGCTGTGACAGTAAAGCCCAGTGCACAGCCTGGTATTGACCTGTGCTTATTGAATACTGCATCCCTTTCTTCTACACCCACTCCATCCATTTCTCTCAGTTTTCCCATTTTATTTTCTCAATTCTCAGTCTTAGTCTTGTTAATGTTTTGCTGATGTTCTAAGGAAAACCAGCACTCGCTAAATCAGCATAAGGATGTGTGGTACTAGTCAACCTTTTGGGAATGTCCTGCGTCTGCTGGGAAACGTGCTGTCTCTCTCAGGTGAGGTAAGGGCTGACTGAAAAGGCAGTCACCCAGGATTTCCAGAGGTTTCCGGAGTGTGTTTTGTGTCTGGTCAGTGGAAAGAGCGGAGATGACAGCAGGATGGACAGCTCTCTTTGAGAAGAGAATGCAGTGAGTCAGCAAACAAGTGTGTTCATGCTAAAAAATCCCAGACAGACTGAATAATGTTCCCGGGCAGTGAAGCGGTGGGAAGAAGTGGTTGATTTAATGAGCGTGTCTCTGATGCGCACCTGAAAGAGATGCTCACATAAACATGAGAGTTTACATTATTCACAGACTACACAAAAACACACCCTATTGTTCTTGGTGAAAGTGTGATGTTAGCGGTTTGAGGGGATGTTCGTGGGATTTATGGGCATAAACACCTCAGTAAATAAATGTGGATGTGGTTATGAGAGGTAATTATGAGTTGATTTGTTATTCAGTCACAGTATGTACCCACTGAAATCTGCTACAGCATCTGCAAGCCATTTGGAATATGAATCATCACCCACTTCCAGACAAACTGTTGAGCACTTCCTATAAATCTAATAACTCATGCTTCGCTCAGCCATTTAGCATGGACTGTACATCCATCTGAAAGTGAGAATGTTTTCAGGCCTTTCGAAAGTTATGCGTGGGTCATCAGGAGTGTTGGCAGGAAGAATGAAATGAGAAACAAAACTAGTAAAAACACCTCTCAAAAATAAAAGCATGGATCAGATCCAGCTAACACGCACAATAAAATCCTGGATCACCAGTGTCACCAGGGATTCGTGTTAACAAAGAAAACATCTTCTCAGCAGGAAGACATGTCAGGTTGAAATTGGTACAAAGCTGGGTCTCTTTTTTGTATCAGCAGTGACCTGGCTGGTTCCACGAGGGTTTCAGCCCGAGCCCTGGACGCCGCCGAGCCATTTAATGCCTTGTTTTTAGTTTTTCCCCCTTCCCTTTCTTCCAGGCTTTTTGGATGGGAGCTGCTAAGCTGCCTTCACTCTGCTTCCAATTTCCTCCTGCTCTTTTGTTCTTCCTCCTTTCTCCAGGATCTGATGAAGAGGAGTTTTTCGACGTTTCTGATGATACAGGTTTTACCCGTTCCAGATCCTCTTTATCTTTGTGCCTCATTTTCCCACAACACACTCAACTTTTGTCTTGTTTTTCTCCCTCCTTTCTTCCCTTTTTCCTGACCCCGCAGCCGTTCGAGCTGGGGTTTATGTAACAGCGGCAGAACTTTCCAGCTTGGAACGGCCTCATTTGAAGATGGAGCGAGTAGAACGAGTGGGAGAGAAAGAAAAAAAAAGTGTCATGTAATATTACACTAGCCCTGAGGGCAAACGGCACCTCACCTTAGACTTCATTATTCCAGGGCCTTTTCCTCCAAATGCACATATGTAAGAATATATTTATATCAGTCTCCCAGGCAGTAACAAATACGTTAATTCCAATTGAAAAGCAGGAATGTGAAAGTCCTGGTTTGCCCTGGACTAAAATCAAACCAGGCTTCCCTCCCAGAGCACAGGGCTGCCTAGAGGCTGCACACCAGCTGCACTGGACGGGATATCACCACTCACCACTGCCAAGCATGAACCGACAGTGTGTGTGTGTGTGTCACATCAAAATCTTGGAGTGACAAAACACACACCATACATTGATTAGAGTGAAGTACTTCTGATGACGCATGTCTCCCAAGCAGGCCATCTATCTAACCTTTAAAGCATGATATCCGAGCTAATATCACAACATAAATCTAGACACCAGCTCAAAAGGCTTTATGTCTTCAGCAAGTCATTTATTATCCGCCCACTGCAAGCACCTATAACACTAGTCAATGTGATTGTAAGGGGTCTGGATGTCCTATTATGCAGGCTAGACATTTCAGGTCTGTGAGTATGACTTTCCATATAAAACACCTCAAGCTGTCACACTGGAAAATGAGACCAACTTGATGGGTGGACTGAGGTTTATGAGAAATTCCCTATGTGGGAGATGCATGATGGGGCATTATTAGCTATATTTCCATTCAACTGTAAATTGTATGCAATCTTTAAAGTGCTTCCAAATAAAATGCAAAGTATGTGTGTTTCCGTTAAAGCCAATACCTTAACTTATATTAATGTCAATTATGCATGTTCATAATAGCAAAAAGACTGTTGAAGAAATTATATCAGGCAATTTGTTACTGTTCATTACTGATGGCAAACATTTCATGCATTTAAAGATTAGAAGAATGCACTTAGAAATTTCAGTGCACCAAAAATTATGGTACAGCTATGGGTTCATGAGCTTTAGGGCTGTCACTTTTCTAAAATTAAAGTTTTGAAAGAATGAGAACAACACGTAATTATTTTTTAATTTCTTTGAACGCAACTCTTGTAGCCTAATTGAAAAAGTTGTAAAATGTATGTTGTTTCGTTCATTCATGGTGCCCCTGCTGCCTCATTGGCAAGTTAACAAGCTAATAGGTGACTTGATTTGTTGTTGTGGTCACTTCACTGTAAAAAAGTCAGCAAACAGCCTTACCTCATCCAGTTTTTTTGTTTTTTGTTATGATTATCTGTAAGCTAATTCCTAGCATTCCTTGCTAGTTTCCTCCATTTTATATTAGCGAAGGGACCAACATGTGTAACATGACCTGTTACGCTTGTAAATTGTGAGTTTGGACAGATCATTATAAAGTCTCAATATTGAATTTTCTGGGACATTGTGGTGGTCATATACTTAACAAACAACAGTCAAGGAAATGTGAAGCTGTTGGACCCGAAACATTTAGCCAGACCAGACATATCAAACCTGTCACTATAAATATTAAACCTGTAACTTAATTTACCAAATGCTGGTTCTTTGCTTGTCATTGTGTAATTTACATTTCTCCACTGCAAGTGGAAACAAGACTATGCAGTCTGTGAGGCTGTACTTTTGCACAGTGCTGCCTTGAGAAAAATGCTAACATCAGGATGCTAACATGCTCTCACTGACAATGATAATATGACAGTGTTTAGCAGGTAATATTTACCACGGTCACTATCTTAGTGTAGTGTGCTAACATTGCCACTAAACACAAAGTACAGCTAAGGCATAATGGTAATGACATTTAGTTTATGTCAAAAATTTGGCCAAAGTTACATTTTGAGCCAGTGGTCCTAAATGAAAAGTTAGGGGATAACTAAAGTTATTAGAATTAATCCTGTGGGAATGTATTTCTGTACAGAAATTCATGGCAGTCTGTCTATTAGTTGTTCACTCATAACCACAAATGGTCGGGGAACAACTAAAGTCGTTTAAAGATTTTGGGCCAATCCATGATGGGACATTTACTGGATAAGTGTAAACTTTGATCTGCTGGTGGTGCTAGAGGAAAAGTGTGGAGGGGAGAGAAATGTCAAAAACTTATGACAAACCATCCAATAGCCTACTTTTTTAGATATTTTAGTCTGAACCAAAGTAGTAGAGTGACTGACATTGCCATATCTAAAGCTCCAACGCTACTGTGGCCAATAGAAATAGTGAATTTGTCCTTGTAACTCAGCTACTGGAGGCACAATTCTATCATTTCCACCCTTTAACCTTTTGTCATTAATTACAAGGTCAGACACTTGTTCACATTGTCACTCTAGGTATTATTTTCATCAGGTGTAGTGTTCCTCCATCCCAATATTGCTAGACTCTGTGGTGGTATGTCTGCCCAACTGTAAAGCCTTCAAAGTCTTTATATTGTTGCCAAGTTCAAGACCTCTTGTTCACCTGCTGGGCAGAGATACAAAGGCCTCGGGGTGATGAGAGATTTATGTAATGGGCCGTATTCATCAGATGGGCCAATATGCACTGTGCATGCCTCTTCACTGATCCATAATGAAAATCAGAGGTCAAATGAGATACAGTACATTTAAAATTGCCTGCGAAAGATCACACGTCTAGTACAGCAGGGGTGAATTTCTCTGCCATTTTATTGCCTGCCATGGAAGTCCTATGCCTCCAGGTATAGGAAACATGCAGCTTTAACAAGATGTAACAACAGTGTGATTTATGCTTACAATGTGGGTTTTTGAGTAGCCCATTAACACAATATGCAATGTTTTTAATGTATCTAAGTGACATGTATACATGCATGTATTTGTTGTCCTTCAAATACAAGCTATGTATACATATATTTGGGATGAATAATGGGAGTGTGCTCTCATATGGCAATATTCATGCCAAACATGTGTAGCTGAATGTTCAACTTTTGCCTCTCCTGTTTCCTTGCTCATGTCATTCAGTAATGTGAGCACTGTGCCAAAAGTTTTTTTTTAATTTTATGGCCTTGAAAGTGATGTTTGTGTCTTTGTGCATACATATTGCAGAGGATTTCTCCCTACACACGTACATCTGTGCATCTGCTTCACCTATGTGCCTCCCTGTGTGATTTCGTAGAGGTGCTGAAAGCGCTCTCTGCGGGCCTCATAATGCATAAACCTTTTTTCAATTAGCTGGCCAGATTGGGCTCAGTGGTGCTTAGATCTACTGTAAATCTGACCCAGACAAAACATCCACTGGGTTCTGCTCCAAAGGGACAGATATAGAGAGGAAGAGGGAGGAAGCTGTCAAAAGCCGTGTAGCATTTTGTTGGATGGTTTCCGGGCCTCTCATGCTGCAGGTCAGTGTCTGGCCTTCTGACTGTCAGCATCCACATCAGTTAGCCAGTTAAAGGACATGGTCATGGTTTCATGCAGGAAAACAATTTAAAAAGGCAGACCCTGATCTCTGTGGCCATGTTAAAACCACACATGACATATGCAACCACAAACACCCCCACATGTAAATATCCAGTATTTTCTATCTGGACTTACTGGACCAGAAGCATGCCTCATGTCAGCAGAAGGGGCAGCTGATTGTCACCAAGTGCAATTCTCTTTGTGTTTGTTAGTCTTTCCAGCCTCTCAGTCATCTGAGCGCACTGTGGTTTATGTTTCACAGTAACTATGAACCGATTTTGTTGTTAATATGTTTCAAGACCATGTAATTATTTCCCATTTCCCCTTCTTTAATTCTATGAAAGCGTTTCTTTGATTCAGAAATTTAACCATAATCAGTTAAACCAAAATTGTATATGTAAGAAACAAAGGGAAGTGAAACATAATCACTGAAAACAATCTGTTTTCAGAATACCACATTTGGTTTCTTTTGCACTCGGTATGCAGCACACACTATGGAGACATTTTCAGTGGACATAAAAGCCAGAGGAGCTGAGTGAATGAGATGTCCTCAGAGATGTGCTTTGGAAGACAAAAGCGTGACTCAAACTGCATGGGAGCATCCAACAATCACATTTTTTCTCTTCACTTTTATCTTTTCTTTGTCCCTCTCTGTTTTATCTACTTCTTGGCAGGTGTGAATACGTGCAAATAGATGATGCTGTGAGAAAAATGAGAACATGCTGTAGCCAAGATGAAAGTCATGACACGTAAGTTTATTTGGCATGAGTAAAAATCAGAGCATGAAACACATGATTACCCTGTTTAAAAGTATGTCTAAAAGGCGTTTTATTAATTACTCTATTATGCAATAAAAAGTACCAATGCACATGTATTTTTGTCGACAACTATTCCTTCCCACTTAGTGTATCATACTTATGTATTTTTGTTTATGACCGAATACCTGCTGAACTAATGAACTAATCAGTATCAGTTGTACCTTGTCTTCACTGCTACATAGAAAATGTTAGCATACTAACCATTGACAGTATATATTATGGACAGATCTTTGGTCTGTAAAGTGAAGCCAATGTGGAAGTGTCTTGAAACTTGCATTCCATGTAAAGGCCGGCAGGGGGAGCTTCATTGGCACTCTAATGGAGAAATGACGCAACTTCTCACTTGATTTATTTGCTCACTAAACAGTTTTCCAATGAGTTTATGGTCTCAATCGCTAGTTTCAAGTCTTCTTCCATACATTATGATGTCCATTTAGTAAATTATGGTCTAATTTAGAGTTAAATAGATGATAAAGCCATATGTGCTTTTGGCTGTGGCTACCGTATGATTGTCAAGTCACTCAGTGAGTCCGTCCAGCGCACCGCACAAAACTCAAACTAGGCGGTGCTGATCAAATATGAAGAAAGATTGTGTACCTGCGTTGCCTACGTCTCACCTAAAATTGTTTCAGAAACATATTTTAGTGTACTGTTTAGCTGTAATACGAGATCGTGTGTGACTGAATGTCAGCGTTGTCATTTTAAGCATGTTAGCATGCTGGCATTACCTTTTAGCTTAAAACACTGCTGTTCCTAAGTACACTAACATAAGTCTTACTCTCATATCAAGGGCATCTGTGAACTTAACACTTTTCATGTGTTAAAATTAATCGCCACAGCCTTTTCCTAGTAGACCTAATAAGTAAGTAAGGAATGGGATGTGATGCAACCACAATTCAGTTGAAACACTAAATATACTCTAACACCTGAGGCCAGAGGCACCAACCCTCCTGATGGCGACACCTCTACCATGAATGCTTGATCTGCTAGGGTGGACCTGGTTATGGAATCTCAAAGAGTGGACTGTTCGGAGACACAACCCCCCATTCACACCCAGCTCCGGTGCTGCATGGTCTGGTTCAACTTTACGACATGAAGGGGGGTCTTAAAAACATGCCCTGTCACAACTCAACCTTCAAAACATTTTCCTGATTTGCACATACACACCCACAGCTGCCCATGGCTCACCAATCTTTGACACGTGCCGGAAGGGAAGGTGGAGCCCCAGCTTTAGCAGGGTATTTATGATATCATGACATCATCAGGCCAGGTGATGGAGTGCTGTGTCATGCTTTGTTTGGTTTTCCAGCACTAACTGTATTAGCAATTACACCAGCTCTGGGAAAACATGTCAGTGGAGGATATAACTGAGATTGGCACACAACGGTGAGGGGAGGAAAAGAACATAAAATAATAACCCAGGGGGTGAATGTGTTCGGAAGAAATCCAGGTTGGAACATAAGTGTGTAATTATAACAAGGTGCCGTCAATCACAGTTTCAGCTCCTTCGACCAGTAATCCCCTCTCTTCCTTCACACCTCAGTGACCCCTGAACCCCCCCAACGCACACACCACAACACTAACATTGTGCTCCTTGTGAACACCTTCATACTCAACATACTGTGTGATGGTCACATACATACTGTATACTGTAGAGCCAAATACACACATGCACACCTCAAGGTTCATTTGCTTTACAGGACTGTGCCAGTGGTTTGGGATGTTTTAGCCCATTTTTAATATAAACAAATCACATATACTGTGTAATTGTTGATTGGTTTTCTACCATTAACGCAGCCACTGGTTTCGGTAAATTTGCGCATGCTACAACCTGAAAGGGTAATCTGTCACTGTGAACATTTGTCTTCTTTATTTGTTCAATTTTTTTAATGCAAAAACAATACGCTTTTGGCCAACTTTGCTCATGTCCTCTGGCAAAATAATATTAACTCATGGGCAAAGCTTCCATAAAGATGCTACCATGCAAATGCGAACAGGCCTCAAAGGTTTAAAATAATGTGCCTTTGAAAAAGTTTTATTTAAAAAACTAATATATTTCTTTTATCATATTAAGCGAGTTTAGTATCAGCAAGTCATTTTTATAGTGTTCAGCAATTACAAACCAGTGGCCACCTAAAAGGTAGAAATTTATAGGTTCGTAATTAATAGACTAGTACATCCAAAGTCACCAGTATGAATCATAGAAAGAGTTCAACAAGAAGGGGAGAAAGGCTGTTGTATCATAAAGTGATGGGTGAATGGATTAGTGGGTTGTCGAGGCGTAACCCAGTGATCTTTTTAAGCCATTATATGATCACTTCTCTGCACAATAAAGACAAGTTAGAAACTGAGAGAGTGTGCGTGACCATGAAAATAACAGACTGTGGTCCATGGTGCAAGGTGTGGACACTTGAATCAGCAAGGAAAGAATGACATGCGTAGTGCAGGGTTCCATGAAAAGTGAGTCATTCATTAGCACCTCTTTATAGAGTTGTGTACCTTCTTTTGAAAAAGGTGCGCTGTACCTAAAAATAGGAGCGTGCTTGGAAAACTTAATCTGATATTTCCATTTTCACATTTTGGGCACTTACGTGAAGTGTGTGACGAGGTTAAAAACCAAAATGATGTTGGTGGGATGTGTTCAAAGACACATCACACCACCTGTAGACCCTCCCTTGCTACTGGTGTTCTGAAGGCCAAGCAGGCCTGTAACACCAACCAGCAGCTCCAAGGAAATGCATAGTTATTTCCATTTCCTGAAAGGGCTAGAATCCATATTGTGTTTATTAATCAGTAATATGGATTCATTCAAGATTCAAATCCCTTACATCTGCACAATTTGATGTATATTGTAGCAAGCAAACAACAGTCAACTTTCTATAATACAACAGAGATATGTACATACTGGTAATACAGTGGGATGGTAACAGTGTTTCCTGTCTAATGTTTCAGGGCACCTGGAGACTGAGGTGGGAGGAGTGTCGATGCCTGCTACAGCTGACAGATGAGGTTACGGTAGGAAAAGGAAGCGGGATGCACTTGTTTGACCTGTCAACTGGGCGTAGGAAATGTGAATCGTCATCTGGGGCCAAGTCAGGCCAGGTCAGTCTGTCTGTGTCTTACAGTAGCCCCTGAGCACTGTTACTTGGTGACAAACTGAAATGATGCACAGGGCTTTGTGCCCAGAGGTTTGCATAAACGTTAGATTTCATCAAAAGTAACAAATTTAAATTGTAGCACTGAGCAGGGACAACTTGTTATCTGTGTGTAGTTAGCGATGAGAAGGTTGGCTCTGTCACAGATAAACTTAAGACTGGGGTGTGCTCAAAAGTAGTTAGTGCTTACTATTTTGAACGGCCACACTCAAAGCTAGCATGAAAAGCCTACCATCATAGATAATGTGCAAGATATGATCATTTTTCAAGTGGGGGTAACCCTATAAATGCGATGCCTTAAAGGCATTCAAAGTGTTTGTGCATTTACAAAAAAGTCATAGATTAGGTTGAGGCATACCAATGCCTTTACTGTTTTGCCATCAGGACGTGTTGCAAACTTCATTCAGCCGTTTTGCAGAGATGAAAACGTGATTTTAATACAGTGTGCCTTGCCAGGTTTATCAATCAAACTAATTGAGAGTCCTGATTGGGTTCTCTTGATAAGCTTTGGTGGGAACGGATCTGTAATGGAGACCTTGAAAAGTAATTATGAACTCAGTGGCCCGAGATAATTGGCTTCTATTATCTGTGTCTGGATGAGTGAGGGCAAACAAAGCTGTCCAGCAGAGGAGGGGAACAACGGTCATCCCACTGCCCATATTACCTAAGCCACTTTTGAGGTGAAACTAGAGAGAGACATCCCATGCTGTGGAAGATTCTTGGCAAGCTCTGGGGATCAGATATGGGAGAAGAGATTAGAAGAGAAATCATTTTACAAAATTGTTAAATAGAGGTGTCACACATGCCAGATAGAGGGTGGATTAGAGAGTTAAATTGGATGAGGTCTGGCCTCTGCACATGTAGAAAAACCACAGCAAACCATATATCCATTAAGTCATTCCTGAGCAGTTTTTGGCATAAACCACTGATTAATTTTCCTCTTTTCAGTGTCCCGCTTCATCCTCATCTCCTACTCACTCAGTTTCTCCTCTGCATCATTTTCTCTTCATGGTATTATGGTTTCAAATTGATAATTCCAATTTACCTTCATGCTTTTGACACACAGCATAAATCTCTTTCACTGGTCCTCAACATGGACTTAACACCGCATAGCAGGCCCAGCCCAAACACACTTTCCTTCATAAACCTCTCGATCCTATTTCCCAGACTATTATGCTTGCATATTTCAATCGGCATGGAGCGCAAGTGAGGGGTGGAGGAGGAAGGGGGTGAGAGGGAGGGGGAAGAGGGAGGAATGAAAAACACAAGGAGGTCAGCGAGAGAGACATTTCTTTCTTTCACACCATGTGTTACTGTAAGATATTCATTTCCTCTGCGATTCCTCTCCCTCCCTTCAGCCCTTTGTTTTTCTTCTCCATCACTGTCAGCGTGCACTGGCTGAGGTAGTCCAGGTCGCATCAAGTCCACTGGATCCCATCTCTATCTTGGATCCATCCCTCCAAATCGGTTTCCCAAATTGTGAACCGTGCAGAGTGCAGCTGTGGTAATCTGAGAGCTTTCTGTTGTAGTTCTGAGCTGCCAAAGTCCATTAAAAATGAGCATGTTTGACATCTGAGCCTGGTTTTGTGATTGAACTAAAGGGACAATCTTATTTATCAAATCGAATCTAGATAGAGATCTGTGACTTCATGTGAGATTTCTAGTGGGGCTTGGACTGACTGTAAGGTAACATGGCAGCAACACAATCTACTAACAGGGCTTTCATTTGCAAGCCAGTGAAATGTTATTAATTTATGTCATACAGTAATTAATAGATTATTTAACAATCAAGGCAAATGGAAAAAAACTGGGATCCCCTCCCTCATTTCTGTCCCATCCGTCTTTTTTCTCTCCCCTGGCCTGTACTGCCCCTCCAGTAAGCCTGAAGGTATTATTTAACAGTGCAGTATGGCTCTGAGTTAAGACGTTCTCATCATAAAATCATAAAAACACGACTGTGGTTGTACTTCAAAATGCAAAGCATTCTGGCAGTCTGGCACACTGAATGTAAGTCATTCCATGTGGAGGCGATGGTTGCCGAGGCTGAAAGTGTCACATGCTTCTGTTGAAGCTCTTTGGTTCCCATGCACAGTAGCCAAGGATCCTCATTAAACGGTGTGTTTTCATTTAAGTCTTAATGTACTGTTGCTAACTCATTACATCATAACCCATCAAACAGGATGTTTTTAATATCCAGCCTGATCCAAATGTGATCCATTTTTGTACCAGATGTATTGTGATAAGTACATCAGACGTTAGACACAGGTGTTCTCAAACACTCATAATGCTTTGGTATGCTGACAGGAAGCTGAACTGTTCTTCAGGGTAACCATTAGACACCATACCCTCCTGTCCCACTTACAAACTTTCTTTGAGGTCATTCGTGGATGCAGTCTTTTTGTGTGGTTGATGAGATTCATGTCAGCACTGGGTTCCTAACTCAAAAGAACCCACCAGAGTCTTGGAGCTGTCCAAATAACTTCTATTGTTCAGGCTCCAATCAGTTAAAGTATTTATTTTCTCAGTCTTCTTTTAGAAATAGTCAAAAAATTTAGTTTTGAGGCTCAGTTTTCACCCCTTGATGTGTATTTTTTCCCTGTCTGTAAAAAATGGACACTACAAACTCCCAACTGACCGTCTGCTAAACCTTTCTCCCAAATAGCGATTGTCCAATCATAGCTTAGCAACTATAACTAGGCTTTAATATTTCCCCATTGCACTGAAGCCGGTCAGTTTAGGCTAACTTTAAACTCTCTGTCCTGCTTTTTATGAAAGAAAATTTTAATGTTTTGGCAGTACATTTGCCAAACACATTTGTTAATCCTTATTGTCAAATATTTTCTCTTAAACTTCAAATTGAAAACATACTGTTTGAAAATACCAATAAATGAGCTAAGCAGTTAAACGGAGTTATGTCAGAATGAATAAACAGTCTGAGCTTATATATTTTTATGATCATACTTACAATACTAGGATAATTTAGCTCTACAAACCAGTACAAGGGCAATGCAGTCATTACCTTGTACTGACTTTTCGCCTGTGACCTGTTAGCTTTAGCCTCTGTCTTCTAGTTTGATATCCTGCACGTATTGCATAGTTTAAAAGTGTGAACTTAAAATTTCTTTCTTTGACATTTCAAAATTACAACAGTCAGTGTGTCAGTAAAGCCTGCAGGATCATCAGAGACCCTAACCACTCCAAACAGCGTTCAGCAGACTGTTCCAACTGCTGCCGTCTGGCAAGCAGTACCGCAGCCTGAAGGTCTGGACCAGCATGCTCCGGGACTGTTTTTTTCCATCAGGCAACCAGGCTTGTGAACAATGAACACTATAACAGCCTGTTGCCTGTCTGACTACGACACATACATGCGCAAACATACAAATAACTACATGTACATTTGCACACGCACTTTGCACTCACTGCACCTTATATTTATTATTATTATTGTATTTATGTCTTAGGTTTTACCGTTTTTTTTTTTCATTTTGTATTTCTCTTTATTGTTGTTGCTGCAACCTGGCAAAACTTATCTCTCTTATTGTATAATGAGATGTAACAATAAATTAATATTGAATCATAGCTAGCCAGCTGGAAACATTAAGAGAGTCAGTTGGCGACCGCAAGTTTCCAACCAACTCATGGAGCTAATGTTGGCTTCATTACGAGCTACAGCTGATAAGCTGAGCTAGAAATAACTTTTGTCCATATCTGTGTAAAATCAAGGACCCATTGTTTCAAATGTTTAGAATTACAAGTAGTAAATCTGTCACATTATCATTGTAAACTGCAGATGTGCTGTTCGAAGAAGCACAGTGAGCACATTGTTAATCACAACAAAGAATTTGTCATCAGACAATACAGTCATACACGTCACCAAAGCAAATATTTAGCCAGGTGCTGAATATGGATTGGGAGAGGTTTATAGAGCTGAGTGCTTTATGGAATCCATATCCCTCCTCAGCGGGGCCCTCTTTGGGATCAGAGCAGTAACACAGAGGCCTAGCCTGCACAATGTCCCCCGGAGAGAGACAGAAAGACAGAATGGGGAAGATGGAGTGAAGAGGAAAGAGCAAGACACAATGATGGAGAGAGCGGAAAGAAAGTGAATACCAGATATAGACAGAGACAAATACCCCTGTGTCTGTTGGTGACAGTTGAATCCAGTACCCTGCCATGCTGCAAATCAGGCCCTGTACTCTTGCTATTTTCAAACAATTTGTAAGGGAGATAATCACATTTTGGATTGAAAGAGCTCCATGCCGCAGTGAAGTAGAACTAAAGAGCTCTGCTAAATTCCTGCCTTTGGAATTTGGATTCCTGCGTTTGGAGACATATGCTTTATACACAAGCCTGGACCGGGCCCACGCACTGCTTTATTTTCTTAACCAGACACCCACTGTCTGTAACGTAACTGTGGTCAAAAACAGGGTGGGGCTTTAGCAGTGTCCAAACCACACCCCACCCACCGATGTCCATACACGGTGCCTCGCCCCACGCATGTTTAGCTCGCTTGTATGTGTCCATGACAGTGAGAGAGGCTGAGAAACTCAGGAAGGAGAATAGTAGGTTTTGGGCCCTACCAGAGGGCCACCTCGGTGGCTAGGGTTACCTCCGCTCATTCTTCCCTCCCTCTTCCCTCCTTTTTTCCACATGAACAGGAAAACCCTGGCTCTCCCTCCCTCTGAGTAGTGGTGTGTCTATGTGAGAGAGGTGGGTCAAGCTGGATCTGCTTGGCCTTGGGAAAACCACATACTGGAGTGTACCCAGCCTCCAACATGCTTCCCACAGAGAAACGCACATCAGGGACGTCCTGACGCCCTCCTCATAAAGTTTGCACCCCACTTTCATCTCCACTATGTCTTCCTTTGTTTCTTTGTGTCCTTCTCCCATTCTTTCTTTCTTGCTTTTCTTAGGTTTCACCAAGTTAAGCATTCTTTCGTTCCTTCTGTCCTTTTCAAACGTGCAAACATGTCAGTGGTAATTCATGTTGATAGCGGCCTTTTGTCCAAATATTTCCACTGTAACTTTAACCAAGAAATCAATGGTAAATCCTTTTAATCGAGCTGTTTGCTGAGGTGGCCACAAAGTCCTGCTTTCCTTGGCTAGTTGGCAACGACCTGTTTAAACATACGCCCGTTTCTCTGTTTAGAGTAGAGTTTTGGATTTAACCCCTCAGTCCGCCAGTCATCACACCTGATGGGAACAGATAGGCTGAATCTGCTTAAGCTGTCAGTCAGAGTTGGTTTTGGCTGCAAGTGCCACATGTGTGGGTGGTGTGTATGTGCAATGGATCTACAGTGTGTCAGTGTGTGTTTGTATTGTGCATATGGTTTTTGGGTATAGAAACGTATGCTGGGATTGTATCGGTCATGGATGTATGGTTATGTGTGGTTATGCAGAGTGTGATGTATAGTGTGTGTGCAGTTAAGGTATGCTGTGTGAGTGTGTGCAGTGTGTAGATTTGTCGGCTTATTGATGGCAAATGGACTGGACTGCACTTATAAACACTTATACAATGGTCTGGGTGAATACTTGATTCTGACTGGCTGCCAGGTGTCCATTAATACCTGATGTAGTTCCAGTGAAACTGTTATATTTACCGTCTGTCGGCCGTACGCAGTGTTATTGATTCTGAATCTTGCTAGCATAATGTTAGTTGTCTGTCTTATAGCTAGCTGAGCCAAGCACTCTATGAGCGGAGGGAACTAGAAACATCTCCCATTGCCAAGTCATGTCAAGTCAAGTCATGTTTCGTCCTATTTACTGGAGTAGTGAACAATGTTTCTATTGCATTAGAACTTTAAGGGATGGTAATGATTTTTCCAGGTATTAGGAAGGACCTCAGGTGTTACCAGAGAAACAGAGTTATGACTTGTAAAAAACTTTTGATTGAAAAATGCTTGAAAATAATCAAGATAATAATGACCTCACTTTGGCAAGTGACCAGTGGTTTAAGCGGGATAATGCCCTCCGCTGTGCGTCAAATGGTTCTGGTTTTTCCATTAATTCCTGATAATGGACACCTTGTCTGACATTATCCCTTACATCACACATTCACGCAGTTACATTCACCCATTCACACACATTCATATACCGATGGCACAGCAATCTGGGGTTCAGGATCTTGCTCAAGGACACCAGGAATTGAACTGCCAACCTTCTGATAAGTGGACAACCCACTCTACCTCTTGATTGGCAAGTGTGTGTGAACACACCGGCAGCATTTGAGGCGTCTCAAGACACCCACACATACTGTTCTCTATGTAAGTCTGCCCACCGGCAGCTCCTTGACCTTTGTCATCTTGAGTTTACACTCAGCAAAGCGTCAGTATAGTTCACTGTCCTATTTCCTGCATTGATGAGTGTCAACGTGCAGTTTTATTATATTCACTCCCCAGGACTGCATTACCAACTACTGTACCTTGACTAACTCTTCTCATTTGTATGGCACAACTGGTGTGTACTGAGTGTCAACTGATGGGCATCAAATAACAGCCATTATGTGACACTGTCGATTTGAGTTTTTCCATGAGGCCTCATACCCTAACAAGAAAATTGGTTATAAGTGCGCTCAAAAACAACCTGTATGACTGTTCTAGAAGAAACTTATACTGATGTTTTCTCATCTGCCACCTCTGTGGTTAATGTTTGGTTAGGTTTAGGTAATAATTAGGTAAATAAACTATTTTGTTAAGGTTAGAAAAGGATTGTGATCATGGTAAAAGTTTGAGAAAGATTGTCTCCATGTTTAAAATGAATCTAGCACTGACTTCTGGAATGAGACGTGATGCAAACCGTGGTCTAGATCCTATTTTTTTTGGTCATTTTATGTTGTCTTTATATTGCCTTGTGTTTCTTTTAAATCTTGTTGTGATGCCTTTATGTCTTATGTTAAGCAGTTTGAGTTGCCTTGTTTTTGAAAGGTGCTATACAAAAATACTTGCCTTGCCTTGATGATTATTTGGCTGGGGTGATGATGCTCCAGAAATGTCAATAAAAGCCATCATGGATACACACTGGAATGCATATTACAGAATTATTTTGCCTGCAAACAGACCTATACTTTCACTTGGGATTTTAGGGAGTCAGAACAATACCACTAGATGGCAAACACACACAAACACACACACATATACCCACACACACAGACACACACTAATACATAGTAATACTAGTAATTATGTGTCCACAGAAGGGCCTATACATGTCACACTTCCATGAACTTAAACACTGTTTGACATAAATCATAACCTACCCACCTATTCATTCAACCACACACAACCACAATCTCTCTTTCAGTGCACAGCCTCTCTCTCTCACACACACACACACACACAGCGCAATCTGTTCTCATCTGCAGGCCGTCCCAGCCCACAGATGTTCCCTCTCAGGGTGATCTCCAGGATTTGGGGAGCGTTTTGAAGCGTCAGGCCAATGACGCGCTCCAAAGCCCAGGAGATTTCAGTGGCGGGCCTAAAAGAGTATTTGCCCTACCTGCTGAACTCCACAGAGATGCCGAGCTGCAACTGAGCATAGTATCTGAAGGGACAAAAGCGAGAGTTTGTTTGTGTGTGTGTATTATGTGGTAAGACACATGAATTTTTACTTAAATTCTTTGGAAATATGTGTAGCTCAGCAGACCCGTGAGCTTTCATTCTAGTCTGTGGACCTTTTTAATGTACCGATATTGATGACATCCCCCATGATACATATGTATTCTGTTCCCTAATTGGAGGGACTACAATTACCCTATTGACAATATTTTTCCCCAAAAAGCTGGTTCAGCCTCTGAAATATGAAGGGCCATTGGTTAATGTTCCCAATAAAAACCTGAAAAACCATGTGTATACAAATCTGTGGCTCAAACCTTTTTTTTGGTCTGCTGCACACTTTGAACAATTTTTTTTCATATTTAAATATTTTTATGATAGTTTCCTTACCAGTTAGCATGACATATGGTAGTGTGTCCTTTTATTAAAACACTGGAATAGTAACAGGCAGTTCAGTTCGGTCTTATTTGTCATGCTTGCCCAGAGGGTGGTGGATGAAAACATTTAACCAGCATAAATTGGCACCATATTACCATTTTGTTTTTTCTGACATCATGTCTACACATCCAAATTGTTTCGCTTTGATAGATACCACAAATAAAAAGAATAAAATGATAAGAAAAAACATAAAACCAGTCTAGACTCAACAAACTGTCATAAACATTTCACTTAAAATTAGATCCTGAAAGAAAGTCTGTGAATGTGTTTATGATTAATTGCAACACATTCTTCGTATTCACCTCAGTCTTTGCTCATTTTAAATTATTTCATAGTCATCGCACGATGAGAGACCTGCTATGGCAACACGACTACGAGTTAACAGCCATGCATAAAAGCCCTGTGAGGTTGTACTTGGACACAGTGGTGCTTTGAGTTAAATGTTAACCTCAGCATGCTAACATATTGACAATGACAGTGATAACATGTGGATGTTTGGCAGGCATAGGGCCCTATCTTGCCGATCTGAAACGCAAGTGTCAAACGCAAAACGCAAGTAGCTTTGTGGGCGGATCTCAG
>NW_023340268.1:15056777-15083850 GCF_004916995.1 Morone saxatilis
TTAAGGACGTGCGTCGGTGGAGGGAAAATTCCAATGTGCGTCGAATGCAAAATAGGAATTATACAAGCGCCAGTGTACAAAGTCAATTGCGCTGAGTGCAAGATAGAGCCCATAATGTTTATCACGCTTGCCAGTAAGGTTTAGCATGTTGACTAACTAACAGCTAATTAGCAATAAACACAAAGTACAGCTAAGGCTGATGGGAATTTTATTAGTTTTGCAGGTATTTGGTTATAAACCAAATTATTGGACAAATTAGAACTTGAGAAGAGAAGTTAAGGGATCCCGAAAATTATAGTCATTAATTCTCAGTAGAACACAAATATTTGTACCACATTTCATGGCAGTCCATCCAGTAGTTGTTTCACTACAAAGTGTGAACGTAGCCAAAAAGTCAGCATCTCACTAAAATCAGTAATCAGTTGGCTTCACTCTCTGGGGACCATGAATATCTGTACAAAATTACAGACAATCCATCCAGTTGTTGAGATATTTAAGTTTGGATCAAAGTGTTAGACCAACCGACAGATCATTCCTAGAGCTATGCAGGGCTAAAAATAGACAATGAGATCAACAGTGGTAACAAGATTTTTCGATTTTTCGATTAAATCCTTTGACTTTCCATTGATCTCCTGTTGAATGCAATATGGACTCCCATGATGGATGATGGCTTAAAAATGAGACATGTTTAGTGTCACTATGATCCTGCTGTATGGTAAAATAATTACTGCTCTGACTGTAAGGTTTGATTTTAATCAGAGGGAAGCAGAATATGCTTGTGTGCAGTCCCAATTTGGGGTTGCGCAGTCTGTGGTCAATTTGGCTTCCTTCCCTTTAGAATTGAATTGTAAATACAGATGACATTAATGATTTGATCATTTCCACCATTACCATGGGAAGGCAATAAGAAGTGGTTGCTGTCCAACTGTGGCTGCGGGTCCACAGAGCCAAACTGGCAGTGCAGGGCCTATTCCAGACTTGATATGCAGAAATATGTAAACATTTTCTAACAAATGTGAAAGTAATAGAATACCTGTGCATTTTCATTTGCGCTCAAAGCGAGGCGGTAACACAAGTGAGACGACCAGGGGCATTTTGTTGCCCTGAGCCTCTTGGTTTCGCAACTTTTGTTATGTAACTCTTTCTGATTCAGCAGTGCTCACTGCTGATGAAGAATGTACACAACTAAAAGAGAGCTGGATCTGTACCATGCTTTCAATATGTTTCCATTTTGATCCTCAGAACCCACACTGGAAACACAAGGCTCCGGCCAAGACCATTTTTGAAACAAGCGCATATGAGTGAATGTTACAGCTTACAAACACGTTTTCCTTTTTGTAACATACAGAATGGAAAAGGAAAGAGCAGAGCACTTTAGGACTTACTATTAATGACTGACTTTAAATAGATCAACTCATAGGAGGGTCAGGCTTTGATTTCATGAAAACACTATTGGCCGTCAGACTACAGCACCGCTTTCTCAGTTTTTGTGTATTTTTGTCTACGATGTGAACAAAAATCCCTTCTGGGGTTTATCCATATTACCATAAAAACATGAATGAGGCCATTTTGCTTTGCATCACTGAGACTGTTATAATCTTAGAGATATATTTCCAACACTTGTATTCAAAAGGAAAAACAGTGAGTTGTCTTTACCAGTTCTTTATGAGATAGTCAGTCCAGGAGACATCAGTTTTTGCTCAAAGTGTGAAGCTGATTAAGCTTATTCACCTCAGGATCAGGAGACACGTTGGTCTATGATTTAGTACACTTTTAGTTTATGAAACCTCTACATCAATATGATTGTTCAAGGACCAATCACTTGATATATCCGAGTTGTATTCCCTGATTCTACCAAATGCCTTTGTTTCTGTGGTTCTGAAATTTTCCACTGAGTCGACATCGAGTGTAACCATCTCTCCAGGCCATGGTGTGTGTGTGTCTGTGCACTTTTAAAAGATGAGGATGGGATTCATTGAGGTTTGAAATGGGAAACAGACTAGCAGAGACTCTTCCAGGGGTGATTATATCTGTGGGATAGTGGGGTCCATCCAAATGTGTGTGGCGTCTTTGTCTCTGCCTGGCTCCCTAATGCCCCTCAGGGGTGCAGAGCAGCGTGAGTTTGAGGGGGTCTTGCTTCATACCTGTGTCCCTTGTTATTTAGTCATAACTGTCCTCCATGACACTGGCCTTTTTCTTGGTATGGAAGATTTTGGTATTCTGGTATGATAAGACCTAATATTTACAAAAAACGATTATTTGTAATTTACTATGCCAAGGAAACAGTTAAAATACCAAGAGACACTCCAACAGAAACCATGAAATCATGACTTTAGGATAGAGGTTATCTTAGTACAATAAATGGGAATGTGACACTAAACATTTACATAATTGTGTTACCATGGGTGTGAGTTCCTGGGCACGTCCTTTATTCTGACACACACCAATAGTAACTTCCTGTCTGTTTGTCCACATGATGCTGGTGGTCCTTTTGTGGATGCTGGTGCCTCGTTTTTGCTTGGAGTTCTGCAGATTTTTTTGTGTTTTGTTTTCTTGCAGATCAGAAACAGGCCCCGTAATAGCCCACATACACCCTGGCCCCTATTAGGAACAAATTCAGAGACTACTTTGCTTTGATTACTTCAAGATGAGAATTTGTGCTTAATCTCTGTTACCTGTTTATCAGTGGTGCATTACGACCGCAGAAACAAAAACATAGAGCATTTGCTCAGGAAGAGGTGCGCCTAAGCCTTTATTCTTTTTCAAGTTTCAAAAACCATGAAAGCAACCTTTCCGTTGCCTAATTGACATGACTTGATTACTCTTGATTAGACATTGAAACAATGAATAATTTCATGTTGTTTTGCGTATACTGTTTGCAGATGACAGCTGGCTTTTCTAAACTGTTTATTTAAAGTCAGATGCATGCTGACGTTGTGCAACACAAAGGGGGAAGGACTGGACAACAGGCGAGTAAACAGGTTTTGTTTGAACGTGTAAATGTTATTTGTTTCGAGATGGTTCCCCACAGGAAACGTCCCTTCTCTTTAGAGGGCCGGACTGAGGCAGCATGATGACTTGCTTAATAAATGAACCTGTGCACTCTTGTACCACTACGCCAGTGGTGCAGAATGCTTATGCCCCTTCAAATACCTTCAACCACACATTGCCAGTTTTCTTGGATCAACACACAGCTTCTCCCATTATGATGTTCATGGCATCGAGTAGTAATCTGAACCGCATGTCGGAGTCTTGGTTCCACTCGCTACCATCCTCATTCCTTTTCTCTTTCATTCCAACTTCCTCTTACTCTCTCTTCCTGACCCTGCAGCTGTTTTTGGGGAATATTTCTTTTCTTTCGTTTCTTTCATTCTCTATATGATCAGAGTCTCTTAATATATTACCTGGTTGAAAAGGGTATGTGATGCTTATCTCTCACCTTCTGAACCTTTACATTGTAACCTCCCCCACACTGGCAAGCGAAGGTGTGTATGTGAATATATGCACATGTGTATGTTGTCCACTAGGCCCATCCACTCTATTCAGCACATCTGCGCCACAGCTGAACACTCCTCCGGGCAACGTCTGCACTGTTTGGTTTTCAACATCTTGTACGTGTGTGTGTGTATGTGTGTAGGGATGTGTGTGTTTATGTGTGCTCTATAGGATAAGACGACCCTGAACAGGATAAGCGCTTTAGAAAAAGGATGGATGGATGTCTTTTATGTCTCGGCATGTACAGTTTCTTTTTTTTTTCAACTTTGCACAATCATAATTACAGTGTGTCTGTGTGTGCATACATCTTGCATACATATCTGTAGAATACAGGTGAATGTGTGACTCCTTTATGAACCCAGTTACCCCTGCTTCGATACAGCTTCCATACGCTTGCTGGGCCTTGCAGAGCTAATATTTTATTAGGTAACCAAACACAGCCAATATGAGGGAACTGTACATTGCAGTCTCTTTTATTTTTAGCTCCAGGATCAGACAGGGGTGATGGCTTTTAGAGAACAACTCATACACGCCGCAGCCTTAAGACTCTCATGCAAGCTTTGAGTCTTTGGCAGGCGTCAAGGCCTGTGCGAGCCGGGCCAGGTGATTGTCTTTATGCATGTGTATTTTCTCTGTATTCAGGTATAAATATTTATTAAATGGAGAAACAGAACAGAAGAGGCTGTTTGTGTTCACTATCTCAGCCCCCAGATGATTTGCTTTGTTCATGTGTTATGGATTTTGCTCGATAATTCGGATTTGTTAACATAACTTTAAAATCATGGTAGCAGTACAGAACAGGAGGCTTTGCTTTGTGTTTTCCCCATTGAAAAATCAGAACAAAATAGTAACTCTTGGGCTGATTTGAGATTCAGTTTCTAAAATTTGCCTCGCTCATACAAACACACAAGTGCCTTGTTTGCTATGGTCGTTGTGGGATGTTCAGACTTCCTGGCTTAACCAGTGAAATGTTTTGAACATCAACCACCAATGCGTGATTTTCTGTGATTTGTCTCAATTTTCACACTTTTCTGTGCCTTGCGAGCAAATGTCTCACTTCTCTGGCTTTGTTTCATTGCTTACGGTACAAGTGGGCAAACAAAACAAAGCTTTAGCAAGAATCCACATTTGTATGTGGCAACGTTTTCAAATGTGGGCATTGTGGAAAAGTTTTCCTCCACTACCAACACTTTTTCTAGTGTAATCCCACATGGTTCACTGGCCTGGTGGTTTTGAGTCTAACTTTAATCACCCAGTATTAATCTTAATTAATCAATTAATTTTGAATCCTATTTACTTTTAAAAATATTTAATTTAACCCCTTACATAAATGTTCTCTATGTGTCGTAAAATTTTGGTTCTGACTGAGACTGTTGGTTCTGTAATTTGATTAGTTATAGTAGGCAGGCATTACAAATGAATTATCACCACAGCTGGACCCATGAAAAAGAGATAGCTAACGCCAGCTAGACCTTTGTATAATGTGGGACGGACACAATGCTGAGTGAGTAGGAGCTGCCAGTGACTCAGCAAACTGTAATTTCTAATTAATTAACCTTATTTTAAAAACATTATGCATACCAATTGCTTTAAAACAACTCAGTAGCCTATAGGTAATAGGTCTGAAACTGAACTGAAAAAACTGTATATAGAAGAAATACTTACTTACTTACTTCATGTACTCTTTACTCAGTATAGATGTAAAAGTAATGTGGGGAATTAGTCTTAACATAGTAAGCTAGGCAACTTGCTTCCACTCTCAGAGCAGATGCTAGTTAGCCTAGCTTGCTAGCCTCCACTTTCTGAATGGATTACAAACATAATATAGCAGCCACATAACCAACACTATGTGGACTAAAAAGAAAAAGAATGCCTTATATCTGTGTTTGTTGTCTTTTAGTATAACTCTATGCTGTTTCTACAAATGTGTCCAAAAACAGATGCATCTTTTAAAATATGCACAATAGCTGCAGCATCATTATAGTTGAAAGTAAGTGAAGAGAGGTCAAATATCAATTTAAAAAAAATAACCTTCACAGTTTAGTGTTAACTTCTGAAGACCATTAACGACTGCAGTACAAAGAATGTCGGGAAGAGTGACAAGCCAAACTGAGATAATAAAGACATTTTCAAACTCAGTTATGGAGAGGGGGCTTTGTACATGGCAGTGCATTTATGACCGAGTACACACTGGGCACATGTTTTCTATTTCCAGTGCTGTGCAACCTGTCTTGTTTCTTACCAAGTCATGTAGACTGTTATTCCACAATCTAGCATTTCTTGCTCCTGTGGCAAAACAAACTGGAGCGACGGATGTGAGTGGAACGTAGATAGAGGAACAAGAGAAAGAGGGGGAAAAAACGCTGAGAATTTCCTGAAATGATCCTGTACGCTTTCTGCACATGATTCCAGTGATTAATGGGCAGGGAGCACAGTGATTTGGTGTAATCGAGGTGGCAGGGAACGGTGCTATATACATCCAAATTGAGATTAATGGAGAGTACTGTATGTACGTTGCTGAAAAGGTGCCCTGCACTACCTCATAGAGTGGGCGAACCGCTTGCCAAGATTCTGTATGAAATTAAGTCATGTTAATATGTCTAAATGTTGTATTTCAAGATGTATTGTCGACGCCAGCACACCATTCATCAGCAAGTGAAATATTTGAATTTTACTCTTTTATTTTCACATTTGTCTGAATATATTGTGGCCACTTCTCTCATTTACTTGAGTAAGTTGAAGTCCTTTAGACTCCCACGTTTGTTTTTTAAATTTATTCTCATCTATAACCTAAACAGTATTTCTAAATGGTCCATTTCACAGATAGATGTTTGTACATTTTTCTCTTATCCACCATGTATTTGCTTAATCTTTTAAAAACTATGGGAAGCTGAAGATGAATGAATCAAATTATTGACCTCTGACTGCAAGGGAAGCTGCTGTATAAGGGAGTGAGGCAGACACACAATTTTTCCTTATCACTGTCTGTGTTTGTGTTGATAGCACTCTGCTGAGGTCAAGAAATACATCACTAAATTCTAAATAACACTAAATAAATCAGACCAAAATTTACGACCCAGTGGGTTTACTTTTGTCATATCAGTCAGTCCCAGGTGTCAGGCATTCATCACAATGAATGTCACAGTATCACACGCACACAAAACTTTCAACGCAGCGAGTGGTCATAACACAGGAATGCAAAACCAAACGAAAAAGAGGAATTCTGGGAACAAAAGGGAAAACAAGCCAACAAAGCAATAAACTGTAAATCAAGAGTGTGTTCTGACCACTGGATGATGGATGCTGGCTGCAGTGTTTGTGTTTACTAGGGTATCGAATGTTGTTTATGAGCGAGATGAGATCAGAGCACGGGGGTTACCATGGGAGCAGACAAACCATCCGGGGGTCGTGTGACGGAGGCCTGGGGCACTCTGTCATCACCAAGTGGAGCTCTCTGCTTTGATTTCCTTTATTAACTCCCTTATGTTTGCCTCTGTGTCTGTGTGCATGTGTGCATGTGTTGGTCGAGGGCCGATTCACTTCACGGGTGCTTGCGTCCTCGATGATTAATTCAACAGTGGAATGTTATCCATAAAAGTTGAGTGACATGTTAGAGCGTTGTTATGTTTTTTAAGCCTAGTCGCAGCCCTTCTGGTTTCTTTAATCACACATTAAGTGTGTGACGGAGTGCAGAGCAGGCCACTCATGACACATACTGCAGACACACAGTACACTGTGCGCTGTGGTTAGTACAATACAAGGGCCAAAGACTTTAACAAGCTCAGTATTGCTGTTTTTGAGTTTGTGCGTTCGTGTTGCCTGGTGCTGAAGGCCGGATCACACCAGACTTTGAAACAATTAGCTGATATGAATTACTTTCAAGGAAATTTCCACAAAAAAAAATCTAATTTCAAACCTTCTTGACAGTCCTGACCAAAATAGAGGAAGCTATTATATCAGTTGTGTTGCATCATCCAGTTTTACTGTATATAAACCTACACTGCATGAGACTAACTTTCCTTTTTGTATCCATTTTCCATGAACAATAGTAGACACAACCAATGGTAGCTACTGCACGAGTTGCATTTAGAAAGAAAATGAGTTTGCTCCTGAAAAGCTCAACAGGTGAGGGTTCTTGTGTGGACTGGGATAATGGAAATTTTGATTTCTAATCAGACGAATATGGGGAAGGAGTCCAGGCCCCAGTAAGTAATTTTAATTCAGAAATGAACTGAATGTAACCATCTACTGTATGTGTCAGTCACAGTGCCAAAAGACTGTGGGAAAATGTGAGATTGAAGCTCAGTGAACAGGAGAGCTGCCAAAGGTTGTGTCAGCAAATATAAATAAATCTGAAACTTTTTCTGTTATAGTAACTAATTATTAACTAACTAAATAAGTATCTTACACCATGATTATGTAGTTAACTTAATTACCTTAAGAGAGGCTAGCAAGGCTATTTTCCACAATTATAAATTATATGGTATCGAATGAAAGCAGAACATCTTCTTTTCCTATTTTCTTCTATGTATTAATATCTTTACTTTCTGCTTTTCGCCAGCTACAAAATTTGTATCAAAAAGCTTCGACACTATGACTCCACCTGTTGGGTTGCATCTCAACCGAAAGATCCCTTTTGCTTCCAGAACAGTTTGCCTCTCAGATGTTTGTATAACTAAATGTCCAATCTGCTGTTTGCGCCTGAGTGCAGACAGGATATTATGATAGGCCCACTTTCACAAACAGGAAGCATTTTAACCCAAGCGACAGTGCAGTTTATTTTGATTATGATTTGTTTAGGCCTGCACAACATTCCCCCCCAACAGTATTGTATGCAAATGTGTGATTTATTTTGATACACTTGCTTGCTTCTCCAAGTGATGAAATATAAATGCTGGATCCATTTAATGTGATGAAAGCTCTTTTTTTACCCAGTTTCTTTATCAGATGATGTTTGGGTTAAGTTGATACTGAATATGGAAACGTCCATTGTTTTGCCTTGTCAGTCAAGCCAGAGTGGAAATTAACACTGTTGGCTGTGCTTTTATCTCATGAAAACATGTATTTAAAATGTAATATTACGATGAAATTTTGACATTAAAATGTTGACCGTGATACAGTGCAGTTCACTGCTGAAAAACAATCTTTGAAAAATATTTGTTCTTACAAAGTGAGACAAAGCGACTTTTTGTACGACACTATATTACTCCGTCTTTCTTTGTGTCATATCAGTGCAGTTTTATACTCAACTCCCTAATTACTTAATTTCATGCTATTACACCCATGCATTTTGTCCATGTGCACGTTTGTGTTTCTGCTCTGCTTTGCACCATTGCAGCAAAATTGATTTCCTCAAATTGTCTCATCACACAGTGAGAGCAGGAAGCAGGAAGTGCTTGTTGCCATGGTGCAGCGTGAATGGTATGTTCTGACAAACATTGCCCAGTGACACTTGGCAAAGAGAGTTGTTTCTGTCTGGGCCGCCCTGCGAATGTGCAGACGCGCGTGCATGTGTCCGCGTCTGTGCTACTTTTCCTGCCCCCTTAATGCGTCGCTTCCTCCATCTATTTGTCTTCTCACAGACAGGCGGCTGACTTTGCACTGGGGGCTCATGGGAGATAAGCTTCAGAGGCCTCATAAAGCACTCTCCTCATTGACCAGGTCATCTAGCTCAGATGTTTTCAAAACCTCTCTAGACCTCTATACATCACCAAACATAATTCTAGCTAAAATTAAATGAATATGGGATAAATTACAGGAATAAATAAAATTGAACACATTTCTGGCTGGGGAAAGCATCATAATTGATGCCAAATCAGTAGTAAGGACTTGAGCCTGAACTTTTAAGACTGTCAAGAGAGATCTGTAATCTACAGCATTACACATCTAACTGGAGCTGGGTGGTGGAGGAGGCTGCTGTGGGGGGTTACAGGCGCACCAGGGAAGATGGATGAAGTGTGGGGCTCCGACCTCTGCCTCCTCTCCTCCTTATCCCCGAAAGTCACCCTTGACAGAGGCCCTATTTGTCCAATTCACATTAGCTGTTTGTCAAAAAGAAAAAGGAATAATGGGATGAAGGACAGGAGAGAGGCTGTGTGTGTGTGTGAGAGAGTTATGTAACAAAAGCACTTTGATATCTGCACCAATGAGCCTAACATAAAGCGGTAGGCATCCCCAAGAACACATGCAGCAGACTGTCAAAAAGTGCCTTTGATTGCTGTAAGGCTGGCTAGTGTCATGCACCCCAAAGCGGGCATTTGTGAGGTCGACAGTCTAACTACCCACTGGGGAACAGAGACTTTATAACCAACCTGTAATCACCTGTCACCCCACAATCCACAAACTACCTCTGAGGTCACGAAAGCATGTGTGTGGTTTTTAGTCGGAGGCAAAAGGCAGACAGACACATGGGAAAAAAGAAATACTAAAGCTCATTTATCATCTAAGTTACAAGACAAATGCATGGAGAGAATTAGTATTAGCTTGTAATTTCTTGCGAGACAGCAGAGTGCAAAGTAAGTGAGAGTCTCTAAAAGCACTTGGAATGTATAACAAATGTTTTGGGCGCCGTTTTTCAGTGTTTTTACATTCCAGACGTACAGTGATGAGGGTCATTTGTCTTATGTGGTCATTTGTGTGAGTGCCTGCATGCGTGTGTGTGTGTGTGTGTGTGTGCAAATGAATGTGGGCAGAGCACACAGGATGGGAAACAAAGCCATTTTGACCAAGGGATTAGGTATAAATGGGTGTAATGCGAAAGACAGGAAAAACAAAGTGAAGATAGATAAAGTGAGAGGGTGGAGTGAGGCGGAAAAAATTAAAGGAAAATAAATGGGAGGGTAGACAGAGGCAAGAAGAAGTAGGGGAGTGGAATAGGGTGGAAAATAGTGGAAAAAATAAGGAGGGCAGAAGGGAGGGCTGAGGGCCTGAGGGAGTGGCAGCGAGGGTCGTTTGAGTTGGAGCGAGAGGAGAAGGGGCTTTGGGAGGGGAAAGGGAGAGAGGGACACTGTGAAATGTTGAAAAACCTCACAATTGATGGTGTTTGATTTCCACAGTAATTACCATTCCTCTGGCTCCGTGCATTCCCAATCTGGGCCTATCTTATATCCACGCCACATTCCGCAAATGATTAGCTGGCCCACTGCTTCTCCCTGCTGCCCACGGATTGAGTCTGTGAGAAAGACAGTGAGAGTTTTAGTTTATATGTTCCTTTTTGAAACAAAAACAAGGAAAAAGTTGCAAAAAAACATTCAAAACAGTCAAATCTGTAATATACACGGAAGCCCCTCACTTCTTTTATATTCCCACTGCAACCTTCAAACATTTTTAACATCTTTTAGAGAAAAATGCTTATGCTTAATGCATAAGGTGTAGAAACTATCCCCAACAGCGTTGCCGCAGGGTACGTAAGATCCTTGCCCTTGTGTTGCGAAAACGAAAGAAAGGTGAAGGGAAAAGAAAGACAGAAGGAGAACACAAGAGTTGTGCTGCCAAGCTTCTTCAAGCTCCAACAGCAGCCATGCTTAGCTTTGTGAAAAGATCTGGCTCCAGTCGTTTAGAAAATGTCTGCTTCACTTTTCTATGTTGATAATTCTTCACAAAAGGAGAGGTGATGTACAATGCCAGAATACATGCAGCCCATCACAATGAACTGCGGCTGGATCACAGACTTGTGCCTCTCCTGGTGCTGCAGCCTGGTGTACATTGGTGTACTGAATGCGTGTTTGTGTCCACGAGCTCTTCTCGTGTCTGCTTGTGGTATTTGTGTGCTTGTGTTTGTGTGTTTGGCCGCGTAATTTACAGTTAGTGTGTGAGAGATTTAATGCTGCCACATGCAGAGGGGCAGACTGTATATCAGCCGGCCCCATAGACTCCAGAGCACCTGGAGGTCTCGGTGGTCCAGCCGCTATCCCATCAGCCTCGCCATCAATCACTGTCCAGTTACACAGTGGGAGGCTTCGCTGCATGTCCCCAAAGCCTGCAAAGCAATAAAGTCGCCCTCATATTTTCCAATATTGCACAAAGAAGCATGTGAACGGCCACATACTGTAAGTGGTAAAGCTTATGTGCACTGAGCAGAGTGAGGCTATTAAACAGACATAAAGACATACATACATACTGTATATGCAGACACTAATGAAAACTTGCATCTCACATGGATATATCAACCAGGTGCAAACAGCATGACCTTCTCAGATGACGTATGACGTATGTTCTACACCCAGGGGTGATTCTACCCCATTGCGGTGTTGAAGGGTATTTACTTATTTATTTATCGTCTAAGACTAGTGCGTCTTGGATTACAGGTCCATTCTGAGTGTGTGGCGAACATGTGGGCTAACTTTGTCTAAAAACAAAACAAAGCAAAAAACGTTGTTGTGGAGTAGTAGAATTTCTGGCTTCAATGATGATAAGATTTAAAAAAAAAATCTTTTAAGTGCAAAGAAGTTATTAAGCTGGGCTGAGTTAGCGTATCGATAAAAGCTCTAAAAACACCTTTAACTCTCAATAAGTTGTATCCTTAATCAAACATTGCAAAGCTTTTAACGTTGTTTGTAAGCCCAAATTGCTGCATTGCTGCAATGCCTCTTATTTCATTAAGACCCTGTTACACTTTGGGTTTTTTTTATCTTGTGAAATAACATTGAAGGCTTAGCACAGTTGTTAGCATTGTCTCCTCACAGCAGGAGGGCCATCAATTCAAATCCACCGACTGGCTGAATTGATGGATGGAAATAAAAATAGATGGGTGGGGTGTGTGGACCTCAACTTAAAGGTACCCTGTGGAGTGTCTGACCACCAGTAGCGCCATGGAGCAATGTTTTTTAAAAGTGAATGCTTGTTTTGTTTCTAATGAGCACACACACACACATACAAAACGACTCAAGCATTTGTTTTCATCAAGTGTGATGAGAATATATATTTACTTTTCCCAGATATTTGAGCATTTTTTTGTAGTTCGGAACTAAAACCAGGCAAGGAGTTTGACAGAATAGTTGCTACAGTCTCCATAGTATTTCAGCTTACAATTTGACAGTGTTATTCAGTATTTTCCTTTTGCCAAAACTTAACAAATCATTGTGGTAGGAAAATATTTTGCTTTGTTTGTCCTTGAAAGAAAAGCCATGTGAATTTCTGCATTAAATAACAATGGAAACACATTTCATGAATAAGTAATGGCACACCATTTATAGCAAAGTGTTTCCTGATGCAGCTAAGTTCGTTTTATCCTTTCTATTTTCTTTGCCAGTCAAAGCACACCTAACTCACATTACATTGTTTTGTTACATGTTTATGTAAGATTGTCTGTACAGCTGGATGGAAACATGATTATAGATTATTTCTACCAAGCACCTTTAAACATTTCTGCAGTGGCTTTTGTGTTGTTGATCATTTCTGAACCAAAAAATTGGCCAAATATGTTTATTTTACTTAAACGAATTGCACAATAGAACTTTCTTCAATGTGTTTAAACAGGCCCAGTTAAACCCATAGCTGTGGATTCCTGTATAAATGGGAAATGACGGATGAAAGAGATGGGGTTGCTGCTGTTGGAGGACTCTTGGGCAGATTATCAACATTTCTTCTCCCTGAGACATTGAATATTTGGAGAAGTGACAGTTGTGTATTTGGGTAAGGATGAGAAAATTTGTTTAAGCCAAAATAGAGGAGGGAAAATGAAAGTGAGAAAACAAACACTGAATTCAGTTGCACACTGTAGTTGTGCAATGATTGCAAATATAAAATACATTTTCCCTCTCTCTGTCGTTCAAGGACAAGCTTGCGTTTCCCCCTGCCTCTTTCTTTTATTCCTCTTTTATAATCTTTTCTTCAACCCCGCAAAGCGAGTGTTTTTTCCACCTCCTCTCTGGGGAGCTAGGATAAATATTTAGTATTTCCCTGTTCCAAGCTGGTGTCCCACTGTATCACATGGTTTTCCCCCCACAAGTGGTCACAGGTGTGTAGCCACGCTTTGGAAACATTTTTCCTCTACGAGGTTTGATCGATATATCCGGAAGAAGCTCGGAGCGATGCCACAGTCTGGGATTGCACAGGATTTGGGAATTATTCGCTGATGGGTTGCAAAGGGTCTGGTGAAACGCTCCTCAGCAACAGGCTTTGATCAGGCATGCTGGGAGAGGACAGGATCAGCACTGTCCATATATGTTTTGACTGGTCCAAGTGAAAAAAGGTTGGCATGGAGTGTTAGAACTGGCACAGCAAAGGAGAAAGTGTAAAACTGCATTTATCTGAGGAAGGTATGACTGCCTTAAAGGGACATTTAAGTCTCATTCATGCTGGGTTTTTATTTTCATAGTTTTGGCCACCATTTTTGTCCAAATTAATAACATTGTACTCACCAAGTTACTTGCTAAGAAACAAAGAGACAAATTAAAAAAAAAAAACAGATGGGGCGAGAAACACAAACGGTCAAATGAAAAAGGCAGGTTTCCTCAGGTTAGCCAAACTTATTTAAAAAAGGGAACAAAACCAGACAGTAGAATTATTACACAAACTGTCCATTGTAAACATCAATTGCAGTTTACTGTTTAGTTACTTACTGTACTTGCAGTAGTTTTATTGAAATTACAGCAGAGTTTTAAGGCAGGCGGGTGTCTCAAAACCTGGGAATGTAAAACTGAAAATATCTGCATAGCTGGATACCACGAAAATATGTCTTTTAGTAATTTGGGTGACACAAGCCTTTACTTAGTGTATAACAAGGAATCTTCATTACAAGGTTTGCAAACAAAATCTTGGTTGCGTTTTGTGGTATAGAAGGGGTTTCTATATATTCCGGATAAATAGGCTCTACTACTGAGATCCACTGTATGTCCTTACTCACAAACATGAAACAAATTGGCTAAAATTCTCTGTCTCACTAGCGGTTCCCTTAGGAAAGGAACTAGACAATGATGAAGCAAAAAACCCTCTCTTTTCTAGACAAATGAAGGCCGATGAATACGTTTATTTTATCAGACAGACGCTGCATTCTTCTGTCTTTCTTTACACCTGTCTATTCACCTCATAATCCTATCTTTTACAAAAACTATCCATCATAGTCTTTCAGCTTTCTTTCGTCTATTGTGAACTATGGCAAAAATGTGCCTGTGTGTTCCCTTTTTAGGAACTGGAAGGAATGCTCCCATCACTCGCTCCCTCCTCTTTCTTTCCACCTCCTTTCATTTACAAAAGAATCAGCAGTGACGAGTTGCATGTCTAGACTTCTGTGCAGAGATAGTAGTCAAAATAAATCCAGGGGAGATGCACTGGAATAGACCAAGTGGAAAGGTACGGTGCTGATTGACTATGAATTGCTCTGTTGTGAAAGAAATGGGCAGTGAGGCAGCTGGAATTGTTGGCATTGTTGACAGCATGGCCAGACCTCAGGGGATTCTGGGAAGATAAAAAAATTCCCCAAGCCACCATTCATCTGTTTGCTTTTTCTCTGCCAAATAATGTCGTCATCTAAACTGGACCTGTCATCCCCCCATGACTGGACTGGTTAAGCAATGATGTGCAACTGACTTCTTTGTTATTTTTCTGTTTCCCATCAGGCCAGGAAAACAGTGGCCTGAACTGCTTAAAAGAGAGAATTAAAATAAAAAAAATAAAGAATGAGAAAACATAAGAGTCAGGGAGAGGACTTTAGATGAAAAGGATTCACATGCATGCTATCTGTTCATTTATTTAGCTCAGTCAAGGAAACAGAGAGGGAAAGCTGTCCAGGGAGCAATGTGTGTATTTGTTTTAACTGCCAGGTCAAATACAGGCCAAGGGTCAGATGTATTTTAGTAGCTTCAGGCTGTTCTCACTGAAGTAGGAGAGAGATTTGAGCGGGGTATAACAGCACCTCCAGTGATCTTTTATTGCTGGATCCTTCGCCAAAATGTTCGACCTGCAGCCTTCAATCAGGGACTCTCATAGGTAGTCCAGAGGACACAGAGATGGAGAGAGGAGGGGGAGATTGAGAGGGTCAGTCGAAGTGTGCAACTTTCCACAGCTGTATCCTGTTCTAAAGTTATATCAATAAAGATGCAATGTTCACCCTCATGCTGATATACTGTATGTACAGTAACTGCCCTTCCTATCTGAGTTACATTAAGTGTAATCCTCCACTGCGCTTTGAGCAAGATGCTATCAATGGCAACAAATTCCAGTCTCACCCCCTGCACTCTCTGATCCAATCTTAGCAATTCCTCCACATTTTCGGCATTCTTTGCCC
This sequence comes from Morone saxatilis, assembly GCF_004916995.1. Taxonomy (NCBI): domain Eukaryota; kingdom Metazoa; phylum Chordata; class Actinopteri; family Moronidae; genus Morone; species Morone saxatilis. The sequence continues at coordinate 15,072,499 of NW_023340268.1, forward strand.
ACACTGGCATACCTCATGAAACTTGTCCCTTTGACACAGACAGTGAGGGGAAAAGCCAAAGAGCGGTCACCCAAAGTTGGGAAAGACAAGCATAATATTCAACAGAAGCAGACTGTCTGAACGTTACAACATAATGGCGTGTTAAAACACAGGTTATACTAGACCCCTGATGTGCAGGCTCAGACGTATAAGCCACAGACCTCAAATAAAAAGTATAAAAATATGGACATTGTTTCAAAATGATCTAATGCCTAGCATGTAATTTTCTGCCTCTGAGCAGGCAGGTATTTGCCATAGAAAGGTTCACAGCTTTTATAAGCTATAAGGGCCTATAAAATGTGGCCTGAGTTGTATTATACCTCCTGAGTGGATACACCTGGCTAGGCATTTGCATGTGTGCATGCCAGTGTGTGAGATGCGCATAGTACAGTTAATATGCTTTTTGCATTTCTTCATTTTGGTTGTGTTTGAGCTGCTGGTTGTATGGCTAATTCAAAGATGCGGTGTCAGTTTAGTCTCAGTTTTGACATTTTGACATTAAAACTAATCACCTCTTACTGAGACCAGGCTCCTAGCCACACTTCATTAAAAGAGCATTAAAGCAATAGCTAGTCAAAACTTCACAGAAGTTCACAGGACTCTGTACTTCCAACCCTTTTCAATGGTGCAATGTTAAAAGCTCCTAAAGGATAAAATGTCACATCTTTTCCAAAAATTTCACTTAAAGTCACACAATTGCAGGTCACATGGCATGATTGGACCCAAAATTATTTCTTCCAGTCCCTCATTCCCACACAGTCATTATGAAAAAGCATCCCAAACACAAAATCCCACCTTCATAGAACTTGGAACTTGGATTTATAGTCACAAGATAACAAGTGGTTGCATATGGGGAGAGATTGTTACCCCTGTCTGTGTTAAAATGGTCTTTGGGGTTGGAAGCGAATGACCTTTATCTATTTTCACCAATAACTGACCCTGTGATCAATGACTTTGACCAAGATCAGAAAATATACCTTTAAACAACTTTCCTTAGAATAACTGGGACGCCATCTTGAAACTTAACTCCTCTTAATAATATGAATCCAACCCTAAAAGTATGTTCTTGGTATGAAATTGTCAAAATAACCCACTTACTAATGATTGTTGACTGTCAAACGCTGCTGAACCAATTCTAAGTATCTTCAAGGGAAAATTATTTTTATATTTCCAAGAAGTTGATAAAACATAAAATGAAATTAACAAGGGTTTCCAGCGGTCTACTTTAACTAAACTAAACAGCCCTCTAAATGACCTACCAACTTTTGACTCCCAAGACTATCAGGTCCACCCAAACTCTTTCTTATCTCCTACAGAGATTACCTGTTTCTGAGGTTGAGGTGGTGATATGTGTGTCAGTAAAATCTGACATGCTTGGAAATGTTTTCTCTCGCTTTCCCAAGAGCTGCAGTTTGATGAGCTTCCAGCTCCTTCTCATGTTCAGAGGCAGTGATACACTGTAATGGCGAATGTTTTCATTCAGGATTGGCCTTTTGCAGCGACCTGACAAGCATGAAAATAAGGATAGGATTGGGAGTTTTATTTTGGACTCTGATTTTTAAATGTAATTTGAAGATATATTGTTGTTCCACTTTTCTAATGAAAGACATGTACGGAAAGAGGAAGGAGGATGTATGATGAGAATCCCATTTTCCTTTATTGGGACTTGGCTTCCGAAGGATCAACAATGCTGCTTTTGGAGTCTTTTGCATTATGTTGAGTTCAAGTCGGTTTCTGGCTGATCCGGACAAGCTCCACTGTCACACATATGACTTTTATTTTCTTCTGAGAAAGGGAACTCGCCCAACGCGCAGAATAACACCTAAACCAATGCGTCTTTGGCAATGAGACTGTTTCCTGTTATACTCAAATTCAATGATGATGGCTTTTTCTCACCTTGCAAAGCCTGACAGTGGGAAGTGCTTTGCAGTGTGTCATGTGCAAATAGTGTTTTTTTTCATCCCTGAAAAGACATGACGAGATCTAAGCAGAGGACCTACACCACAACAAAGAATCAAGCCCGAAACTGTGGGCTTCTAACTCAAATTATGTTGTCAAATGTCCTCTGTATGGCTTTTGATCAGGGCCATTAGGTTATACTTTCAGCTCCTCTTTTTGCAAATTCCAGTTGTGTGACTCTACCCACGGTGTCTCCTTTAATATTTCCATGCACACACTCTCTCTGAAACACACTTAGTCGATTAAAGAAACGTTAGCAGACACATTTGGTTTTAAATTTTCATCAGTTTTGTCTTGCTTTTATTTATTTTACTGCTAATCAGAACTGATCCATAAATCACACATAGAGGAAAATCTTGCTACTTTGGTGTGAAATGGTGCCTGAAGCCTGTGTAGCTTTGGTGACACACATCCAAATAAACAAGCCATGTTTTTCGGCACATCTTCATCATGAACACTTGACGTCTTCTTTGTGATTTCACCTCATGGGAACCCACGAAACACCTGGAACATTCCTTTAGAAACTATGCATACACAGAAGACATGAAGAAAATATGAAGGTAAATGTAAGTTCCTGCTGCAGCTGCAGGCTGTTTCTACTGCTGAAATACTGCACAGTTCCTTGTGTTCCACCCACCTTGTCTTTCCTCATGTAACCATACACCAATCCTTCTAATGAGCTGGCTGAAGACGGAATGATGGGATGGAAGCTGTTCGAGAAAAATCAGTTTTGAAGCAGCATAAACTTGAGTGGGGCATTCCCTATTTTGACTCACATGATACATAATGGCTCTTTTGGCTCTATGTTTTAGTGGGATTCATTCATTTTCATTTTTAGGTTTGCAGTTGGGTTCTTTTAGTTATGGACTTTATGTGTTCTTCTGCATGTGGCTCGACACAAATTTAGGAATGTCTCTGTTCGTGTGTGGTCCATCCAAAGCACAACATGTGGCCGTGGTTTCAAAAGTGGATTATTTCAGTTGTTCAAAAATCAGAAAATGTCTTCATCCCCCCTCTCCTTGTCACCTCTGCAGAAAACAAATGGAGTCTAATGGCATTCTTTGAATTCTTGGTACTCAGAGCCGCTGTTTCCGTATTTCACGGATCTGAATGGTGTGGCCCAGGCAGTCTGGAATTCCTGGCTGGGAGATCAGAGGCCTTGATTTATCAGGATGTACTCTCTGTAAGGTGTGTGCAAGGTAAGGGAGACTCAGATAACACTACACGCACACCTGCACATACACAATTAAGTGAAGCTCCATTACACAAGTGTAAAGCAGAGCAAAGCCGCTGTCACTGATTCAGGAATTGTCAGGCTTTTTTGGCATCAGTGTGGTCACTAACTGAAAAGCATTTGGCAAGATTTGTAATTACATGTGCACACCTCAAGTGTCTTGTTTACCAGGTGTTGTCATTAATTGACACCGGTTGTCTTTCCTCACCCATGCAGGTGTTGCCCCAACAACCTAGAACCTAAATACTTTGGGAAAATTATGTCAATCTTGACACTACTGCTGAATTTTAAGTGACCTCTAGTGTTCTTCTCTTCCCAAGTCATCTAAACAGTTGCAGGTGAGGAAAAACGCCCACTGCTCAAGAACATGACATATCCACATGGCATTAGAGGCCTGCATCTCTGACTCCGTGTACTGTATGGAGCAGTAGCCTGTGCATGTGTCCCACTTGCTTACTGCACTTGCTTACTGGCATCAAACCAAAGACCACTTTCAGAAAGAAAAATGCTGCCCTCTCATTCATTTGAGTGGGACCAACGCAGACAACTCTGGATTTCCAGCAAAAACTTTGTACTTTGTAATGCCATATTTCTATCGTTTACCTGATAATATTGCAAAGATAGATCAAATAGATTGTTGCCTTGATAACTTAGCAGAGATGTAAACCTTTTAAGATTATTAACCAGTGTGCTAAATTCTGGGGTCTAATGCAGGGGATCAACGGGCCACAAAGGGCTGCGAAGCACCCGAAGCACTGCCCGCTTTCTTTTTGTGCCCATGTTCACTAATTAGGTTAAGGTTTCACACTATGGAGCTCCTCAATTGGCTTGTGTTCACTATTTGTTCTATTTTCTCCATGAGCCGCGAGCCGTGAACCTTCAAACTCATGGATCTATTACTCAAACAGGACTAGATTGTATTTCTCAGTGGTGCAACCCTGGTATTGTCAACTCAGAGCTGAAAAAACCTCATATATGGTGATGGAGAGACATAAACCTGTCAATAACAACTGTGTGTTTAGATGTGTCTGTGCATTAGGTATAAGTTGCTATTTGCCATGAGTTTCTACCATAACTGTCTTATTCTAGTTTTTCTACTTACTCTATAACACTTAAGTGATGGTCTAACATATCCTTCTCTTCACATAGCTGGTTGCTTCATTGCAACACTGTGGCCTTTGTGGATTTACAGTAGAATTTTGTTCAGGTGTAAGTATTGGTCCACCCAAAAATACAGCACATGAGCCAATTACTGTGGTTATAATCTGCTTGAGAACAAATTACCTAACATGTTACAAAATACTGATAAAAATAATCATGCCTTCAGGCCTTTGACTGGCCATTTTACTCTGTACTATAGATCGATTCATAAACATACAGTATATGCAGGGTAACGACATGTGATTTTAGCTGATTATTTCTTTAGATTAGTTCTGCCAGATGAAGTTAATTTGAGGTAAGTGCTTCCAGAAGCATGCTCGCTTTGAGATGTATGTTCAAAGGCTCGATCTCGAATTAGGTAATAGTGCCACATTTTGTGCCAAGATCGCCCAACTAATGATGATTTCTTTATGTGAGTGTGGGTAGTTTCCAACTGACAGACGGACCATGTGAAGATTAGTTTACACACTGTCACACGTTTCATTGCTTTATATCAAAAGTGTGTATCTTTTGAAAACATTAAAGAGTGTTTGGGAAATTAAGCTCTGACAGAAAGAGATGTCAGGAATAGAATTAAGAGATTGTAAATTGGAGATTAAGCTTTTTGCAATGTTAGTGAACTACGAGTGCAACCAAAGGATACAGGGACCCCAATTTAGCTCATGGCCCGAATAAGCACCTGGCCTCTCCCGTGTGAGACCCATTTCACTGAAGAAATGCTTTCAGTATTGTCTTGGCAATTTGGTGAGGAGGGCATGTCAGAAAACTCTCGTTGCAGTGCAAATGGCAAACTATTCATTTAGACCAGGCCAGCTTGGATATGTGTCCCCACAGGGCGAATACAATCAACACAGTTATGATGCTGGGGGCAAAATTAATCACCAAGTTTTCCATACAGGAAGTCTTTTCATTCACCAGTCATGAGGTAAATGTTGAAAAGGTTCTGGCTGGATATTTTGGGAAAGAACAAGCTCTTAACCTTTGAGGTTTGACGTAGAAGAAAATGATGAGGGTAGCAACTGCGTGCTTTACAGAGCTGTTATTTTGAAAAACAGTAACATTAGGGAGAAGTGGCTTGAGCTTAGAGTCATAAGTGGTGTCTGCAAAAATTTGCTTGAGTTTGCTCTTACTGTCAATGACAGCTTTGACTGTTGAAAACATGCCCTGTTCGACAGTTTCATCATGGTTAGTGTTTGTTTTTCTGCCTCCAGAGTAAAAGCCATGTAGGAGTAGAGTGCTGAGTCATGGCTTTGAGGTGGCTGAAGCTCTGTAAAAATCCCCTGTTCACCTGTGGCAACTGGGTCCCAGACCTAGCACTTTTACTCAATCACAACCAGCTGTCCACATGTCTGGAAGCACCTACTAAGCCACAAAAGTTTGTTAAAATAAAGAGTGAACCTGCTTTAAAAGCCCCAGATGTATAGTGGCTTGCTGTTTATGCTGAGGACTGGAGCCACTCCTGAAACACCTGCAGCTTTCAGGAGAGAGTGCTCCTCTGAGGCCTTTTAGTATGGTCTTAGATGGTGCCCCTTTGCACATTTAAGTGGCTGTAAAGAAAAGTGTATAAAATGTAAGTCTTTTGTTGAAAGATTAAGTTTTATCAATCTAACAAATTCTAGCCTTTTTTATCCATGCGGATGAAATTGGCGAGGTTGAAGCCATTGCTTTATGTTGGAGAACAGCCTGATTAACAGCATCATTTCATTAACTTCTCTTGTAGTTGCCTTAAAACAAAACAGTTTTAGTCCTTTTCAGCATGAGCCCAAACACTTCCCGGTTGAGCTGCACTCCAATGTGTGTTTCTATTGCAACCGCCGGGCCAGCACAAATAAATATATGTATTTACTGGATACACAAACAGACACATCATCACATTATTTAAACTGACTGAATAAATCAAAAGGAGGCAGTGGCCATTTTATACCGAATAGCTTCTATGAACTATAGCATACCCGCTAATAGGGTTGAGGCTACAGTAGGAAGCCCTGATGTGTGTTGATGCTGGCAGTGGCGTACTTTAACATGTTGCCTTGCATTTTTGAGTTTACCAAAGTTAAATTTTACTCTTTTCTTTAGTGGAGCTAACGTGGGGAATCCTATACATCACACAGCCAACTAATCAAAATCAAGGATAAAAACTAGTGCACTAACAAAACCAGTGGGATTGATACAGGGCTCCTGAAAGCATCATACACATACTAAAATAGCAGTGACATGGATTGTGGACTCCACTCCAACATCAAGCGAAGAACAATCAGGGCTTCTGTACTATACATTAATTCATCAGTTTGGAACCTGTTAGCTGGAAATGTTTCTCTTGACCTATAGCCTAGCCAGACTGTTGTCAGTTTCATCTGAGGATTTGTAATAACCACGTGCACTACATGTATGTACAGTGAACCAGCTCTTTAGCTGAGGTCATAGTCATATACTACTCATATAAATGAATTCTAAACAGATTTTTAAATATGGCCACTGGCAAGCCACACACATGCATAAGCACAAGAGAAACCTAAGGTCTCATAGAAATCATGCTAACACACACATACACAGCACACATTATACAAGTTACACTTACTAGCTAACTCAATAATGACCTTTAAAAAGTGTTCTCATTATCTCTAAAGCAAATGGGCATCCCTGCCAGAAAGGTTCAATGAGATTTTGTAAAGTTAAATATACATGTATTTTATGGCCTTCTATTGGATCCACATGCCAGGGGTAATTGAGGGGAGAGCACACTTCTACATGTGTATCCATATGACTTTTTGATTGTTTTAATTACATGTGCATGGCTCTTGTTAAGGCTTCTGACCGTTTATGGTTTCCGGCTGAGTACACAGGTTCAAATATTTTTTCTCCTCATTTAAAGGGAACATTAAAGACCGCCTCTGAGGCCTTGCCGCAGATGGTCCGATTGATTTGCACGCTGAGGACCCCACACTGGAATATTTGTACCCTTTGCCTTTTTTCTCTCCTTTCCTGTCTTGCTCCTTCTCTGTATTTTGTCATTTCTCCTGCCAACCAGCAAAGCTGCGCTCCCTGAAAGCCATAAAACGAGTGTTTTAACAAAAAACACTGGCATGCCTTCGCAGTCCTTCAAAGGGGACTTTTCTGGCATTGGAGACAGCTTAGAGACTCCGCTCATGTCTCGTTGGATGTTCTCAGACACATTCTCAATCAACAAACACAGAAGGGTAGGATATTTGCATGGCAAGCCCAAACATCGCCACAAACTTAAGACACACGACACATGGAGACAAAAGACGAGAGTGACAAGCCATTACAGGAAAAAATAACATCTCATAACTTTGTACCTGAGATGGCCTTGAGAATGAGCGTTCCAAGGGCTCTGACGAGTGCCGCGTTCTGGCGCTGCGGTTCCCAGTAGGTTGCGCGCTCCAATCTCTCTAATGAGAGAACCTTCCAGGCTAGACATTGTGGGCTCTGGCTTCAGCCTTCAGCCCATGCTGTTCTCACCACAAAGAAACAAGCCAAGTTATTCACTGATTCCTCTCTGACATCCCTGGCCAAAATGTCTCCAATCCCATCCTCCTACTGCCACCACTCTTGACTTTCTCTCTACCACTTTCCCTCATCTTTCTCTTTCTGTTCTTTTTCTCTACATTTTTCTCTTATTTTCTCTCCTTAACTGTGGTTGAAGTTGTTGTCATGACTCAGGGAACGCATACTCCTCTATTAACAAGGGTATGAGGCACACAGATAGAAAATGTAAGGGCGCAAATCCTACATGGGCAACACTTAGGCAAACTGACGCACACATTCAAACTCATAGAGGCATGCTGCTGTGCTTGGCATGTTCAGCGAGCCTCCGTGTTTACACAGCATGTGATAGCTCAGGCTAACGGGAGGGAGGAAATAGCATTGACAAAAAGGGTGGCCAGTTCTGAAGGAGGAGGTCCATCTGTGCAAACAACACCTAGTTAGTGGAGTTATTAATTACCGTGGGTCACTGGCCAAACTTTTGGCCCGGCACAAGAACAGGAGCGCATAGGAGGAGAGGGGTGATGTTAAATAACAAAGAGATAGCAGACAGAAGCAGGGGAAGCAGGGGAAGCAGGGGTAGTTGATGATGTTCTCATATTGTCAAATAGCAGCTGCAACAATTGAAAAGTGAAAAGACCTTAGACCTTATTGGGTTATTTTACTTATATAAGAATCTATGTTCATGGGGTCATTTGCACCTTGTTTGCATCACAACAACACACAACGAAGCAAGTTTTTTTTCACATGCCCTTCTCTCCTTCCTCACTTTCTACTCTTAAATTTTAGCGAGTGGGGTCAATGGCTGTTTTTTTACCCCTCTTTTCTGCTTTCAAGAATGTCTGCAATGCTTCCCAGGAATCCTGCCTTGTTGACTTTGGTTTGGGATAAAAGGTACAGCCTCCTCTGTTCTCCATGCTGATCCGAAAGGTGATTAGGCTGGCCTCAACATGAGCCCATCCATAGCCCAGCACACTGGCCCAGACAGATTACCCTACGTTCCTGTGTGCTCCTGTTATTCAGGGGGACCAAGGTGAAGAGATAGATGAGAGGGGAGAAATTAAGAGAAAAATGTTGGTAGCTTGGTGGTGGTAGAGAGGACATATGAAGTTCAGATGCTTATTGAAGTGGTTTATCTGAAGATCATTCTTTTGTGCTTCATGGCTCCTCTCTTAGTAATGCTGGTGATTCTGCCAGATTAAAAAGAAAACCCAGTCCAGCTTCAGATTTGTTCACAGAGTGAACACCTCTTGAGAATCTCTGTGCGTTAAAGGTTCAGTGTGTCATATTTAGGAGGATCTATTGGCATAAATGTAATATAATATTTATATTAAAAAATGTGTCTTGTTTTTTTATTTCCCTCTGCAGTACACCAGTTGATTTTGGAAATTCCTTTTTTGTTCTCTTGCTGCTTTAATATTATTTTCCTCCCTACACTGTGATTACCCTCCCCCAAAAACTACCATCAGGAAGCTGTAAGTAAAACTGGTGTTTTGAAATAAAGACTATTTCCACATGCACCATACTCTGATGCATGGGTGAGAGAAAATCGTGATTGGCTTGCTTGGGCCAGCAATAATATTGTGTTTAATCTAGATATCATTACATGCAAAATGAGCAGGAGAAATTCAAGGGCACCATTGTTTCCCTCGGCCAGTTTTTCAGGGGTCCAATGATGGAGTGTTTCCTTTAGAAACCCAAACCAGGAGAGATGTGGAGGTGCCACTTAAAGTGTTTCAGCAAAATGAAGAGAGAGACCTAGAATCAGAAAGACAGGAAGGAGAGGGTAAGACAGAAAAGGTGAACACATAGAATTGAAACAATTATCAATTGCCCTCGACTCTTTCATACAAATGGTGACAGCATGTATGTGTGTGTTAGTCTACATGACAAGTTAATCAGTACTATTTTTGCCCCATGCTGTTCAGAACTAATGTCAGAATAACTCTGAGCCTAGATTACAGCCTGGCTTAAAGGGAATACTCCAGCCTTTTGGGAAATCCTCTTGCTGGGAATTAGATGAGGTCACTGGGCTAATTAACCAATGGAGAATACTGGCATCTCAAATGCGTTTGCTCTGCCACCAAAAAATTTCACGTAAACTTACGTTATAAATTACCTACAACTAATAAAATCCACAAGTGGTAGTTGTCATTTCAGCCAGCACTTTCAAAAACTGTCAGCAAAAAGTGAGCTTAGGCCTGATTTTTCTCTATTATGGGATTTCAGCTACCAAAGGTCAGGAGAGGGAACGTGAAGTGGAAAACCCACTGCTTCTACTTGGCACTGGTTTGTCCTCATGGATGAAGCACTGGGACAGAGGCAATCCTCTGCTGCCCCGTTTCTCATTGCCTCTATCCAAGAGGACGAATCAGGGCCAAGTGCAGCAGTGGAGAAACAGAAGGAGGAAACAGAGGCAAGGACATCTGTAGGTTCTCCAAATTGAGCCAGAAAGACTGACGAAGACTTGTTGGAGCTTATTAAGGAGGACACATAGCTCCAGAGGAAGACAGAGACGGAAGTAAAGCATGTAGAGGAGAGCAGGGCAAGAGGACCAAATGCCCATTCACCCTTTAGGAAATTAATATTAAACAATTAAAAAGCTATGCACAGATAGATTTTTCTTTTCATTTGTAATAGTTGCAAAATTCAGTATCTAAAGCTGCAGCTGTTACCTCTGTGTATGTGCCAACTCATCAAGAGAGAAATTCTTACAGGATTGTACCATAATTTTTTCCTATTTTGCTGTCAGAAAATATCTGACTTTGGTGATTCCCAGTGGTAGTATCCAAAATGATACCCTGGCAGACAGCGCTGCACAATGTTAACAACACTCCCAAAAACAAAACACAGATCTCACATATTTTCGCTGGGATTGTCTCACTTTTCTACAAACAAGCCATCGATTCAGACAATGGTTTAACAGTAGTCCATACTTGGATACCACTTTAACCTGAAAACTTGTGCATACACCATAGTAGTCGGCTTTCCAGGAGAAGTATCTAATAATGTGAGGCACACAGTCCAAACCATATACTGGTATACTGGTACTTGGTAAAAAGACTAAAAAGAGGCCATTTTTATGTTAAGAGTGGAAACCATGCTAGCACTGGCTCTGGCTCAGCTACCTGTATAAATGACTTGACCCTGATTTTGCCTGTCATACTGGTTCATCAAGAGACTCCAATCTTTACTGACGTCTCCTTGCTTCCAGCTAAATATCTTTCCCTTAAAGCAGTATTGGTTTATTTTTGGCCACTTGGGGGTGGTAAAACACAACAATGACTTATCATACTGTAATTATGACAAACATACTATCAATTACACATCCAGCAGACATGGAGCAACATTATCATTCATTGAAGTTCCATGTTTCTAGCCACCTAGCTAGATCTGTTAGTTAGCTCTGTTTTGGTCTCTACCAGCTCCTGAGGGACATATCTGGTTCTTTAACT
>NW_023340268.1:15083872-15095720 GCF_004916995.1 Morone saxatilis
ACTACTACTTTGCCAGCTTGACATTGTGACATCAACAAACAAACATTAGATGAAAATGATATTTCGGACACCTGAATAGTATTAGAAATATCACATATGCACTTGTTTTAAGGGATGATGTGTTTTCACTTTATGTTGTACTCGTTTACAGTGCAGAAACAGATTTTTTTCTCCAACATGTAATGCATTGCAGAGTCGGCCAACCGTGATTAATCAAACGTTAACCATAGCCTGTTGAACATGCCATTATATCCCTGTTGTTGAGAGAAATTTTAGGTGTTTGTTATAGCAACTGCAAAACAAAACGACACAACAGCCTGTCACATGCACGTAATCCATAATATTTTATCTATGTATTTATTTATGGAAATATAAAACACTTCTTCTCAAGGATTCGAGGCAGAGGATCAGATAAGCCAGAATATTTGCCAACCACCAGAACCTGATCCGCTCGATTTCCACAAGTGATTTACACCCTTATATTACACAGGAAGAAAAAAGATAGGATCAGCTAATGCTCTCGGCCTCCCCATCCCCTTCTTAATAACTCCTCGGAGAGGACAAGAGGAAGAGGAAGGAGGAAGAGGGAGCTCAGAGAGGGTGAGAGTGCCACGGGATGTGATTAGGCTGGACCTCCCGTTTATGATTTCTGTATTACAGACGCTTGGTGCCAGACATTCCCTCCATGGAAGGAATGTCTTCCTAACCAGTTCCATGTGAATGGTTTAGGAGGGAACCACAGCCCACTGGTTGGGTTGAGGGCTCAGCCTTTAAAACACACACCAAGTAAGAAATATGTAGAGGATGGAGGGCAAAAGGCTGGAGACGAGAACAAGAGAATAGACAAATGAGATAAGGTCAGAAAAGTGTGGAGTGATCTAACTTGTTGTATAATACATGTACATATGTACTTCTATGTATATACAGGGTTCAGTCCACTTTGTCCTTAGCTTTTTTCTCACAAACTGCTATCTACTCCAGCTGTTATGGACATAAATTAACGTGGAATGTAGAGTTACACAATATTAAGTGGTATTGGGGATTCGAATAAAGTTCTTGATGTGGCTTTAGGTTTCATACAAAACACAGGCTAATATGTTTTCCAGGATAGCATGACTTCAGCTTTATAAGGCAAAATGTGGAGGAGAAAGAGAGGTTAGCCCCAAGCAAAGAAAAGAAAGGACATTTAAATAAAAATGTGTCGGCTTTTAATAGTCGAGATCATGGAATATTCTGCAGCATCTGTATAAACCGGATCCAAAGGTCATGCGATACATATGCAGATATTTTGTTGGATTTTTCATTATTATGGCCTTCTGTCACAACACTAAAACGTACTCAGACATTAAATGACACCATAAAAGCCCAGCATGCTGTCTGTTTTTCAATGTGAAAATTCCATTGACTGCATTTGTGACAATTTTACTCAATTGAACTGTAATTGTAACACTAACAAATCATTAATATGTTTTTCAAAACGTTCGTGCTCTGCTATTCACATTCTGCTTTCTCTTCCCACGAGAAATTGGCCTGGAGAGAACACAAACCCAACTCCGTCTGTCTGCAAGTTATCTGCGTTTTACAGCCCAAGAGTAGCACGATGTTGGATGCAAAGTGTGAACGTTTGTTTATCCTGGAATTTTTACTGGACTGGATTACTCTCCTGGTGATTTTGGCCACGTGTAACAAAATGATAACAGTGGTTTTGTTGGGGAGGGCTGCAGCCTCTGAGCATGCTGTGCAAGAAATGGCCACAGTTAGCAGCAGGAAAAAGCTTTGCTGAGAAAAACCGTTGTAAAGAACATTTATTTGGCATCTTAAATGAACAATTATGTGCTATAAAATCAACCTCAGATGCAACTTTAGAAGCACTGTTAATAATATATGTAATGTTTGATATTATGTCTAATTATGTGTCTCTTGTATTCCCTCCCTCTTATTTTCTACTTTCTCTCACCCACTCCCTTTGTGTCTTTTCTGAACACACACATACACACATGCCCGACTGACAGAAGTCACGACCTTGTCCTATACAGGCTACTGGCCTTAGCTCCAACAATAATGTTTATTCATCTGTCTCAGGAAAGAAAAGACACGCCTTCCGCTAGCAGCTAGTCAAAGCAGGAAAACTATGAGAGAAAATGTAGATGTCCTGCACATGTCCAAGCTTATGTCTCTTGCACATAAACACACATAGGTGTGTAAACGGACAGACACAGACATGCAGAGAAGACAGCCTGTTGCCCCGGGCCTGCAGCAGGCGGCAGCTATAATCGAGGAAGATGCTAATTGGTTACGTGAGTTGCTGGGCCGCATGTGGAAGATTTGGAGTCATGTTAGGATACTAAAAAAGACTGCGGAGGATAAAGACCTTTTCCATGTCTCAGCTTCAATATGCAGAACTATTGGGCAGTTCTAAAAAACCCGGCTTTACATTGAAGGGTATAAGTTGTTTAATGCTCAGTGCCAACATTTTAATAATTCCTTCTTTCTGCAATAGCTACGAATGGCAGCTATGGTATGACTAAGTTTAGGCGAAGATTGTTTGTATGGCAAATTAACTTGTTGGTTTGGGTTTGTCAACTAAAACACTGGATTAGGGTTACGCAAAGATTGTGGTTACAGTTAATAAAAGCAAACAATAGTCACAGGTCCCTAAGAGAACTGCAGCCCCCTGCATGATGTTTGGATGGACTATACACCCATGCAACACCTAAACCTCCACACCCTCGCTACACAAAGGGGCACACTTCCTCCTGCAATAACACTGAACGTTGCTATTGGACGTAAATTGTGAGGTGCGGAATCATTCAAGGTGAACGTAATTCCTATGGCTACTGGGTTGCATTAAAACATGGCCACATCTCCATTTACTCCCTTTTCTGTCCTCCTCATTTCTCATATAAGAGTTTATGCGACACATCTGTCTCTGACTCTTTATCTATCCATGCATGTCATGCTCTTTATCTAGTAGCACCATGATCCAAGAAGCTGGTTTTGGTCTTAGTTGCCACCTCCATGGGTGGTCCTTGCTGCAGTTTTTCTGCTGTGGTGTTTGTACAGTTCAGAGGTCTTTGTTTTTCTGGCATGTCTCTCCATGCTAACCAAAGCCGGAGGCATGCTGGCTGTTTTCTTTCGCATAGCTACACATCTGCAGGCTTTCGAGGAGAAACTGGGCAAAAAGCAGAAAAACAGAAGGAGGGTGGAGAAGCAGGAAGGCAGAGAAACACGAATGCCTTTTAAAACCGATTTGCCACTTTCTTCCCGTAGGTGTATGTGGGAGTGTTAGCCCCACTCCCCTGACATAAACTGTGGTTTGTTGGCAAAGGCCTGGCACACGTGTTGACAGCTTCATTATTTATACTCCATTTTGACAGCTTGTTTTGTGTAATATACACACGTATTTCCATCCTTGAGCCGCCCTGTCTTCTGAGTTTCACAGGAATAAGTCAACTTAATGAATTTTGTATGAAAAAAATAGTGTTTCCCCAAAGGGTGTGTTATGGATCAAACAGCCACTCGGTCACCAGTGCTTTATGGCTAATTCCCCTCACTCCGAACAAGGTCATATTGTTCCGTATTTATACTCCCAGAATGATCAAACGTGAAAAATGATCCCTTCCGACAGTTAATATTTCTAAATGTCTCTCTGAGAGCCAATTTTGTGTTATTCAAACTGTTCTCCCAGATGCATTTGCTACCCATTCAGGATTTGAAATTCATGATGTGATATCCACAGATTGTGTGTGAACTGAGCTCTGACACAGTGACTACGGTGCAATTTCTCCGTTTCCTTATGTTTGGAGGATGGTGGGTGGTGGGATACGTGGAAACAGCTGTTTAGGGAGGAGGTTCCTGTGAGCGTCAAGGTCAGGACACATTCACGAAGCTAGACAGGAAGCCAGGTGGGACAGGGCACCAATATACTGTATGTGTATGTGAGCGTGTGTGCACTTAGCAGGATGCATGTGTGTATGTGCACGTGCCATTTCACAGACAGAACTACCGACAGCTTCACGGAGGACAGCTTCGCAGTGGGGATATTTGGCTATAACACAAAACAAACAACACTAGAAAGTTCTCCAGGGTCAGCAAGTGGTCAAGTGAGTAAATGAGTTTGTCATAATAGGGCTAAACTTACACTAGCAGGTTTGAGAGGACTGCTGTGACCTTCCAAGGCATTTGCAGTGGGAACACAGAAGCTACTTAGTGTGAACACAGAGGGTAAAGGTCAGGGAAAGGATTGCTGCCACTCGAGAGGTCACAACCCAGGTTGTTGTAGCGCCTGGGAGAGCAAGACCTACAAACATAATACTGCTGGGAGGCTTGTTGTCTCAGTGGGGTGCAACCTGGAATCAAATGTGCTCGTAAAATCGGAATCTTTTTATGTTTCGTTTTAACATTTCTAAATGAACTCAATTGAGGTCTGTACTTGTCTATCTGTGTTTATCTGAGAGGACAACACTACAGTTTGCTTTATTTTTCTCATTCGTCAAATACAGATGCTTTGGGTTTGTGGTTTGAAGATAGTTGATTGTTAAGTCCCATTCCCAGCAACCCAAAGCGTTGGTATTTGACAACCTGGGAATGAGACTCAACAATCAACTATCTTTCTTGGCTCTGATTGGGTGTTTTTGTTCTGTAGCTGTGGTGCTTGCTAGTCAATAGTGGGTAAAAAAATAGAAGACTGCATCCTTCTGCACATTGCTGTTTTCTATTGAAAAGCAAGTAGGAGCACCCTGGTAGCTTACCTGGTGGAGCTGGCACTCGACATACAAAGGCTGAGTCCTAGCTACAGCGGCCTAGGGTTCGAGTCCGAGTCCTTTCTCCCTCATTCCTGTCCATCTTCAGTTGTCCTATCCAATAAAAAAAGCTAACTCTACTATGTATATTGTGCTGCAGTGAGAAAGTTAATATTGTTCCTCAAGATTATGACTGAAATATCTAATTACTTTAGATTTAGAGAGATTATTTTAGATTTTATTGTCCCAATGAAGTCTATCCATTGTACTGACAGAGACCCAGACTGATAAACAGAATTCATTATCAATTTTAACTAAGCTCTTACATCAATGACATTTTGTCTTTCTGTGTATCTGCAACACTCAAGACTTTCCTAATTGGAGAATCACAGAATGCAATTAATTACATTTTGTCACAACGAATTATGCAAGTCACCATAAGAAAACATCTTGTCAACATGTTTGACTTCTCATTAACAATACGATTAAAATCTTATCCCTCAGGTAATGGGCCTGAAGATGTAACTACTGGCACCAACCTTGTTGTTTCTTATATCAAGATGATGAGATAAGTAAGTCATGATTATCAGAGAACTGTTTGCTATCTCAAAAATGACTGAGATCATTAACATGGGATCTAGAGATAAAGGTCCTCAACACATTGTGAGCCAAACTTGCTGCTCTGGGCTGTAGTATATTATAATATATAATAATATATATATCAGTATATTTGACCTTAAATGATAAACATCCTGTTTCAGCAAATTCCTTGCAATTTTTTGAGGGTTAAGACATCCATGAATGAACTTTGCCCATCTTTGGACCACAGTGCCAGCCCCTCATATCTAACTGGGGTGGAGTTTTTGGATGAGCTGCTGAGATCTCTAAACTCAGGCAGTTGACTTTATTTATTCTAACCTGATTGTTTGGGTTTGGGGATTCTGTTGCTCCTGCCGTGAAGGAAATTGCTCTCTTGCCTGCTGGTTCTGAAATGGAAAATGGTTTTAAAAACTGTAACAAAACAAAGCCAAACTTTTCTCTGTCTGTCTTTGTGTCCGCGAAGGATGGTCGTTCTTCTCGTTGACAAGTCTGTCAACGAGAAGAAGAAGAAAAATAGAGTTTTAAATTATTGAATAGCTGGTAGAGTGATGAGCTTATCAGTTGAGTACAGATTTCTGGGTGTGTTGTTTTTACTGTTTGCGTGTGGTTGTCTTAACAGAAGATTGGCAGGATATTGGTTGAGTTAGTGGCCAGGGAACTTGCAAAGTGAGTCTGTCTTTTTATGCACCTTTTGCGACTGTAAATTAAAGACAAAGAGGAATAATGAACTTGGTTTCTAGTGCTCACTAAAAACTCACATTAGCCTCTTAATCTGGTAGCTTGGCTTTAAATCAAAGCGTTGGCGCCCCTTTTTGGATTCCCATTCTGGGTGTTCTGCTCCTGCACGTATATCTCATAACCTTTACTTGTGGTACAGTACGTAAATGCGTGTTTGCGTACTCACACTGCAATGAAAGTTCGCCTGTTTGAGATATAGCAGCACTGTTGCACTCTGGAAACAATTACCAGGCAATAATCTTCACATTCTTTCATCCCACCACCAGCTCAGCTGATTAGGATATCCACTGGTACGCAAGGCTAACCTCAAACACGCTCACACACACTTGTACATTTACTCTTTCTTCCATACAGCACAGTACGGTAGGTGCTCTCACTCCCTCTTTGGTTACTGACCAACCCTCTTCTCTTTCTCCCACACCTGACATCTGATTCCCGACTGATGATTAATGACCCTCGAAGTCTTTCAGCAGGGACCACCCAGAGGCAAAATAACCTGCCACAAATACAGAAGCAGTAAAATACCATTCAGTCGCCACTCTTCTATTTACACATGCTGCAGCATCTTGCATGTGTGTCCGTCCGTGCACTTAGGTGTGCGTGTGCCAGAGCAAGAAAGGTAGACTAGTTACTGTGGAAACACTTAAAAAATGTGCAACCCCTCCTCCTTTGTACTTTAATCATTTGTGCATGTGTGTGTGTGTGTGTGTGTGTGGAAGTTACTCTGCTAACACCTTTCAAAATGCACCATCCTCCTTTTATTCTTTTCTGCAACTCTACCTCAGTGTCTCCCTTTCTTCCTCTCTGTTTTCTCCAGTCCCCTCTTGCTCTTCGGTCCAAGAGACGGAAGAATTACTCCGGCTGTCCTCTAATCTCTCCGGAGAGCTTTTTCCCAGGGTGGAAACACTGCCATCCTTTTTCTCTCCACTGTCCCCCCTTCCCCCTTTTATCAGTGTCAAATGATTACCTGGGGGGAAACTGAGCTCGGCAACAATATGCGTCAGGTTAGCCAGGGGGAGTCCGGCCAAAAACATCTCCTCCTCTACCTGCTCCTTCCATCCATCCAACTCCCCTCCCCTCTCATGCCCTCCCATCACCCCCGCCCACACTCTTCTCCCCTGTGCCAGCCAAGGGCGGTGGCAGAGCCATAAGCCCATCTCAGAGGAATTTCCCTGTTGAAATTTATATCAGTTTCAGAGGCCTCAAGTTTTATCCACAGCGTTTGAAAAAACTGAAACTCTCCCCCGTCTCTAGCATTGAACGCTTGAGCATAGTACTTTCCACTCTTGTCTGCCTGCTGCCTTCTTTAAATCTTTCTCTCTTTCCCTTTCTCTGACTGTCCTCTCCACATCATTTCCTCTTTTTAGTCTGTTTTATTCACTCCTCTCCTGCCTCTCAACTATATATCTCTCTAACTTCAGCTGCACTTTCCCCGTCTCCTTTCCCTTCTTCCCTCGCCACCTTTTTTTTTCCCGCTCTCCTTAACGGCCCTGTGTAGGCACAGCCTGGTGAATGCCAGGCATTCCTTTGTAAGGTTAGAACAGACAAAGGTGGACCACATCACCTGAAAGAAAACGGCCTTTTTGAATCATCGCCCGAGGGAAAGAGAGACTGATAGCAAAGAAAAGAGTATAAAAGCAGGGGAGAAAAGCAAGAGATGGAAGAGAGGAACACCTGTCCTCTGCTGTCCTCACGTGAACCTTCAACTCTGACCTTTGTTACTTGATATCAATGCCTTGTTTGAATAAAAGGGGCTTAACTGAAGGAAAGTGCATTAGGTGTAGGTGCAAACATTCAATCCAGTATTGAAAAGAGGCTTTTTGTGCATCAGAGTAATGAGATTAAACACTGTCTAAACCATATTAGTTTATGCTGTCGACTCAATTACCACCATACACTACTTTACTCAGAGAGGGACCTCTGATTCGAATAAACAAGGTCATATTATATCAAAAGTTAATTCCAATGAAGTTCACAAACACAAACAACTCCACCCTTAAACACACTCCAACCATTCACACAAACCCACTCAAGGAACATACATGCTCAATGAACTCCCAAACAAACTCACCCCGCCCTAAACACCCCACCTTTGAGTAGAACAGACCACCATACGTTAATGCATAGTGAGTCTATGTTTGGTGACGCTGGGTGTGGTGTAGGGTGGAGTTGTATCAGTGATGCCAACCTGCCCTTCACGGCTTATTTTTGGGGCTTTGACGAACATCAAGGGCAAAGCAGGTCTGCGTGATGCAATGCAACGGTTTTCCAGTGAGTTAACGGCCACTGTTTGTTTTTACTCTTACTAATGGAATGGAGCGAAGGGGAAAAGTGGAGTGAAAAAAGAAAAACTTATGACGACCAGGTGTTTTTTCCCTCTTCTCGGGGAATGTTTCACCTTGTAAAAGCAAGTGAGTGGGAGGGGACTTGTGTACCGTGCTGAAGAAGTGAATGGTTTGGGGATTTTTCAAGGGGTGTGTGCTGACCAAAGGGTATAAGTGAGAATGAATGTGTGTTGTGTGAGAGTATTAGTGGGTGAGCTAAGATTTTTGAGGAGCTGGAGGCTGAAATTCTTCAGTGGAACCGTAGCATGACTGGATGAGGCGGGGGGCTTTCTCGGGTTTGTGTGAGAGCCTCCACTGACCATTTTTTGGCCTCATTGAGCTACAGAAAGCTATTTCTTTTGTGGTAGGGTGTGATCAGCAACACACATGCATGCTCACGCACAAACACACACCTGGTGGGGTGAGGTGGGGTGAGGTGATGAATGAATGGCAGGCCTGACTACCACACAGGGCTCCTATTGATGACATCATTGCTGGGCATCTGGTCACTCCACCCTTTCCGTGTTTCAGAGAACCATTCAGTGGGCTTCAACTGCACCATGGCTCTTTCACAGACATGACGCCTATTGCTTATTTTTTAGTGATTATTCAATTTAGCTGGCTCCAGTCATGAACAAAATACTTCTCTTTTTACTCTGGTGTCACAATCAACAATTGGCCAGTTTATGACCTTCCATGAGTACAGTACAAGCCTCTCTGTATAGAAAGAACTTCAGTCAGTTCTCCCATTCCATGTTTAATCACATTGCTATCTTAATATTGATGGGATTTGCCAAAAGAGAGCAAACGAAACACATAAAACCCCATCTGCATCGTAAATTTTGCCATAATGACACTCTTCAAACAGCGGGTCCCATTTAATATAATAAACATTATCCAAATATGCCCTTGTTGAAATGTTGCCTATAGTTCTCATGCAAGGAAATGCTGACATTGATTCTAATGGTTGGTAGATTACATAGTCTGGGGACGTTTATTACTCTTCATGAGCAAAACATGAATGAGAGACGTGCAGCAGGACTGCCAGCTTTTGATAACTAGCTGGAATTTAAACAGTGATTGAAGTAATGAATCAGCAGATGCTGCTGAAATGACAGGCCTTTTAATAAATCAGTCCCAACTGGCACAAACGTGATGATGAATAAAAACCACAAAAAAGTTGGACAAATGTTTAACACAGCTTTTTCGTAATTCTCTCTACCTCTCTCTCTCTCTCTCTTCTTGCTGGAGCGTTTCAAGATCTACTTGGAATCACAGTCTCTATCTGATCTTTAACTCAGCCCATGGCTTAGTCCCAGTCGGTCTTTCAGGAAAAGGCTAGGCCAGCTTTCCTCTGGCTCGTCCAATCACGGAGCACGGAGCAGCTTTCTCTTCAAGGTCCACTACCATAGCACAGGGCCAACTAACACAGTGCCAATTAAACACTGAATGCTAAGCCTGTACTTGTCTTAGTAAACTTCTGCTTTGTTGGAAGTTACCTGGTGAACAATAAGGAGTGTCTGTAGTTCATCCAGGTTGTTAGCTAGCATCCAAACATGATTTCCAATTACCCATGTTGATTGAATTTATGCATTCTCCCGGCTAATGCTTGGCACGTTTTAAATGTAAGGTCTATTTGATACTTGTAATACATCTTGTAGCAATGAATAGCTGGGCTGTAGTAGCGAAATGTGAACCGATGTCATTTACTGCTGTGCTTTGGTGATTAACCCCAAGAGAGTGCTATCATGTAACGATTATACACAAACGGCAGCAGTTTTTAGGCGACAACACAATGCCCCTTTATGTATTACACTTATCCAGTGTTATGTCATGCATAGAGATTATTAATTGGCCATTGGAGCTACAAGGCAAGAAAAGAGAGAAGTTTTTGTAGGAGACTTTGGGATTAAAATCTCTGGCGTGTTTCATGCCAATATCTACAGGTCGAGCTTGATTTGATAATTTGATTTGTGTGTTTGTGAGCATGTTTGAATAGCAAAAGGATAAAGGGCAGAGATTTCTTGGAAAGTAAGTTTGGGAAGGAGAGTGGAGGGAGGCAGAACATGAGCAAGAGACGCCTCCGAATTCCCCTCTTCTCGTCTCTTTTTCGTTCCCTTCCCTCCTCTTCATCCTACCCCACCCCTCTCTGCGTGCCTGCTACCCCACCCCATCCTGCTCACTCCCCTCCTTCCTCAGTGTGGCCAGCAACAGACACTTGCTTTTTGTATGAAGGGGTTTAACCCAATGAACAATCCTGTCTGTCTTTCCCAAAATAAGCCAGTGGGAGAGGGATCGCCGAGTGAGCCAGGGAGATTGGAGGAACGAGGTGCACAGCCCCTGGTTATAAGTCCTGGGAGTGGGAGCTCAGCCTGCTTGGACCCACAGCCTTTAGCTCAATATACACTGCCTTGCTGCCTGCCTGACTGCCTGACTGACTTGACTGACTGACTGAATCTTACTCCACTGTTACTCCCTCTCTCTCCCTCTCTGTCCTGTGACTACAGCCATAAAAAGCATTACATGTGACTCACATGATGTGAGGCTCCTTTTTCTAATAAATTCCCCAGAGTGAAACAGCCTCTGTCATCTTCATTAGAAGATGACAGAGGCTTTTCTCCATCAAAAAGCTCATATTAAGGATGTGTAAGCGCTTTGAATCAGACAATGTAATTGCTGACCAATGGAAATACTCAAGGCTGTGCACAAACAGTCTTCAGTGAGGCCTTTATTTTCCATTGTGTAGATTGGTTTGAGCTACAAGGTCTAATAACTTCAGAAAACCTGACAAGGGCATACCCTGATACCCATCCTCTCCTCTTTTATCAACTTTTTTCTTCATTATTTCCACTTAACTACTGACAGTTTAGAGGCCGCATATTTTTCTGTCTCCCTCAGCTGTTCGGTGTGCAACACACTGTTAGAGGGACAAGCCATGAGCTCTACCACATACAATTAATGTAATATCCCTTAGATAAAAGGTGTGAAAGGTTGAAGACCTCCACCTTAGCTGTTCAGAATTAGACATCCCTTTGCCCTTCACTCTGTTGTCTTTCATTCACTGGCTTTTGTTGATTAACCATAATGAGGTGACTTACTATAGACCCCGGGCCAGTCCCCTCCTTTTACTGAGGTGGTACTGATAAAAAAGTCCATCCAGGCAGCCGTCACAGGGGGTCAGCACAAATCAGATGGAGGGGCTTTCTTGTGTCTGGCAGCCGACACTTTCAAATGTTAATGGATGGGGGCGAACAAAGTTGAAGTGGGTCTGAAAATGCTAATTGTCCCTAATTCATGTAAATAGGTTTCTTAATGGAGGAATTAAGCATTTTAAATATGCAATTGGAGGCAATCAGTCCTTTCATTTGGTGGGGTGGCACAGGTGTAGTGGATTGAAATTCATCTTTCACACAGGGTGGCTCATTTGTCATTTGGCTGTGTTCA
>NW_023340268.1:15095820-15157309 GCF_004916995.1 Morone saxatilis
AGAAAGAGAAAGGGGGGGGGGGGAGTCTGGAAAAGACAGTGTTCTGGAGTTCTGAAATCCAAAAACATTTGGCAGCATCCCTCTTTTTCACTGGCTTACGGCGAGAAAAGTCAACTGGATATGTACCTGTGTGTGTGCGTGTTGGTGCACATGCAGCCACACATGCATGCTCCTAGGTGACTGAATCTGTGTGAGTGTCAAAGTGTGTTACACAATTTTCAAGGGGAGTGGGTGAATAGATACACACTAAAGCGTGAACTTTCCCCCTTAGCGCTGAGGTACAACAGGAGTTCTCAGGTCTGCAAAGCTGCTGGTGTGCAGCAGCGCGTCTGCTTTACTGTTCAAAGTAGTATTTTCTCATAAAGTTCAAGGCCTCTCCTATAGATTTACTGGTTTCCAGTCAGTCTTCCCACCCTTTCTTGGTTTCTATTAAAGTACCTATAGGTCAGGAGATTTATGCCGCTCTCTGCTTTTACCGGCAATACTAGTCTTTTCCTTGGCATGTTTTTCCGTGCTTGGCGCATACATGATGGCAACATTGTGCTGTAACCATGGCAACCCCATGCCACTGACTGGGATTCTCTGTTCTCCAGTGGGCGGCGACTGGTCACTTACTTTGTCACTGGTGGTTACAAGCGATTCCAAGTGTGTTTGTGTGTGCAGTGCATTATTTAACCACAACCAAAAGCCTCCAACCAGCCGCACATTCAGGCTTTTGATACAAAGTGCCGAAGCGTGACCAACCATACACAAACAACAGTCACACTGAATGCACAGCGGCACACACTGCATACTTTATGCCCCGTGCAATACAAACACCTACATGGATTTAACACTCCTCACATACACACATTTCAAACAGATGAACACACTCGCGCTGTCCATTGCCAAACCGCCTGCTCATATAGCGCTCAGACTCTCATGCCCCACTGCAGTTACTTTATTGGCCAGAACGTGTTGAAGTTGGGACTTTTAAGACTCCTCTAAGAGATTTTTTTTTTTTAAACTCTGAGGATAATTCCTGTTCTGATGTCAAGGTGAAAGAACAAGTTCTTCTCTGAAGATCTGTAAGAATTTTGGTGAGATCAAAGCAGCACAACAGAGAGACAGAGTGAAAAGGAATACTTGAATGCCTTAGGTGTGAGGCATTATAAATGTCTCCTTTCCCAGTCAGGCCTAACTGTACTACTGATTCTGAGCTCAGTATTTCCCTCAGAATCTCTCACTCTTTCTTCATCAAAGACACACAGGTAGAATGGATACATACTCTCATCTGGGGAAAAAAAGTGAAGGGATTTATTGAAGCTGTCTCTGCCTTGATGCCCTCTCTGTTCCTCACCCCTCTTTGGCTTGTAAAATAGTCCACACTTTGTCGCCACAAGGGGGCAGAATACCAGGCAGTTCACTGTTGCACAAACACATGGCACCTTGTATTGAAGAGAAAGCCTTTATCTGTATTTGATGAATAATTATGACTCTTCATCTCACAGATCTAAATCTCTACATTAAACATCAAATAATATCATATCATTATTAATATTCAAAGTACTTTCTTCTTCCTCTTCCTACTGTTGATCATGATTTAGATAAATCTCCTCTCAATTCAGAATCTACAAGTTGTCACAACACATTTCAAGTGAACTTTCAGAGATCTCTGTGTCATTATCAGTCTCATCCTGTCTGTAGTCTTCCTTAAGAATGCAAAATCACTTTCAAAATGTCCTCAGACCTTTCACGTGTCACTTGCACGTGTGTGATATTTGTATCTTTGTACTCCCTAATAGTGCTTTAGTGCACGTTTGCATATGCTTCTGCATGTGTCTCTATGTGTGTACTAGAGTGCACATGGACTTCTGTTACTCTTAGTCTTATGCCGTGCTAGCAGGAAATGAAGGAGAATGCCACTCATTCTCAAGAAAAAGTAAACGCCCACTTATTCCTTTACTTCCCTGGAACCCAAACACCTTCAAATCTCACACGGACACACACACACACACACACAATTTCCACCCATCTGTGCCTTTTGTTTCATAGGTACTTTCGCATAAAGAGGAAAGAGTGTGAAAACAGGCCACTCCTTTAATGGCTTCACCAACAAAGAGTGTGTTTTCTTAAAGTGCTCTTTTCAGCCAGATTGCCATGTCTGTAATTACAGCCATACACACACACATACTGTACATGCACACACACTCCTCAGCACAGATTATAAGGCATGCTAACTGGTGCTGCTGATATACTGAATGAAGAATTGCAGTGAAGGGTGGTGGAAACAGAATACAGGCCCTGGTCTTAATCAGAGCCTGGACCATAACATTCAAGATTAATAGGCGGGATTTGTTTTTCAGCAAAAAGGGGGAGAAGAAAAAGACAGAGACAGTGAAAAAAAGAAAGACAGAAACATATTTTTGCATGCAGATGCATAAAGATTTGCATCTCGTCTCCCTTTACTTTCCTTTGCCTCGTGTGTTTATACCCTCTAAACTTGTTTGCACATCACCAGTAGTCGTCTTGGCCTGGACACACAGCTGATATATGTGGAAGTCAGTCAGCTATATGGCAGATAGTGAATCTGCACAAACATATGGCCCTCCAGAGTGGACAGAGCAGCACGTTATTAATCAGGCCCTTGTATTGAAGGACATTGTTTTGGCTCTCAGCTCTGTAAAAGCCCTGAAAAAACAGAGCAGAGGACAGACGGAGGAGGAGGAAAACAAAAAAACAGTAGAGTGTTCTATTATTCTAATTCTGTTTGTATGTGTATTCAAATGTTGGCAACTTAACTTATTTATTTTTCCCTCTCTGTCACTCTCTAATTCACTTGTCTGTCTGCCTTGATCTGTGTTTATCCGTCTCCCACTTGCTCTTTCGTTCTCTCATAACTGTGTCTGGACCAGAGGGAGTTTTTCCACTGGGCTGGCAGCAACAGGGGGACAGAGAAAGAGAGACGGGGAGAGCAAGCAGTGGGGAGGCTTGGCAGACGCCCCTTGTTATTTTTCCTCCGCCTCCCATTGACTCTGTCAGCAGTGGCTCAGTCTTAGCAGGGCCTCTGAGCTCAGAGGGGCTTGACAACATGCCCTCTTCAGCTATCAGAGGGAACTTATCACAGGCTTGCTTAGGGGACAGGAGCAGGAGGAAGTGGCTTTCATCGCTGCATTGCCACTTTTTCCCCTTTTAACATTCCCCTTTCTTCTTAACTGTGTTCCAGTTGTCCCTGCTTCTTTCCATCCTTTCCATCATTTTTTACTGGTGTAGACTACAAATCCTCTTGAATCAAACCCAGACTCTTTACTGGGCTCAAAGTAAAGCCCCTGTGGTAAAGCAACCTTGTTCTCCAACGTCAGATATTGCTTTTAGTCAGTGAGGCCTGAACAAGGCGCAGTAACCAAGCCATGGACAAAACACGTATTGAGCAATGCTTCCTGGAGTCAAATCTATATTTTTCCAATGGTGTGCCGGAGTGTTTTTGGGACGGCAGCTCGTGTTTTCAAAGAGGATCCAACAGGAACAAATAGGAATGAGAGCCTCGGTGCTCATCCAGCAACAGTGCTGTTCCTAGTTAATGGGATGTGACATTTTGTATTCTGCCGCTGTGGCTTAAGTTTTTCGCTGGTTCAACGCTTAAAACGAGGAAGCGAGAGTACGAATGAACAGGTGTGTACAGTACATGTATGTAGGGTTTTTTTTGCTTTTGGGTTTTGACTCTGCTTCATCTCATTCATTGCCCCTCAGTTCACCGTCTGGCAAAAAGTTTGTTTGGGGCTTCCAAAAGCAGGATGTTGGGCCAACTGTTAACAGGGGTCAACTCCTCAGTATAAAACTCACATTATCCCTCTTTTCATCTTGTTACAGACAGTACTTCCCTAGCCAACTGTTTATTTTTATTATTTCACTTCAGATGCCGGATGGATATATCTCTCTCTGATGGGTCAATATTGAGTAAGGGATTGGAAACAGCTCTTCTGAGACCATTTGAAAAGCTCCAGACTTTGTTATTGTTCAGTCTGAGCTTGATTTAGACGTGTGCGTAGGTGTTCGTAAAAAGAGAAAAGAGACTGGGGTTATTGTGGTGTTATGGTTCCCTCGGAGTAGGATAATAAAAAGCATTTTATTTCACAGAGCCAGATTTTCTGGAATAGGAAATGGATGCTTACTAAGTGACATATGTATTGTACCTTATGCTCACACACAGTGGAGGTTTTTTTTTCTCTAAATCCTCAGTAGCAGACAGCAACCTGATATCTACCATATATCAACAACTTTTGTTCCACCAATTACCTCATACGTAAACTTGCAGCTGTTAAAGGAATAGTTCGACATTTTGAGAAATACGCATAGCCGCTTTCTTTCCGAGAGTGAGATGAAAAGATCTACCAGCACCTCTAAATATCACCAATAAATACGATAGAATAGTCCAGCAAATAATGCGGCGTAAAACCACCACGAACCACTCTCTCACATACAAGTAATCATGTGATCCATTGTTAATATAAAAATATTGACTCGTACTATACTGTGGTGCAGTCACAAGGACCCAATCCAAGACATGCTTTAAACGATTACAGAACAGTGAGAGGTTATAAAACAAACGAAAACATTATAAAGGCAATAGTTTCCATGTTTCAAGAGAGTTTTAGCATTCTGTTATTACAATAATGTAAATGCTGCCGAGCACGATATGAAATAAACACACATGAAGACTATTCATGTTTCTGACGTCCTTTCATATATAAATCACTCTGCGGTCTTTCAATAGCAGGTGACTACAGGTGCCCACCACATGGCCACAAATGTCTGTGAGCCCTTTTTCTTCCAGCCTTAAACAAACTGGCACAGTTGCCAGTTTCTGCCCAGATAAACACCTGAAATTTAGCTTGGCACAAAGTGTTCCTCAAAGAGACAGATTTAAGACAACTTAGTCCCTACAGTGGACCGCCCCGGGCTTTTCAGTTGTTTCTTTTGACTTTTTCTTTTTTGTCACACTATTATATATCTCAAGAGCACAAATTACACCTCCAGTTGTTCATACAATCTTTTTTTACCAGATTTATTTACCATGGCTCCAATCCCATGTGAAGACAACAAATCAGAAACACAAATCAGACATAACACACATTTTGTTGGAGCCATTACAGTATCCCATGATTGTTGGATGCAGGCTGCTGGTTCTCTCAGACTTTATGTTTAAATGGCCTTGGCTTTGAGACTTAATCCCTTCTGTACAGACTTTGAGCCCATTGAGCAACATGTGTTTCATAATGCAGTGCTCAGAGGCATTATGCAGCCTACAAGACTACCAGTCCTTCAAGGCTTTTGTCCTAATCATTTCCTGTAATCAGCAGCAGTAGTGAAACGATAAAAAGGAAAAGCGATTTTGTGCTCATTCCAGCTCGTTTGAGGTGAACGTTTTCTGAGCATTGCATTACTGAATGCGTTCTACGTTGTGTGTGCAGTTAAGACCATGTAGTCTTAACTGCAGTTCTCTTGTTTCTGTTTATCCCTACAATATATATAATGCTTCCTGGAGTTACACAGAAGAAGCAATGCAGTTTGGCAGCACCCCTTAAAGTGCTTAAAGAAGCTGTTGAAGAGGAATTATTTTGTTTCATGCTTGCAAGACAGGAAAGGTTATTGCAATTTTGCAGGAATACAAGTGGAGTAAAGTTTCATGGAGAACATTTGAGATGCGGGACAGTGAAGACTAAGATAAACAAACACAAGGCTAATTGGATGACAGCCTCACTGTTTGCCTCTCCATCACACATTTACTCGGTTTTGTCTGTCAATGTGAGCTTAAGGAAGTAACACAAGTAAGCAAGCAAGCAAGTGCGGAAAGATTTTCTTTATAAAAACTGGCATTTCAGTAAGTGGGCCCCATGACGAGACTGTAAAACAGCAGTATACATGTGCAGTGATGACATAAAATACATTTCTGCAGATCGCATAAAATATTCAGTGCGTACTAATTCACCAATATGGGTGCAAATGTCACCCTTTTCCATGTCTGAGAACAAGATTGGCGAGATTAAGGAGCTGCTGCTGGCTGTAGGAACGCAGCTGTAGTTGCATAAAGCAACACAGAAGTGAATGGTCTTATTTAAAACCGAAGAAGGTCAAAGATTTACATGGCCTGACCTCGAACCTGTTCCATAGATGATAGATTGCAGAATAAGCTAACGGAAAAAAAACATCCACCTGATCTTAACCATGCAAGTCTGTGATAGTTTGGGCAGTGAACGCTACAGAAGTACAACCACTTCTGGGAGGATGTTCTTTGGCCAACCAACCAAATACTTAATTAGAGAGGACTTTGAATCAATTACCACTCACTTTCATGTGGTTTGCAGATGGCTGTGTACTCTCTCTCCCCACTTTTCCTGCTCTTTCCTCTGTGAGCCGCCAGCAAAAAGCCCTGTTGCGTTGCCTCATAGCTAATTTGAACCAGAGAAGTGGTCATTTCCTAACAGTGGGCCCCGGTCTGCTCCGCAAGCCGAACCAACAACCAGCCCAATGGAGCCTGAGCTGGACTGCTCCCAAAGCTGGGCAGAAACCACACAAACCCAAGTCTTCCTGACATGTGGTGAAAGTGTGATAGGGATATGGGAAACATCAAGAAGGGTTAGGAAAGAGGGGTGGCGATGGATCCATTTGGAAAAGAAAGAAAGATCGAAGTACGACATGATGAAAATGGGGATAGGAGAAAGTCGAAAGGGTGGTATTTGCGGGGAAAGAGGCAAGAAGAGGTAAAAGTACAGGAAAAGATTTGAAGGTAGAAGAAGCAGAAAAGAGAAAATAAGCTTGGTCTGAGGAGCACTCAGTTTGTAGCAACCATGTGGCGTCTTTGATCTGGCCGAGGATTTGAACCAGTGTCAACAGAAACATGCAGGGGCCGTCTGTTTGCTCCCAGACACAGATCATTCCTCCATGAATTACTCTGCTTCAGTTCGCCACAACCTCTTTACTACTCCAATGTTTGTTTACCCTGTCGGGAACACCCGGCCCATTCCTCAAGTTGAGCAACAAGCTCAGTAATACCCCAGAACTCCTGCAATCAGCTAAACTTTCTATGCCGTTAATCTCTAGAGGGAAGCCGAAATCTGGGTAGTTTTTAAGATTTAAAGATACGTTTGAGTCAAACAGTGCTGCCTTTATATTCTGTAGTTTATTCAGTAACAGAGTCATTTTTCATTTAGTCCCATAACAGAATCCATTCATTCTATTCCAGTCACTGTCTTCCATCATAGGGACGAGGCATGTTCTGTATCCCTCGTAGTCTGGAAGGAAGAGGGAGGGCTAACAAGGAGGCGGAGAAGGAAGATGAGGATGCAGACATGTCCGCCAGATCGTTACAGTGAGAGGATGTGTCCAGAATGTTTTGTCCTTGCCATATGACAGCCTGCTAATTCAAACCTCATGTTGGGAGCAGAGAGACAGTGAAAAGACAGTTGAGTTAGAGGCTTGTTCATAGTTAGATTGCAAAAACAGAACGGTTTCAGTATTATATGTATGTCAAGAAGTATTTTTTTATTAAAGCTGCACTTATCAATACTTTAACATGAACAATGTGTCAAATTACTAGGTGTAATGTGAAAAGGGTCACTCATAGTGACTCTCACCATTCTCATCTACGTCGATTTCAGGCACAGCAGCTGATTTCAGTGAGAAAGCTCAAATAAACCCACCGTACAATATCTGCACAGCACCAAACAGCAGACAAACAAAGTTAGCAACTAGCTGGTGAACACAATGGAAAGCATTAGTTAAGATGTTTTTCTCAGCAGCTGGTGGACACTAAAACAGGGCTAAAGCTAGAGTGAATATTGGACTTCGCAAAAATAAATTGTAATGTTACTCTGTATCTGCTGGATGTGTAAATAGTTAAGCAGTTCTTAACTGGTAATTATGTTGTGATGTTTTCAAAAGTATCATCTTTGTTGTGAAGGGAACTTTTCCTAGTGATTTCATCAGAGTCATCTTGGTTTAATCTTGAAGACTGCACATTTTTAACAGACGTGGCCATTTATCATTTACCAGCCAGGAGGAGTCTTACAAATAGATGCTCTAGAGTTGAATGATGGGAAATGTAGGATCCATAATTTTTTCAGTTTGAGCTATACCAGGACACTAAAAGTCAGGATGCCTTGGCCTCTGCAGCACTGATTTTTACTATTCTTTTTTTAATAAGTCTTTTGGAATATCCATAGAAGTGCAATCATAAATCTCAGGAGAACTACACTGACATAGAAAGTCTCCAACATTAGATCTGTGATTTGCAGTTTGTTTACTAATAAAAAAGGACAAAAACAACAACAACAACAAAAAACATCTATATTAAAAAATATGTTAGTGACTTTTTTCAAATGACCTCTTATTATGGGCATTATTCAGTGAAACCAACTAGCAGAACAGCATGCAGATATGCAGAAATTCAATTTTAAGTGTTTGAGCCTTGTCATTGGTTCTAGAATGTTTTCTTTATTTTCAGTATAAAAACAAACATCTGCGTTATGTGGAAATGGTTAAAATATCACAAACATAAGGAGAACCATAGATATGTGTGCTTAGTCCCTCTCTGGGAGTGGATCAGCAAGGACATCTTGTCTCCAGGGATGCTGGGGAAGGCCAGCTGAGACGAGACAGGCGTTACGTAGCAGGAAAATGCACAAAAAGCCATCCACTCTCACTTGGAGACAATCACAAATCCAGACCCCATCAACACTTGTGGGGAATGTGCGGAGACCCCCTCCAAGTCAACACAGTACACACTAACAGTGCCCTAATGAATTGAGGGCCTTTCCCTCGTGGGCTGTATACATGTGTGATCCGAAAACCAGGTTCCTGACATTTCTCTCTGTTTTGTGTCTCTTTCTGTTCCCATGCATAATTCTGTTGATCACAAATGTCTTGCTGTTTCCTCTGGAGTTTTGCTTGTTGAAAGGAATCTCCCAGTGAGCGGAAAGTGATGATAGTCAAATAGTCTGAACGCAGGGCTCTTCCCACAGACGGATAATGCTCCTGTTGTGCAACATGCTACTACTGCGGTCCAGTTGCTCCTGATGGTGAAGGAGAAAAATCACTGACATTTGATTTTCACCATTTAAATAGCAATAGCTATATTGGCATCTAAATGTATCTACAGTATCTTAAGACCAATATCTCAGATCCATCTACCTGCACAGAGTTTGTTAACTCCAACCAGAAGTGATCCATAGTGACAAGGAAAGAGTGTAAAATGAGAGAAATACATTATATTTTTCTTTGCCACACATTAGATAAGCAAGTTTATATTATTAAACTATTAGGTTACAATATGTTGGAAACATATTATCCTTTCCAGAATGCTTTTCAAACCAGAAAGGTTTTCACTGTTTTGAGATTTGTTTGTGTATAGGATCACAGGAACAATGTTGAGAAAAAACAGCTAGTACCTTAACCATATTTCCACAACCACCTTACCATATTACCAAATTGTAGGTGCGAGCAGATGTTCTAGAAAATGACATTTAATATGAACTTTGAGAATAAGGCAACAATAGCCCTTGCCCCCTGAGCACAATACTATTAAACACACATTCCTATATATACACATATATAAACTGGTTGGCAAGGGACTACTGTGCGGGGGGAATTTGGGGACCAAAACTCCACACAAGAGAAGCTTGCAGCAGTGAGAAACTGTGAGGTTTCTCACTGCTGCTTTCCTTCTTGATCAGTCATACGTATCAAACAAATGTTGAGGAATGCACCGCATGGAGTCTGCATCGATTAATCTGCACAGAATCTGCAAATCGCCTTCGTCCCTACCCATTACACTGCTCTCAATACGATTATTCAGAGAGGAGGGGAAAAAGAAAAGCATTAGTTGTAAGGCTGCCAGAGTCCAAAATTGTCCAAATAGTTCTCAGCCCTGCCAGACACAACAGCATATTCAGAGTCTCGGCCTGTCGGTGAATTCGATTCAGTCTGGCACATTTTGATTCTGTCTTCTGCTGTGTCCTTTTGCTATTTTGGCATTTTGCTAAGATACTGCCTACATGTCTTTTCTGTCTATTGTCAGGAGATGGAATGGCAGCACTGTTGTGCTAGTCAATCATCTGCAAAACACATATAAGCTCTGTTCTCCGGGCAGAAGCTGAAACTTTGTCTCCTCTCTCCTCTACATATTCTAAGCTCCAGGGAAGAAGAAGTGCTGTCATGCCTCATCTGTAACCTCAGATGCACTTCATCCTATGTCCTCCCTGCATTGTCTCTCTCTACGTTTCTCCACTGGTTCATCATTCACTCCATAGAGGGCGTCTGGAATGTGTCTGTAATCACTTTCAGTGCATTTTTCTGCAACAAGAAGAGAGCTCAGACAGGAACACAAAGTGTCTACGGTGGGTGGGAGCATATGCAGAGATACAGACAGGCAGACAAAGTAATGGATGGTGATGTTAGCTGAGAAAATCATCTGATCTACAGATATAGAAATTAAGACTGGCCAGGACTGGACCGTTTACTCAGAAATGTTTCAGAACAAAAAACATCTTTGTTCTGTTGACTTATGATGCTTTTGGAAAACCCACTTTTAAACCCAGATGGAAGGGTTTTGTCTCCACTATCAGTCTAGACTCTATTTGTTTTCACATCTGTGCTTGTGCGATAAGCAAATTGTAGCTATTACCTTATGAGTGTGAGAGGGCAATTGTGTTTTTCCCCATGGTGTGGATAAAGAAGCAGAGGCAGAAAAGGAGGAGGAGGGGGGGAAAGAAACACACACAAGCAAAAATGAGTGTGACCACTGTGGGAGATGTGGTGAACATCAAGAAGTGAGGGTGGAGGTGGAGAGCTAGGGCTGGTTGGGTGGGTGGGTGAAAGAAATTTGGCATTGCTGATGGAAACGGGGGTCTGGAGCCGCACACATTCAGGCATAAACACATACATACACACACATGCAGAAGACAGACACCAGCACTCATCATTCAAACGGCATTTTAAGGGCCATTTAAGTCATTCCAATAAAAACTGCAGCCGTTATAATACGTTGTCCAGGGGAGACAGAAGGAGAGAAAGTTATGGCACAGGCAGGCTAAGGGGTAGTAGAAAGAAAATGCAGGGAAAGTAAGTCAGACATTGTTTGTTTTCAAGTCTGCACTTTTTCATGTCACTCTCCCTCCCTACTTTTCTCTGGGAGAGGTAGGTGGGTTTTCCAGTCTAGGAAAGTTAGTGATAGCAGGGACTTGTAAAGGGTTTATATTATCTATATTATTTGCGATTATCAGCAATCAAATGAGCTCTTCTCTTAGCTAAACTGATATTTCCCACCAGTGTCGTTCTCTAGGCTTGAAGGCAGTGATGCAATTTTGTCCACAGTTCCCAAATGTTGGCAACTTGTTGCCAGGAAACATTTCATGGGATTTCGCTAGTGCTAACACCAATCTATTTACCCTCATGTATCACCCATCACCTATGTGCTACTGTTGATTGATTCCGTGCACTCTTAACCACTGAGACCCTAGACTACCCTCAGACAACAACCTCCTCTGAAAACGTGACCGACCAGACCAACGTGTAACAGGAAAGGGGGAGGGGGTTATCTGTCTGCCTCACAACCTTAAATCTCCATCCAAGGCCAACAACCGCATATGCAGCGTTGCATTCCGACGACTGTTATTTCGGCATTATGTCTATTTGCACTGTTCTCAACTGAGGGGCTGTGAAAAGCCGTCTAAACACAGCTCTTTCATACCACGCGATCCTGGCCAGTGTTACCATCACCGAGTGAGTGCCAATATAGAGCAGGCCGATGGAGATGTCTGATAACTGTTGCTCCTTTTTAGTATCTTCCTACTTTTTCTTCCAACTCTTTTTATATCCACCCCACCAGTGAGCCTCTGAAGCATGCAAATCCTCATACCTCTTTGCCCAGGTTATAAAAAACATTTTCTTACTTATCTCTTCTCGTGGTATCCAGCCATGTCGTCTCCGCTCTAATACGGCGTCATCATAAAACTGTCTTCATAGCTAAAAACAAGTGAGTTTTGTCATTTGTATTTGCTATACAGCCATGCCCCATTGAGGTTGTACTGTATTACAAATGACTCTTTAATACTCTTTGTACTCTTTAGCAACAGTTCTGCCCACCATCTAGTTGCTCTACCATCATTCTTCTCCTCCATTTTCACGTCTCACACAGATCTGCGTGATGCATATATATGCGCATGCACAAACCTACATGCCAACACGCTCCCACCCTTCATCAGAACATTAGAACTGAGCATTCAAAAGCCATTACCTTTGGTTTACAGAACATGCATTACCTTGTTCTCCTTTACACCCACCTACCACGACATGTACCACCTCCACCTCCAACACATGCAAAGTTTTCTTAAACTTATGGTTTGAGCATGGCAGTGTCTCCTGTCCCCATCTCGTTTTATTTTTGCGCACACACATTAAGAGTGTTGGGGTTTTCACTCCTAACTCTCCAAACCTAAGTAAACACGCTGGCTTCCAAACCATACAGAGTCGCACTAAGGAGACGCGTCAGACGGGGCCCGGGGTTATGCTTTCTCAGCAGTGGATGAGTGATTTGAAAGGAAAGAGAGGTTTTGTGGGCAATTTACATACGTGGGACTTTGAGTCATTTTGGGGTCGTTTGTGGGCTGCAGGCAGCCTTTTCTTTGGCTGTGGATGGACCATCATATCTCTGTTTGAGGACCTTCATTTACACATGTTCTTTAAGTGAACTTTTAGCATAATCTCACACTCGGAGGGGGACAATGAGAGAAAGATGTTTGTATCTGCAAGGGGAGACAAAGAATAGACAAAGAATAGACATACATACATATACTTGCTCAACTGGAAAACAATGGCAGAAGTCATCCATCTGGTTACAGTTTGTATCGTGTGCCAGTTTGAGTTGGAGTGATCCAGAGACCTCCAAGGGGCTTAAAACAACAACAGCTCACAGTCGAGAGGACTAGTTGCATATTTTCAGCTACTGTAGTAATAAACACACTCACACACTGACACATGTTGATACACAGAGAAACCCAAGTGTGCAACTATTAAACTGATATAATTCTGAAATCTGGTGACTGATTACATTCAGGGGAATGGTAGAATAGACAGGTATTGAAAAGACATTAAAATTATTATAAATTGTACAGTGAGACAGAGAGAGAGAGAGAGAGAGAGAGAGAGAGAGTGAGTATGACATGTATTGGGCCCATGACAAGTGCAGTGGTGGAATGTCCCGGGGTGTTTTAATGGAGTTTGTCTCTCCACACCTGTGGAACTAATAGCGAGCCACTGAAGTCAGATGTCCTATGAAAATATTTGCTGGAATGAGAGAGGGGGAGGAGGGGGTGTGGGGGTCCGAAGGTTCATACCTAAAGACAGGCGTGTAGCTTGGCTAACGCATAGGATTTCCATTAAACGGCAGGTTTGAGGAACAAGATAATTGCTCTAACAGAGACTCCAGCCTGAACCCCATCTCCTTCTCTGTCCCTCTGACACACTCTGGCCCATGTGCTGCACAATCTCTTGGAAAAAACTCAGGCTGTGTGCATGCTATTGTTGTTTTAAATGTGCAAAAATGTTAATAAATACTTAAATAGATACTTAATGCTGTCATTCTCAAAGTGAATGTGTGTTGTGGAAACCACATCACTGGTCATTTAGATATGAGCATATTGTCACTGTTTAGCAAAGGCTTTAATATTCAAATGAACATTTGCATACTTTAAATAAAATTTAAGAGTTCAAAGGACTTTTGTGGACTGAGCAACATGTGTCCTCGGGGTGAATGAAACTGTTTTTATAGCCAATTAAATTGCTTAAAAAGCTTTCAAGCTTCAAACACATTTTTTCTTCTTTTTGTTTTCACCCGACAACTGTGATATGCTGACAAAGGTTTTATGAGGTCAGTGAGGATAAGAAGCCAGAATGTGGTATGGAAATGGTCCTGGTAGCATTACAGGATTGGTTGAGGCTTTCCACTGATGCAAACACTCCCCCTGTTGCTCTCTTCTTCTTTGTTTGAAGTCAGTGATTGCATTAGTCATCACAAATAAGGATGTTCCCATGTCTGGGATTGAGTATTTTACAGTGTAAAATGTGCCTGCTATTTATTAGTTACTTATTTTTCAAAATATCTGCCAATGGAATGAGATATTTTTATCTGCAATTTATAAAACTTATTTTGAAGAAAGTTGAAAGTTGAAAGATGTAATTTCATTTTATTGAAGCCAGTAATATTGGATAGCCTTTAAAGCCATGCTAGCAATATTGGCAGTATGGATGACATGGTAGGTCAGACCACCACTTCGGTCCAGACTTAAGTATTTGTGAAATATTCATGATGCCCAGAAGTTGAATTCCTATGAATTTGGTGCTGACTTTTCCTCTACCGCCACTAACAGGTTGAACTTTTCAGCTATCCAGTGAAATACTTCAACATCTGCTTGATGGATTGGCAAAAAAACTTTATACAGACATTCATGGTTCCTAGACAGTGTATTCTAAAGACTTGGGTGAACCCGTCTAGCACCACCATGAGATTCACTTTTGTGGTTTTGACATTCATGAAATGTCTCAACACACTTTCATGCCCCCCTCTGGATGAGTTGTAACAACTTTGGGGATCTATCTATCCATATTGCACTCTCATTAGGTCCAAAGTCCAAAAATTTATTTGCTCAATACTTTGTTTTGTGACTAAATACTTGGAAAAGCAATGGCGTTCCCATCAGCCTATACTATACTACGGCTAAACTAAACTGTGTTTAGTGCTATGTGGTCACTAAACAAAGATGGTGGTCATCTAAACTTGCCATTATACCTGCTAAACATCAGCATGTCAACATTGTCATTGTGAACATGTTAGTATGCCGACATTAGCATTTAGCTCAAAACACCACTGTGCCTTAATACAGCTTCAGAGCTGCTAGCATGGCTGTAGACTTTTAATCTTGATCAAGTGCAAATATACTTGTTTTGCGTTTTTTCAAGATATCCAAACTGTTTCTTCAACATCTTATGAAAGTGCATTCAGTAGAATTATTAAACCTACTGCACAAGTTATGCATGAGATAATAAAGGCTGAAGATTTGTTACTGTTTAGAAAATTTTCTCAGTTTGTATAGATTTGCCCTTTTACATCCTCTAGCCCTTGCATTGACGGAAAGCTACAGTAAAAATTTGAAGAAAACAAAAAATGTGCTCACTGTGAGAAGAAATATGACATTGACAGATTTTCTACCATAATGTACAACCATTAGGGCATGTTAGTGTATCTTCTGGGTGTCTGCTTTAAGGAGTGGTGGTATGTTAATGAGCCCGCTTTTAAAATTCCTTTGCCCAATTAGGGTAAGGCCACTGAAAACATCCTATAAATGGAAATGCTGTCTACATCATTTTTTGGTGACAGAAATCCTCAAATCATATGACCCAGAAAAGCCGCATCCCTCACTTAAGGTCAAAAAGGGGGCAATCTTGATGTTTAGATGGTCTGACCTAAGGGGACTCAAGATCTTGACTTAAGATCAAAGATTTATTGTCACTTCTCTAGTATTATAAATTACGCTTAAACACTGAGAAATTAAAGCATCACTCTCTCCTTCACAGATATACAAAACTACTCAAAAAACATACAATACTCTTGCCACTTTGTGTGTGGTTAAGAACCTGCGCAGACCAACTGAGTGACAAGGGTAACAAACATGATCCTTGAAAGTGATTGACATGTGATTTGACCCTCTGACCTTTCCAACTGCCTCATAATTGGGGACATTTCCTAGGTCACTGGGGGTCACAGGGCATGCTCAGTTGGAAGCAAGAAGGTGACGATGCTCTGGTGGGTTTTGGTTGACAGGTGCTTAGCTGGTGGGCAGAAGCCGGGTGATAAATGTCAAAACTGAGAACAAAGTGGAGGTTTAAAGAGAGGCTTAGCCATTGTTTGCTTTTACAGTGCTATAGGGTCACATTCCTTCCAGACACAGACTTTTAAAATCCTCCTGGAGATGCTAAAGCAAGAGGTGTGAATGGATAATGGAAGATTTTACTCGAGTGATTATGTCTCGAGTGGAAAAGCGATGTGGAGAGGTCATGACGTGTTACAAATGTCAGCTTGGATGAGAGGAAACAAAAGCCCTCCTTCATTTCCCAGCCATATTCGGTCACTAGAACAGAGCTAACAGTGGGCAGACAGAGGGCGAATAACTCCGTGGATCAAGCCCCATCTAAAGCTGTGGCAAAGTGCCGAGCTGCCCCATACCACACAACTCTTCCCCTCACCCAGACTTTAATCTTCATCTCACTTTGATATCAAAGACCAAATCGCTAATGTGGGAGGAATGGCGGGGAAGGAGGGAGAGAGGTAGAAAGGGGAGGGGTGGGTGGGTAATGGGGGAATAATTGGGGAATATGGTTTCCAAAGCTGTGTTATTTTTTTATGAAGCTGAGAGACGTATTCAAGTCTGGAGATCAAACGATGTGGTGCTTTTCATGTTCTCAGACCACAGTGAATGAAGGAGCTGAGGTTTCCCGCAGTGGCCTGCTCTGTGTCATCCGAGGAACTCGAGCAGCTTTCCCTCTCTCAGTCCACCTCTCTTTCTGTCTTTCTCTCTGCTGTCTCTCTCTCTCTGCTGTCTCTCCTCTTCTTGCCATTAATCTGCTGCGTCAGTTATTGGAAGTCGGTCTGGGCTTTGCTTGGTTCAATGGAAGCCATTCAAGTCCCTTAATCAGTCTGCAGATGATATCTTTTGCTCTGACAGTTAAAATCGCACACTGTTAAACCTGCCTGCCATGTAGGTCTGCACTACTACCTCTTATTTCAGAATAGCATAAAAAGACTGCCCTGAGAATGCATCCGATAAATCACTGAAAAACTGACCGAGCCATATTCTGTAGCTGTTAAAGTATCAGGTGTTTAACAGAACATAAAGTCTGCTGTGTGTACAATTTGACAGATCATTAACAAGGGTGTGCCCCAGAGGAAATGACAAATTTTTTCATCGATGATCTCACTCGCACACATGCACATAGATTGGAGGCATCTGCCTGGGCAGGGCAAGACCACATAGTCGACCTAATCTGAGTCACTGTTCTTGAGACGCGTTATTCCAACCGCGCTTGGCCCGGTGTCCCCTCGTTCCACTTTGCACTTATTTGCCAACTGACAACTTATAAACAGACTTGGTGAAAGAGGTCGCTCAACACCCACTTCTCTCTCAAATTCCCTCTTCATCCCTGTCATTCCTTATTTTGGTGGGTCGGCCATTTAGGTTTGTTTGGAGTAATAACACAGCAGAGACTCCCACCCTTGGAGAGTTTTAGCTCACTGGAACGACTGAATATGACTTAATGAAGGTATACCTTTCACTCCGTCTTCTTTATTAATGTTCCATATAAGACCCTTTATGTGCTTGTGCTGGGATGAATGTATAGTTATTAAACTTTTTGTGACTTCCTAAACCTGGTGTAACCGGTTTTTGCCCACTTGGGGGCAGCAGAAACAAGTTGTGCACACAACACTGAGATACCCTTTAAATATGGCTAACTTGTTAGCAAACACTTGCCTATTTGAGTAGATACAGAGAAAAAATTTCATTAAATAGAAAGTTGTGTTTCTGGCCAGCAGATGAATTTGTCCAATATATCGCTTTATCTATTAATTATTCCATATTTTTGTTCTCCAAAAACCCCTGAGGGATAGCTAGCTGTTCAGTATTTTATTTATTTTATTGTATGCTACAATATATACACCTGCTAGTTGCTAACTTACAGGGGCAGATCTAGTGGCGTGGCTGGTAACCCATGCTATGCCCACATTTTAGACTAAGTGACAGACTTAAGTTCTATAAAAAAAAGACATGTATTTGGAAAATTGTCTTAAGATTTGGAAATTAAAACTATTTATTAAGCTACCTTTAGATAGTTCTATTCAGTTATTTACTACTGTGCTACAATAGTGTTATGTTTTTAAGTTAGAATATCTTTAATTGGGAGCTTTTCCATGGTACCCTCAACCCTGGGTAGTGTACAGGTAGTGTTTTTAGATCTTTTTTGCAGAAATTAGCTACCTGCTGCGGGCCTGAAAGCCACATCAATGAGCTGAAAGTCACTATAAAACTCTATAGAACTGAAGGTAACTCCAGAGATGGGTCATTATTCTCTGTGGGTTCATCAGAACAAACAAACCCTTTCACATACCACAAAAAAATGTGACTTGTTATTGATATAAAAATAGTGACTACAGCAGCTTTAAATAGGAAAACCTGTTCAGACAGAACAACACCCAGATGTTTTAAAGGTCAAAGCTATTTTTTGTAGAACACATGCACCTTGTGCTGCCTGTACAGACAACAGCATCAGTCTGTGTCTGTTTTGATTTATTTGCTCTGGATAGGCTCTGTTTAAGGAGCCTGGCCTCTGCCGCCTCCCAGCGATGCTCCATCCTCCCCCACTGCTCCTCCAGTGTCCAAGGATGTGTCTCATTCTCATGTCTGTGGTGTAAGTTTTATTCCTCTCTAACTCTCATATTCCTCCCACCAATCCTCCCGTCCTCTCCAGCTGCCAAGAGGAGACAAAGAAGCTGCTTCAGCCCTCCTTTGGTCTGGTGATTATCTAAGCGAGGGCCCATCAATCTAAACTAACTCCAGACTCTCAAGAATGTCCCCTTCTTCTGGCTGCCAGGTTGGAGATAAACACATATCTGATCTTGACAATCAGCCCTTAATGAACCATTAGATGCATGCAGACTGATGTAGCCTCCCTCAGTCTTATCATAACCTCCCAAACGGTGCTCCGTCATGCTAGATAGAGTGATATGATCTGATTAAAGCGCAGAGCACAGATCCCAACATTCGGAAACAGAGAAATACGTCTTCAGTGTTTCTTTATTTCCACTTAATTTCACCCATTTACTACATAATGCATAATGAGAAGGTTATTATTGCGTCTAGCCTTGCAGAGGTTGAATGTGCCGTTTTATTGGCTCTTGGCAGCACTGCAGGAATTCCATGAGGCAGGTGAACAAGGAAATGGAGTTCATTCAACACTACACAATTATCTGAATGTTTGTTGTCATTAAAAGCTCTTTTGTTTCCCTCCCCCTCCTTCCTGATGAACAGCGCTCAAACTCGACATTTTGGGGAGCAGACCAGACACTTTACAGCCCATTAACCATAAATTTGTCCTGATTTCTTGTGTTTACAGCAGTAAAACATGTGCAAATGATTCCTTTTCACTAAATTAACCCGTACTTATTATAGATAGTCTTCCATACAGGCATCCAGACATTTCACAGGTCTTTAAAAGTCACATCCAGATTATATACATTTGTAGCATTGTTATTTAGCCAGATTTCGGTCCCCCTAAACTGACAATGTCGACTCACGCTGCCTTTGATCTTTGTCGCTATATCTTGTCTCATAGCAACTGGAACATTCCATTGTGTGTCTCTGATCACCTCCTGATGACTGGGATGTGGAGATAAGGGAGAGAGAATGAGGAGATCTGGTTTTAATTTAAAGAGGAGCCCTGATGAAATCAATCACACTAAAGGGAACTGAACAGGGAGTCACCCCAATCGCGATTAGTGTCAAGAGAGTGGAGGGGTGTTGACAGGAC
The DNA here is from genome assembly GCF_004916995.1 of Morone saxatilis. Classification (NCBI taxonomy): domain Eukaryota; kingdom Metazoa; phylum Chordata; class Actinopteri; family Moronidae; genus Morone; species Morone saxatilis. The sequence goes on from NW_023340268.1 coordinate 15,115,432, forward strand.
GGGAGGGAAGGTCAGAGGGAGAAACAGTGTCGGAGAGGGAGACGCAGAGATAAAGGGAAAAGGGACGTCGTCTTTCCCATCTGCGTCGTAAGTTTTTAGGGAGGAAATATTGACTTAACCCCTGTATCTACGAGGCACGTTTCGCCCGTCCTGCTCCAAGCTTGGACTGATTTATTCCTCCTCTCTTTCTCCGTCTCACCTCCCACTCTCCATGGTCCACTTTGTCTTCAGTCTCTCACTCACCTGGGTTTGGTTTAACAGAGCAGAGCAACGACAGCCAAGACAGTTGCAGTGGCAAAGTAGATATAACATAAAAACGAACAAGCAAACTGAAAATGTATTATTATGGCCTGTGTTCGCCAGTGTGAGTTGTATCGCTGCTTTTATTTTTGCAACAGTGAGTGCATTATATTGGCTGTAGTCTTTCTGTTGTCTTGGCCAGGTTGCAGACCTGCAGCATCTCATTTAACCACTTTTTGCTTCCTCCTCTTCAGTGTGATTATTGAAACAAGACGCAGTGCTTTTGGCAAACCATCATGTCTCTGTCTCCTTTCCTTCCTTGATATTTAACAAACATGCCTGTAGAGCAGTACTGGATCACAAGCAAATTAGCAAACAGCACGCCCAACTTGTCTTCTGTCTAAAATCAAGAATATCTCAACTAATGACTATAAATAATCCAAATATGATTTCAGATATTTCAATGAATATGTTGGCTGTGGCTAGCGTATTTTCTATTGGAAGTTTATTGCCATGATACTGCCAAGTTTATATGTGTGCCTGTTTCTAATTGACGGACCTGGAGAACACTATGTACTTCCACAAGGAAATGTCTGTATTATTTCTATTTTTTTAGTGTTTAGACATTACTGAATGAGCCAGACACATCAAACTCTTTTGTTTAGTTATTATTATTTTTGTTTTTAATATATTGTGTTTTTTACAAACTACTATTGTGTTACAAACTACAATAACACATCATAAGTTAGGGCTGTTGGATATGAATCATAAGCTTATTCTCAATAAATCCCATGAAAAGACAAAAACCCACAATGAATTGATCCTACTAACTAAGTATTGTCTGCGCAGCCAAAGCCTGATTTTATGTGATCTTCTGTGCCATAGAATTCCATTGTTGCCCAAAACATAACAATGAGCCACACATACTTAGGTGACATGTTCCTTAGAATGCACTTTTGTGTCTATTTATTTTATTAAAGTCCATCCCATACACACAGTCCTGTTGCTGTAAATACTATTGCACCAAATGTGTATTCATTTACTCCTGTTTGAGCAATGTTTGGCAAAAAGACACTTTATGCAAAAGTTACATGAATATAACCTGTAACATTGTAGTAGTGTATTGAAAGATGAAATCATTGTGGACATTTTCAAACACCCTGTTGTAAGTAGACCATGCATGGTAGCGTGTATATCTGCAACCTTACAACATTTGTGTAAAAATAATGAGATAAAGAAATAAAGATTTGAAGAAGATTTGTTTTAATGTAGGTGAGCCACCCTTAAAAGTTGGGTGTTAAATGGTAAAACATGGGTTAACTGGTTAAATGTAGTGTCAGCGAGTCCAGATTATTGCAATACTGAGCTGCATATCATCAAAATATTGCACTTTTTATACAGTGATGCTTTTGACTATTGAATAAGCCAGAACTATTACATGTATTCCTTCTCCTTAGCATATCAGTACAGTGGAATAGATATATTCAGTGCAATGAATGGTTACACTTCTACTTACAGTATGTGTCTACTGTTTGCATGTGTTCGTACGTGTGCACGTACAGTACAGTTGTGTGTGTGTGTGTGTGTGTGTGACTTGCAGCCACTCTTACTTGAGGCTGTATCTCTGTGTGAAATCACAAACTAAATCAGACATCCAGTAATATGCAGTAGTGTGAAATAGGACTGGGCATAATCCCAGCCCTCCACTTGTCATCCTCCCCTCCCGAGTATCTGACACTTCTCAGAGCTCCTAATACTGTCTGGTTTGACCTGTGCTGCTCTCTGGTGGCTCTTATAGCCTTCATAAGTCCTGGCGTAGGCCCACTGTACTACTCCAATGGGACGCATCACTTGGTTTTCTCACAGTTTTTACATGGCCCTATGGGTGCACGTCAGCAACCACATAGCTTCTTTTATGTGTTTCATACTAGAAAAGCAGACTGATTATGACTGTGCAGATGTAGCCACAGTAAGAGCCACACTTATCACATGCTTCATGCACTGTTGTTTCAACAGCTCTACAGAAAACTGTTCGGAAAGTTGTAAAAAATGAATGCATTATATGCGAGGGGTGACTGTCCAGTACACCAAGCCTGGCTGTTACACCTTACTTTATACATCTTCATCTGATGCCTATCTCGCTTTTCATATCTCTTTTTTGTTCCTTTGAATCTTACAGCTTCACACCCTCACAGAGCCATGTTTATACAGCCCAGCAGTGGATTTTGGGAGGTGTGAGGCCAGAACTGGCAGGGTCCTCTTACACAGCCAGCGCTCTTAGCCAGCAGCTAATAAAGACTTGCATTGATCCTGATGGGTGGGGTGGGTTTCAGCGAGGACCACAGTCAGAGGGGGCTATGCGCTGTATGCTGGTGGTCTGGTTAATATGCATGAATGTGTGTGTGTGTGTGTGTGTGCGTGTATATATGAGGTGCTTTGTGGGCTCTTTTCAGCTGGCTAGGTCTGGAGACAGAAACACCCAGCTGGGGTCAGCAGTGTTTTCAGTGAGTGATCAATCAAACAGAGGCCAATGAACAATTAATGGCTCTCAACTGGGATTCAAACCATCCAATGAAGTTCCATTTAAAACATAGTGTGAGGTGGAAGGGGGGGCAAGTGATTTCTGAGCCGAGACTTCCTGTGTAACCTGATATCCTCAACTATGTTACGTGTTACATAAAGACACAAACACACTATATACGCTACACAAACCCCTGCCTCCACACACTATTGAAAAGACAACATAGTTGTGGCAACATAATTGCGATGGTGTCCAAGAGCTCATAGCACATCACTCTATGTCATCCCATCCTACCTCCTCATGATCCTCTGGTGGGCCTGCGTCACACTGTCTGAGTCCTCAAGCAACAACAGTTCACTCGCTAGCTCATTTCCTGCTAATGCATTTAGTGAATCCCTTTTATTGTAGACTGTCAAGAGGAGCTTATATCCTCTTGACATAAGCTTCAGGCTTCACACTGACCTGAGAGCAATTGAAGAACCCGTAGTTACTCAATTGCATACACTCAGGGGCTTGTTACAGCCTTACTTCTGGTCTGATGTTAATGATAACAGATATTTCTGTGTGGAGTGTGATATTATCCTGTTAATGCCACTGACTTATGGCTACAGTGGCATATTTTCTACAAAAGCGACATAGTCTCGACAAGTGCCATCCTTAGTTTTACACTACAGCTCTGTTTTTGTACTGCACTTTCCAGAGTTAACTAGTCAGGCCAACAGTAGTGTTGTGATGTAATTTCTCTTTTATGTGCTGCTATTAATGCTAAAAACCATTTTTACATGTTTTTACATAATACAAAAAAAACATGTACAAGGTTAGAGCTAAGTATCAAACCTCAACATGTTTTTAGTACTGAGCAAAATATGTCCATATTGAAAACTTTGTTAGGTTTTGTTAATATATACTTTACACAGATATTTCTTAATGGCAAGTCAGTTTAATACCACTTTAGTTTGGCCAATGTATTGTATGGCACAATAAAAAGGGATTATAATAAAGTGTTTAAAACTTTCAAAGTACCAAAATAAGTCCTGAAACTCTGGTATCATATGACTTCAGTATAGAACTATTTCCATTAAAACACAACCCTAGACAAGATAAAAAATGAACTCTGTTACATAAACAAGTAAAAGAGAGAAGCAAATGTTATTTATATATATATACATATATCAATAATGAGCAGTACTTTGTGAGCATTTGGGCAATAAGCCTTATTCACTTCTAACCCCAAAATTCATTAGCGTGGATCCAGCAGAAATCACGCAGATCATGTTATGGATTTACAAATTGCTGGTTCAATATTTTATACAGGAATATGCCTCCAAACCATGGTATAGTGGGATTTCTCTCTTCCTGATCTGTTTTCTGCTTTTTTGGTAGTCTGTGCTGCTGCCTGTGCCAGAGAAGCCCATTCAGATGGAGCCCAGTCAGTCTGTAGTCCAGTAGCCTCCAGCACGGAGGCATTTCAGCTCCTTCAGGGGGATTTGACCAAGATTTCCTGCCCCTTATTAAATTATAATCTCCCTTCTACCTCTCTTTCTTTCTCCCCTTCTCTCCATTTTGGACAGAAAAATAGGCCTCCCTCTCTGTTTTGCTGCCAACTGATGTGTGTGTTTGTGTGCGTGTGACGCGTGCATGTACGTGTGAAGCTGTCTCGGCTGCCAGCGGAAGGAGTGTGTGAGATGATTGGCGGGGCACGCATCTGAAGTGGGTCAACAGGGAGATCAAGAGCTAAAGCTTTTACTTTCTGCTCCCTTTCATTTTCCTCCTCCATCTCCCTGTTTTTCTTTTTGCCTGTCGTAATGACTTCATGTCTCCTTCATGGCTTCTTGCTTTCTCCTCCCCTTCTGTTGCTTCAATTTCGTTTACGGCCATAAGGCGCTTTCCTCTTTTTCTTCCTTTTCTCCCCGTCCCTTGACACAAGTTTCCATCTCCCTCCATCACCACCATTGGTAGCCTTTGACAATGTGATCTGTATTAGCTTAGTGTTTTCATGGAGTGTCAAACTGTGGAATCCTTTGATAGAAACAGACTACGAGAGGACTTTTCTGGGCTTTTCCCTCCTGGAAGTCTGCCTCAGCTACGTGCAGCTTGGGAATTTTTCCAGTCCTGGCAAAAAAGAATGGAACAATTGATGGTGTGCGATTGTTCTGGGTTTAGTTGCCTTATTTCAGTGCTCCAGAGCATTTCTCACCTTCAGAGCGCTGAATCGTAAATAGACCCATGCACACACTCTCCACATGGGCTTGCCACAGCCAGCTTTGCCTTTGGATGAACTGCCACCATGAATATTTTGACACACTGTTAGGAAATAAAGAAGGAGTGTTATGAGAAAGCTGACTGCAAAACTTGTTCTGAAGAAAGTTATGATTCATTGCGCGGTGGCTTGTTTTGAGCTCTTTTCTTTGTCTCACTTTTGTCCGTTTACTGTGTGTTCCCTGGCCTGTGTGTCTACTACACATTTCAGAGGCCCCATTCTGGCAGAAGCAAAGCCACCCACCCAGTGAAGGGAACAAGGTAACAGCTACTTCGAGACTTGGAGACATGGCACAGAAACACAAGACATAACACACATTAAGCCCTACCAGTCCATTAGAGTCCTACAGAGTCCTTCATCCAATCACTTGACACCCTCCAGCTACTGAGCAACTGATTTGCTAAACTCTGTCCCTGAACAGTGATTGACCAGTCATAGCTTTGCAGCTGTATGTAGGCCAATCAAGCTTTGCATAGGTCAAAATGTCTTTGTTTTTGCCTGTACCAATCAAAAATACAAGTGTAATGATTGTGCAACAAGAAGTGGATTTAACCATTACTAAGCTAGTTAGCATGCCCAGCTACCTACAGTTGGAAAATGTCATTACCTAACGAGTTAAATTTTTGGGGGGAATTACAGATTACTTCCTAAAATCCTAGTTAGGGACTAGAATATCCACTGTGCTGGACTCAAGATGATAATGTAAAGTAATGGTAGTATCCTGCTGCTCTTTATTTGGTTAGGGGTGTAGTACATGTAATGCCTTTCAAAGTCCCTGTACTGTTCACTCTAGATAACTTTCTGTCCTGTAATCAGGAGTCGGGAAGTTGTTGTGGTTTTTTACACTATGTGACTGATCAGCAACAGGGGCGTCACACACTACAAGATCTTTCACAAGGTGTTGGTCTGGTCTCCAAATTACATTTCATCAAGAGCCATTAATAACACCATTAATAGCAAGAACATCACATTTAATCAGGAATGTAGTTTAAAAACCTGCACAAAGAGCTAAAGGGCGTCATATGTCTTCTTGTCAATTTGTACTTTTTGTCTCCTTTGCACACTCAGCCTCAGTGAGAAAAGACAGTGGGAATGAGAGGTGGACCATTACAATTAATTACATTTCCCTTTAGAATAAAAGCTGGTTTGTGAATCAGATACATGCAGAACTAAAGACTGACTCATAAGACTGTTAATTTACCGTCCATTATATGTGTTTTTTGGGCTGTTACCAAAGTAATTACATGGTTCGCTGCTTCCTGTCAGGTGCCGGAGAGAAAGGTTAACCCTGTCTGCTCTCATTGGCTGTAGCTTGTTGCATGGTTCCCCAACATGACCAGCTATTTGGCCTGTATTTTCCACGTTGATTTGTCTTTGATCTGGTGGCATTTATCTACAAAGACTATCGGCGAGTGGAAAATCAGGGCTTAAAATCATGTACTGTAATCTGAACTTGCATAAGCGACCCCAGTCAAACTTGCGTTAGATACCATTACAGTTCCATTACTAATACTATACCATACTAATGATAACTAGTTCTACCTAGTTATAAAAAAAAACAATACTGTACACTGTACTTCTCCCTAGACACTTACTGTTATGTTAATTAAGAATAACAGAGACTTGAGTGTATGTCAGTACCAGTGGACTTAAAGGGGAAAAAAACCCTGCCTTGCTCGGTCAGGCCTTGGCAGCACACAATAAAAGTATTCACACCAGCAATGAGCGGTGCAGAGAACGGGAGGCTTAAGGAGGAATAGGAGAGGGAGAGAAAAGAGCTGAGGTTGCCAGTCGAGACCTACGAGGCAGGGAGTGATCATTCTGATTTAGAGGAGATTATATTACTGGGTGTCCTCGGAAGTTTTCCTCTGAGGTGAGGTCATCTCCACAGTGCCCGCTAACACACAATTCCCTTTATGATTATATATTCCAATCCATAAATCTCTGTCTTTGTATTCCTTTCTCATTTTTCATTTGATGAGGAAACGATACAAAGCCAGTAATGTCGGGTTTTGAGAGTGGCGATGTGTGCTTTCAGTGACCTGTCTTGCTGCATTGAAAGGCAGAACATTTATTGCTCTGGAAAGGTGGAAGCAGATTGCCCTTCATGGGATTATTTTTTGTACTCTTTCCTCTCGATTACCTAATCAGACGCTCATATTGGGTTTAGGGTGCACCGACAGGTCAGCCAGAAAGGTATAGCTGTGTCTATCTGCCTACAGACTTTTGCTTTCTCTCGTTCTCAGCTCCCCCATACTGCAACCAGTTTCTTGGCAGGTTAGTCTAGATGTTTTGCAGACTTTCAGTCCATTTCCCTCGGCCATATCCTGATCTTAAATGCTTCACAGAAAGATTAGGTGATAGAGCATGAATCTGTAAAGCAACAGGGAGCCAGACAGGCAGAAGGCTAAAATACTGTAATTAATGCCTTTTCATTGGCCCCAAACTGTTCCTGCTAGGGGCGGAAGAGCAAATGAACTCACTTATTAAAACTCACATGCAACTGTACACATGTGAGGTCCTACAGGTTAATAATTCTGTGACCAATTAGCCTTTACCCTTTGTCCACATACATGAACCCTCATATGCACAATACATCACCCCCTATTTTATGATTAGCACGTCTGCTTCTGCACTTAGATAAGTGCCCTGGGGTATTAAACGTGTTCTTCTGAATGAAGTCATCAAGAAATGAGAACCCTCTGTCTGACCTGCTCACTCATTTCCCCTTCCCCGTGTTTTCTTCACAACCTGTCTGGCTTCTCACATCACCTACACCCTCTATTTCCTTTGCCTCTCACTCGTTCCCTCTTAAACCACTCCATCAGCGTAAACTGCATCTCTCTCTGACCGTCTCTCAGCCCTTTTCTCACCCGCTTCAACCTTCAGGGATGTTAGGCAAACACAGCCCTGCTCCACAGTTGCCATTTCCTGAACTGATGAGGTTCTTCTCTTTTACTTCATCTCCATGTTTTATGAGGGTTTTTTTCTCTCTCCCAAAGTGAGGCCTTTTTTCAATCCCCTTCAGTTCAATCCTGGTAAATTTGTTTGACTGTCATCTTCTATTTTCTTCTTCCCATAAGTCATCAGTCAGCATGTTGTGAGCGAATCCTCAGTTGCAACAGAAAACAACAAGCAAGACAAATGACAGACACAAGCATGCGTGACAGATTCACAAAAAACAAGGATGTGACTGAACGTGCATGCGCCTAAGCTTGAGCAGGCAAGCTTGCATGTGTAAAATCAAAGAGTGCCCTTGGTGTCATCTGCAGCTCAGATATCTATCATCATTATCACAAACCAGAGAGAGAAAGATGGATGATGTCTGTGTGTCAATGGCTTCCTGAGAGCCAGCTGAAGAGACTCTTTCTGATTGACTCTCCATCATTTTCTGTCTCTCCTCAACAGTTTTCACAAGTCAGCTGTCTTACCACATAAATACCTATATTGTATGGTAATATAAATGGAATGGCCAAAAGTTTGTGGACACCCATTGAACCCATATGTTAAGATATGCTTCAATAATGGGCTCTTACCTTCTGCTTGGGCTTCCGTAAGACTGTGGAACCTGGCTCCTATTAGTGAGGTTGGGCACTGATGCTAGTTGATGATAAGGCCTGGCTCTCGGCCATCCAATTAATCACAAAGGTGTTGGATAGGGTTGAGGTCAGGGCTCTGTGTAAGGCCAGAATATAGAAGCATATTATGCATGCAACAAGTGGCACCCCTGTAAACCTGCACTCACAAGTACGCATCAACATGGTGCAGCAGAAATGTAAACAGCATAAGTTAAGTCTCAACATTAAAAATAATATTTCTAATGACTGTTCTGTAATTTACCAATGATTCAGTGGAAACACTAATGAGAGAACATAGGAGCTTTTATTGTGGTGGTGCAGAATTTTTTCCTGAGACGCAACCAAACGAAACCGTCACTACACTTTCCAGCTGGTGGCAACTGAAGTAACAGATGTTAATGTCTCATCATATATGAATAAGGTTTGTGGCCGCTCTTATACGCACAAATGCACACGTTATGTGAACAGCCAAACTGTTTCCCCAGGGCTTATTTGCACAGTGTTGAGTAATACAGGGTGCGTTCAAAGCTACCAAAACCCGTGACCACTACTCAAATATTACGCACTGAGCTGACACCGGAGGGGCGTAATGACCCAAGTGCCACTCAGGCTGAAGGAGGGATTACCTCATTCAAAAGAAGGTGATGCTCCAAATAAAACCCCACACGCTCAATTTCCTCTCCCCCTCACACACACACATACACACACACACACACACACACACACACACCCACACCATCAGACTCAGTAAGAGCTGTGTGGTTCTGGCGGTCAGCATGTTGTGCAACTGCTGTGCTCACTTTCTCCCTCCTGTGTTCTTCCCTCAATCTCTTATGTAGGTGGAGAACAAGGTGTACACACAGGTCAACGGTCAATGGAGCCCTGTGTTGTCTGGAAGTGATACCTTAGCAATGTTCGGGTCTGTTTGTGTAACTTTTAAGAGTTTGCTTAATGTTTGCAGGTGCATGTCTTTTTACTGCAAATCTGTAAAATCCGTTAATACTCATATGTCTAGACGACAGATTGAATAATAAACCACAGATGTATAAATTTAGTTTATTTTTAGTGTGACTTTCTTCCTCTCAAGTGCTGGGAAATCATTCTTGCTGTAAAAGGGAAGTTTCCAACATTTGCTTGCAGAATTTACAAGACGAGAGTTTGGTAAAGGAAGATGGCTGCGGTTGAATAACAGCTGACCACCCATGTGGGTTCATGGTAAGAGTCAGGAATGATTATGGTTGTGGCCTTGTCAGAATTGGATGAATCAGCTAAAATATGTGGTAAGGTTTTAAGTGCAGTTCTCTAGAAAAATCTGTGGTTATAACCAAACTATCTAAGGACCATGGACCTCAGTTGTTGTTGAACCATTTGGTGTTGCTGGCATTATGCTGTGATGTTCAGGTGATGATTCCTCCACTCCAGTAGCAGCTCAAATTTCCACCACAAAAACAACCGCCTCCTCTTTCCCTCCATGACACAGAATCCTCACACTTTGGTGTACCTATAATCTCTCTGTGGCACGTGGTTTAGGAAATGCCTGGCAGTCTGGATCCACACATGTACCGCTTAAGGGAAGTGGAGGCAGAGCACCTTCAACCTCACCTCCCCAGCACTGTTGATTTCATTAGCGGGTAGACGGAGCAGTTAGGGAAGTGTGTGCTTGGCTTGCACTCAGCCGTGGTGTCTGTGTCTCTTCTGCCTGTCTGAGCAGGCCACTTGAGATGCTGCTGAGTTTGGGTTTGGATGTTGTTGAGTCTGCTTTGGCGGGCCCGAAGGCTTCGCAGATCAACATTTAGGCTCTGTTCGAATGGCATCCGAGAAAGACTGCAAGCTCCGGGTTTGGTTTGTGTCTCAGATTACCAGGTGGTTTGGAGAAAGATCTTTAAGGTGTACTGTGCGTGGGAAAGTGGGATGTCTGTTTATGTTCATTATGTGCACTTGAGTCTCTGTGTTTCATGTGGGCTTGGATGGATTTCTAAACGGGCGTACTGTTCGGAGGGCCCCTGAGCCAGAGCCTCTGTTTGAAGTGACTGTTACCATTTCTTGTTGGGAAGTCACAGAGGTGTCCTGATTGTTCTTTTGTTGTTGTCTTTTTGCTCCTCAGACTTATCACCTTTTAATATTGAGTATCTGCAAAACAAATACAATTCTATATTGTTTTCCTTCATAATGCAGTTGCACAGCATATTGAGGCTACATTAAAATATAGTTAAATCAATTACACAGAAAAGCAGTTCTCCTTGAAGTAGAAACTTCATCTTAGGCTGTATTGTTCCTAAAATATTTTACAGTGTGCTGTAGTATTTTGTATCATATGTGTGCAGAGAGAGGGCGTCATTGGGGCTCAAGAGTCAGACAGCTACTCAATGGGAACAAAATACTGGACCAGCAGCAGTACTTGAGAGTATGGTCCACCTGCAAAATGTCACTGAAAGAGACTCAAAATGACTACAAAGAGACATAAAATGACTTCAAAGACACTCAAACTGACCAAAGAGATGCTTAATGATTACAATGAGGTGCAAACCAACTGCAGAGAGACAAAACAACTACAAACAGACACAAAATGACTACAAGGTGATGTAAAATGACCCATAGGAGATGCAAAAAAACAACCAAAAATAGACACAAAGCAGCTACAAAGAGACTCTCTTTCAGTCTGGATGTCTTGCTCCTGTATAGAATGGGTGGGTGGCCTTTTACATGTCTGTGCCCAGGGGCCCATTTTCTCATAATCTGTCCATGGATGTGGTCATCAGACATTGCACTCAGTTATTTGACAGCTGTTTGGATTGAGAACAGCAAAGGGACTACATGAAATGTCATGAAGGAGTTGGCTGTGCCCTTTTATAGCCGAGGGTCAGACTCTCCCCTATTTCCTCATTAACGGTACTTTTCTGTCCTGCTGTTTCTTTCTTTGTGTATTTTTGGATCTGTTACTGTACTGTGTGTGGTGATTTCTTTTTTCAGCTAAATCTGTTTTATATAAAGTGTCACTCTGCCTGCCAGACAAGGCTCTTTTGCTGTAACTTTGGATGCAGCTCATGTTTAATGACTGAGGGAGGCTTTGATTCACCATCAGCTCTTCTCTCTCCCCTCATAACCAGGGTTTGTTATGGTTTGTTTTGAATGGACTGATTTCATGGGAGGAAAATTGGGGTTAAGTTAATGAGTTTGAGTATTTTCAAGACACCCTGCGAAACCACTTACCAGAGGTATATTGTGTTCTCATGCATACCGAGAGTGTGTGTTTTGCCACGTGCGTGTTCTTGTGTTTGAGAGCGTGTACAAGTCCCGGTTCAGCAGTGGCTCATGGTGGACAGCCAGAGAGGATTGCGTGAGATTTTTTAACAACGTCTGCTGAGCTTTTCAACAAAAACATTTGATAAACAGATTGTGGAGGTCTATAAACCACCCGTCTGTGTCGGATCCCTGTTCTTGCACAGCCTCTCTGTTTGAGTGTGTGTCTCTCCGGTTCTTCAATGAGTTTGACGCCAGCGGAATGGTGGGCATCCAGAGCCGCCTGTTAAATTACATCTGCACCAAAACCACAGACCTCCATACCAGACGAGCTTCCCTTCCAGCCAGCCAGAAAGTCGACCAACGACCAAACACTGCCCAACCAATACTGCTCACTTTCTCTCCTGTTTGTTTCCTTTAACATCTTTGTCTTTGCTTCCTTCGTTTTAATTAGATTGAGCTTTGAGAGGTGAGCTTTGATTCTTCCTGGCATAGGCTCCGACAACTCATGGCACCATAAACAAGCATAAACAGATACCGCAGACAAACATACACTTATGACTAATCACAATGATTAGAAAAATAGCACAGAAAGTTTGAGAAACACTTTGGTAAATGGTTGTAAAACAAGAATTTGACTGCCTAGCTATGTGGTTGCTAAACAGTCACAGACGACGGCAAAGCTGTAAAACAGACCTGATCTCTGCACACATGGTGGCAATGAACGCACCTTTTTCTAGTACTTGTGAGTTGAAGTCTGCTGTGAACTACCATATTACTCCCAATTCCTGCTCCCAATTAACTACAGTGTATCATTCGGTGTACATTTCAAATTAGAAAATGTCACCTCATGTTTGTGTTACTGCTGTGCATCATTGTAAACTCTCCTCTCACTGTCGCAATCCACACTGGAGTCCATACCTGCAGAGACAAGCAAACCTGTCACATGCACACACACATACAATGATAAAATGAGTATTATATGAAGCAGAGGGGGCAATGAAAGGTGTCATTTGGGTGGCCAAATGCCACGTATTAGTGACTTTTGTTGTATGGTATTTTCAGGTTAATGGAGAGAAATTTTTCACAGCTATGTGCAATTTTCTCTCCTCCTTCTTCATGCCTAATACAAGGGTAACAGTTTTGGCATTTAAACAGGAGCAAACTAAACGTGAGATTACAGTTGGCAATCCCACATGATCACAAAATAACTTCTGACAGTCATCAGTCCGAAGACAGCTGTCAAAAACCAGCTCAGGGGAGAGTTGGGGTGGAAATTTGTGCCATTTTCACACATCATTTGAGCAGTTGAAGGCAGTCCTGGACACCTACAGTTGCTCACTTATGATAAACAAACACGCTAACTATCCTCTGGTGGTTTCCTCTTTGCACCTGACCACGGTTGTGAAAATATTTGGCAGCGGGCGATGTGGTCATTTCTTCCTGAAGCAAATTAAAGTCAACAGATCTGCCTGTCACAGTTTCTGAGAGCCATCTAGAAGGCAAACACTGACCCGACCAAATACTTACCACACAGCAGCAGCAGAGAGCAGGGACATACATAAGCAATATGTGTGTTTGCAACTCATGTTTGGACATATAAAGATTTATGGGACTGTTTTAGTGTAACTTGTCCTGTAGCAGTGCTGGAGATTGTATTCGTCTTTAAAAAATATATTTGGGTCACTTCTAAGCAAGGAACATTTTCTTGGCTTTCTTGGTTTTCTTTGGCCAAAAAGTCAGTGGTTGGCTTGGACAGGGCATACTACGCTTGTAGATGAGGTAGAGACAATGTTAAAAAAAACATTTCTCCTCCACAGTAGAAGAGATTTTATATCAGTGCATTGCTTCAAATAGTTTGTAGTAGATTAATTCACTAGTTTTTGCAGTAGATGCATGTTTCACATGGGTAGTTTTTTCACAAGTGTGTGGTATTGTGTGTAGTGTTTCTCATAGTAGGCTGAGATGAACGAATGCACAATGTCAAGATTTCAAACTGTGCGTGTAAATACCACGTCTGTTTTATCCCATGTGCTGGTGCTGGCCATTGATTTCAGGGAGCTAACATAATCTGTCTAAGATTAGATCAGTCTAAGATTACAAAAATTAAGCCCAGCCAACTGCATATTAACCAATATCTTATATCTCTCCCCTTGTGTTTATACCTCCAGTTCTTTGTGTGACATCTGAAGCCTGGGATGCTGGTGACCATGCTGTTGGCTCCTGTCTGTGTGCTGCTGATGCTGGGGGCGCGAGCTCTTGCTGGAGGCTACCCCCCCATACCCCACATGAAATACATGCAGCCCATGATGAAAGGGCCTATTGGACCCCCATTCAGGGAGGGCAAGGGACATTACGTTGGTGAGTAATCCCTGCGGGTGTAGTATATGTATTTTTATCTCTCACTCTGCCCTGCGTGAGGCCCACAGATCCACTCACTCTCACAACAACCCACTGGTTCAGTGGAAGCACTGGTAACTTCAATATGGTTTATCCCAATTTTAATTAATACTCTTCTCAGTAAGGACATTTTAAATATGGGAAACTGCAAATTAGCAACAACATAAAATACTATTTGACAATTCTCTGTGTCAGTTGTTGTTCCACTTTACTTCCTTTACAGTATCTTGTTTTTCCAAATATCTGAACAAACATGGGCTTGATGTGAATAATATGCACAAGTCCAAAGCTATACAGAGAAATACACTCAAAAACAACTTTTTATGAACAATGTCTCCAGCATCACAGTTTAATATGTGATCAATATGGAGACCCTCCCAGAAACTAGGACAGACATGTGCACTAAAGCCATTGGTTTTCTGCAGGCAGTTAAAGGGCTCACCAAAGTGTCTCCCTGCCCTGTGGGTCCAGCTGCACTTGGCTGGTCCTCAGTTGTGGCCTAATGGAGGCCTGATTACCCACTGCTTGCTGAGCTCCACTGGGCCAGTTGTTCCTTCTGCCATCTGGATGCTGTTACCCCACTGTTTATCACATATTCTTCAGCTGTGGGATGAAGGCGAGAGTGTGAAGAAAATAAAAATAGATTAAATAAAAGGCTCAGCCAAGGGAACTGGGGAAGGGAGGGGGTGATAATCATCCTGAAAAAATGTGCATGTTGTCATCATTATCAAATTTGACTCAAGTTCTGGGTCATATGAGAGGTGCCTTGTCTTATCAGAGGCCCCTTCTTCAAAGCAAATTTTATGTTTGACACAGAAAGACTCCAAAAGTTGGATTCAGAGCAAATTTTGTGTTGAAATTTTGCATTTAAATCCTGCACAGAAACATCAAAGATTTGCTAAAAGAAGTTGTGCTTTCTGTAAATGGGATTTCAAAGTGTGGTTGAAACAAGATTGCGATTTGAAGGAGTAAAACTAATGCCTCCACTGACTCACATGAATACAATGCCTCTACTGCCTCTCGGTGGGCATATGTCCACATTGCATCACATTTGAATAATTTATCAATTATTAATTAACTATATACAGTACATTGTGATAAGATCTACTGTATCGTCGGTAGAATTATAATGTATAAACACAGTCATCTTTAGGAAATAATTTAAAGCATTTGTATAGTACTAAACATATCAAACAAACAGACCACAGCTACAGAATCTCACAACTTTGCATATGGAGTCCTTCTGTCTAGGTCAGTGAGGAGAATGTGGTCATGTGTTTAATAATAGATGTTCAGGAGAAAAGAAAAGACTATATAATGAACAAATGTATCAAATGTTTCGTTCAATATGTTTAATGTACAAAAGGCAAACAGTCATGTATACAAATCTGCTGCTTTTTCTCTTACTTTACTCATTGTACTTAGTCACAACTTCAAGCTTACTAGAGCAGATTTCAATTTTTTTTTTACTGGAACTGTCAGTTCAAATGTGTTTGAAAGCACAATTTACGTCCTTGAATCCTAGAGAGCACTGCAACACGTAATGAAGAAGCTATTATATCCTCTCATGTGTGAAGCACCTTATTTCTTCTCTCTGGGTGATGTATTAAGGTGGTCCACAGCTCCACTGCAGACCACAGCTAAACAAACAAAACTGAGGCTATAATGCTCATTATCTGCCTGAACACATTGGTGAATGTATGCTTGCTATTCCTAGAAAGTTCAGTTTGGGCTGTGGGTGGTACACTGACTGACATAGACAAACCTCAAGTATAGATATATTATTTAAACCATTTATTTGGGGGTGAAACCTAAAGTGAGCACATCTGAAATCTCACTACTGAACAGAACTCTGTACAGTATGGTAAATAGGTCAAAGTTAAAGCTGAAAGTCAGCCAGTGAGCAAAATTGGTATTCATTTTAAGACTTATTTTCCCTTTCCCTTTTCCCAACTTGTTCGTCTGACTGCTTGTGTTCACCCTATTGGGCTTTTCTAGTGCAGGTTTTTGCAATAAAGTTGGTGGGTTAGATGTTAGCATAAACAATATGCCCCAACCACAAAAATAAAACACTCATTGTTAAAACTGGCATTTTACTTTAAGTCAATGTCAGTTTTCCACACATCTCGACTGAACTCATGGTAATGGTCCTAAATCTGGTCCTAATCACATTTAAACCCCCTGCAGAAGTTTGATTTTCAGAACAAATTTTCACTGTTTGACACTGTTTGTGTTTTCTTGAGCTTCATTGTAAATTATCAGTAATTTTGGGCTATATGAATACAATTTGACTTGACTTGACTACAATAACCCATATGCCATTTAGCATCATTGAGCTTTTCTCATCATTGTTTTGGATTTCAAACATTGATGTTAAAACGGCTTCATTTTCATTAACTGCCAGTAGGGGGAAGTAGTGGCCTATGGCAACATTAAAGGATGTAAAAGGAGTTCCAATTCAAATTACCTGGCATCTTTGTTATAAGGAAAGGGAAAAAGTATGTTTTCCCCCTATCTCATTTATTGCTACTCTTGAATAATCTACCTGAGGCATTTCAGTGATCACAATAGTATAATACTGCAGGTGTATTGGCCGTTCCCAGGTTTCAGAGGCCATGCATCACGCTTGTATGTGATTTTAAAGCTTTGAGTAGGCTGGCTGGAGCAGCGGTTGGTTCTTTGATACATTTTTGAAACATCAATACTTGTCATGAATGTTTATATATATATATATATATATATATATTTATATATATAAAATACAAGGTCAGCTGCCTTGACCATCTGACCCACCAACAAGAGTAACAAACACAGGCAAGTTGTTGCTTAGATGAGGCAATGGAGCTGTATAAACCAGCTGAAATTGGCTAGGGGTGCTTGGCGTGTTCTGCAGACCAAACTTGTATTTGTGCTCTTTTGGCCTGGCTGTGTTTGAATTCACTCTGCTAGGAAAGAATAATGAGGCAGTGTATGACATGTGGCATATTTCTTCAGTCTTGTTCCCTCGCTGTTACACAATCGAAAAATTTGCATTTTACAGACACTGTCAAACTCAATAAGACCCCTACATCAGTCAGCTGGAAAACAGAAAAGTTAACTCCGTCCAATTGCAATATTACATAACAACTGCTGAATCCAGGAGCATATAGAGTACTGTTTTATGCAGATTGGAAACCTGTCCAGAATGTACCCTGGCTTTTGCTGTGCTGAAATCAAAAAATTACCATGCCTTTCATAGAAAAGGCCATCAGGTCATGAAAACATGTAAAAGTAAATTCAGAGATCTCTTTCCACACTAGATGTCTTTTGAAAATAAAGTCGTCAGCAATTTCCAAGTTTTATTTTGACATGATTGAAGTTTGAATCTTAATTTCCCAGATAATGGTGTTATGATGTCATGTGTTTCTTGCTACTTAATTCATGATTTCTTATCTTCTTTATCGGACATGTACTGAGACACCCACAGTGTTATATCTACTTTATCTTCTCTCTTTAGTGCCTTAGCAGCTGCTACATTTACTGTCAGCACAAAAAAAATCAGATTTTGAGGATCTAATCTGTCATCTGTCTATTTTGCGCATGCTCCACTGCAACAACACAGTAATTTAATCAAATTGGTTGACTAAGACATTTTAACTTTTTACAGTATGGATTGTTAAAGTAAAGCCAACACATGACTAACTTGGTGCTGGAGCTAACTTTTAAGGACTGATTTATTTATAAGTAACTTTGGAGACTTTGATGAACGATTTGAGACATTTTTGTTGGTGAAAAAGAGGCCAGAAAATGTGTCAGAATCTCTGAAATTTCTCTGCTGTTTTCGTTTTAAAGTGGAATGTGTGTAAACAAATTCATTTGATTATGACAACGCTGAGGCTGAAGATGACACCCTCCTGTCAGTCATTATTAACCAGTTACCAAGGAAGCTGGAGCTAAAACGATGGTTATGTATGCTCCTGAATGTATCTACAGCAGAGAGGATTTTGTAGTGTATTAACTTCCTAAGTATCCCAAAACTAGTCCTGTGTGTATGGTTGATTAACTGTTTTTGTGTGTACACCGATACATCGTGGCCTCCGTACATGATATGTACTTTAAGACCCCATTAAAAACGTTTGCAGTCAAGGAAAATGAAACATTATTTGCTTTTTTCTTTTTTAAAGGGGACCTTTATGTTCAATTCGAGCTCTATATTCTTAGACTCCACTAGAGTAGCTTTGCATGATTCACACTTAAAAAACAAACTTATTTATCCTATATTGTCTGGTCTTTTTCCCTGATATACTGCTGTGCTTCACCTTACAGTGATTCGCAGTGTTTGTTGCTTCATTTATGTTAGCTACTTTAGCTAACCGCTGCTAACAGTGCCTGCTGTTAGCTGGTTAGCCATGCAGCTAGCTTAGCTGTCCTAATAAATTACTCTGCCCGAACAGAGAGCTCAGAGCACCATGGAAAGTGTCTGTGTTTAATGTTAATGTTACATTACTAGTACAGGAGCTTCGGAGCTCCGTTCCCTCGAGCTCCCAGTCAGTTAGCGGTTAGCTAATAGTTCGAGGTTAGCTAATAGCAACTAGTAAAGCTATTTTGTCCATCTTGAAGCAGAAAGGCTGCACGACATCAATGGGAAAACAGAAAATATGTAACTTTTCTTGACAACCGAAAAAACACTATCTGCTAGAAAAATGTTAAGGGTCCTGAACAGAGCAGTCAAATAACTTAGATAGACT
Source organism: Morone saxatilis (assembly GCF_004916995.1). Lineage (NCBI taxonomy): Eukaryota > Metazoa > Chordata > Actinopteri > Moronidae > Morone > Morone saxatilis. The sequence continues at coordinate 15,134,398 of NW_023340268.1, forward strand.
GAGCAGATAAATGGGCACATCCCTATACTACTTTGGCATGCTCAGTCATGCTGTGCCTGGATCAGTAAAGTAGAGACAATGAAAATATTGCACAGCAGTCTGAAATTTTAGCTTTTTGCTTGCAGGGATTACTTTGGCATATGTTGACCTTATTATTTGACACTTTGGCCTTAATATCAACATCCGACATTGTAACATTGTAACCCTTTTAAAAGCCAGACAGTATTACCACTAAGAGGCAGTAATGTGTAAAGTCCAGTGTTCCAACCATTTTTAATTTTTAAGAAATTATGAAACAGTCTTGCCTTTTGAGTAGAAACTAGGAATCCGATCCTCCAGTTTAAAAAAAAAAAATCTTTTTGACCTACAGCAATTTTGAATGTGTAGTTTTTGTTTTGCTCAATGTGCATTCATTACACTACACATGTACATATTTATATGTTTACATTTATTTGATCTGTTTTCTACCTCTTTTTTTAAAAATACATTATTATTCACACGATCATCTTCTGTTTTTCTAGATATGCCACCCATGATGGAGGTGAAGGGGGAACCAGGCCCCCAAGGGAAACCTGGATCAAGAGGCCCCCCTGGGCCACCAGGACTTCCAGGAAAACCTGGACTGGGCAAGCCAGGTCTCAATGGTCCACCAGGCCCCCAGGGGCCTTCTGGCTTTCCAGGGATTGGTAAGCCTGGACTTCCAGGTCTCCCAGGAAAGATTGGGCCAAAGGGGGTGCCAGGGCTTAATGGCGAAGTTGGTCCTCGTGGTGAACCAGGCCCCAGAGGTCCTCCAGGGCAGCCCGGTCTTCCTGGCCCAGCTGGCCTATCTCTAAACGGGAAACCTGGACTTCCAGGCATCAAAGGTCCCCCTGGGTCTCGTGGTGAACCAGGAATAAAGGGTATTCCTGGGGCACCAGGTGAGCGTGGATTTAAGGGCGAGAATGGAAATGGGAAGCCAGGGCCTCCAGGTATAAGGGGTCTGCCTGGGATTAAAGGCAGTACAGGCCTACCTGGTAATCCAGGTATAGGCAAACCAGGACTAAAAGGTTTGCCTGGACTGCCTGGTCTTAAAGGTGATCAAGGACTCCCAGGGGATCGGGGAGAACCAGGAGAGGCTGGGTCTCAAGGACTACAGGGTCTGCCAGGGCCAGTTGGGTTAGGGAAGCCTGGGCTAGATGGACTGCCTGGAGGACCCGGTCCAATAGGTCCAAAAGGTGAGTTAGGGCCCAGGGGTTCTCCTGGATTTCCTGGGACTCCTGGCTATGGAAAACCTGGTCTAAGTGGACCAAAAGGAGAAAAGGGCCATGGTGGGTTGCCTGGTCTTCCAGGGGACAAAGGAGAGCAAGGAATGGTGGGCCCAATTGGGGAACCAGGACTTGATGGACAGTCAGGACCACCAGGACTTCAAGGCCCAATGGGCCTCCCAGGAAAACACGGAATGCCAGGACTGAAGGGAGAGATTGGGCCCCAGGGCCCTCCAGGACTGCCTGGCCTCAGAGGTGACCAAGGCCCCAATGGACCCTTTGGAAAACCTGGCATTCCTGGGGAAAAGGGCGGCCCTGGGCCTAATGGCCCTATTGGAAAACCTGGACCCAAAGGTGAGGCAGGGCATATTGGCCTTCCTGGGAATCCAGGACTTACAGGTGCTCCAGGGCCTAAAGGTGAGACAGGGTTTATAGGGACTCCAGGCCCCAGGGGCCAGTCAGGCATTCCTGGTCTCCAGGGGCCCATGGGTCCCATGGGGCCACAGGGTGTACCTGGCCCAAAGGGTGAACCTGGACTTACAGGGCCACCAGGATTGGGTAAGTTTGGAGAGAAGGGAGCAATGGGTCCCCAAGGTCCTCCAGGGAAACCAGGCCCTGTTGGACTTAATGGTAACCCCGGCCTTCCTGGGCCTCCAGGGCCCCCTGGTCCTCCAGGAAATGGCCAAACAGTTGTTGCAGGGCCAACAGATTCACAGTTGGAAGGGGATGAAGTACCAGGGGACCGGAAGGGGCCTGCATACAGTCAAGTTCCACTCTCTGCTTCTGTGGCACCAGCCTTCACAGCCATCCTCACCACACCTTTCCCTCCCTCTGCCATGCCAATCAAATTTGACAGGACCCTGTACAACGGGCAAAATGCCTACAGCTCTACTACCGGCATGTTCACTGCTCCTTTATCTGGTGTCTACTACTTTGCATACCACATGCATGTAAAGGGAACTAGCTTGTGGGTGGCACTGTACAAGAACAATGTACCAGCCACTTACACCTATGATGAATACAAGAAAGGCTACATGGACCAGGCGTCCGGTAGTGCTGTCCTAGAGCTGAAGGAGGGTGACCAGGTATGGGTCCAGATGCCCTCGGATCAGGCAAATGGCCTCTATTCTACCGAGTACATCCACTCCTCCTTCTCAGGATTCCTGCTCTGTCCCACATAACCCGTCCTTCCATTCAAACATATTCCTGTATTGGCACCTCAGAGCAGCCCTAAACCTAAAATACCTGCAGCCATAATAGAAACACAAAACCCATAGGATTCTCAATATTATTGCCATCATCTTTATCTGTCTCACCCTCAACATCTTCAGCGAAAGAAAAAAACTAACTTTGTGAATGAAATATGGAAAGTTTTTAAAGGCAGGGGAAGGAATTTCATACTGTGTTCTTTGTTTCATTGTCATTCAAATGTGTGTTTTGGGTTGTATTTTATGTTGGTGTTTTTTAGCTTATATTATTTTAATTATTATATTGTCATAATTTTATTGTTATTATTTGGTCCTTGTCATCATTGTTGTTGTTGTTTATTGGATTCAGACTATTAAGTGCCTTACTTTGTAATGTGCTAGTAACAGACCTTCCCATGTGACTGCACATCCTGCCCTCATGCTCTGACATCATAAGGACAAGATCACCAGACCCTGGGGGGGTGATTGGTTCCTCTGGCTGCAGTCACGTCCCCCTCGTGTTCTTATTTAAACCGTGAATGGCAATACTGACATAAAAAGCAACAATACAACGTAGAACATATATACAAACAATAGCAAAACAAGGCGTTTGGTGCTGTAATACCATTACTTTTCACGTTTCTTTTGGTTGACCTTTTTAGTACTCTAAACAATTGCTACTTTGAAATTATTAATAGAATTAAATCTTTGTGTTTAGAGTGAGATATATATTTTGACATTTATTTGGCACAAGCATCTGTTGGGTGCTTATTTCTCTGCTTTTCTGTGAATTTAGTAGCTGATCATTTAAAAGTGACGGATCTTTCTTATAATTTATTGAACTGTACAGAAATGCAGTCAAAGAAATACAATCCAAGAATGAATTAAATATGACCTCACAGTATTAGAATTATTCAATTTAAACTGCCCCTTTAAAGAGTATCAACAACATCATGCAAGAACAATGTCTTTTCTTAACTTTCAGGACAATACTAATTGAGGACGATATGTATGCATACAGTCAATGTTTACATGCCATAGAATAGATACTGAGAGAAACTGCAAAATGGACAGTAAGGACACTACCATAGCTGGATCGATGGCCCGTTTCCTTGTATTGATCTGATTTTCCCATTTGCACTGCAAATCCCATCACCAGGTCGCAGGCATCCTCTTCAGATGCTCTGACATCACTGCTTTCTAATGGTATACTACCTATCAATAAATCAGTATCATATTAACATTCCCAGTGAGCAATCTGTAATGCCATACTATACAACCCCCGTTCTGACCATATATCTGTGAAGATGCTGTGAACTCATTTATGTTTAGGAAAATAGGGAGGCAAATTATTGATTATTATTGAAAAAATCCATGTCTTATTTGGAATTATTTGTAGTTCAGAATGACAAGACGTTCTAATAATTCCCAAACCATCATGTCAAAAATAGCTGAATTATTGTTTATTTTTGTGCAACATCCATGTTTTCAAGGCCAAGATGTTGCAGAACCGAATAATTTTAAAATATATAGCTGGAAATGAGAATCGATCTACATTTACTCCATGAATAAGTAAAGGGACTGACTGAGGCCCACAGGTTGTGAAATACAGGTTGTGTAACATTTAACAAACCCCTGCCAGAGGGAGAGGTGGTGGGCCAGAGGTGAGAGAACGTGTATTTACTCATTTCTGTTGGATGAGGCATTAAAGATACTTGCTGTGTGTGTGTGTGTATATGCATGTGCTTGTATGTTCTAGTAGGTGTACCCTTCTGTCTGTCACTGTGTCAATGTGTGTGTGTGTGTGTGTGTGTGTAAAGTTGTGTAGCTGTGTCACATTGTTCCCCTTGCATTCCGGTCATGAGCACTTCAGCAAAGGTAATAACAAACTTGTTGAAGTTATAAAACCTTAGTGAGAGCTTACAGTCCTGTCAATGTTCCACATGAAATCTAACTTCAAAATGTTTCAGCCTCCTTTTGGGTTCATTTCTCTCTAACGGTGCCTTTGCAAAGTAAGGGAAGAAAATGATAAAATAGGTGAATGATGAATGTAATAAATGGATCACGTGAGACAGAGAAACCTGAAATTAAACCGCCATAATGAGATCAGAAGACAACATTTGCTAGACATGAATTACTGGTTAACACTGAACATTTTTTGATATGACCATTTTGCATATTGGTCCAATGAGTGGCATAATGGTGTGCAATAATTTTTGTGTTGTACCAAGTCATGAACAAAATGAACAAAAAAAAAAGACATTCTGGTGACGTGTGCAAGATCTTTTATCAGTGGTTGCAGTTACACATGAGAAGAGATAAAGAGGTTTGGGCAAAACCGAAAACGTTGGTGCTTATATTACTGACTACGTGCCTTTACATTGCCTCGGCTCAGACAGGATTCAAATCTTAACCCTATCATTACACTGAAGTTAGGACTACCTTACACCTTGATGGAGGAATGTCAATGTACAAGAAGATTGTGCCAAATATTGAGCTGTACAGTCAGAATGAATGTATGCTGACTGATTTACAATAGTTCCTATAAATTGTCTACCATAACTAGGGATGGGAATTGATAAGACTTATTGATACCAATACCATGCTTGATCCTGCTTCGAGCCTGATTCTTTGTTGATTCCCATATTGATTCCTGATCTGAAAAAAACACAGGTTAACTGTTTTATTATTTCCGAGTCTGAACACAGTGTAGAAAAAGAGCAGAGCTACAGCGATTCAACTTTCTTTGTAAAATGAGGCCATGCTTTGGAGCACTTCTTTCTCTCCGCCATTACTCTTTCTTTTTGCAAGTTTCCAGCAGTGTAGACACGTGAGTTTGACATCATTGTTTTGCAAGCCTAAGTGTAAAAAAAACATGCTGGCATTGATAAAAGGAACTGACAAGCTTGGCAGCATGCGACTCAAATGGATTGGACTATTTGGAGCTGGTTCTTAATTCCCATCCCTGACCATAACAGATAACACATAAACAGTAACTCTTGAAGTTGCTTTGGAAAAGCAGTGCTAGGATAAGGCCTAATCAGTATTTTACATCTATGTAATTCAAACAATGCACTTGCTCTTGCCCTTTCTGTCTCATAATAACATTTATTTTCATAACACACCTACAACTGCTATCTATCATTATTGTTATGTGAGTCTACAAGGCAGTCCTAGGCTCGTTATGTACTGTATGTTGCCTTTTTTTTTTGTCGCCTTCTATTTTTGGACATATGAAACGGTGATGTGAGTTACATATGGCCATTACTCTCTGTCCTTATGTTTTCATAGACAATGTCACTTGCTTGCAGAGTTTGCCCTGTGTGCAAATCATTTAACAAGTGTCAGTAAGATCCATGTACCGTCGCAATCACAAATTACTTTGAAGTGTTTTTTCTGTTTTTCTTTAAAAAAACAAAACAAACAAAAAAAATATGATTTTTTAAAAAGCCTTGCTTCGGTTCTTAAGGGATATTTGTTTGTTTTAGTTTCAATAAATACAAACGGCCATTCCCATTTGCACATGAAATTAATGAAGATGTATTTATACATTTATGATAATTTAATAGGGATGCCAAAACCGACCACCGAAGCCTAGAACGTATAAATGGTATTTAACAGCATTGATGAGTTAAGAGCATTTACAACATGTAGTTAGCATTCTAGCGTTGTTTGTGAAGGATTATTTGTGGACTTTTACTTTCTATTTGTGTAATGTTCAATGTATCAACTTATAGGATTTTTGTCATACAAGGCTATTGCGTGCACTCTATGCAATAGAATTTGGGTATAAAATGCACTCTTTTTGATTGAAAATGTTTGTCTGCTTATACAAAATCTACAGTACTTGATTGTATTGATACCACATCAATAAAAAAATCTTTCTTGTATGCTGGTGTCAGGCTCCCATTTCTGTCCACTGTATCTGCATGTGGTCATTGTAAGGAAAATGTAAAATCACTGTAATCCTCACTACCACAGCTCCCAATTTTGTATTGCTATTAGTAGTATTAGCTATATTAGTAGCCCCTGAGTAGTTGTAGTAAATCATTTTCTATGTAAAGAGATCTGCATGGCACATTTGGAGTAGTAAGGTAGAAGGAAGTAGAAGGAATGAACACTAGAGGGAGATATACAGTTGTTGTGGACAGTATTTCAGGCCTCTACATTTTGAGAGCCTTGTCTGATCTGCTCCAAGCAAGCTAAGAGTTGCATTGACAGGCTTTTGTTTGCAAGTTCATATCACTTTGATAACAAATGTGACAGACACTTGCAATGTCCATTTATTCTAGGTTCCAATCCCAAAAGGTGTTAACTTAAAATGAATATATACAGGCTATAATATCAATCTTTGTATTGGTTTGCCATGTTGCGTCTATGCCATCCTAAGAGCAGCAAATCATGTGTGTAACTTTATGGTGCTAGATAGTGATGGTACGATGATGAGGTTTTGCTGATACTGGGCATCCATCTAAAGTATGTGGCTTGAACATAGATGTATCTGATATATAGCCTTTTTGTAAATCCATACACACAAACACACTCTTAGAGATAATAAATGAAATGTTAGATTAATAAAAGGAGACCCACCCTGCCTATAACCTGCATGACCTCTGGTGTCCATTAACGCTGCTAGAAATGTAATTGGATACACACAACAGATAAAGTGTGTGTCGTAAAACAACCCATGAGCGGAGGGATAATATCGTGCGGCTATTTTCTGGAACTGTCGTCACCATGGTGAGCTGTCATCGTGCACCCGGATTCTTCTTACGTCGTATTGACGCCAGACCTTCCGTGCTGCATTCGGGTGATCCCGCTAAACTTCTACATCTAGCTGGAGTACTTGAGAAGCGCCTGCTGTTGTAAAGGGATGTAACAGCTGTCGGTTTAATTGGCCTGTTGTTTTATGGAAATTAATTAAGCGACAATTGAGCCATAGTGTGTTACAGCAGGGGAGCGAATGGAGAACATCAAACAAATGTTGCCACGTTTTAACCTCATAACTCTCACAAAGACCATGTGGTTGGAAACGTTTGGAGAATGTTTATTTACTCGTTTGGTTTAACATAAATTGTTCACTAGTCTGCACCTCGCAGTGGTGGCGTTCTCAAAATTACAAAAGCACATGTACACTCGACTCGTATGCTGTAGAGATTTCCCCGTTGTTTCTCACTCTGTGGACCCGATGTTAACTTGGGCTGCCTAGTAAGTCGAATATCCGACCGTCCCTGAAGGTGTCCACGCCGAGGAGGCTCCTCCCCAACAACAGTTCCCGACCTCCGACGAGAATTCAAGCTGCCACATTGAAGAGGAACAAAAAGGCGACCTGGCAGCGGTTTCTACACTCCCTCCACTTTCTCCGGGGTAGTCACGGGATTTCAATGTTCAGCCTGCTCTTTGTAAGTAGCTAATAACCTAACTAACTAAAAACTGTCCTTTTGGAACTTGTCTCTGATGTGACGGTACACGATTGCAACAGCACACATCCGCAAGAGCCTGGTTAAAAGTTGGGCTGCATATTGTTAGACGATCAGAGAGACACAAGGGAGCTGAAGTAAGTTACATGAGTGGCTGTCTGAGTAGACGAGCCAGTGTGTAGCTACATTAACGTTAGCTCGCAGACCAAAGCTTGGACGGCTATAACGTGGGCTAACGTACAATGTTGAAAATGGTGTTAACGCGTGTCAATACCAACCCTCATTGTTTTGCCAGTCGGTGTAACCCAAGTGAGTTGTTGGCGTATCCCTGTACTAGTTGCTAAACGTTGCTGGGAAATGCAAAGTGACCGAGCTGAGGTAGCTTGCTAGCTAATGTAGCTGCGCTAGCTTGCTATCAGGGCTAAAGCTATTTCTAACGTTAATTAAGAAGAAAAAGCGGCGACTAACGTTGCAAACAGCAGTATCGCTACGCGGTCACTGGCTTTAATTGTTGTTCTGAAGCACGGCACATTACAAGGCGGGTTATTACACAGACTGTCGTCCGCAATCTCCTGAGCTGAGAGCTAGCGTTACCCGCAGCTATACAATGAGCGCTCGGTGTGTCAGTGAAGGCAGCATTTCTCATGGACAACATCTCGCTGTACGTGAACGATGCGTAACGTTTAAACTGCTGTGTTGGCTGCTGTTCACTACTACTGCTGCACTGTTTGAATGTTTAAAATATAACCGGTGTTTGTGGTTTGCAGTCATTTTCCCAGCTTCTTTTGCTTGTTTTTTTTTTAACGGTGGTCTCGGACGTCGGTAGTTGTGAGAAGCTGTGCTAGAGATAGATGGCGACTGAGCTAGCTAGCTGCCTTCCGCCCTTTGTGACAAATCTTGACCCAGAGTTTGGTTGACCTGTTTATTTGAAGCCATAAGCCGCGCTAACATTTTAATAACAAATCCAAAGTGGTCGGCAACCCGATATTTCCTGTATGTCGGTTGCCTTGGGTGCTCGTCTTGTATTGTCCAACTACAGTCATTATTGTTAACCAGCCGGGTTTGACTCAGTAAATTCGCCAGCCTTCCGTGTATAAATGTAGCTAACACTGGGGTTAGGTGGGGTCTATAATTTAGCCGTGTCTGGTTTCCGAAAACAGAAAGCACCCAAGCATTTAGCCGTGTTGGATATGAAGTGAAATGAGGAAATGCACTTGGGGAGGAAGTTGAGTAGAGCAGCTGTGGCACTAAAGGCCGCAGCACATTCCCATGCCTCTCAGTTTTCAATTTATGACCTTCCAGTGGTTTCAGCCTCCTCACTGATAATACTTTCTAGTGGACAGTTAATACAAATGAATAGCTTTTGAACACTCCTACCAACATGGGTGGATGAGTCAATGAGTAACTGGTGTAACAGGTAAGCTAATTATACATTCCTGCTCGTGAGTCACTGCAAGGTGACCTAATTTGCCTGCAGCGAGACGATGGGATGAGTTAATACAATAAGTCAAAACAAACCGAGAACATAGGAATGTATAGTGGAAGTAACGTAATTGATTCTTGGGTGGAGCCAGTTCTTGTGTTTTCTTCCACGAAAATCACATAATTGTGCAGCAAGGGCAGGCTCAAACTGTGCCACTTTGGGGTTATGCTGGCAGCAATGACACACGCTTGCTTCTTAAAAAGAGTGGGATTTTCACAACTCTTACAGAATAGCACTTCGAGTCTTTATGCTCTATTTGCATTTTATCGTGAAAGTAGGTCACTCATACTGGTGACCTGCTTTATATTATGGCTAATTGACACATGATGCACAGCCCAATCTAGAAATAGCATAGCTCCTCTCAGTCCACTTAGAGCCGAGCCTGCAGCCAAAGGCAGGCCTGTACAGTGGAAAGCTCTCATTCATCAGATTCCACGGGGCGAGTCGAACTTGCTGCTTGCTGTGAGTCCAGCCTGTATGAGCAGTGTTCCTTTTTTTTATTTCGCTGCTTTTTGTGTTGTACTTGGAACAAGAAACATTCGTAATTTCTCGTAATTTGTCTGTAATACCTCAGTAAAAAGTTGCAGAACGTGGAGGAAATCGTAGCTAAAATTGGATCCACAGTAAGGAAGTAATATTGTTGTGTTTTGGGAAGGGGTAGTACTAGAACCTTTTTAGAAGTGTGACTGACCGGCATCGTCTGTAAATTTGCATCGCATGTTCTGCTTAATGATGGCGCATAACTTTAGTGTATGTTAAGATTGATGCGTGCTGTAGAAGGTGTAAACCTAGCACCATGCTGAAATGATATTTTGCACCAGCAAAAGGGTGGTTCCGCTATCTACAGGCAGTATTCAAAAAAGCCAATGTGACAAGGGAAGTTCTCAGCCTTGGTTACCGTAACTGTGAAAGGCGAGCCCAGTGTAGAGTAACATGACGCCAACTTACCAAGGAGGTTACTGGGGGAGAAGAACACCTATGTTGTAGCCTGCTGGCAGTCAGCCCACCTAGCCACAGGGTGGCTGTGAGTGTTGAAAGGTGGGGTTGAAGAGGTCCGCTCCTCACTGACTGGCTTAACAGATTTGGCCAATTTAAAATCTAGTTTTGCCCCTGGGTGTCTGGCTGTGGTGGGAGTGGAACACAAGCTTTGGTTTCTGCTATGTGTTCACTTGCTAAGATCCCTGGCTGCAGGGCAGTTTTGTTGTGTTGAAATCGTCCCAAAGTGGAAAGCTAGGATTAGACGCACGCACCTTTCTCCTCTTATTTCAAGTGAAAAGCCATAAACAATTATGTATCAGTAGCCATGGGCACCTTGTGTGTTTCGTGTGCTGTGTATTGGTTAATGAATCATGCCCCGGTCGGCACGGTGTTCGTTTACTGTTGTTGCCACAGCGCTGGGCTGAAGCAAAAGCACAGGCTTATGAGCACTGGCAGTGTCTGACAGATTGACACCTCTTCTAGATGCTGCTGCAGTGCTGCCTACTGAAACTATAGCAACAGGTAGGAATAGGATCTTGCTTTGTTATTTGTGTTTACAGCTACCTTGTCAAGCTGCAGCTGCCAGAGCTGCAGTTAGCAGGGGAAACACTGTCCATTGCCAAACACGCTATAGTAAAAGGTGTTGGTATTGTTATTAGAGCTGTTGTTTGTAGGTGTGTGTGTCGCTGCTCACTCTTACTGATCCAGAAAGTGTTGTAGTTTTTGAAGCAGCTATAGTATAGAACATGCTGGGTTACTGCGTATAAAAACAAGCGTGCTGTGTTTTCCTATTGCCTAGGCAGTGTTTTCTCAGTGGAGCTTGGCTTTTTCTTAATTTCCTTTAAGCAGCTTATTAAACACATGCAATGTGTGAGTACCTCTCACAACATGACCCTAAACTAATGTGTTCATTGTGACCATAATCTTAAAAAGATGGATTTGCTACCAAAAGCTGATCTATGATCAAAGGGTATATGTTTATGCTCTGGTAAGGAAGTTGGATTTCGTAGGTTAAACAGTGGCTGGATCAGTGTACGTGGGCAGCCATCTACTCTGAACCCTGACCCCCTTTAAAGCTGCACCCCCTACTGCGTCTCGGGCTTTTTCCCTGTGAATGTTTAAAGACCGCACCGTTGCTCTACTCTGATGTCTTCACAAGGGACACCCAAATTCCCTACAGGAGCACTTGTTGCTACTGCTGAGATAATTGTCGGTATGGCAACAGGCATCCCCCGATGCTGCTGTCAGAAGGCCGAGTTGGTTTCCAAATGTCAGAAGAATTGATGTCTCAGTGGGACTCTGCACCTCTCGGCAAAAATGTGAGCAGACACTCTCCCGTCTGTGTGTTTCGGAGTGTCAGGCTCCTGTACTGAAACTTAGTTTTATTCTACACAGTCATGGAAACCTCCAGGTGGATTTCAGTCATACAAATAACGGCCTAAATTGACTCTAGTACATATTTCTGACATCTGAATAATTAGATGAACCCACAATCTAGTCGGACATACACGCAATAACCTTTTTTAATTCTGTAAAAACGAGTTCAGCTCCACGGGAAGTGTCTGGAATTGTGAACCGGGCTGCAGAAGGAACACCTTGGTTGGTTTCAGTACTTACTATCCATGCTTAATTGATATGTTGGCAAACGGGCAGAGGAGCGGCTCACTGCCACGATGCATGTGTCCGTCTCGGCTGGGAGAAGTTGTCCTGGAGCCCATTTGAGGATTGTGACATGAGATTATGACTTATCAAAGGAGCTCACAGATGGCTGAATATAGTCCCTCGACCCATATTACACGTCAGAGTAGAAAACCGCCTCTGGAGATGGATTGTTTTTCAGAGCAGTCGTGATCCATACAGACACCTATGTTAGCAGCGCAGTAAACGTTATTGATGAAGGTACATGTGAGCGTTTGAAACCCTTGTGGGCTGGTGAAAAGCCCTACCTTCAGTCTGTATCGTCCTCCTGTCTGATGATTTATCTTAAACTGTGACTTAATTGCGACATCATATCCTTGATTGTTCTGAATGGATGAGTTTCAGCAGCCATTTAGTGATCCATTCAAACATTAGGAAAACAACTGACACTCAGACTGCTTACCTTTTAGTCATTTGGGCTCCAGGGACGTCCCTGTGAAGTTTCTTCTTTTTCATGTGTAATAGTTCCATACTAGATGAGTTCTATAGGCTTCAAATACTCTACAGTAATTGGCTCCCTCCTAGTGCAGGTAATCTGCCTGATGAAGCGGTGTACTGGTTTTAGTTTGGAGTATGATATGGATTTGGATCTGTAACTCATTTATTATTTATATTAGCTCTTTGAATACTTAAATACTTATTTTGTGTCAGTCTATAGTCTTTATAGCTATTTGAAGATATTTTGCTTTGAAAAGGCAGCCGTGTTAATGTTTCATTTATTTTGTTATTAAGTTCTGTTATTGTACAAAATTGTTTTCATTCTGCAACTGTTGCATGCATTCTGATTTCTTCATATTGTATCATTCTGTGGGGCCAAGAAAGCCCAATAGTAATCAAAGCCGTAAGTGTATACATGGTGACATTATGTTTTTATATTGTATGTACTCCGGACAGTAGGAGAATACACTATAAACCTATATGAAGGTTCTGTCATGGAAACAAACAGATGCTGTAAAACGGCCAGAAGCGTAAAAAAAAGTGTGATAGAAGTTGTTGGTTTCCTCCACATCCCAGTGCCAACTTTTTGTCTGTCAGTTGTTTGCTTATTGTCATTATTGGGCACAATTTCCAGTCTACTCCTGAACAGGTAGTGTTAGTCTGCAATTTTCTACAGTTGTGAGGAGAGACTACAGCAGCAACTGGTCCTGTTGTAGCTCACGATTACATTAAAGCAGCTCTAAAACATATTGAAATACTTAGTATGTACAAACCTATCACAAACATCTTATTACCATTTGATACGTTAGCCTGTTTTTTGGCAGGAACAGGTGTTTGTTTGTGTTGAGAGCCTATCTTACCTGCTTTGGCTCCTTTGTCAGAAGGGAATTTGTTTCCCCTTTGTGTTCTCACTCTTAATCCTTATTCAAATGATTATCAAATGTCAGTGTTACAGCTGACCTTGTTTCTCATTCAAATGTAATTGTTCAGTTAAATTTTGTGTTGGACGTAATTAAAAGTGCAACTAGGCCACAGTGAGCACAGAACAGGCCTTTGTTTGGATATGTTTTCCTCTTTTCATTCCCATTTCTAAGGTACTGAGCCCTGGTCTCTTTCAGTCCTTTCCAGAGACAGATCAGTCCTTGCCCCCGCACCCCCCTTGAATCCCCCAAAGCGCTATCAGAGGCCTTTGATCGTCACACTGTTTATCTGTGCTCACTCAGAGGCTGCAAAGCAGTGTGATAAGTGGGCTTTGCCATGTGCGAGTGCATGCATAGGGGGTGTTCGTCTGTTCATGGAAAAGGAGTGGGCTTACGTATTCTCTCACCTCCGAGCCACGTTTACATGGACACAGGAAGCCAGAACAACAAGTACTCTGCAGGAAGATCAGCTCCTGTCCTCTGGGAGCAGAGAGAGGTAACCTGTTGTACCGAATATGGGAGAGAATGAGGATGTCCATTTACCAAACATTACATGAGCAGTAAAACCGCTGCCTCTATAATCTTTTTCATCGCTGTAAACTTTTTCAGCAAAACAATTTGTTTCTCTAAAATTTGTACCTAAATGTGCACTACAAATAGTCTAATGACAAAATAACTCCGTGCTTGGCACAGGCGCTAAAAGCCTCAGCAAATTTACGGCCCACACCCATTTACAACAACAACAACAACATAACATACTGAGCTACTGTTTACGAAGAATAAAGTAAGTGATAAGTGGAACTTATCAAGAAGAAGAAGTGCATATCACAACAGTGTTTCACAGCCCATATATCATGTAGTCTTGTTTTGCTGTCTCAGTTAGGACAAACCACAGAGCAAAAGTTAAAACATGCAGATGACATGTTGTAAGACAAATGCAACAATCTTTGTGGGCCTGCGAGTATCCGCATACAATAACTGGCTTAACGAAGTTGCTGATCTTAATTTATCTCTAATATACATATCTCCTCTGCCTGTTCATTTGTTAGGAAGCAGAATTTGTTGTTATTTAGTAGTATGATTTTTTGCAACCATGCCTGGTTTGAGAGCTTGCTTTTGATGGGAGGGAAGGGCCCTTGTCAAAGCAATGAAACACTGCCAAACTGCGATCTGGCTGCATGTTTATTTTATATTGTTTGGAAAACCAATTAAATAGTCCCACAAATTACCTTGTCCTGGAAAGTGTGATAATGATCCTTCAGTAGTCTATCACACAGGGAGGAAACTGACTCCAATATCTCACTGCGTTTAGTTTTGGAGTAGTCTGTGTAAGGCGTTCAGTTGAATTCCTCTATATGTGGTATTGATAGAACAGCGCTGTATACCGCCGACAAGCCTTCAGGCCAGAGTTCATCTGACACGAGAATGCCCCATTCTTCAGCCCAGGCCTCCCTGAGATGAATGCCATTTGCTGGTATCATTAAAGCTGTGCCAAAGAGAGGAAAAGGTCTACTAAAAGTGAGATCCCTCACATGTGCAGCCCAGTAATAACAACGCCACCCCTATTCAGATTCTTTTGTAAGTAGAGCTGCAAGACGGACAAACGAAGCAGTTGTAATCACCTGTTCCGTTTGTTGATCATTTGACTCCTGAACGATGAACACTGAAGGAATGCTGACCAAGAGAAGACAACAACTCCACACACCATCCATTTGTGCACTACAGACTCACCCCCACCTCAGTTAGCTTTTGATTTTTCTCCCCATTTATTATCTATTCCTTTTATCAACCAACTTTCACGCGTGACCAAGGCTAGGTCCCCCCCCCCCCCCCACACACACACCTATATAGTAATTTTCTAACAAAAGGGTCTGAGGCTAGCTTAGAGGCTTTTACTGCAGTTGTAGCAGTAAGACTACATGTATGGATAGATGGACAAAAAGCATCAAAAAAGAAAAAAATAACAGGTTCCCTACCATTTGGGCCCAGTCACCTAATAAGAGTCTTTAATTGGGACATGAGTCACAACTGGTCATGTCTGTGTTCACCTGCGTCAAGGTGGAACCATGGGCAGACAGTCTGACTCAGGCTTGCGGCCGTCTCGGTTTGAAATATAATAAACCTGTGTTTTTCACAGGGCCATTACCACAGACCCCCAAGATAAACAGGCTCCCCGCTTTGGGTCGTAGTACTTTGAAATGGACTCAAAAGAAAACCACAGGGCAAGACGTCTCCTTGGGAAAAGACAGAATAGTACTCCAAGTCCAAAATT
Organism: Morone saxatilis; assembly: GCF_004916995.1. Lineage (NCBI taxonomy): Eukaryota > Metazoa > Chordata > Actinopteri > Moronidae > Morone > Morone saxatilis. The sequence continues at coordinate 15,150,038 of NW_023340268.1, forward strand.
CAAATGGTATGTCACAAACAGTCAACAGTGCGCTTGGGAAAGGGAAAGTGTTGGATTATGACAATTATTAACACAAAGATCTTGTGTTGATAACTGAAATCAAAATGGCAGCACTAAGAGTATATATATTTAAAAAAGTATAGATTAAATAGAAAAAAGTAAGTTTTTTTTTCTTCTTTTGTTTGTAAAAGACTATAAAACACCCCTCCTGTTATAGCCTGTATGTGGGTGGACTGATCAAGGCTAGAAATACAGCACTTGTTTTGTAGTTACACACCACAATACATTTCTAGTCAATATTTGAATGTGACACACATGAAATTAAATTAGGTCTAAATCCAGGCCACGTATTGCTGGTCGCAGCTATATATTTTTTATTTTCTTCAAGAAGAGAGCAATGTGTTGCAACATCCAGCTGTTTGTCACTGGACAGACAGTATTCTGGAGTCTGAGGTCTGGTCAAGAAGCGTTGCCACCACTACCAGCATGGTAGTGGTGGCAACGCTTCCCACACTGCTATAATTAAACTTTACCACGCAACCCTTCCCTACCCTCATGGCACGTGAAGTAAAGGTGCAGTTCTCAGAAAGCTTTCCAACACACGTGTACCCGGTCTTCCTAGTTCCATGGATGCATTCTAAGAAACCCACAGGTTGGCACGTTATCAGAATTCAGCAAAGATACACAGAATCCACTGACTAAAGGTATCTCTTTCAGCCCGAGACTCGTGTTTGCAAACCCCAGGAGTGTGCGGCTCATGGTTTAGGATCGCTGTTGGAGTTGAGTTTTGCATATCTCTCTATGCTGTCTTGTCCCAACCTGCCTGGAGATTTTAGTGTCTTGGTTATTACACTAGATAAACTGGTAAAGCTCAGAAAAAGGATTAGAAGCTTAACTAGTGTAGCTTATTGTAGTTGTGTGTTCCTGCGCGTGTGTGTGTGTTTTGGTTTCTTGCTTGTCTGTCTTTCTGTGTTTTCAAGCCTGACTGATGGCAAGGGAGAGTTGTGCACACTACTTTCTTTATGTGCGTACTGTTTGCTGAATGGTGTGGTGACCTGTTACTGTAACCCACATCGACTGGCCCCCCTTTTGTCTTTATTGAGCATGAAATGAATTCTCTTATCTTATGACCTACTAAGGGCTTTGAATGTTACACTAAGAGCATTTTCAGACCTTTCAGACCGAGTACTTGTTTTGTTTTTTTCCAACCAAAATGTGTGGGAGATGTTACTGAGGCTTTCATGCACTAGACTCCTGACCTGTGGATTGATTGTGTAACAGGCATTCATTGCAACAAAGCATGCCATCTACGTCACACTTGCAAACATTGACAACTTGAGATGCTTTTCACTTTTATATTGTTACTCGGGTGTCGCTGAAATGCAAAAAGAGATGGAAATCAGTCACGCCTGTGTGTGTGTGGCAGCTGCAGCTTCACACTAGGCTGGTTTCTTGTTTTTCAGACCTTCACATGTGTGTTGTGCTGTGAAAATAATAGCGGTTCTCCGAAATAGTCTGATGCTGTGTCCAGCATCCTACGACTACTGTAATGTGACACTTCCAAGTCATGTTGATTAGCTTTCCAGCGTAGCTCGCTGTGGTTGACCCCAGGCCACTGTTTTTTTTTTTTTTTTTTAGGCGGACCAGAAGTCGCTTGTCTGACCCACACCCAAGTTTGACATCGACTTTCATACTTAACCAAAATGTACCACGGTCTGCGAAAATGCACTCGGGTCCAGAACAACTTCTTCAATTGGCGAAAGTGTGCAAAACGCCCTAAAAGTAGGCACATGTGTCTGTATAAAGCTGGCCTCTGCTCAACTTTTCTGTTACTGAGATCCCAACCTGCCATTGCCTTTTCTCCTCGCGTCCCAACACTCATTTGAAATGAATGAATAGTGGTTTCTTTATCCCTTGTTGGCACGGTTGGTGTGAGCACACAGTTAGGCTGAGGAGAACTCCAATTTGAGGTGAGAGCCGCCCACCCAGCCTATCAACAGCATTGACGTCACTGCAAGGAACCAGCTGGACCATTGGGCAGGTGTGATCCTCTGTTCTATCTCAGCCACAGTCACTGCCAAACTCGCTCGTCTACTTTCTTTGCTTTCTTATTCTCGCTTGTTTTAATGTTTCTTATCCGTTTATTATGTCCTCTTGAAGATTTTTCTTCACATCTTACCGATTTTTCTTCATGTTAATATTCCTTTGTCCCTGGTCCCCGTCCTCCTTGACATTTCCAAGCATATCGGTTATCTTTTATTTGGCATTCACAAAGGCCACAGGAATGAAGACATGCCTCTGTGACACACGGCCCCATTTCTGTTCCCACTGATGCACGGTTTCGGTCATGTTGATTGAGACTCAGTGGGTCTCCTCTGATTCTTCCTGCAAATTTCAGATCAATGCGAGCTTTATCAGAGCGTTAAATGGAGAAAGCAGTACCTCCCTGCCACCTTGTGTTCATGCACGTGTGTATTTGTGTCTGAAGTAAATCGCCACTAAAAGGAGAAGTGTGTGCACTGGGCGTAGCAGGCAGGTGGGTGTGCGTCTTATCTTTCTCGCACCGTCCATGCCCCCCTTCCTCTGAGGAGAAACGGGGCTTTCTCCCTCCTGCGCCCTCTCCTCCCTCCCACCCCACTCCCCTCGCTGTCCATCTCGCTGTAGATGACAGGCGCCCCCACCCTCGCTCCTTGACTCGGCTCCCACACAGCAAAGTAGCCTCTCCAGCTGCTTCAGGGCAGTGCAGTCTGATCATGCCCAGTTTGGCTCCAGACAAAACATGAGCGAGACTCAGGCACAACCTCAGACCACCAGACAGGGTTGCATGTAATACTAACATCCTTCACAAGGGGTGACGAGGATGGATTCAGACATTCCACATTTTGTGTGAAATTCTGCCGTTTTGCCACCATGCCCTTCCAGTCTGTATATCCGGTGTCCAGACACACATTTACTCGTCTGAGTGTATGTGTTTTTCTTTCTTATTTTAGAACAACCCCCCCCTCACCCCTTGTGGCAAATGTATTGCCCAAGCCAGCTTGTGACCATCACCATGCTTATGTTCTTGTACTCGGTGTACATGGCGGTATGTACTGTATATGGTGACGGTGGTGCGACTGTGATGAAGATTGAGCTGCCCATGGTCGTAGCTCTATAACTATAAGGTCCCATGGCAGTGAAATCCTTAACGATGTGAAAGCCTTTCAATTAGCACTCCATGCACTTTAGCTGTAATAACTTTACAGCTTTCACCATCAGTGCTCCAATATATATATGATATTACGGACTTTGTCAATGGAAAATATTAAATCGTGTAATCTGCTACTGTATAAACATGATAATGAACAGCAGCCTCATCTTTAAAAACACTACACTTAAGCATGTGTTTCATTCAAGTTCCTAACCTGACATGGCTTTATATCTTCCCAGACAGATGAATCATCCTCAAATGATGAGTTAGCAGTTGCAGGTTACCCACGCCCCGATTCCTATTCTTCTGCAGCATAATCACCTGTTTAGGTTTGTGTGTCCTTTTCTGTTCTGAGATAGCGTGGCCCTTATCAGCTGGTGCTGCTACTCCATGCTCTCTCACACTTCCCATCGTTCTCCCTCTCCTTCTGTTCTTTCTCCTTAGTCACTATAGGACATTTCTGGGATAGGCCAGCTGATTTGGGAAGTTCTCCCTATTAACCCCCCCCCCCCTCGCAGCACTACTCCAACAGCAGAACATGTGACAAGGAACAGGGCACCATGGGAGCCTTCTCTGGGCCACTGCGTGGGCCTCTGCCTTTACTCTGTGACCTTTCTCCCAGTTTAGTATATATATTTTCTGCATAGAGACACATGCACAAAAGGCCGGATGTAATCCAGATATACTTGGACTACTAGAAGTTCATCAGTGTTTATTTAAAACGTGTTTGATTTAGATGTACCTGCCACAGCTGTCACCCTGTTTGCTGGGTTTCTGAGTCCTCTGTTATAGTCAACTGACTATCTTTGGTTTATGGACAAAACAAGCAATTAAAAAAAAAAAGTCAACTTTGGGAAATTGTGTGCAGCATTATTCTTTATACATTTAAGACCAGCGGATTAACCACTGTTCATGTTAAACGAACACAGTAAAGTAATGGCATATCACCCATTCATGTTTCTTGTTGCTGGCTTGTTCTCAGTCTACAGTTTCAAGCCGTGTGTATACATTGCTTCTTGTTTCCTGTGTGGTTAAACATGTTTTTGCTTCTACAAACACATTTGCTGTGTATGTGTGTTTGTGTTGTTCTTCCTGCGTCTGTGCAGAGGGTAACGGCAGAACCTGTTTGCAAATTTCCGAATGATTTGCATGCGTTCCCAGCCACTGGCAGGCGGCTGGCGGGCGGCTGGCGGGCAGGCCCGACGTTACTTTCAGTTTACTTATTTCTCTATTGACAAGCCCTGTCAAGAATGAGGCCGAGGTTTCACTTGTTTCTAATGGAATAATCACATAACCTCAGTCGATCTGCTTATGCAGGCTTATAAAAAGTTGCCTAGTAAGCTTGACATACGTATTGGCACGTTTTGTTTCCACGGTCTCCTTCAGATCAGTGCAGGGGAAGTATATTGGACAGTTAGTAATGTTTCTTAATGGCTGCTCATGCTTCCCACCTAGCCCAGATGTTTTTCACTTCATGTATTCCAGTGTGTTAGCTTTGAAATGGTGTTTTGGTCTGCCTTTTTTTCCTCCTTGGTAAACCTACCGTTGGCTGCATTTAAAACGGACTGGATGAAGTCACTTTGTGCATCCGGGCAACTATCCACAATCCAGTTGCTTTTCATCTTTTAGCCTAAGCTGTCATTGTGGTGTCCTCGGTGTGTCCATTGGCTCTTTTGTTCTTCAGTGTTTTCGTCCATGTTCCACTGTCTCTTAATCGTCTGCTCTCCTTTCGGCAGTCACATTCCACAGGTGAAAAGCGCCTCGTCCATGCTTGTCATTTCTGAAGGATAAGGAGCTTTAAAAACAAAACAACAACCTTTAAAGTCAGGTTACCCTTTTTAACTTGAGTCGTCTCCTCGCTGCAATGCCACAGTGTGCTCAGTACTGCTCAGAGGCGGTAATTAAAGGCGTCACGGAGGATCTCGGCCATCACAAGAAAGAAAAAAAGAAATCAAGGCTGTTTTTAGTGCCCTTGTGGCTGTTGCCAAGTATAAAAGATGGAGAGGAGAAATTTATAGCGAGTGGGTTGATGCATCCCTTTGACAGTGGCTCTGTGGTTGGCAGTTAACTGAGAGGATAAGTGACAGTGGGGTAGTGGGTGGGAGCAAGAGAGAGAGCAGAGAGTCTGTGGAGTGGACTTTAGTTGCAATACAATAAGGTGTCTCGAACTGGTTTCTTTTTTTAAACTACTAGAAATCAAGCGGGTTGGATTGAGAGGCGAGATAAAACTGTTTACAGTTGACTCTCCCGGGTAAAAAGGGAACAGAGAAGAGAGTCAGAGAGCACAGAGTCTTGTGTCAGTCTCAAGGAGGTGAAGAGAGGGAGCATGGGACTGAAATGCTGGGGCTGTTTGAAGCTTTGCCCACCCTGCAATCCTCACCTTGTGACTACCGCCGGTGACACGGTGCTGAAGTCCAAGCCTTTTCTCTCCGCTTCCCTCCCACTGCTTTGTGTACGTAGTCAGTGTAGCGATAGCCAGCTCTCGCCCTCCCCTCCTGTGTTGCTCTGAGACGGTTCCAGCCAGTTTGTGGCGGCTGGGTTTAGACTGTCAAGGACTTACTTGGCACAGCTCTTGCCATGGACCTGACTGACTGCTCCCTGGCTAGCTACAGACCAGACATTACCTGTTCTGTTAGACACCCTTGTGAAGCGTGTGTGTGTGTGTGTGTGTGGTGCTGTGTGTGTTGTGTGCACTCCATGCTGGCATAGTTTATTTCCATTTTGGTGACAAGCGGTATGACAGAGTGATGGTAATCCAAAGGGTCAGACTCATAAGTTACGGCTGGCAGGCAGATTTGGATTATGAGGCCACTTTTTCTTGAGTTTCTGGAAAACTGGTCCACATATACAAGAGCTGAAATGGTTCAAAGCAGGGTTAATAAACGTTTTATAAAGGTTAACTGTCTCTCCCGTTGTGACAAAGCTTGAGAAACCATGCAAAACAATACATATAGAAGTACAACTGGAAGGCTGATTTATTTTTTTTATCTATAAAACCCAACAGGTATTTGTAACATTCAAAACATATGTTATTGGCTAAGATAACAGACTTCCCTTGATTTTCATTAATAAAGAATCTATGAACACATCACCCTATTTTGGTTCTTTTAAGTTTCAAATCGGAGGACATCCATAACAACTAACCTGCTCTGGAAGTGGACACACATACATATGTAGTACACATAAACAAATACACATATATTACACAATAATGGACTTCACATGACTTGATAACGGACTGCTGAAAACCTAGAGCTCCCCGTGATCTCGTCTGTAGTACAACCGTGCTACACCCGTCACACTGATGGAGCTATAGAGGTTTGACTCAGGTAGTCAGACCAGCTCTGTTCACCATTTTGTACTACAGCTACACTTAATGCTTCCTCTGTCTATCTTATCACAGCAAACTCCGCCACATTTCAACTTTACACAAAATATCTTTCTGTAATTATAGACACCAGCCCGATTAAAACAACAACCAAGATTTTTTTTTTTTGTCTAATTCATGCACAAAACAAATATTAACATGGAACTACCGAGGTAAACTCAGTGGCGAACAGTTGCCAGTGAATAAATGACTTAACTGCCTGCATCTGGCTGTTAAGGACACTGGACAACAAACAAACAATAATAAAGTATTCAACACACAATCATTGAGACTGAAGTGAATAATTCAAAAAAAAATCAACACATCATGTACCCTAACGTAACCCTCACTCTCGTCCTTTCTCCCTCTCGTCGAAAGGCGTTTCTGTGTCGACTGACCCCGCACCTATATGGGCGGTGCTGAGGGGAAACAATTTCCCTCCTGTTTTTTTTTTTTTCTTTTTTCTGCCAGGCACAGCGACCTCACCGCCGCAGGAGAAGTGAATCAGGTCCTCCCCCGACGTGACTACGCTAACCCAAAGAACCCCCCTCGACTGCCAGCACGCTAGGAACTGCTGACCTCCTTCCAAAGACACCTGGGATATTGCGTAGTCCTTGGAACAGCTTGCCGCTGCCCTGTCCGAACCAATAGAAACCTTTTGCTTACCCACTTTCTCACTCCGAAAAGCCAATTCACAAACAGCTCTCTGAATTGC
>NW_023340268.1:15157334-15168057 GCF_004916995.1 Morone saxatilis
TGTGTGTGTGTGTGTGCACTCCATGCTGTGCATATTTATTAGTTTCCATTTTGGTGACAAGCGGTGAATTGACAGAGTGATGTAATCCAAAGGGGTCAGACTCATAATTAAGGCTGGCAGGCAGATTTGGTTATGATGGCACTTTTTCTGAGTTTCTGGAAACTGGTCCACATTATACAGAAAGCTGAAATTTCAGAAGTGCAGGGATTAAATAAACGTTTAAATTTAAGGTCTAACTGTCTTCTCCCGTTGTGACAAAGCTTGAGCACGCTGCAGATGACATGCCAGTTAATGAAGACAACTGGACAGGTTGATTTAGATTTTTTTTTTTAATAAACTCCAGGCCGGTATTTGTTGCCTTTCAAACAATATGTTATTGTGCTAAGCATAATCAGACTTCCCTTGTTTCTACGTTAATAGAATCATATGAAATAATCCAGATGCACCTTTTTGTTCTTTAAGTTCAGTCGGACAAAAATCAACTTCTAAATAAACTGCTCTGTAGTGCTCTGTAGTAAAATATACATATGGTATACATGATATTAATACACAGCTGTATATTTGACCCAGGTATGGCAATAATGACTGCTGGTATGTCACATGACTTGATAACGGACTGATGAAACCTAATGCTACCGTTATCAGATCTGTACTGTAACTGCTTAAGGTAATGATGGAGCTTAAAGGTTTGTCAGGTAGTTCAGAGAGCTCTGTTCACCATTTTGTATACAAACACTTAAAGGCTTCCCACTCTGTTGGTCTTTTCTAAACAGCAAAAAGACGTGGCTCAGTCAAAATTATACAGATAGTTTCAGCTTTAACAAAACTATCTTTCTGTAAATGTATAGACACCAGCGTATTAAACAACAACCAAGATTTTTTTTTTTTGTCTAATTACCAATGCACGAAAACAAATGTTCATGAACTACCGCTGGGTAAACTCAGTGGCGACAGTTGCCAGTGAAATAAATGGCTTAAACTTGCCTGCTCTGGCTTGTTAGGACACTGGTTCTACATTCAAAGTGCGTATTAAAGTATTCAAACACACAATCATTGAGCTGTGTGATGTCATCTACATCATTACCACGTAACCTCACTCTCGTCTTTCTCCTCTCTCGACAGGGTTTCTGTGTTGACTTGAGCCGCACCTATATGGCGTGTGTGAGCGGAGAATTCTGCCAGGCACAGCACCTCACCTCCGTGGAGAAGTGAATCGGCCGCCCCCCGAGGGACTACGCTACCCAAAAACCCCCCTGACTGCCAGCACGCTAGGAACTGCTGACTCTTCCAAAGACCCCTGGGATATTGCGTAGTCCTTGGCCAGACTGCCCTGCCCTGTCCCAACCAATACGAAAAACCTTTGCTTACCACTTTCTCCTCGAACAGCCAATCACAAACAGCTCTCCTGAATGGGGTAAACTGATTGGATGACTCCTGGATAGTCTCTCCATCTTTTTTTTCTTTTTTTATTCTTTTAAATTTTTTGGTTTTGTGTTTAATTAATTTTTTTTTTTTACATCCCGGAGTACTGTGGACTAGTTCATCCTTTTCGTTACCTATCTCTGTGTACATCATCCCATAGTTGAACACCTGTTGTTGACCCATCCTTCTCCCACGTGTTGTCATTTTTATTTATTCTATCCTTTCCTGAATACATAAATCTCCTAGCAGTCTTTGCTGACTTCTGAGCCAAAAGTCGCTTTTGTTTTGTAAGAGTATTGTATTGTAATTGTTTTTTAAGCCGTCTCGCCAACATGAACCGCCCCGCTGCAGTCGAGATTGCCTACGAGTGCATGAGGTTCCTCATCACCCACAACCCCACCAATGCCACGCTCAACAAGTTCACTGAGGTATCCCCACTTCTGTCTTTATTTGTATCGGTGTGCTTCGGTTTGCAAGTGCTGTGTCTAAAATCCTTTTTTTTCTTTTTCTTTTCAGGAGCTGAAGAAGTTTCATGTGAACACACTGGTGAGAGTTTGTGATGCCACCTATGATAAGGCTCCAGTAGAGAAGGAGGGGATACACGTTGTGGTAAGTGCTGACACGCACACATTTTGTGGCAGCCTTTCTCACTGTATGTGTATCCAACTTCCACGCTGACACACACACACTACTTTGTCTCCTCCAGGACTGGCCCTTCGATGATGGCGCCCCTCCTCCCACCCAGATTGTGGACGATTGGCTCAAGCTGCTCAACACCAAGTTTCGAGAGGAACCTGGCTGTTGCATCGCTGTGCACTGTGTGGCAGGGCTTGGCCGGTGAGTGGCTATCTGCATTGTTTTCACTAAAGACAATAACTCAGGCAGTGCTGGTTGTCTAGATTGTTACATGGTCAGCCTTTTGAACAGCTAGGTTAGTAGCAGAAGTTTGAGTCCTGGGGCGTAAACTGTGATACGGATCAGCTAATAACAGTAAATTCCTTGCTTGGATACAACAACTCCAGTTAGCAGATATGTGAGGTGTGTGGACGTTTTATCCAAAGATTCTCCGTCCATCTATTTCCTGCTGCTGATCTGGGGCCGAGGCTTGTCGTTAGCAGGCTAGCCCAGACATCGTTCTTCCCAGCTACATCCTTCTGCTGCTCCTGCGGGATCCTGAAGGTGTTTTCACACCAAGTGGAATATGTAATCCCTTTCAGCTGGATGTGCCTGGAATACCTCCACAAGAGGAGCTAGGGGTGCTGGAGTCACCTTAACTGGCTCCTTTTTTTATCCTTAAAGAGTAACTTCACACCATATTCACTTTTTGAAGTTGTTAAATTATATGTTACATGTCATATAATGTATAGTCAAATATATCTTGTCCAATGTAGCCATATTTGATTTAATAAGTCTGAGGTCAGAAACACGAATTGGAAGGCAGAAACACAAGCAGCAGGCAGAGAGGGTGTTTCATGGTCCTGGCTGTTCCCTGCTGTAATACCACCCATTTGACCTAATTTCTCATTTTCCGTTTCCCCCCTTCCTGTTAGTATTATCTGTTTAGTGTGATGCTGTTGTTTGGGTGCTTAGACCAGGGTTCATTTAATCTCCCCTGCATCAAAGTGACTCTCGAGAGATGTAGGCCACCTGTTAAAGTCTGCTCAGGGCCACAGAAAGCATTAATGAAAGGCTACAAGTGTCTAAATAATTCTATTTTTCTCCTAATGTCGCCATATCCCAGCCTTCCCCTCAGCTCTTCTACCACTTGTTGCTCCTGCTGCGCTGCACCTGTGCGTCCCGTTCCTGTTGTATTGCGCCTCATCTTGAATACACACTGGCAGTTGAGTCAGTATGTTGAATAGTTGTCCCCTCTTCCTGCTCCTGTTAGTGCTCTGTAAATAGACAATCAGCTGGGTAAGTTATCTATCATCGGTGGCAACAGTCTGTCGCTGTTGCCTCTGCAGACTTGAAAAAGGGAAGGCAATTACATTTGCATGTGATCTATCTGTTGGTCATGAGGTTGCACAGTCGATGTGCAGATATGCACAGTCATATTCACAGACCAGTGTGACAGTGAATTACGGACAAGTTAAGCGGAATAACAACACAAGTGTGAAAACAAAGAAGGCAGAAGCACATGACGTGGGCGAGTTGGTGTGAAAATGTCTTTCCTAACCACAAACGCACAGTAAGCCAATGATTTCTCACTGGCTTCCAGCGTTCTGCATTGCTGTGGCATTCCAGAGGTTGTATAATTACCAGTAATGGTTAGACTGGCATTTCAGAATTCATCTCCTCTTCTTTTCTGTCCTGTGTTTACTGCAGTCATCTGGGCTTTCCAAAGCTGTACGGTCTGATCTGCTTTACATTAGCCAACATTCTCTTAAGGCCCCTCCTTTGAGTGTGGGAGGCTGCAGCTATGTGCCTTGTTGTTGTTATTGTTGTCCTTTAACAGTATTCTAACCCTTCCATCCACACTAAGGCACTGTCTTTTTTCCCCTCCTCATTTTCTTTCAATCCCTCCTTTCTTACATACTGTCCCTTGTGAATTTAGTGAGGGAAAAAAAGCCACTCAAGGAAATGCCCTGTCAGCACTGAGATTTGACCCGCCAAGTGGTACAGAAAGTTTTTATATTTATTTATTTATTCCCCACTATATCTCATCTGCTGAGAAAGGAGAAGGTTGTCTCGCTGTAACTTATCACAGTTTTGTGTGTGTGTCTCAGGGTGTGTGCACAGTGCCCCAGCAGGGCAACAGAGAGCTTGTGCACCCCTGTTGATTTCCCAGGCCTGTTTCCCAGGTTTAAACCCCCTCCCTCTTCCTTCACCATATTACTACAGAACCATGTGAATCTTGGCATTTAATCTTCTTCTTCCCTTCTTCTTTGATTCTCTCACTGTCTCCTTGAACTGGTCCGCTGGATTTCTTTACCTCTCAGAGCTCCAGTCTTGGTGGCCTTAGCCCTCATTGAGAGTGGGATGAAGTACGAGGATGCTGTGCAGTTCATAAGGCAGTGAGTACCCTCTCTATGTTTGAACTTTTAAAGGTTTGTAAATACAAACAGGGTGCGTGTGAAAAAGCCTCAGCACCTTGTGGTTATAAGCCAAAATGTGATGTCTTCTTGTTTCTTTGGTTTGTTGATGTAGACAAATACCAAAAGTCATACACTGTCAGCCAATACTAGGAATTGGTAATTGTAGTTCTAGAGTCTGGTACCAGCACTGGATACAAAGCGGTACCCTGCGAGATGTCTGGTGTTAAAGGAAGAGTTGAACATTCTGGGAAATGCATGCGTTTGCCTCCTGGCTGGCTGAGACTCTAGGAAGTTACTGCTCCAAGCCAAGAAATAGTCCGGCAAATAAACTGAACGTAAAATGGCAAATAGGTTTTTTTTTTATACTTGTTTGTTTATACAGATTAAACAAACAAGATATAAACTATTCATTATTGAGCTTTTGCTGGCTGGCACATGTTGTTGCCTTTTAGACAGAGCCATAGTAGCTGCTTCCCCCTGTTGCCTGTTTTTCTTCTAAGCTAAGCTAACCGGCTATTAACTGTACCCTCATATTTAACAGACAGATAAGACTGGTATTGATTTTCCCATCCAACTCTGAAAGAAAGCGCCAGTGCATTTCCCAAAATGTCAAACAATTCCTATGATCACTACAGCAATGATTGTAGTGGTATTCTACTATAGCATGCTCTTTGTTCTCTTTGGTGGATATTATTGTTTTAATCTTTAGCCCACATTTTTTTCCCCTCTGCTTTTCATAGGAAGAGACGTGGAGCCTTCAACTCCAAACAGCTTCTTTACCTCGAGAAATACAGACCTAAAATGCGTCTGCGGTTCAAGGATACCAACGGCCACAACTGCTGTGTGCAGTAGGCTGCCTGTCAATGCATCTTTCTTATGCGCATCTAGTGGGGAATCTTCCAACAAGGGGAGATAAAAAAAAATAATGAAGAGTGCTATCAGTAATTATTGTGATGATTTGTTAACACTGAGTCATGGTGAATTGATCAGAGAGCAAGCGAGTGATTGAATGAAATGAATGAATCCAAATCTGGGGATCCACCAGCCGAACCAATGAATGGAAGGTCAAAGCACACAGATAGGCCCGCCTCCCGGTTACACTGTTCAACCACGGGCCAGAATTTTTTCCAACTTGAGTCCATCCTGTTTCTTTTTTTTCTCTTTGTTTCAGTTGTCATCATGGGATAACATTTTCCATTTTGTGAATTTTTATTTTTACACAAGCAATGGTGATGCGAAGATGTAATGTTAAACGATATTCTGATTTTTATTTCCACTAATATTGATATTATGATTAGGCCAGAATAATGTACCTTTTTAAACATTTTTAAACTTTGAACACATATTGCGACTGTCCAGTTTGGTATTGGGGTGTTGTTTTTTTTTAAATTTTTTTTTTTTTTGTTGCACAAAAACTCAAAAGTTCACCTGAAAATGCAGTAATGTTTTTCTTTTCCCTTCACTTGCTTAAAGTCACTTTCAGTTTAGGGGTTCACTGAGTTTGAATATGTCTGCAATATTTATTCACAAGATATGTGTGGCAGTTATGAGTTTGGCTGGGGCAAGGACACTTTTGTTATCCAATAGTTTTGTTGTTTTTTTTTTTAATCCTTCGAGAGCCATGTCTTCTTTTTTTTTTTTTTTTTAAATCTTGTTGGAGTGCAATAATCAGTCCACCTCAGATTAGCCCACCAAACCCTGCTGAGCATCGTACACACCTGCACATATACACTTCAGACACTCATCCAGACAGTTAAACAGGAAAACACTCAACAACTCCTAAACAGGTACTTCTCCTGCATTCAGTTGTAATGGGCTACAATAGGATTTCCCTAAATATGCATATTTAAACTCACATACACAGAGCCTATGATCCAATCTGAAAGACAACGTGGAGAAGAATGAAAATGGTCAGTTTTTTATCATTGTACCCATTTTGAAAACATCCCCAATTCGTATTGGTTCTTTAAAGATAAATAAATTGAAATAAAAAGCATACGTGTCTTTTTTTTTTTTTTTCCCTGTCTCTCAAAGAAGTGGGTGGTAGTGCAGCTGGAGGTAACATTGATATGGCACATTAATATAACTACTTAATATTGCTGTATATGTGGCAGCTCTGTATTAAAGTAGAAGTGTATTGGTCTCCCTATTCAGCTCTTAAATCAATATTCCTAAATTAAGTGCAGGAGTATGTTGTAACAGTCCAGTTTTTTGTATTCCTATCATCCTGTTTTGAAAATGAGTGACAATGCTGTCATCTTGCACTTGGTGATAAACAGACTCGGTGTTCCCCAGACAATGTGTGCTCATTAGGGACGTCAGTCAAAGCCTGCCTTAAATGTCCTGTCTGTGACTCACCACCACGTGGAAGGCACAGGACACCGTGGTACTGAGAAATGACTCACCGCCACTACTGGTAATCACGACTTCAGCCAATACCTGAGCCAAGTCAAAGTGCCCCCTCTGCTGGTCAAGGCCTGCCATGGCTGAAGCCTGTGCGTGCAATAAAGTCAGGGGAATGTGCCAATAATGTAACAAACAGCATAATTAAGTAGAATCAGGCATAGCAAGTGGATCTACAAGAAATGTCTAACCGCATTATTTCTTTGGTATCTAACTTCTGTATTAACAATTGACCCGTTTAGAGTATTTAATGAATGATAATCATGGGATTGATATGTTAGTTACAGTCACTGCGTACAGCACTGCAGCAGAACCACAAACAAATTAGCTTATGCTACCAGTTCAGTGTAGCATAACCTGCTTTGAATAATATGAATCTCATCGACAGTGAAATATAACAAACCCCCTGATTTAAATCTCTCTCTGCAGTCATTGTTGGAGTTAAAAAGCTGTATCCATTGTAGTGTGACGGAATGAAGAACAGCAGTGATGGTACAAAAGTGCACGGAGCAGATCTTTCACATTCCTGAGAAACAGATTGTCCAACAGGTCATATGTTACAGAACGGTAGTACTTGCTAGTCAGAGACAACAAACTATTTGGGTAACAAAGGCGATGCGTTGATGCTCCCCACCAACAGATGTCGCTAAGAACTAACCGGATCTGAGTGGTGCTGTAATTGATGTAGTCATGGAGATAAATGACTCAGTAGGTTGTCATTGATGGGAGATTTGTGGGGCCAATCGGGTTCACAATCATTCCTATCTGAGGGCTTAGAGAAAGCACTTGCAGTTAGGTTGATGGGATTTCAAAAACAAATAAATAAATACATATAAACACTGAGAACAAGAATCATGATAAAGGATAAACAGATATTTTGACATGTCACTGTAGGAGATGCACAAATGTAATAATGATATTTGCATTTCATTCAATTCATGACCAATGATTATTTTCCTTCTCGAGGTCCTATGTTATCACGTTGTTTTCACTTTTGCAATAATGGTGAAACATCTAAGTTTCAGTATCAGCAGGGCAAGAAACCCTGCAGCTGGATAATACTGAGGCAACCATAAGTCTCCTTGCTCATTTTGTATGATTCAGGAACAACATGAACATGCTGCCATATGCCTTATTAATGAGATTAATAAGGATACATGATCTGCTAATAAAACATTTTGGCTTCGGCCAACCTAGCTGGATATAAGAAAACATGTTTGTAACATTGGTTTTTATTTTAAAAATTAAAAAAAGAAAATGTACACGTTTTGGAACTTTAGGTATAAAGTATCTATGCGCCTTTTTATGCTTCCCTACCTCAAATGAAAAGAAGAGCCGCTGGCAGCAGCAGCAGCAGCAGTAACTCACTGCCTTCTTAGCAGGACAGCTAACGTTAGCTACCTGTTGAGTTGCTAGCATAGAAATAAAGTCAACTGAAAAAGAAAAAGAGGAAATAGACATTTCGATAATAAGACCCACGGCTCTGTCAGACCTGTCGCCTGGACTGACTCTGCTTCAGGAGTCTGTTGGGATATTCCACAGCAGCCATTTTGGCATTAAATTGTAGGGTAAACACAGGTGCTAATGAGGCTAATGAGGGCTCCACACGTTCAGGTTGGCTCATTGGGAAGGCTGTGCTACACTCAATGGAAGAGGGCCTCAATCAGTGTGATTGGTAACACCTGTGCTACTGAGTCATGTGAAAAAGGTGTGAGAAAGGCCTACACATTGAGTTTTTTCCCTCTTTTCTGTAGTTTGGCCCGATTTAGACAGTCTGAGATTGACAGCAAATGGTTTTTGAATGAAAGTCGGATACCGAGAGCAGTGGAGCGGACGTTTTCAACATGAAAACATATGGGGAAGGTTTGACAGACAGCTCTGGACAAGGACAGGTCTTGTAAGGGGACGAGGAGTAGCTTCAACTACAGCTTCAAAGAGTCGGAGAGCCTCCAAACGACAGTAAGTGCAAATAATGTTTAGTTTGCAGTGTTGTGTTTTCTGTGTGGTGTCATGGCCACCGTGCCAGCAAATGCCTGCTGAGATGTTTTTATGCATTTGTAGCTGGCTTTAGCTGTTCTGTCAGCCACACTGCGGTGCCAGGGAGGTCTGTTGAACTTCTAGAGCATCTGGACTTGTGATGGTTTATGTTTGTGTTGTTGGACCTGCATTGCCTTTCTGTCTATGTGACTGGCATAAAATCTGTTCTTTGGTCCAATAGTTAGGACAGTATTTCATATATATGGTACCTTCTGTCAGTGTTATGTAATAGGAGTATTTTCTGAACCAGCAGCAGCTTTGACCTTAAAAACCTAAAACTAATATACCCTACTCAGTTTTGCAGTGTATTACATTAAGTGGAAACTAATGCCAGCTTTCAGTCAACCTTTATGAGAAGTATTGTCCAATTCATGGTTATTTTCATTATTGATCAGTCTCCCAATTGTTTTTTGTAGTTTGCGGTGCTGTTGTATTGGGTTATACTGACAGGTTTGTAAGCCATTATTTATA
The DNA here is from genome assembly GCF_004916995.1 of Morone saxatilis. Lineage (NCBI taxonomy): Eukaryota > Metazoa > Chordata > Actinopteri > Moronidae > Morone > Morone saxatilis. Next base: position 15,166,703 of record NW_023340268.1, read on the forward strand.
TAAATGGGGAGGACAAAATGGTAGAAACAAGTTAAAACAAAAACTGAATGTATTGGCTATAGACAGACTCCACAAACTGAGTGTAGACCCACTGTCCAGTGTCCAACAAGCACTTCTTACGTCATTAAACTTGCATCACTGCCTCCTACCCCACGCCACTGTGAACAAGAAACAAGTCTGAGAAGTACAGCACATTCCCTAATAATCACTGCAGAAAATTCCCTAAAGGCAACCTCGCAATTCCGATTGTGCTGGGTATATATTCTAAACTTACTCCGCAAATGAATTGGGCCAAAGCCTCCTCAACTCTCTTAAAGCTATGTGAATTGTTTTTTTTTCTGGACACCGAGAGCCCCAAGGTCTACTTTTATGTTTGCTATAAAGAATATAGGGGAGAAAAGGCCAAGAGGTTTAGATTCTTTTACAAGACGCCCTCGATCTCCTGCAACACTCAGCCCTCTGCATAGCTGATCTAGGCCACACTACTGAGCAGCCAACTCTGCGATACCCCATTGTGAATCGCGGCCCTTTAAAAATGCATGTTCGCTCTTGGCTCTGTATCTTTAATGAGGTGTGTCTGAAATATTTGATAGCCTTGTGCTCATTTGAAAAACAAATACGTTTATTTTCATTAATATTTGATACGGAAATGAATATATGTAAAACACATACATTAATTAGTCTGTTTTGATCAATTGTCTCTGTCTAATGCAGACCGAGTATTTCCGCACAGCAACTCCCCACAGGCTACACTGGTGCATATCATTCTCTGGTGCTTCAGAGCAAAGCCATTTAATTTTCAAAGTGGGGTTTAGCATCTTTTAAGACTATGCACACTCAAAGAGATTATCCATTTTCACTCAGCATTGAGGCACATTTGTAAAATGGATGTTTGTCACATTAGAATGTGTTGCTTCAAGGATGAATTAATAGGGATGTAAAAATCCCAAATGTGGCATTGCACATAGTAACTCTGACAACTGAGAACTGATTCTGCCTTAGAGGTCCACAACCAAGGCTGTAGAGTCAGCTGAGGTCACATAGGCCGGGGGGTTTGTTGTCTTCAGCAACCGGGGGCGTTGCAGTTATTTCATAGGCTGACTGCAGCCTCCGTGTGTGTATATAATGTTTAGGCCAACAAATACTCAATGACAATAATAAGAGATTATGTGTTTCTCCACCACAATTGTGTGGCAGTGAGGAGAAGGCTTTGAAATTACTGTTCATGACGTCAATATCTCTCAAATGTTTTTATTTATAAGGTATATTCAGATCATGAAAACTTTCCAGAGCAATTTAAGACTTATTTTAAATTTAATTCTCAGGTTCACTCTTATCCAACGCGACAATCTTTA
>NW_023340268.1:15168157-15176219 GCF_004916995.1 Morone saxatilis
TTTTTAACAGTTTTCTTACTTTCTCACTTACTTTACTTCCTCCCCACAACAATAACTTTCTAACAATAACTAACGTTACACTATAAAATAAAAACACTATAATTTCCTTTCGGGGATAAATAAAGTATTTCTATCTATTCTATCTATCAATCTGGGTTTTTTTGCCTCTCCCTGCACTCTTAATATTTGTCATCTTTCTCGTTTTTTTTAATGTAATTCTAATCTGTGCTAAATAAATAAATAAATAAATAAAGCATTTAGACCTTCATATTGGGAAAAAACTATATAGATGGTATAATTTGTCAAATAATTGAAATGTATTCACATACTGTGAACGTACAGGAACATGTGGTGAAATAATAGTGTGATTACTTTTAAGCAATGCAGACTCTTGCACCCCTTTTGAGCTACAACTAAAACCTTTTTTAGTTCTTCTAACTCCAACAAATACCAGAGCTGACACACAGCAGTGAGCTGCCTTCAGCAGTACTGAAAACAGGACGGTTAATTGACATGTTTTTTCCTTCTGTTTGAGCACTTCAACTTGTGATTAACTGAGCTGCAAGTACACGTACTTAAACTCCTTTAAAACTGCTAATTCAACTTTCTTCAGTGTCTATACTTTGATTGCCACTTCAGCTTCAACTTTTCAGTATTTCAACTATTTCACATGATTCAGTTTGTGGTTCACATTTTTGCAAGCACACACAGATGTAGAAAATGTAGCCCTTTCTAGTCGTATAACGATTACAATTCTTACACTCTGTGATTCTGAATTGCTTCAAATGCCAAAGATTGCTCAAAGGAATTGCTTTAAGCAATGTTGACGGAGTGGAAAGGTTAAGTCAACTGTATAAAAGCACAGTGCAGCACCATCTAGTGAGTTATCTTGTAGTTCATTTTTTTTTAAAAAGGCAAACATTTGGGTGCATTGTAGATATTAAATCTACAAAGATGGTGCTTTGAGGATACTCGGTACCTCATTACCCAGAGATGTTGGCGTGGGGCACTCCAGCATTAAAGAGGAGCTGAATTACTCGCATCAGAACACCTGGCCAAATGCAGTCAGTTAATTACATGTTGCTTTTATTTTTCTCATACAGACAAAAGGCTGCAACGTGCTATCAAATGAATGCACTTAACTTTTTTTGAAATAAAAAGCTCCATACTCGCACACTTTTCCTGCTCATTCAGGAAGTGACCGTCATCAATACCTGTTAGCCCAAAGATCACCACCCCCTTTACCAGTTTCATGTAATGTGCATCGTTCCTTTCCAATCCAGTTAATTTTAGTCTTTAATGTCAGCTGATATAAAACTGTGAATTCATAGGTGTTCTCGTCACTGCTGACACATGTACACATCCTTCATCAAAAGCATAATTGCAGTGTCAGTGGGTGTAGAGACACACCACCTCACACAGGCTGGAAGACAAAAATGTAATGTGTCCCCTCCCCACCAGATGGCGATAGAGACCTGTATGAACAGTGCAGTAATACATGTCATGGCCACTAGAGAGCAGTGCTAATACACCAGTCCCTCAGACGCTACTGGTGGGCTGCAGTGTTGAAGTGTGATGTATTCTCTCTGGCAGCACCTTGGACAGCGCCAATCTGGTGAGTCATACTGACACTGTATTCAGGATGTTTGGATTCAGCAGCAGCGGCCATGCGGTAATTAATAGCCACATATTTACAGACAGGGCTGGAAAATGGAGGTTGTTTAACTTCTGTCAATCACCCTTTCCTAACTCATTGAGGGGAGACTGCAACAAGGAAACTGTTTGATACAACAGAAGCAGATTTTTAGATTGACTACAGTATGCATTTTCTGTTTTCTTTTTTTTTTTTCTTTCTTTTTTTTTACAACTTTTAGAATAACTGTTGTCAGCCCGTTTCTCTTCAGTCCTTCCCCGAGATGACGGTGAATTTAATGCTCCCATCAGAAAAGCAGCTCTCAGATGTGGTGCCAGGATAACATGGATGTTTATTGAGAAAGAGCCGGGAACGGGGAATGACACATTTTAAAAGCCCCTTTTTATGCAGCACAGTCATTTGGCATAGAGCAGCTTTATGTGGGTGAGTCTTATTGTGCAGCGCTGCTTTCTACCCTTGGCTCCATCGCAGGGAGCCGAGCCAGTGTTGATGAGTGTGAGTGGATGGTGAATGACAGGCCGAGACACTGCCAGTCAATCAGCAGGGTTGTCTGGCCTCTCTCCTTCACTCTCCGGGGGATAAGATATGTGTCATCCTCCCATGAGGCATCTCACCGTGGTGCTGCCTCCGTCCTCCCTCTACTGTGCCAAGTCTTTCCCGCCCTACTCCGCTTCTCCTAGTTTGTCTACGCTATTCATTCCTGCTGGCTTATCTCTATGCCAGTCACTACTCTTCCCTCTTCCTTTCCCATCTTTATTCACCTGTTCGCTTATCCGCCTCTCATCTTCAACTCCAGCTGCGTCTTTCCATCTTCCCCTTTTCCTGTGGATTTGCTGCGCTGCGGTATCTCACAGCTTCACCCTCTTAACACCATCCATCTCTCATTCACTGTTCCATTTCTCCCCCCTCTTTGTTCTTTCCCTCTTTCTCTCAAAGCTAGTAAAATACAAGAAGCGAAGCAGCAAGTAAACAGCAGATGAGTGGTTTGTGGCTGCTGTTAAGCCGGCTGACCTTCATCTATTTGCTTGCAGAAAATGAAATAGTTATCCAGAGCAGAATGCCACAGTAGAGAACGGAGGCTTGGTTACGACTCGTTCAAACGGTCAACCTGACATGGCGGAATGTGTTTTTATTTCGCCACCCATATTAACGGATTAGAGCAGTCACACTGAGTCACGAGTCCATGTCAGTCATATCGACATTATACCAGTAACATACACCTTTTCACTGCAGTTAAAGTGTCTGTAGAAAACACAGACACTTACTCAAAACCTCCTGTATCTGTTTCAGATTAAACGCTCTCTGCACATAATCCATTCATATGTTAACCAGGCTTTTGTTGTTTGGTATTTGTCAAAGGCAAACTCGGTATAGAAAGATAGTGCTGGCAGCCACTGCACGCGTGCCAGACGCAGCTGCTCAGCACCGTAGCCGCCACACGCCGCTCAGGTAGCCAGTGTGAACCAAGTCTTAGGCTCAAAGCATTTTTCCTCTTATTGCACTCGTCAGCAGCCATATCAATATCCCCAAAGCAGCCATGAAAGGCCAATCCATCCTGACACAGCATGCATTAAGTGGTCACTTTAACAAGCACATCTACTAATTGGCTGTGTATGAGGTCTCTATTTATTAGCGGTTAGGGTCACACCATTGGAGTAGGCAGGTGTGTGCTTTCCTTTTTGTTTTGAATCTTTGTTGTATCTTTTTTTTTCCTGTCTGACTGTAGCTCTGTTGCTTAGCAGGAGATGTCCTGTGCCGCCTGAGTATTTCCTCCACTTCAGCACGTATCTGATTAGCTTTGGAAACCAACAGTGTGTCATGTGACCACACACAGACACACACCCTACATGTGCTACTTAATTAGCAGCCGTTCATTGTTCCTTTCCTATCTGTGAAGAAATGAGACGTAACATACATTATGTATTAATTAAAAATGAGCTGTGTGAAGGGACTGTTTTATAGGGTTTTAGATCCACCTACAACCAACCATTAACCATCTTTTTATTTGCTAAATAGACCTTTTGTGTTTATGAAGTAAATTAATATCTAATATGTAAACACATTCATTCATATGTAAATGAATGTTTAAGAATGTAATAAGTTTGTTGCCACAAACTCTTTGAATCACCTCCAGGATTTAATGTCAATGCTCAGTAAATGTTCAAGGGGGTGGTGTTCCAGGCTTCACTCCTATTGGATGCATCTATATGCACTCCTCACACTTCAACCAATGTTAAAGCCAATATGTATGAACTCTGCACCTCTGTGGTACACTGGTGTTTCCATGAGGGATCGCTTTTTCGGGGTCAGCTGTGAAAACAGTCTCCGGAGATGGCGTCAGTATCCCAGGTGTAATCTGTTCTGGCAGACAGCTGATCCCCGCTGAGTGAAACGACTGCCAAGGAATCGGGTCTGAATGCCAACGCTCCCCTCCAGTCTCTCGCTGACGACGAGCAAGCCAAGTCCATCTCTGGGGTCAAACTGCTAATCAAAACAAAGGCATTAGCTATTATTTTGTAGCATACAACAAACATTCACCCACTGACTTCCAACCTTGCTTCACAAGAGCATGTCTCCGGGATGGTCCTTGTTTAGACTAAACCACGTAATGCAAGTAATGCTAATCTCACAGTAATGGTCAAATCATTGACTCCATAATGCTTTCTTTTCAGTGCTGCCCTTTCCTGCTATTGACTCTTGGTACAAATTCCAGGGAGTGGATGAGAGGGGGTTGGAGAGGTGATCTCACCATTATCCCTAAGCTACTCTTCTATTGTGGGCAGATCAAAGTGGTATTTATGCTAGGCCAGTGGATATGTGCATCCCACATTGCTGAGGAGAAGTATACTCACTGTAGTATGAAAGCCTCTCCATTAATGGATGAAAGGTTGTTGGCCCAGATCGTCTGGAAGTTTAGAACAGTCTATACAGGCCCTGAGCAATCTAATGAAATGTTATTGACTATCAGAAACATGTATAAGGCTGTTCTGAATGAAATGAACAGTTTGATATTTTAAACTTATTTCCCAGATGAGAGAATTGCTACCATGCTCATGTCTGTGCGGTAATGTCGCTGCAGCCAGCAGCTGGTTTGCTTACCTTCTTTTTAGAATAAAGACTAGAAACAGGAGAGCTTGCTTGCTCTCTCCAAAGGTTTTGACTAGAGCTGTTAGAATTTCCAACAGTCAGTCCAACAATTGACGATTGCTGATATATTTGTGCATGAATGTGTGTTGCGCCAGCAATCATCGCCCCATTAAATTAAGCTGCGAGACGAGCGGTGAGTTTGCTACATGCTACAACCTCTCATAGCTTTAACAAAATAAACTCACCAAATGTCAAGAAAGTTGAAGAAAAATACTTATTTTCCTCTGTAAACAGTAAAAATACAACTGTACACCTTTTTAAAGTCAATATTCTTTCTTCTACCGCTCTTAAGACCTTGTTAAGCAATCTTAAAACACACCTGATTCAAACATGACTCACCAAAACGGTCTATCAATCTATCTCTGGTGTCTAACAACAATCTAACAGAGTTGGATGTGAAAATATTCTGGCTCTATGTGCGGTTGCTACCATCTTCCTTGGAGTTAGTCTTGTGTGGAGCTGCTGCGAAATCACCTTGTAACTGTATTCTGTTGTCAAACTAGTCAAAATAAACCTTAATTTCATCCCAAAAAATAACTACCAGCGAGGGACTTGAGGGACTTGATAGCCGATATATTTGTCCAATCACCCAACCCTATTGGCTACTCTCTACAGCTCACTAATCAATACATTACATCTTGTTAGTTATGTGCCGGACTATTTCCAGGTGCATTCACTTCCCGGAGTGTCCACCGGGGGCCTGGCAGCCTCTAAATGATGACTTTGGACCAGGTTAGCTTTTTACCCCAGTTTCCAGTCTTTATGCTAAGCTAATGGCTCCTGGCCATACATGACATGAGAGTTCAGTCTTCTCAACTAAAAAAGAATGGAAACGTATGCATTATTACTTTAAGACCAAAGTTTGCCTCCACAAATATTAAATAATAATATAATAATAATAAATATATGTATCACCAGAATTTTCTTCTTCGGCATTCCTACAATATAGAGGATCTTGATGTAATTGTGAGTTTTCAAATGAGGAACTGAAATTCTCTGCTTTTGCATACTTTTTTTTTCTTTGATTCATTCACTGCACTGTTTCTTTTAAAAAGCAAAGTACTCTCACCTACTGAGCTGTGTTTATTTACAAGCAGGCTCGTCTGTAGCTGCCACAGTTTGAGGTATATGTTGAGCTCATCACTGTGTGAGGAAGAGGCTGTAGGTGCTCTGCAGCTTCTCACGGTAGCTGTGATCATTAGTGATGTCTGCCTGTTAAGAAGATAAAAGTGCATTCTGCACGGTTTGTTAAAATACCAAAGGCTTTTTAAGTTTCAGTAAGCGTTTTGAACTGAATTTGCCAAACAATATTAGAATCTACCGTTCATGATTGCCGACCACGAGTTAAGCAGTAAGTGTTTCATAGGTCATTGAAACATTTAAAGATTTCCTAAGGTACAGATTCAATGTTGTGTGTTGAGACAATGAGGTAACTGGAGGCTTTCTATCCTTCATCTGATTTGCACAACAACAGGTGTCAGTGTAAGTGCATACCTCCATGTCTGCGCTCGACATTCAGTCTTTTTCCCCTCAGTCAGTGTTCACTTTCCTGTCTGTTTGCATGTGTTAGGATTTTATTTATTTAATTTTTTTTATCCCGTCTGCAGGAAAAAGGCACGAGATGGTGGCATTTGCTGATTGCTGATGGCGAATGCACTGCATGCAGCAGGGCTTGCATACTTAATGCCGGAAGGCTGGAACTCGGATTGCAATCAGGGGGACCGAGCGAGGGGGTGGAATGGAACAAACAATCATAATACATCCAAATTCAACAAGTGCAGTTGACAGAGGGCACCAGAGACAGGGAGAGGAGTGGGTGAATATGAGGCCAGCGTAATTGACAGCTGATTCTACATAGCCGACCTCCGACCTTTGCTGCTTTGTTTTTTCTCTCCCTCTCCACGCACATACTCACAGTAATCTCCAAATGCATGTATAATTCAACCGTGTTTCTGCAGCAGAGCCCATATAGAAACAATGTATACACCTATTTAGTATTCCAGCCACTTACTGCACTGGCGCACAGCCAAACGCACACTAGATATGTAGATGTGTAACAGGTTTACTGTTGGTGGAGGTAATGGGAATGGCAGGGGAGGAAGTCGGAGGGTGCCGAGAGGTAGGTAGGTAGGTGTGTGTGTGTGTGTGTGTGTGTGTCACTACCTTGATGGGAATAGCAAACAAGAGGGAGAGCATATCAGGAAATGCATGCCTGTGGGCCCGTTGGTGTGCATACATATGGGGGGAAAAAAACGTGATGCATTGTCTTTCCTAAATAAAGCTCCCACAGTGTTCACTGATCATTCTGCATTCAGGGCCAGGCACCTAAGACTTTCTCTTCAGCTGTCTTCAGTAGCGAAAGGAGGAAGACAGGAAAAGGTCTGCTGAGGGCTTGGCCTCTTGTAGCCAATCAGATCCCCTCTCCAGGCCACTTGTCCATTCGAGGCCTTTGTCTGTAGTCAGACTGAGGCAAAGAATTGTTAGGACATAAACTCCTGGTGACAGACTGTCTCGTTACTCTAGGCAAGTGCATATGGAGGGTTTTGCATAGTTCGCGAGCACTACACTGTCATGCTGAAAGGCAACAGTATAACCAGTTTTTTGTTTTTTTTTACTGTCACGCAACCTTTTCTTCTTTACCTACTTTTTTTTATGCCATTCCTAACTCTTACTGTAAAGGCTAAATTCTCCATTCCCTTTACCCGTCTCTCTCCCTGAGGAGTGCAGTCTATCCTCATGCCTCATCACTAGTGAAGCTAGAGTGTCATAGATTAATCTTAAGTGACAGGATTCAGAGGCCTTACGTCCTGAAATGCCCTTTGCAGAACCTCCACAAAGGCTTGGCATATAGTGTGGATGTTGACTTGATTGAGTGTGACGAACAACTGTAATTATTTGGCGACAAGGTGCAACTCAGTGGCTTTAAGGGACTGACTTTTCATGAGAATGTTCAATTCAAGCTTCCAATATGATTGCTGTATTGAATTTATTCACTAAACGCGTAGAGAGCGTTGTGTTGCCGGGTATCTTTGTTCGAAGCTGTGTAAAAGTTCAATCAAATATAAGTTTGAAATTGTGGAAACACAAAGCATTAGTTTCCTTTGCCACTAAGTACTGCTTGCACAAACGCTGCAGTCAATAAATATCTGAGACAATCTCCCCCTTCCACTCTTATATCAGGCAGACTCTAAATCCAGTCTGGGATGCATTCACTGCTATCTGATCCCTGCTGTCACATTCCCTGCAACACACACACACACA
>NW_023340268.1:15176319-15184871 GCF_004916995.1 Morone saxatilis
CACACACACACACACACCACTGAGGAACACAGAACCTACCCAGCTTGCATGGGTGCCTCTATATTTCATATTGCGTCATGTACCAGTGTGAGATATGGTCCCTGATTTCATTTATGTGGAGCAATGGTGGCTCTCTTATCTGTGCTGGAGTGAAATAGCTGTGGATCAATGTCGTTAATATGTCAGTCTCAAACTGATGGCGTGTTGCTGTAGAGGGCTACGCTGGAGCATTTTAGAAGCTGTGCCGATACTGGAAAGTTCAGATTAATGTAGGCCTTTGACTTTTCCATGTTAATGTTCACTCTGAATTCCATTTTAACCGTAATTCTTCATTCAGTGTGAGGCTTTGACTGCTGGTCAAAGTCTATGTACATCGTCCTTGACTAATACCTTTTGTGGTGTGTTGACTTTGTGTTCACAAATATGTGAAGTTTGTTGGAAAAGAACTCAATCTTCAAATCAAATTTCCTAAGGTTAGACTTCTTAATAAGGCAAAGAATTTCACTCCGCTTGGAAAGACCCTTACCATTTGGTGTATTTTAATTCATGTTTTTATTTCCAGATTAATCAGTCGTAAACACATCTGTTGACAACTTTTTCAACCTCCTCAACCCAGTTTGTAATTTCCTTGATAAAGTTATGTCCAATTCCAACGCGTTCAAGGGAACAAAATGATATTCTGCTCTGAGTAAGAGTCTGTCTTTATTCTTTCAGGTCTTCAGACTGCTGCAAATCACAAAATGAAATGGGATGAGATAGAAAGCAATCAGCAGATATTTTTTAATCAAAATACCTCATGAGCCAATTCCAGTATCTTGGAGCTCCCTTTTCTTTCTTATAAAATCATATTATTTATTTCCATCTGTTATTGAATGTTGTGGGTTTCTGTGCTGCTGTGGGCTTTGTGCTCAGTAATTGAATCTGATGGTCTGGTCCAGATGGAAACTTTGTATTCTGAGGAACAACAAGCTGAGCCGTTGGCTTACTGAGATGCCGCAAAGAAAGCACAGACATCTAGCCAGCCATCCCAACCCCACAAGCATAACTAATCATCGCACAGCGTACTGCCTCTCATCAAAACAGCAGAAACATGTAGGGATTTTTAAGTCGACTGTACTTGAAGTGTAACTCTGTGGGATGTGCAAGCAAGTTCCCAAATATAGAGCAGTGCTGCGCATACCCGCACTGAATCAGTCGGCTCAAATTTCCGTTCCAGCCTGAGCTGCGACGTCATGCTGCGACTGTAAACATCTGGGCATGTGCTATCTGTCAGGATCAGCGGTAAGCTTGCGACTAGATCAAAATCTTTTTTGTTTGAAATATGACAAAATGCCAATGTGTATGTTGAGCTTGAGATCACTCTCCGCCATAGCTCAACAAAAGACCTCGCAGCCGCTTCTTGGTTTCTTGGCATTATAAACTCCCCTCCATTCACTAGTTGTCGTCCTTGTTCTACATAAGCAGTCCACTCACTCCCTAAGGTTCAAGCAAACTGTATAATAATGACTCTGAATACCAGATATGGAGTTTTAACATTTGAAATTATTCCATAATTTCTGACTAATGCGTGACTAATAGCTTTCTTGCTCTTTCCTTCTTCTGGCCTATCTCGTCCCCTCCTTCCGCCCTCACTTGGCTCTTAGTTTCTAATAGCCTGCTTTCACTGCTTCTATCCTGCAGTTTGTTAAGAGATGTGGCGAGAAAACATTGGGAAAGCGAGGGATAAAAAGCTGCCACTTTGCCAAAGGAAGTTTTAATTGGGGCCCAGGGGAAAAGAGCTCCTCCCGTTTTTGCAAATTCTCTCTGCTCTTTATGGAAGAGATGAGCAGCAATGCGATGCCCAATAGGGAAATGGGATGGAGTTACATACACAAAAAAAATCAAAAAGGATGCTGCTGCTGCGCACGTTCATAAGGCGCCTGCATGTGTTTGTATTTATAAAACAGCAGGGCTTTCTTTCGCTCCCTAAATGATGCAGTGCTTTTGAAATCAGCCATGGTGTTCCACTGTCACTCAAAATTTCATCATGCAGGCTGAGATGTCTCGGAGGACTTGGACGGGGCTAACTGTGGAATAATATGTTATGCATGTAAATAGAAATTAAAAGACATTGGCATGAATAAACCATGGCTGGATTTCCCTGCAACTCCAGAACAAAGATTATTCATCAAGTCTTTGGGAGTCATTTTTAAAAATCTCTCTCTTCCTCTGTATCACTTCTAAAGCCGTTTTCTCCCTCTTGCATTCTTTCCTCCTCCCTCCGTCTCTTTCTCAAAGTTCATTCATACAAGTACTGGCCCATATTGAGTTTCTGTCCAGGCGCCGCCACAAACTGCCAGCAACACTCGGCCTAAACTCTAAAGAAATGTCTATCAAAAGTCAGGCGAGCGGGAGGAGCAGCACATAACAACAATGGCGGCGGGAGTGACCCCTTGACAGAGTGACATCACCAAGAGTAATTGCCTGTCATGTGCCGTACTGTTTCACATTTCACATAAAGGCGCCCTCTGTTATTCATTTTAAAGTTAAGCCGGGGTGGCCAAGGTCGCCACACTCGTCCTGTAAAGAGAGGGATAATTGAACACCACACCTTCTCTCCGGACTGCCACAGGATGGAGTGACAGCAGTGTCGAGAATGACTGGAGGTTAAGAAGAGAGGCATTTAAATATGAATACAGCTTGTTGGCGTTGCTGGAGTGTTTACACAGTTGTGCGTGGGTTTGGGGTGACTCTTTATCCTGCTTGTCATTTTCTCTAACTCTCCCTCTCAGCCCCTCATTGTCTTCCCCTTTCCATCCAGGCCTGCCAACGGGGAGAAAACAAAACAAGTTTTACCCTCTCCTACTGTAACAGAGAAATATCAAGGGACATCCACCATATTTCTGTTTCTTCTATAGGCCAATTCCGCTCCTAACCAGTTCATCATATTCCTCCTTTATTTTTCTTATTTCAAGCTCATTTTGAAGCAGTATCAAATGCTCATGATGCACACATGCATCACCTGTCTGTCACAGGAGTTGCATCAATTGTCTTTGTTGTCTGAGCTTTATCACCTGTTGCATTGATTGTATAGTATCTCTCTTTGAACTCACAGCTAGGCTTATTTTTTATTCATCTCTTCGACCTAAACATGACAGACATCAAAATACAGTGTGAAATACCTCGTGTATTGTGCATTAAAATTTAACTACATGACATTCCATTCAATATGCCTTAGATGCATACCTGCACAAACTGCTTTAGAACTGTGACTACAAATACAATCTTCAAGGAATATGTGTATTTCATATTCTAATGCCAATATGTTGCTGTGGATGTTTATCATTATGGGAGGTGTGTATGACGGGGCACTGTATAGGCTATCGATTGCATGCACAACAGATCTACACTGATGCCTTCTCCACAGATATTATACCAAACATTATAGGATACTTCAAACATGTTACAGCAAATAATCAAAGGGCTGTGATGGTGGCTACGTTTTCTTATTCCATGACTATTTAGCTGTCCAAAATATTTAAGCAGCAATTCTAACATCGGCTTTAGGCTTGAACTTTGCTGCAGCAGCTTTGGTCCTGCGTCATTGTCCACACAGGATTTATTTAGCCAGAACACCTCTGTGGGTTCAGAAGTTCAGATGGACTTAAGACTCTTTGTTTGATGGATACACACATGAAGCACGAGTGGAACGAGCTTTTGCGTGGCTACAGTTGTATTGATTTTTAAAATAAAATCTGCTTCATACATGAACCAAAACTGAGAAATGCAGCTGGAAATCCTACATTTTGTAAGGGTGTACAATACAGTTGTAGTATTAATGAAAATAATTCAAACCATTTTAAAATGATGGGGACAATACAAATTAATAGTTTAAGCAGCCATTTTGACATGACATAGTAGGATAATCATAGGTGTTGGCAATTATACTAGTTAAAGTTCTGTTCTGTTTAATGTAGCCGAGCCTTTCCAGTGAACACGCACAATAGCAGCACCCTTGGGATCACTACAACACCTGTTTTTGCCCTTCTAGTTCATCTCAGAATGACTGCTGTGAAAAAGGTCTGTTGGTTCACTGTTGCTGTCTGTGTCGTATTTATATTGTAGAGAAAGTTTGAATGTTTCATCTGCCATTTGACCCCATATACACCTGATATTAACATGTGACCTGTAACTGGATATCCTCTCTGGATAAAGGGTAAACTTGCATGGTACTACAAGGTGTATATACTGCAGACTGCATTGTGAAACACATGGTCTGGCTCGCATTGTGATCAAATCTCAGCTGGGTTTAAATGCAATTGACCACAAAGTGTCTACATTCTTCAGAAAACTATCCGCCCAGCAAGTTGACAGGTCACTTCATTCTCCCTGCTAAAGAGAGCTGCCAAGGAAAAGCTACACGTAGTTGCTGTAGCTAGCAAGTGTTCCCTTGCAAAAAGTGACGCATTTGCATATTAAGATCACAACCACAACAGGCAGGACCGAGGCAACACGAATGCTGGCTCAAAGAGTTCAAATGGTTGGTAGACGGTGATGATCTTGGCAGTGGTTTTGGTGTTTTATGTAAATGATACTAATAACTCGTCTTTAATATGGTAATTATTTATTAATGTTAATGTTTTCTAATGTTCCACCTTTTTTATTTTTATGGTTATTTTTGCAGTATGATGATGAGGAAGCAGAGAGGGGGGAAGGGCAGAGTGCGGAGCAACGGTTGCAGAGGTGATGTGATTAAAGATTCATAGCGCAGCAGTGCCCAGGTCAGCTGGGGCCTCTGCAGCTTCTCTATATCACCAACAGCAGCTTACCCAGCTCTATGTGCAGAGGCAGGGAATTTAGGTATGAGTGTGTGTCAGAAAAATATAGACTGACAGAGATGGAGACAGATATATAGAGAGAGAGATAGATATTGTCTGAGAATCTGTTTATGCCTGCAGCTAGATGGTTCGATTACACTCGGTCAATTCAGTCATAATAACTTGAATGTTTGCATCTGGAAAAAAAAATCAATATTGTTTGAATATAAAAATGAAATATCAACACCTCTGTGACCTGAAAGCCTCCGTGTGAACATCCCATACAGCGCTCTGTGTCTGTCGTATGGAAATGCCAGAAGTTGCACATGGGGCTACACAGATAAGAGCATGAGGCAACACTCCCCACCTTTAGCCCATAAAGCTAGTGTGTCTGACAGTGCCAATGAATATGTTACCAAGTCTGTGAGATTAAGAGAGACAGGCAGAGCGTTCCATATCAAATCAGGTAGAAGCCATTTCCACCTCTGCCATACATTTATCATCCCATGTCAGGAGTCCCCCGCCCCCACCCCCCTGGTTCTCTCCCGCTCCCTCTCACTGTCAAAACAACACCTTTGGCATCTATTGGATTTCATGTGTATTACTCCTTTTTCACTCTCCAGAGAGAAGCACAGGATTATAGTAGGCAGAGAAATGAGTGATCTGGTGATGAGCTAGGTATGATTTCTAATAAGGTGTTCCAGTGCAAAGTGCAAAAAATAGGTTTCATTATTCTAACTTTTTTTCCCCCCCAGCGTTTCTGTAATGATGATGTATGGTCTGCATTACTTCCCCGCTCTGATTTGAACCTGGCACGAGTAACCATATTGAATATTGTTTTCAGGTTCTTTTCCTGGTGGTAGAGATGGTAGAAAATGTGCTTTACCGCCGGTGAATTCTCCACGCCTAGGCATTATTTTTAGGCCGACAAAGGCTCGATGGCAGGCAGGAGAAAATGTCACAGGGTTTTTTTTGTTTTTTTTTGTTTTTTTTTTGCTATTTTCCAGGAGGAAGAATACAACTGCAGGC
Organism: Morone saxatilis; assembly: GCF_004916995.1. Taxonomy (NCBI): domain Eukaryota; kingdom Metazoa; phylum Chordata; class Actinopteri; family Moronidae; genus Morone; species Morone saxatilis. The sequence continues at coordinate 15,182,145 of NW_023340268.1, forward strand.
TTTCTCACATCGCAGCAGAGCATGGAGAAAAGTTAAGTTTGACATATTTTGATTAGAGGGAGATGAAATACTGCTGACACTGTGTAAAAATGAGTATCAAAATGTTTCAAAATGCACCTGGGGTTTTTTCTTCTTTTTTTTTTTTTTTTTAACCCATCCTCACTTTTTTGTGGGTAGTGTGGATACAGAGAACCAGAAATAGAATTTCTGGCAAATCAACACTTTCTGAAGTATATTGCATAAAGTGTTTGTATGCCCACATGCACCTTCATGTATTTGTAAACGCAAATTCCTTTGTGTGCACGTGTGTGTTCCTGTGAGCGTGTGCATATTTGCATCTCAGGCCACGATCAAATATCCATAATGCTGAAGTTGTGCTGTCACTTTTGATTATGTTGAGAGCTCCTAACGTTGCCTGAAGCCTTATGTGTTTTCACCATCGCTCTGGTTCCTCTGTTGCCTGCTCCCACTCAGTCTTTCTCTTCATTACTTTGCAAATGGTAGGCATTTCTCAGTGGATCTGACTTTGCTCATGTTATTCCAATCTCGCTCGCTGGTGTAAGAGGGAAGGGGGAAAAAGATGGAGAGAAGTTGTAGAGAAGAGAGCTTTGTGTCCTCTTGTGGAGGAGGGGAGGGATTTTAATGTTGAGGATGAGGGAGACATTACCACACAAACGCAGTCAGACAGTGTTTAATCATCCCGGTACCATCGGCTGTATATAGTTTTGGTACAGGCTTTTAAAAGGATTGCTTCTGTAGACACCAGACGGCTAGACAGCCAAATGATGGAGTATATACACAGTTTTACAGGCTCACAAGACAATGTTTTTGAATTAAAGCAAGGGGGCAGTTCACTGATGAAAATGAGTAACACAGAGGCACAAGAAACACCTGACATTTCACAAGTTCAGAAACATAGCTTTTATTTCTCTGTGTGTGTATATTGAGTGATGTTTTAGACTTGGATTATTAGGCAGCGGCCTTGAAAATGACTCTGTTGAAATGGGACAAAAGGAAATGGTTCCGATCCTGCAGGAGAGCCACACCTCTTTGTCAAACTGAAGTGTTTTTCATGATATGATATTCATTCACTTTATTCAACTACGCAGTTTATTTTTATTTTTTGTCACACTTTGTGTGCTGGCTTGTAAACTACACACATAGGGCTGCAGCTAATGATGATGATTTATTATTAATCTATTATATTTTGATACATTTATCTGCAGTGTCAATAAATGGTAAAGAATGCTCAACACAAGTTTTCAGAACACAAGGTAATCTTTTAAATTTAGTTTTGTCCAACCAAAACACTCCATTTACCATCCATTTATTGTGACACCTACACCCTATTAAACCACATTTGTACCTTGATTTATGGATTAATTTAACTCAATATAACAGTGTAATTGGTGAGCATTCGAGATGCTGGTAGATGGATTTCGTTAAACTGAGCTAGGATGTGAAGTGTAAGCTAACGGGTTATTGGCTGTTACATGATTTACCGTACAGCCACTCCTGGGAAAGAAAGCACGTAAGAGTACTTCCTGAAATCTTTTAATGATTCAGGGCTGTAGCTTTAGCTATCCTGCATGTATGTACAATGTAATATTTTTTTCTTCTTTGTAAGCAGGGGAATATAAAAACATCACATCAACATGTAAGAATGGAATACATATGAGAGCACCATTTCATTTGCTCCTCTATAGAGATAAACCCCCTTTTTTTTTTATAGGCAAGTTTGACAGTGAATAGAGACTAACAACTACAGTATGTTTCCCCGATAATAAAAATCACACTTTGGTCTAGATGTGCCTATGGTAATTACTCTTCATGAGACAGAGAAAAAACACTTTGATATTGATTACTCTCATATTTCATTTTCATCTTATGAGACATCTCTAGAGGGAAAGAGTAAAATATGCTGGCAGATGAGCAGTGCGTCTTGAGCAGAATGTTTTTCCCAGCAGGCTTTGAGGTAATAGATCCCTGCTGCAATGATTAGTGGAAAGGACCAGGCCTTATGGCAGTGTTCACAGTAATGCACACACTCGAACTTAGACTGAAACTGGAAAAAAAGGAGTCTAAGTGCACATCTAAGGATGCTTCAGACAGGAGACAACCTCTTCAGTCTTGGCAGAAACAAATAAAAACCGTACAATACCTGTGATTCTTCAGAGCAGTTCTGCTGTGAACAGTACTGTACAAGGCAAACTTTTGTGAGGACAGGAGTAGTTTAAAGGCCTAGTGTGTAACATTTAAGAGGATTTATTGGCAGAAATGGAGTATAATATTCATAGGTATTCATCAGTGTATAGTGAAACCGCCATGTTTCTACAGTAGCTAGAACAGACAATCCAAAAACTGGCTCAAAATGGGAAGCTTGGGATTTTTCAACCACCGTAGTTTCTCCTACATGCTTGGAAGGCAATCTGTAACTTCATAACTAGATGCCACTGAGGCCTACGTCATTGGTCCTTTAACTCCCCCTGTTCTTTTGTTTGATACAGAGTTAGTCATAAAAAAAAAACAAGATCCCGCTGATCGAAACGAAGTGTTTTGTCAGAGTGATTATTTGGGGTGCTTTAACTGGGCGCTTTCCCTCATGCTTCTCAGCACATTGAGAGCTATTCTCTCTCCTACTCTGCTCTCTGCTGGACTGTAACAGTGCTTAACCATCATCTTTTGTCCATCCAATTTCATTCCCTGTGTGTGTGTGTGTGTGGCACG
>NW_023340268.1:15184971-15185321 GCF_004916995.1 Morone saxatilis
CTTTCTTTTATTTCTTATGTTAATATTATCGTCAAAATAAGATAAAAACATCCAGACATTTTTTGGAAAGGGTAATTTTCTACAAATTGAGTTGAGATATACAGGGACTTGGTGTAAAATCCATGTGCAGGGATTAGCGGTATGTGATCCTCGAACCCAAACCTCTGCAGTATTACCAACACAAGTGACCTTTACCACGAGCGCTTTCTCATTAGTTGTTATAACTGGACTTTAAAACATTTACACTGAATGACATTCTGGAAATGTCGTGTCACTCAAGATTTCTAAGAGTCTACTTTGTTATTGCTATTAACATAGTAATTCACTTTACACTGATCAGCCATAACATT
>NW_023340268.1:15185336-15192787 GCF_004916995.1 Morone saxatilis
CTGACTATCTGGTTATCATGGCACCTGTCAGTGGGTGGGATATATGAGGCAGCAAGCGTACATTCTGTCCTCAAGTTGATGTGTTGACTCTCCAAATCTCCAAAACTCCAGCACCTCTTGTGGGGTGTTCCTGGTCTGCAGTGGTCAGTACCTATCAAATGTGGTTAATGCTGGTTCTGATAGAAACACACAGTGCATCAGTTTGCTGTCACATTATGACCCACAACATTACATTATAACAGTCAGTGTATGTTGCCAGTACTCCAAAAAGTATTACTTTTATTACTACTTTGGTGCAGCGTTTACCTGAATGAACGGTCTGTATTCGGCTCACTGTTTATTTCTGTTGTCTCTACATCTTTTGTGCAGATTACATTAATGAATGAATGAATTACTCTTATTGTGTCGTTATTTATTAATTGACTTTTTGTTTGCGGTAACAACATACTGATCAGTTTGAAAAATGTCCTGATCAGCGTCAATACCGATCGTTGAGATCAGATCAGGACATCATAATCCAAATGTCTAACTGGTATAATATTTGTTCTTTTTCTTTCTGAGTGGAATGTTCTCTTAAATTTCCAACATCAACCTGCTCAGTAACAGCAGTTGGCTAAATCTGGCACATTTACATCACAGGATGGTGACGTGTCTGAATTGAATTGTGTTCAAGAGAATGTGGATAATTTAATGTAAGAAATGAATTCCAAAGTATTAGAAGAGAAAATTGCACAAAATTGCTGAAGGAGACAATATTACTTGAATGAAAGAAAGCTCAGGCACTATCTGGAGGCTGATGGTTTTCACCTCTTTGAAAAATGAGATGGGGAAATCTTCACATCTCTCAGAAGAAGCCACAGTAATGGAAGGGCTGAGAACATAGTCACGTTTCACGAAAAGGATTACAGTTGTGTATTGAGATTCTTCTAAACTGATTATTTTAGTGAGTAATTAAACAACCTTTTTTGTGTTTTATTTTTTTTGTGGTGTACTATGCGGCATGTAGTAGTTTATGCCAAGGGGTAAAGACAGAAGTAGTTGCTTTTAAACTTTTTCTGTAGCCATGAACGGAATTCTCCGGAGCCTAGTGGAAATTCACATTTGTTGTGGTTGACGTGAACATCGAGGTTAAATGTGCACTATGTACACTTTCACTTTCTAAAATACATTTTCTGTAAAACTAAAATCCAGTGAAAAAATGGATGTACCAAGGCTGAGTCCTTGCTGCAGCAGCCATGGGTTCGAGTTTAGCATGTTGGCATGAAATATTGCCTTCAGTATTGGCTTATATGAGATTTGGTCATAAACCATTAAAATCATGTTTTTATTGGACGGTGGCACTAGATGGGAAGTCCGGGGTTAGTAGTTTTATAGGATGTGAATGACTGTACCAAATTTCATGGCAGTCCATTCAATAGTTGTCAAAAGATTTCACTCAAAACTAAAAATTTCAGCCTTACTGTAGCAAAAGTCAGGGCATCATTAGTCATTAGGAGACATCATGTTGGTCAAAATTTCATTCATCTAGTGGATGTTTTGTTTCATTTTTTTTCCCCCAGAGATATTTCAGTGGATAAGTGAGTTTTATCTAAACCCCCAGCAGGTCAGAGTTATTAGAAATAATCCTCTGGCCACCTTGGATATCTGTACCAAATTTATTGGCAAACTATCCAATCCTTGTTCAGATACTTCACTAAAAAACAAAAATGTTAACTTCACAGTGGCACTTCATCATTAGGATTCATCCTGTGGGGATCATTCACATCATAGGGAATTTGACGGCAATCCATCCAACAGTTGTTGAGATACTTCATTCTAGAGGAAAGTGACTGCAGAGATTGCTGCAGACTGACACTGCCATTCCTAGAGCCACGCTGCTAACGTCGCTAAAAACTCCAAAATGTGATTCATTTCCTGGAACTGAACTGAAGAACGAATCACCAGAAAGTGTCAGGCTGCCCGGCACTATGTCAGATGAGATGAATCATCCGGACGTGAAGTTAGTCCTCATTAAAAACCCCAGTTACAAAATGCCATGCAGTTGTGATTGAAGCATTTGGCTGCACACTTATGAAAACCCATGTTTTTCAATGAGACACTTGTAATCAAATGAATTCCATGATTATTCCACCACCAAACAACCAGGGAAGATAAGACCACGTGTCTAATCTACAGAGTGGCTGTCCCCTCTCTTTTCTTCGCTATCTCCTGTTCCCTCTTTTCTCTCTCTCATTTTCTCTCCAATCCCTTTTCTCATTTTGCCTCTCATTTTGCCTCTCAAAATGAGCCTCTCCTAATGTCTCCGACTAATCTCTGACTCACGTTTGTGTTTTTCCGTCCATCTCTGTCGCCTCTCTGCAGCTGTCTGCCCTCTCTCTTTCCCTCTTTCTCTCTCGTCTGGCGTTCATCATTAATTCATGTGATGCAGCGCAGCAGAGCCTCAGTGAGTGATACACTTCAACCATAACAAACAAGCCCAAATATCTGCACTCAGCAGGAATGATCTGCATCAACGAGGACCAGAAAGGGGGAGCGTGAGATGGGGATTCAACTGTCAAAAAGTTACTTTTTCCTGTTTCATCATAACTTGTTTTGATATTTAGATTAACCCTCAGTTTGATGAGGGGAATTTTCATACATTTGATTTTTCCAGAGCCAGAAAGAATATTCAAATGTAGTACCAAAAGCCTGAAAATCACTACTGTTATTAAAGTAGTTTTGCAGTTTTTTTTTTGGGGGGTGGGGAAAGGAATGACCCACTTTCACATGAAAATCCTTAAACTTCAGAGTTGTCTACAACCTACAGCATAATAATACAAAGAACAATCAAATGCATTAATTACGCTGATGAATAACACCTTATATTATCATATTCTTTAGATGACAGTTGAACCTAAAATAAATAGTACATTTATAGTCCTTCTATATGAATCACTTCTCACTTTGTTGTTGCAACAAGCATGTGCTTTTCATTTACCTAACTAAAGAAAAACAGAAAATAATTGATACTACCTCTCACTCTCACTCTCACACAGTACATTCAGGTCATCAGCAAGATTACAGTTCGTGCAAAATTACAGCTCCAACGAAGAGCCCTAACTCGAGTCTATTTTCTGATAACTACCTCATCAGCTTATCACGCCCGCTCCCCGACAGAAAACTCTAATTTTAGGTTGTGGATTTGTCCACTACAATGCTGAAAGTTCAACTTGACAGGAGCAGCCCAGATACTCATTGTGCTCAGACGGTGGCTTGTCCTTGAAGTTGTGCAGCCTTCCAGGACATTGAGCAGATTTTCCTCCCCAGAGGAGAGCGCTGCCTCTGAGCACTTTCTGCTGGCTACTGTCCCCTCTCTGCGGACAGACCCGTTTTGGCAGACTGTTTGTCATAATGTCACAATATTGAGTGTGCCTATAGGAACGTGTTCACCCAAACTGAGTGCCTCGTCATTACTGACTGCACTGCTCATGGATTAGGCTGTTCGATTTGTGAGCGTCTGCATGTGTCCTCTTTTGTCTATATTTCTGTATTATTCTTAAGACACAGAGCCTTGGTCAAGGAGTCAGAGGAAGCATTTACTGCCCTCACAGACTCCAGCTGCCTTGACTTTCCATCTCCAGCCACCTCAGATATAAGAAACCCTGCTGCCCACATCTATTAATATTGCATGTCATTTTTATAACATTAACCCACCACTCCCCAGGCTCACGCTGTGCATAACACAGAAGCCGGCCATTTAAAATAGCCCTTGCATACGCAAGCCTTTAAAGAGATACAATGCAAGACTGATCACAAAATCTGTATTTACTATACAGAGCAGTATCAAGATAAGATATAAGATAATACTTTTATTATCCCTCAACAGAGAAATTCTGTTTTGTTACAGCAGCAATGGATAGTGCAAAGAACAAATGCCAGGGAATATCGATCTACTCCTTTAATTCTCGGCAAGAAAACAAATGCGTGTATTTCCCAAAAATGTTGAATTATTCCTTTTGCAAGGAATGCCTGCAAATTGCTTCTTCAGCTATATCCAGAGCTACCGTATACCTCTTTCTCTTAAATTTTTATGTTCAACAACACTGTTCCTTTTTTTAACTCAAGGTTAGCTAACCTGGATAGTTTCATGGCAACCTCAATAATGTAACACTCTGAATCCTTTGAGCTCTTGCTGTCTCTGCACACAGCTGTGCCCTGAGTTTGAGCGGGAGAAAATACGCTCTGATTAGTGCCGAAGGTAACACAGTGGGCATCTCCATTCCTTTTAAAATACTGATCAAATTTGAATGATTGCCTCTACATATTCTGATATTCTCAAGCCTTGAGCAAGCCCTTTGTTTGATTTCTATGATCACAGGCACTATTTTGGGACATAATCTTAAGGCAGGAGGTATGTTTTATTTTCCACTGGCATTTGTTTGAAGTATCGTCAAGCATGACTTGCAGGCTGAAAATGGAATGAAAGCAATCGAGAGGGTGCCTTCTTAAGAAATGCTTTTATCTGCTCTAAATCCATTTAGCTAAGCTAACCAACTGCTGGTGGGACATTAATGTTTAACAGATGAGTGTGGTACCAATGTTTTTATTGAACTCTTTTCTCTAAATATTAAGCTATTCCTTAATTGCTGATGAAAATAATATTGATCGCTAAAATGAATGGGGCCTTGTTATTTTACAAGTCTACCAATAATGTCAGAGTTATTGCACTGAATGTGTTGACCCCTGCACAGGAGCAATCTGGTATTACGCCAAAGTGTATAATTCACACGCCGGTCCACTGTGGTTCACCATAGAAGTGTCATGTTTTTCCTCACCTAGTTGTGGCAGTGTCAGGTTTTCAATATGTTCTCATTCCAAGGTCAAATTGGACATAATTAATATGCAACATATTATTACACTTCAGTTAGGTTAAGGCAACAAAACTACTCGCTTAGGTTTAGATACGTTAGTTTTTAGTTACGTATTTGTGTTCTGAACAAAATGGAATTGGCTATGTAAGTATAAATAACTCAACACTGACTTTTGGATTCACTGAGTAGTCCTTTTGCCAATGAAAGACTGCTTTTCCTGCTCAAACTGCCTTTAGGCAAAATGGAGAACCTCATCTGAACTTTGTTTTAAATAATGCTAACCTCATCATTAACTAAATGCTGGCAAGAAAGATGTGGAAGTCAAAGTTGTGGGCTGACCCGTTATCTTTAAAACATTTGTCTTTAGGTCCATTTAATACTCTTGGGATCGTTAATGGGAACTTGCCATTGGAAAGTGTGCCCTAACAACTCCATTAGTCTTCTTCCACTTTTTGTTTGTTCCTAAACACACATATTTTTAGTTAGCAATTTGCCTAATCGCCCGTAAACAATCATTGTCCTTTCCCTCAGGAGAGTTGGACCCTGTGCAGTGTGTTTGAACAGTTATTGTTATGGCTTAGCTCCAAAAAGAAATGCTCAATTATCCAATCAGCACTTTACCGCTCCTCCCTCTGTTTTATCCTCCGTTTTTATTCTTTTTCAAACAGCAGGCACACCCTCCCTCACGTCCTCGTACTCCCCCGCCAACACATCATATTCAGTGCTGCATTACACTTGCAAATAATCACATTATTGCTAAAGACACCCTCCGATAAACAGAGCATGTGTGCATGTCAATGAGTTGGTGCATAAACAGTGCGTTATTATTTTAATGAAGATATGTCACTGTTGTCAACATCGCTAAAGTGTGTATGTGTCTTTTTGCAAACTGCCTTTTAATTTGCCACAACAGTGCCACTGACAGAATAATTGAATGAGATAGAAATAATGAATTAATATAAATGCATTAAAAAGATCCTTCTGTGGAGAATTATTTTTTTTTTAACGGCTTGATTAGTCAGAACTAATTTGATTGAAGGCAAACTGTGGGTTGAAGGGAAACTGTGTGGGTTATAGCCATTAATATTAAAAGTCAAACAGCTTTTACAATATTTGTAAAAGTTTATTATTATTTTATTTTATTTTTTTGCATCTGTATGCAAAGCCCCCTATTAATCACACATCACACAGCCACAATGCTAATGAGCAAAATTTTTACTTCAGTCATGTTGTGAAGTTCGGCCAGTGACGCATGAGAGAGAGAAGGATTGAGTAATGGTTGGTGAAATGTTGGGCTAAGAGTCATAAATGAGTTGTGACAACTAATTAGCCACTAATTTTTCTGCAGCAATAGATGAGATTTACACAGTCATGTGAAGTGTTAATTGTTAGTGTAATACATGTAAGCTGTTTATTCACTTTTTTCATACTTATTTGATCAAATTTAATGTATAGATGCATACAATCTGTTTAATAATTAGTTTCTATTACAACAATACATTTTTGCTCACTAGTTTCAAGCTTTTATTTTGAAACTTAAATCTTCAAAGTATATGTCCAGTGTGAATACAACAGGCAAAAACAAAACTTGATCAGTCTGTGACACTTAAAATGCTAGTTAAAACACTACAGTACTGGGTGAAAATGAACCATGTTACCGTGACAAATGGCCATTGTGGTATTTCATCTCGTTCTGTATGTATTCATTACTTTCTACTGTACCTGCCCATCTAATAAAATGGGCAAATGATACAATATGTAGCACTGTAATAAACGCATAAAACTGTAATGTAATGTTAGGATTTGGGATTGTTTCAGAACTGTGGGTCAGAGGTTAGCTCTGTGATATAAAAGTGCTTGTAAAATGTTGGTTTATAATTCAAACCATAAAATAGGAAACATCCTTCAATCCTTTTATGATACTACAAGTAAAGTAGAAGCTTGTAGAAGAGAAATTCAGGTAAGGCTTGATGACATCGGAGTTTCTGTGGCACTGGGTGTGTTTGGAGACCTTGTCGCTGCTACGTCTTTATCACCAGAATCACACAAAACACTGAGTGTACCTGGTCGGAGCAGGGAATCAAGACCTGAAACACAGACTCTCATATAAAGAGCTGAAAGCAATGGGGTGCTCTGGGGTGAGGAGAGATTTTTCTTTTCTTTTCTTTTTTGTTATCTGCAGGTAAGATGACCAACACATCTCAATCTCAGAATGATCTGGTTTCAGATAGCACTGGCACTACAGCAGCCGAGAAAATGTGTGTTTTACGCGTTTCATGCTTTTCTGTATATTCACAGCACAGTATGACACATGGTGGTAGTCCATGTCTGTATGTGTGACTGTCCATATACATATACAGATATACATATACATATACGATTATAGTACATATACATATATATCATTACAGATATACATATACAGATATTATACATATAATGATACAGATACAGATATCAGATACATATACATATATACACACTGTGTGTGGCTGACATGTCAGTGTGGCCACGTAGGTGGTGGGGGAAAGAGGGTCGGGAGCAGTGAGCGAGTATTTCTGTCTCAGGTGCACTACAGGAAATGAAAAATGAAAATGAAAA
>NW_023340268.1:15192795-15200054 GCF_004916995.1 Morone saxatilis
GGGGGGGGGGGGGAAAGGGATGCGAGGAGCACTTGTCATAGGAGGCGGCTGCCATTTCTGACGGGAAATTAATAATGTATCCTTGCAAATTTGCTGTGTTTTTCTGGGTGGAAGGTTTGGATGAGAGATGTTGCGTACTAGAGGCAAGGAGGAATGCTGATCAACTGAGGGAAAGAAGACCGACTAAAATCTAACGGAGTATTCACACATGTACATGTACATGCATACAAATCCTCACAATATTGTGGGTGTGGGTGGGTGTGGTAATTCATGCAGAGATATAAAAACACATGAGCTGCAGCAGCTTCATGCTTGCGTGTATATTCCTGTGACCGACATGCTCAACATTAATTGACTGTAATGGCTGATACGATCAATAGAAAATATTGATTTTCCAAATGCAGCAGGTCTCCAAGACCATGAAAGGATATTTGGAGTGATGGGTTGCAGGAAATAAAGAGAAATTGATTGAGGAGTGTAAATGTCTTCCTTCATTTTAAGGTGACATGATATCTAGAGAGTAAAACCCATCTTTTACTTTCACATTAAAATTAATATTAACTTTTTATGCTCTCCAGCTCCAGAAAACAGACACACACAAGCAACACACGTGGACAATCATCTGGTGTATTGCGCTTTCATTAAATGTGCCTAAATGTGTCTGGCAGCCATCAGCTGCGTGCAGGCAGCAGTGAAGTGCACCTCATATAAAAGACGCTGGAATAAATGGGAATGTCCATGTAAGCTAAACAGCAGACGAACGAAAGCTGCCTAGTTATTACCAAGGCTGTGGATTTACATTCTGCTCTGTGTCAGTTGGATATTGCTTTGCTGAGCGTGGAAGGTCAGCTCTCATTGCTTTACTAATATCCTCAGGTCCTCTTTTCATCTTCTAAGACATTCTCTTGTCCCCGCATTTGTGTGCGGAAGTGCATGCAGGGGCAGTTGCATTGTGTGCGTAAGAGTTCTTAAGACCTATGTTCAGATCAATTTCATGGCTGGCTTCATCACGGCCCCACGTCTCTTTCATACATCAGCTCCGCCGCAATGTAGTCATACGAGCAATGCAGCCGTCGCAGGCACCAGTGCGCTGCCAGAAATGTTTGCAGGCTCTCATATTGTTGTACAGTTCCCCCCCCCCAGCCTCAAACATGCTCGTTTATGTTCGCTCTCCCATCTAGGTTGTGTTTTGACTCCTTTTATTAGCAGCTCTGTTTTTTAAAATTCCATTAGAGAAGTGTCTGCTACTCTTGGCTTTGATTTTCATTCTTTTTTTTTTTTTTTCCTGTTTCTGTTGCACTACCACTCTTTCTCCCACTTCAGCTTGATGTGATCCATCCCTCAGATGACTGGCGAGGTGTTAAATATTGAGTCTTACTGTCAGAGACTGGCTGCTTTCGGGCCTGTAGCGAGTCCAGCCTCCAACAAAGTCTGAACCTCTGTGATTTGAAGAGTAGCAGTATGTGAGGGAGATGGAAAGAACAAACAAGACAGATGAAAGGGTTACCACATCTTCTCACTGTTGCGCTTAATGGACAAATGCATTAATTATTGACAGATTCCTTATCCCAACATTTTATAGTCTGGTACGTGTCATAGGGGATGACTCAATCCGCTATGCAAAGAAAGATCAAGGACAGGGCAATCCCATTCAGCTTCAAGACCTAGCAAGAGCAGGGACAAAGCAGAAACTAGAGTGTGCTCTCTAATTCATCTTCACTGTGTACTGTCAGTGACAGCGGCTAGTTAGCATTAGCTACCCAATGATAAGTAGAATATGCACCCTCTCCAGTCTGCTGTCAGGGCTTCATCATAATCAGAGGTAATATTTTATCAAAAACACAGTGCTATTAGTGCTGTGCGATATAGCAGATGAACGAGTTTTAATTTCTGGTATGATGTGAATTTTTCAAATACTGCCATGCCAGTGCCAAGCTGAAAGAATTCCTCTAACTCTTCAAAAGGCAGCAATATTTAATGTTTGACACAAAAAGCACAATGGTCGGGGCAACTAACTGTCTTGTGTACCCTTATTACTAATGGTTAAAACTTTTTATAATACAATTTATAACCAACTAACAGTCCTTTTTTAAAAGGGTGAAACGCCATGGCACACAACAATTTGTGACACTAATAATTATACATTTACACAATTACATGGCCGAACTGTAGCAGCAGCATTTCTGGTCAGTTTATAGTGTTTATACAACTATTTTAAAATGTTTTGTTTTTTAAGAGGAAGCAGTGTTCAAGATGTTGGAATAATTATTTTTTATTTTTAAGTTCTGTTTTTACTACATTTCTTGTATTCAGTTTACAAGACTGCCTTGACTCAAGATAGACAATGTAGCCCGCAGCATCTCTATTACTTTTTTAAAAAAAAAATAACCTTTGTACCCATAGTAGTCTGACTTTTTCCTTCCTAGTCTATAGGAAGTGTGAGTGTATGTGTAGTGTGCCGAGGTGATGTTGCGCTTTGCCCAGAAGAGCTCTCTGTTCCTCTATGGACTAACATCATGGAACATGGTGTAGGAGTAGTCGGACTGGACGAGAGAAGGCAAAACAATGTCATGTTAGGCATTTTGTGAGGTGTTCCAGAAGCTGTTTTGGTGGTCTTCCACTATGACACAAAAGGGATAAAACAAGCAATTAGCGTGCCATATGCTTATTTATTATAATATATTATTGGGCTCATTTTTGCATGATCTGACCTTGGCATTGAAATCCAATCATTCGTTAAGTACGTAACGGCAAATGCAGATGAGCGGAGATAATTTCAATTCAACAGTTTTATTTTAATCTGTAAGAAGCTTGATTTTAAAAAGGGTAGATGTTACCAAAAATAAACTCAGAGCAGCAGCACTGGAGATAAAAGGTGTCAAACCAAAGGCCAGCCGTATTAACGCCACTTCTCTGGAATCTTCTTACTGGCTCCATTAGCCGGCAACCCATTGATTTGATTTCACCTCTCATGCATGGAGTGCACCCCAAGGTCACATGTGACATTTGCCCTTGAAATGTGCTGAGGGTTTGTCCCTTTGCTTGCACGTGTTGCCTGCAAAGAGGAAAGGAGGAGAAAGAAATGGTCATGGGTGATTGGTTTGGTAATTTACAGCGAGGATTGCTATATGGAACAAATTGAGTTCGAAATGTCATGTGTCATTTTCTGTGATTGCATGTCTGGAGCTACTTTTGCTTTTCTACACATATTCTTAACCTTTTTTTTCTTTTTCTCTCTCGCTCTCTCTTTCTCCCACACAAGCAGTCAAATACACTTTGTATTAAATAATAGGCTATTTAAAAGTCGAGGGAAGATTTTGTGTTGCACTTGTTTTTTACTGCTGCATTCAGTGTAAACCTTGCTTCTGAAACCTTCTTAGAATCATTGATTGCATGAGTAAAACCTAAGCTGTGAGCAAAGAATCATGCACGCACAGCATGACTCCTTAAATGTGATTTTTTTTTCTGACCTTGACAGCCAGCCCGTTCTTGTGCCTTGCAAGCAATGGAACAATCCATTTCTTTGTTAATTATTTTCTCCATGGATCAGTAGAAAATATTCAAGCAAATGTTCTTTTCCAGCAGCCTTTGATTAAGACATCCTAGTTCTTGTTCTTGCCTCTGTTATCTTTTTGTTCTTTGACAAACTCAGAGGTAAAGTTAATTGAACACATACAGTAGGTTCTGGAGTTTCATCAAATACACCTGGGGCGAATGCAAGCAAATTAAAAGAAATGCTTCATCTATAGTCACTAGAATGATTTGTACTTGCATATCCAAAGAAGGTGAAGGGTGATTGTCAAACGTATTTGAAGGAATGAAACATTGGTATTCATCCGTGATAAACCGCTAAATGCAGATTTAGTGTTAGGATTTTTGTTTTGTTTTTTTTCATTTTGTGTAAAAGTCACTTCTGAAAATTAGGCCCTATGTTCCCACAGCCCTATGTGGTTAGGGTTAGGGTTAGGGGGAGAAAGGGGGAGAAAATCTGATCTGATCCGCTCCCAGCAGATGGATTTAAGCCCTGTTGTTTGTGGAAAAGACAACTAAAAAATGTGGGTTTTTCAAAGTCTTGCCGGATGCATCTTTAATATATTAAAATGTATTAATAAAAAATGTAATATATGTATATGTATGTTCTGAAAAAACATGAAGTAGGGCTTTAAATTCTGAAACAGCAACAGCTGCAGCAGGAAAATTGAGCAACTTGGGTTTGTGTTTCAGTGCAGGACCTCAGGGATTCATACAACCTTGTAGGTACAGTAGAGGACATGTTGCAGTGGGTTGGCAGAGTTGTCGAAAAAATAATTTTTTCCCTTCTCAACCAGGCGCTGTCCTTTAAGATTGCATGAGGGTTTTTATTTCAGATATGCCTCCCTTTGGGATTCAACAGGAAACAGGACAGTACATGTTCTGACACGAGGGCAGACTTATTGAAAATCGTTTTATCATCTTCAACCAGTTCGGTCTTTCAGGAAAACACACTCTTCCTCCAGTATTACACACTTAGAAAAAACACAAAGAAATGGGAGTTGCTCAGGGATTTGGTGGCATGTTGATCCAACACATCCAATACAACAGAAAGGGATTGTGGAGATCAGGAACAGATATAAGCAGCATCTAGCTCTGATTCAGATTCCTTTTTATTTTATCATCTTCTCTTCCTTTTCTTCTCATAAAACTAAAACTTACCCTACTGGTTGTGGTTTTGGGGGAAAAAAATCTGAACCAACTGAGAAACCAAAATCATAATTGTTAGTCAATTCAGTAGTGTGACAAGAGTATTTATCATTTTTACCACTAACTCCAGATTTTAACAGTATGAAGTTCTCCAAACATTAAATATGTCACTGTCAGTGGAGTATCCACTAAGTATATCATCATATTTGGATCATATTTTGGGAGCTTTTCTGTAATAATGACTCTGGATTATATGTTTATTGTCTTTCGCCATTACCAGCAACGATTTCCTTTTAAATAATCCTAATGTGTGTGTAAAGTTAAAGGTCCAGTGTGTAACATTTAGAACCCAGAACAAACCAAATGCTGCCCGTAGACAGGACCTTTTCGTGTTTTTCGTGACCACATTTCCTATCCCATTCTCATTCACAGGTCATCAAATACAATTCAATTCAATCTGCCACTTCGCCACTAGATGCCAGTAAGTCCTACACACTGGTCCTTTGAAAGATAAAACTGAAAAGAATGACTCAAAGAAACCAAGCGGCAGTATTTGAACAGTCGGGAGTGAGACTTGGCCGGTACAGGAGCTGCTAAAACTGAAAAGGTGCAGGGTGAATACATATAGTAGATGCTGCTTTTACTGTTGTAGACTCATATGCAGATTTAGATGCAAAGAAATAAAATCAGCACAGACTGAATGAACCTGGGAGCAGAAGGTGGAGGTGAAGAGAACAATATTCTCTCTCTTCTTACTGCTCTATTTATAGTCTGCAGCCTCTGACCTGTGTCCTCCTTTACTTTCATCCATTATTCCATCTTTTCCGTCTTTCCGTTTTTCTCACGCTCCTACTTCCATCTCAATTCTCCTGCTTGTCACTCTCTCTTTAAGGCCATCTGTCCTCTCCCCACAACTACATTTTATCCACAGTTAATTGATTGTCACTAATCTAGCTCACTGTGAACCCTCCCACCTCATCTTCTCTCTTTCTCTTCTCAGTTATCAGCTGGACTGTCTCTGCCAGCAGGTGGAATGGAGACATTCTGAAAGAGAGTCAATACAAGAAGGAGAAGAGGGGGAATAGATCTGAGGGTCCAACTGCAGAACTCCCTCCTAGGGAGAGGAGTCGGGGGACTTTTTCCCAGAGAGGGTTGTTGAACAGGACTTCAAAAGTCTTGTGTGAGCCCAGCAGAGACCTGTATTTGACTTATTTTCAAGACAGCGACTGAAGAGAGAGACATAGCAAAAGGTACAGAGGGTAAGGACACTGGACAGATATGAGAATTAGTTCCAAATAACTAATTAAGCCATGAATGAGAGATGATTCTTGCACTATTATCGTCCTCTGCGTGTTAATGGTAATGAGGTTGATAGACCAATATATGAGGCCAGTGTCACCCTTTATCAGCTACGACGCCTCACAGCCTCAAATAAACAGTCTGGAACAGCTGATAATATTTACACTGTATAACACTGTTTATTCATTGATCTAATGAAAGTATTAAACTACTTACATAGCACATTTCCTATGTAGTCCTTGTACGATTTAAAAAAATCTAACTAAAATGACAACAAACATGAGACAAAGATGACAGTTGGCCCATTAAAAATATAAAAATCCATATGAAAGAAACAAGAATGTGCATAAAAGCAGTTTAATGTGTTTTCAGTAATGACTTCAAAGATGACAGTGAAATGTTTTCTTTCTCATCATAAAAAGAGCAGTTCTTCATTTGAGGCCCTGTGGAGTGAGTGATGCTGAGTTTAAAGGTTTTGTCCAATACAGTAAAATGTGATTAGTGATATTAAAATCTTTATTTTTTGTTTGGGATTGGAGTTAGGATTTGTGTGAGTTTCCACCACGAAGAAAAGTTTCTCTATGCTAAAACACATGATCATCTTCTGCCCAGGGAATCAATACACAATAAGTGTATGGTCTGAGACAGGGTCAGTTTTAATGAAGTAAAGGCTTGTGTGTTTCACATTCAGTTTACTTCCAAAGTTGAAGTTAGCATCTTCACAATTTCCCAGACATCGTTGTAAATGTAACATTACATAGAAAGTACGTTGAATTGTTACGCTTCTTAGGACAGCTTCAGGTTCTGTAAAGTGAAGCTGGCGCTTAAGTGTCTTAAAACCTGCATTCTATGTAACAGCCAGCAGGGGGAGCTCCACTGTCACGGTGACGCTGACCTTTGACCTTTGGGGTAAAAACATTGTTGTATTTTATATTTAATTAATAATTTACTCTTAAACTGATTTAATTTCATTCTTGAGTTCTGACGAGTAAAAAAAGAAAATCAATAAAAAGATCTTTAAATCTTTAGCTACTGAATTTTAAGTGTCTGTCTGTCTGCCTGCCTGTCTGCCTGCCTGCCTGCCTGCCTGTCTGTCTGTCTGTCTGTCTGTCTGTCCAGGTAATCGGGATGTTGCCGGGGAAGGACGGTCAGTCTCCAAGGGGTCTTAGGTTAGGGGGGAGAAGGTAAAATCTGATACAAATTATGAAAAAGGAAATGTGGGAAACTAGGGCCTAATTTTTGAAAAAAATCTTAGAAATGTGGAACATAGGGCTGTGGGA
>NW_023340268.1:15200079-15212321 GCF_004916995.1 Morone saxatilis
GTGGGAACATAGGCACGCTCCCGCTTCAAGTCACTCAAAGCCTTTCTGACAGAAAACACAGGGAACATCTGACTGGATTAAACTGCTATGACTTTGGGAGTTTACTGTTTCCATGTGTGTGCTCTGCCAACCTTACGGCATTCGAACTGGAAGAAAATGGAAATTGCTGTAGCTGATAGGCACAACTTTGTGTTAGATCCACAGATATACAGAAATGGATTCATTCCTAAAGCACAGACTGTAGTCGGTTTTGCCACCACTTATACTCTGCATGTTTCCCTAGCTATTGTGCAGTGGCACTGACAGCATTGTCAGCATCCTTATTTAGCTCCAGCTATGAGTAGTAATGTGTTGTCACATGCATGTAGTGAATTTTACCTGTCTTCTGACTAAATTTAAACATTACTTTCAGTCGACTTGCTTAAAAAAAATAAAGCCCAGCTTGAATCAAATCTGTGATGAATAAAGAAAATATAAAATGTACAGTATAACAGCGGGTCATCTAGCATCAGATTTTGTTACTCGAGGTCTGGCCATGACTGCAAGCTTCTTTTCCTTTTGCAACTAAACTTCAAAGCTTTCCTGAACACTGGACCTCAGATCAGTATCTCTGTATTCATCATTCATGTGTTTTTATCCAGCTTTTTCTTTTTTTAAGCTTTGCATTCAAATGCATCATGGGACAATTACCTATTATGCATTGACAAAATAAATGTTGGTAGAAATGTAATGCTGGTATGTCAGACTTCATTTACTTGAGTCTTTTATTCTAAGGACTTATCCTTTTGGCCAAAGGCATCCCATTATCAATAATTCAGTTTATCTGCCGTTTGAAGGCAACTTTATTGAGAAACAATGTGGAATTTGTGATGTTTTGAGTTGATGGGGACATACAAATACACCTTTTGGTGCCCATGAGAATAGACTGTCCTCTAAACAAGCCATCCAAATCAAATGACAGAATATGTTGTTTGTCCATGCCCTCTAGAAGGACTCATAGAAGCATTTAATTTCTCTGTGCCGTCCAAAACAATTAGAAATCACTGTTGGAACAACAAAGCTGTTTTATGATCTGACACCGCCATGGTTATGGTTTAAGGCACAAAAATGACAGGTTTAGGTCAGGGAAACATTGTGATTTGAGTTGATGTGACAACATCGTTAAGGTTAGGAGAGCTTTGTCATCATGGTTAATTCAATTCAGTTTTATTTGTATAGCGCCAAATCATAAAAGAAGTTTTGCCAGGACACTTTTGAAATAAAGCAGAGACAACAGTTCCTACCATGGGCAAGCACTTGGCGACAGTGGCAAGGAAAAGGGCGGCCATCTGCCTGCCTCGACTGGTTGGAGATGGGTTGTTACTGTAATAAAGAGAAGAGAAGATTATGGATCTTAAAAAATAAACTTATTCCCCTAAAAATGAAACAAAAGCATTACTTATGGTACATTTTTACAGTGAAGAAGTGAGTATTAAACATAAATGAAGACTGTAGCAATAAACAGAAGTCATTAACTTCAGAACCACCCAAAATGACAGACAAGCTGAGCACAGTTGGCATTAGTCTTTGACCAATCAGATTTCTTGGTTGAAACTACACACTACACGTCCCATTGCAGTTTCTCTATAAATACCTGCAGAACGTCAAGGATCTTGCCGAGTTATTAGAAGTGCAGCACTTGACTCAACTTAAGAGCAAGAGTGTCACAGCGTATTCAGGAAGGCTGGCTTCTACGATCGCCGTCTGTCATCTCTCTCTTCCTCTCTGCCTTGTATGATTGTAATAAAAGTCGAATTTCTTGTCAGAAGCGCAGCCTGTGATGGATGTTGTAAAATAATCTCCCACATTATGAGATCCATCAAGCAGACTTATACTTTTAGATTTCACATTTTAACCATTTATCTGATGCTATTATCACAGGTGAGCTACTGCAGCAATTTAATTCCCACATCACCAGCAATCAACAGTGGAGCCACACAACCCTGGCAATGCGATAATGACGATAATGAATGGCACATTTATAAATACGTTTATGTCAGAGTAGATCATACTATAACTATTATGTTGCAGATAGTCAACGCTAGCTGGGTCAGTCACACCTCAAGGGAAGAGACTGTTGCGATTGGTTAAACAGGGGCACACCACTGTGAGCTTTAGTGAATGATGCCATGCTAAAGGTTAAGGGTTGCTGGATACTTGCAGAGAGCCATCACGCAGTCTGAGGCCGGTTAACCTTTGCTTCCGCCTATTGATTCATCCCACCAAAGAATCCGTATTGATTTGGCCTGTGGACCTCCTGGAATCGGTGACTTTTCTGTAAACAGAGCCGGCGATGCATCACGCACACACGCACACTTGCACCCAAGCAGAATCCAATTTTACAGCGTGACATGATCGCGCCGGTATGTGAATATTACCCACAGAAAATGAGGAGGCGTTTCTTCTGACACCACCTATTATTTATTGTGGAAGTGAAGAAGACTGCGGATGAGATGACGCTGCTCCTGTGGGAGGCGAGACGTGTGGTGCAAGCATGTGTTCTGAGGCTGACATAAGATTGACGGTGTGAGTGGTTCCCTGAGTTGATGTCACTCTTATTTTTCCTTGGCCTGATGCAACTTCTGTCTCACTGTGGAACTGTGACAGCATTTAAGGGAATCAAATAAAATGAATAATAAATGAAAGGCCAGAAACGCTTGGTATCTCATGTTAGCAGCTTCTGTCTTATGTCACCTATCACTAGTAACAAAAAAGTATGTATTTGAGCTTGATATATTTGAGTGCAGTAGGTGTTTTTGGCTTCAGCCTATAAGTACTGTAGTATGGGGGATTAAATGTTCAGGTGACACTAGATTCTCATTGGTGCAAATCTCTACACATGACACAGCATTTAACTGTTTATACCCCTTCTGCGCTTTCCTTTTTATTTCTTATGTTGCACATTTATTTATTTAGGTTTGTCAGGTATAGGAGGGTTTTCACCACCTTTTTAACTAACCTTGTATTGAATCACTTTTCTGTATTTTCTCTCATTACAAAGCAGAATAATATTTAAATGTTTAGCTGATAAGCAGAAAATTAATCAGCAAAGGGTTTTGGACTTTTGGTTGAACATAACGGGGAATTTGCATTTTTCACTGTTTTCTGATTCTTCTTAGAGTTTTGTGCAATCACTGCAAGTTTTCCACAAAATTGACCAATCACTATAATGAACAGTGAGCCAAAAGTTGCCAAACTCACTTTCTTGTTTTTAGTTGTGAACATGCAGACAATCTGCGATGCAAACTTCACACATTTACCCTGTCCAAACAGTGTGATTTTATCTTCACTGGAACAAGTTTCCTTGGATTTTTAATGAATTATAAAAAAACAAGGAAAAAAGCAATTCATTTTCTCCTGCAGTTTTATTGCAATATAAATCCTAAAGACATTACATCATGGATCTTCATTTTATTTTAAAAAAGCTGCTGTGTTTTTTCTAGTGGTGATTCGAGTCACTTCCCAATGTTGAGAAACAACACATGGTCCTTTTATATTTATATACACATTTTCCCAATTTTGGACCAAATCTAATATTAAAAGCCTATCCGATTAGTATACTTCAACACTAATTAAAAACACATCTCGCCTATATAATTGCAACAAAAACACCGAAACCCATCCACAACTTCAGCAAGCCACAACACAAAATAGCAACTGTATGTGCTGCCTGTAGACGAGATGAACACACCCAGTTTAAATCCGTCCTGCGCTCCCTTCAAAGCACCACTGAAGTATTTGGCAATTTATTAGATTAATGTTATTAGTTCTACTTAATATAAAGTGTTAGGAGGACATTTGAGAGTAATCTGTTATCCAATTTCACAGGCGGTCTAAAAACGGCTTTTGGAATCTCCAGTGTCTCAATCTGCTCCTCCCTCTCGCTCTAATCTCCTCTCCTCCAGCTGGAGCCCAGGGAACAGGGGAGCTCCAGTGCCACTCTGAGGAGGGCTAATCTGGGCACGGGCTGCCCAGGATCGCTGCTCTGGTCCCGGGCCAGTGGTCTTGGCTAGCTCCATGCCCGAATCATGAGGCCCACTCTGCTGGAAGCTCAATCCGCTGGACGGCATGGTGACGCAGTGGTGGGTGGAGGGGTCAAGAGGAGAGATGAGGAGGTGGAGAATGGGTGGGAGGTAGTAAGGAAATAATAGATGGATGATGAGGAAAGGCAGGATGGTTGTGGAGAAGGGAATATATTAATCTTAAGGGAAATGTGAATGATGCGGTTCAGAGGGAGGTAGGTGAGAGTCCTTGAAATGGAGCCAATGGCTGGGAGAGCACAGGCAGTCATTACTGTGTGGGAGAGAGACAACAAGGCTGACGAGCAACCTCTGACATTTGCTGGCTGAGATGATCATCAATTCATTCATCAGCTGACCACTGTTTTTGGCTTCATTAGAAAGGACAGCTGAAGAGACAGGAAAGAGAAAAGAAAGGNNNNGATGTGACGTGCAGCGAAGAGCCACAGGTTGGCCACTGCAGGCCGTGTCAAACAATTTCTGAATAAATCGTGATATTTGTTTACGTAATAAAACGCATATTTTTATGTTTGATTGATCGTCCTTCTGTCACTTTCTCATTTCTACAGTTTATGTGCATATATGCGTGGGTCAGAGTTTCTGTGGAGTACCACGAGTGAAATACAAAAAAAAAAGTTGTAGTTGCAGTTGCATTAACTTTATAAACAATACTTTTCATTGAGAAAAATCTCACAAGGTCACTCAGTAGCTGTCCTGGACCTTTTGATCATATCACACAATCCTCCTCAGCATGCATAGTTGCACAGTTGTCATGGAAATGTAGATTCAGTTTGAATTTTGCATGATGATCTTGTATTACGAAAAATATTTTTCTTGTCAAATCTCATATCGTAGCACCAGCTTTTGATCATTATTTTACCTTTCAGTATTGTAGCAGTTTTTTTTTTTTTTCTCAGCTATCCAAAGCTGATAGGCGATCACAGTGGAATTTCTCTGAATATTATGCTGTGAGCTACATTCAAAATCAGAAAAGGGTTGTATGTGAAGTTCATTTATGAATGGCTTTTAGGCGAATACGAAATGAAATTCCATCAAATAGATGTCAGCCCTGAAACAATTGATGTATCATCTTTAAATTGCATATTTCTCTTAACCTAATGTGAATTTATCCTTTGTATTATGTAACAGAAGTACATCTCACATAGTGGTATAATTTGCTGACATTTGGGTTCTGACTTTTGTTTTTTTTTCCGTGGGGAAAGAGGAGGGGAGAGTGATGGAATGAAAAAGAACACAGGGAGAAAGGGGAATGCCAGAGTCTAAATAGAAAGCGAAACATTGCCTGTACAGACGGGCCGCGCAGAGAGGTGACAGAGAAACAGCAGGAACAATAGGAGGAGGGGCTCAGACAGATGAGAAAAGTTTCTGGACTGGAATGAGAGGAGGACAGAACAAGGAATAATAGAGGTATAGATGGTAAGGTGTGGGGTGGGTAGAAGTGGCAGTAAAAGATAGAGAATACGAACATGATCCCCCCCCATACTGTGTGTGCCTTTTTGTGATAACGGAGCAAAAGCAAGGGTGGTGCGAGCGAGACTCTTTTAAAGAAGAGTTATGGGAATAACTCGTTATTTTTTTTCTTTCTCACCAAAGCCTCTTAGATTAAGTGTTTACTCTTAGCTTCTATAGGGGAAGCAAGATTCAATCCCTGGTTTTTAAAGAAAAAGTAATTACTCTCTACCTCAAACGAGGGCTGCATAATGAACAGGATTTTCCAAAGCACAAGTATGTAACTATTCTAATGAAACTGGTCCTGTATGCACACGCACACACACGCACACACACGCACACGATTTAAATGTGTGTCTGCAAGGCGGCCATTGTAGATTATGACAGGCACTGGCACTGTGAGCTTGGGCTGGCTGGGCAGCTGGCAAAGCTTAAAGACCTCTACAGGTGCTTGGGCAGATGCGTCTGTGTGTGTGTGTGAGTGTGCTTTATCGGGGTGTGAGGCAGCATGCATTTCCTGTATTACGATGAGATTGCAGCAGGCGGTCTGTAGCGAAGAAGGCTCACACATTCTGCGATATGCACACTCTCTTTCATCATAATGTAGACTAATATGGTAATAAAAGCAACCACTTCTCAGAAATGTTAGTCAAGCAGAGCAGGAAAGACATGGCACTTGAGCATGTGAATGTGAGTGAATACATTACAGCAATGATCAAAAAATAAGTACAACATTTTGGCTTTTTGCTTATGACTTTTTTTTTTTTTTTGCTTAAGAGTTATTTATTCGTGTGGCGCTCATCATACAATTAATAGCAAGCAGTCTTCTCTTATATGTCCCAGAGATCAGGCAAACATCAATATCAATACGCTCCCTCACTGATGTCGTTAGAGATGCTGTTCCTCATCTCTACATCATAGAGTACCTGTCAAAAACAGAGCTACACACCCACAGCCTGTGTGTGTGTGTGTGTGTGTGTGAGTGTGTGAGATACATAATTGAGGTTGTGTTGTAACCAGAGCCGGTCCTCACCTCTGCGGGGCCCTAAGCAAGATCCTGCTAGGGGGCCCTACTTCCTGACTGTAAACCATGTAAACTATTGTCTGTTGCCACACAGTCACACCAGTGCTCCCACTACAATCCTCTCCTTTTTAAAAGGTTTGCGCCATCTGTTGGTCTAAGAATTAGTAGACCTATACAGAACAGAATGAGGTATAAACACAGTATTTGTTTAATTGAATATTTTCTAAGTGAATTTTAACAGAAAATAGAAAATTCAATGTAGAAAATTAAAAGACAACTGATATTTGACCGTGCTGCCAGTGCTCACAATATTATACGATTATCTTACGATGTGAACTTGAGCCTATAGGCTCTGGCTGCAGTTTTAAGAAAATATCTGCATCAGACTCATTCAAACTGGCTATGTCAGAGCTTATTCAGATAAAGTGCTTCCATCTCTTGTTAGGTGCATGAACATTCAATTCTTACATTTTTGTAATACTTTGCCCTTTCCATCAAAATGCGCATCAATTTATGTTGATGGAAACATGGCACAAAACAAAAAGGCAAACATAAGATAATCTTTCAAACCCTTCAAATGTATTATCTGACCCTATAGGAGTCCTGACCCCCATGTTGGGCACCACTGTTTTAAAGTGTAAGCTGAAATGAATGTCAGCCTCTGATTTACTCCCCTTACTTACGCATTAGACTAGCTTTATAGCAAGAATTCAGTCTTTCCATTTACACTCATTAATTGCACTCAGTGTAACTGAAAATGAGGCACTTATTAAGTGTCATTGTGGTTTGAAATCCATGTACACGTTTATTTTATAACCAAAACAATTTCCTTGTGTAGCAGCTGCAAAAGAAACCAGTGTCTTAAACCTGCAGGTTCATTATCTGACATTCAGCCCAAGCCCGGTCGCCGCTCATCCTTAATATCCATAATTGTTTTGACATTTTCTCTGCCCCTACAGCACAGGTATCATTTACACTACCTTCCATATTTAGTTTTCCAGGAAAGATGGATATCTAGCTGTCCACTGATGAAGGGCAAAGCAACTGTGAAATCTTGAATAATCCAGCACTTGCTCTGTTAGCTTTTCCTGTCTGATTTTGGTCAGTAAGTTAAAATTGCCCTTCTCCACTGAAATGTTACTCTTTCATTTAAAAGATAACAATATATTTTTGTCAACCATTTTAAATATTATAAACTAGCAGTTTCTTGGGTGAAAGAAAATGCCAGTTCACAATATTTCACTGTCCAATTATGGACAAATCTTTTTACATTTCATTTCTATGATGTCATTGCCACATTGGGTAACGCTAAGGTGAATGTATTTCAATTTTCTGTTCTTCTTCTCTGGTTATTAAATCGGAAGACTACAGTGTCTTCAGAGGGCAATGACAAGGTGTTGACACATTATTTTATGTTCCCATGTTAATACTGTACAATGTGATTGGACCGGACCTAACCTGAACTACAACTCTACATCCTCCAACTCAATCTAATTATCATATTGTCAAACTAGCATTGCTCTTTGTAGAGCTGACAATGTATGAACTTGGGAATGAAAAAGACAAGTGGTGATAACATGCACATAGTAAGGGAACAATAGTCCAGGTGTCAAAATGTCAGTAGAACGTAACAGAAATAACACTGAGACTGTCATTATTACAATTCACAGGCTAACTTAAGTCATTTTAATGTTCAACACACTCTTATTTTCCATCTTGTCGTCATCTTGTGTGAAAAAGTAAACTTTGAATACCTCACCTTGATCAAAGCAAACTATGATATCAAGGCGATGTTGACAATCTAAGCCCACGTATGAAACGTGTTGATGGAACTGTCACTTTCTTTGACAGCGTATGACATTCTTAGCATCCAATGACATCCACGTTAGCTTGTTGAAAAGACATATGAGCATATGTTCACTGGAGAAATTAAATTTTTTCCTTGCAAGGCAGTTGTAGCTGTTAAGTGTCATCGATAGTCAATTTGACGCGTGGATTGCACAGCAGATGGTGGTGAATATCTCAGATCCTGTCCTGAACTGTGGTTTGTGTGTGTGCAAGGGTGAGCATGTGCTTCCAGATATGTGAATACATGTCTTTCCTAGATATTTCATTTGCGACACAGGTGTGGAAAATATGTATGCTAATCACCCTGTATACAGTAATTACCAGCTGTTACTAGAGCATGGCACAAGCAAACACATAGCTCATTTGCATGTTTTTAAGTATATACCATCCTGAACCTCTCTTGGGAACAAATACCTGCTTCATTGCTTCAGAATTAAAGCACTGTCAGTAATTTGCGTTTCTTTAAATATATACAGTATACTATAGAGAGGACCTAATGATTAGAAGAATGTTTTTGTTTCCATCATTGGCCTTCTCAGTCACTGAGGGAAGACAAGTCAAGGGGACAGAACTGCTATATATTAAACAGGAGCAAATGTGTTTGGTGCAATGCATAAGTCCCTGCTATTGGTGTGGTCTTGTGGCATCCGCTTTCCCACATTACTGTGTCTTCTCTTAAGATCTTTCAAAGTACAAAAACCGCTCAGTTAGGCTGTGATTATACCTGATCTTTTACCCCCTCAGAAAAGATTGTTTAGGTAAAAATATGAAATGAAAATAAAAGTCTTATACCTTGTTAAAGTATATGGACATAGCATAGTCTCTAATGGAGAGTTGTCTTTTACCTAAAGAACACTTTTTGTCAGAAAAATAACGAAAAATTGCTGACAAATTGCTTGTTTTGTCTGAAACCAAAAGATACTCAGGTAACTATCACATAAGGCAAAGACATACAGCACATCTTCACAATTATGAAGCTGGAACTAGTGAATGTTGAATAGTCTTGCTTGAAAAATAACTTCAAGATATCAATGTACTGCCCTCGCTATACCACCGGATGCTCTATGGTGGCTTTTCACTGTTCCTAATAACTAGGATGGGTCAAATGCAGAGAATGAACTTCCCTACGGGGATCCATAAAGACTTGTTGCTTTCATACTCTGTAGAGCTTTGATCTCTGCCCAACCTACAACAGGAGAAAATTTACACACAGATTCTAAATAAAAGGAGAAGAATAGAAATCAAATATGAGTAGGTACCTTTTTATTTATTTTCTAATTCGAAATGTGATTGAAAAATTGGTCTTTCATTTTATATACGCTATAACTTGAGTTTACAGATAATGTGATAATTGTCTAGAGAGGAAATTTTGGTCATACGGCTCAGTCCTACTTCCAGCAAGGTTGTACCACACACACACTTTTGTTCTCACTTTTGTCAGAGGCACATATTGTGGTGGTATGATTCCATGAGGGATGCTGTCTGCCGTTGGAGCCTCTCAAAGTGCTGGTGGAAGGAAAACTACAGAGGAGGAAGCTAATTGTCTCTATTCATGGCGTGACAGATGAACTTTCACAATGAGCTCCGCAGGAGAAGTTTAGACTCCAGAGGAGAGTTGCCACATCAACTTACTGGAAACCAATAGAACCCTGTTAGAGATAACGCCTTTTAATGGATAGGGTTGAACTAGGAACTGGGGTTATATGTAACCATCTATGTGGTGGGATAATTTTTTATTTTCTCATATTGCAGCTCAACACCATCGTCTATGATATGCTGTAACTGCAACCATGTACAACTGGTACATGGCAGAGTTTAATTACAAATGACACAATTTATAAATTATGCATCATTTTCTTTAATATGTATTCAATATAAAAACCATAGAAAAACTGTCATGTCTGTCATTTTCTTTGTTTCTCTGTTCAGCTTTTTCTCTCCAGCTACCATCTTTTAATTTTTTTAGAGTGCTGCTGCACATCTACAAATGCTCCTATTCCTGTAGTGTGTGTGGAGGATTTCAAATAAGCAGAGACATCTCACACATAGGCACTGACAGAGGAAGAATCATCCTGCACCTACCTGTGTGGGTGTTTGCATCTGCACAGGTGAGCAAATACTGTCTTACTTGCTGAAACGCCACATTTCAGAGAGATTGTATGTGTTTCGAACTGAGGCAAATTAAAATGAGTTAATAGGGGCAGCTAATGGCTAAGTCAACATCACTTGGGTGTGTCTTTGATCTTTTTGAAATACGTGCATAGTAGTACTGTATCTTTCATCATCTGTGGTGGGGTCAGCACTTTGATTGGCCCCATTAGAAATCATTATAACACTTGGGTTTTGTGTGATTAAGACAACTTGGACCACATTACACACCGCCGCTGCTGAACTGCACACAAGACAGACGCACTGCGCACACAAACTTAGACAGTGAGACAAATGGTAAAACGCCCAATAACAGATAGATCCACTTTTCTCTTCTCTCTGGCTCATTTAACCCTAGCTCTTCCAGTGGCTGAATAGGACCCCACTGACCTATTCGCTGTTCCATGTCCCATTACATGTAAGGGTGCCGGCCTGTTGTACTCGGATTTATGTGCTCTTTGAGAAGGAAATTGAATGCTTTTCTCAAGCAATTCTGTTTATTCTCCTGAAATAATGGAGGCAGGTCCTGGACACAGTATAGGCTGTGTAAAAATGCTGAACAGTAAATCTGAAAAAAACCCCACAACCTCTTAATTTGTAGAAGAGCTTTGTGAAGGTAGATTTTCATCCAGCAACGTTTTTAGCAAGGCATTGTGAAATAGATGGTTGGCTCTGTGCACCTTTTTGGGGAAAACCAAAGCCTACCATTCAGAGTTTGTATTCCTTCTGATAAGGCAAAATAATACCTTAAGTGACTGAATCGACGGTTTTCAATTCGTGAAGCCCAGTTCGCTTTGTCTATAATCCTTCATTCTTTCTGACTGGTCTCGTGCTGTCTCTGTGACTAGAGGAGAAAAGGACGGTTGAATCTGCACTCTGAACAGTCAGCAAAAACTCGTATCAAGCTCGGTTGGGATTTTTTTAGCTAGAGGTTCCTTAATCTTTTTCTGCCTCTTCCGCAGAGGGGAGGAGGTCGGCAGAGCAGTGTCATTTACTAAAAAACACGTGTATACAAAAAAGCAACAAAGATAGCGTCATGTTTGTTATGGCAAGGGTTGAAATGAATTGCTCAACTAGTCGGAGGTCAGTCTCTCTGAAATGAGAGTATTATTGATACAATGACACATGACAAGATGAAGGATTCAGTGTTGGATCAATAGTATCAAATTGCTACTGCTCTGTGGCAATATAGGTTCAGTTGCATCAGTATTCAAGCACTACGTGCTCAAGGCTAAATAAGAGAACTTGAGAGTTGAGAGACGGGGAAGTAAAAAAAGACAGAGCAGAGTGTAGATGAAAATTTAATTATTTTGAAAAGCACGATTACAGATGCATGAAGGTCAGTTTTGACGCAGAACAGTACAGTACCTTGTAACTAGCGTCTATGAGCAACACAGACATAAACAGTTGCGTAATCAATTTTTGATGAATCGATATCAATGTATCTGTTCCCTGTGTGAAAGCTGTGTGGCTCTGGGGATGATGGTATCAGTTGTTGGTCGTTGGGTTAGTTTGTCCACCCATTTGTTCCTGAATGCATTCTCAGCCATTTTTGGATGGATTGCCATGGAACTGATTGTAGACATTCATGGTCCCCAGTGAACGAACCCTGCTGATTTTGGTGATCTCCTTTCTTTCAATAATGTAATGTCATTTTCGGTGAAATTTCTCAAGAAATATATATATATATATAT
>NW_023340268.1:15212421-15227526 GCF_004916995.1 Morone saxatilis
TAATAGTTTGTTTTTTTGGGTGGTTAGTTATCTTTATATTTTAGTTTGGGTTTGGGGTTGTATTTTCTGGTTTGTATGGTTCTGTGGGATTGAGTTGTGTGATGGGGGTGTTTATTGTTTGGATTGGAGTGATTTAGTTTTAGTGGTTTTTTGTGAATTTGTTGGGTGATTATTGTTTTAAATGGGTTTGTGTTATGTTTGGAGTTTTGATGTGTGGGGTATGTGGTTATTGAGGTGTATGGAGTTTTTTGATGTGTTTTTTGTTGGTGTGGTTGTTATTATTTATGGTTGTTATTGTATTATGTGGTGTATTTTGGTTTGTTTTGAGTGAGGTTTGGTTTGGTGCATTGCATTAGGTTTTGTTTTATGGTTTGTGTCGTTTTTTTTTATGGTTTTGGTTTGTGTATTTAGTTTGGTATATGTTTTTTTTTTGTTTTTGTTTTTATTGTATGTTATATGTTATAATGATTTTTTTATAGTATATAATTCCTGATCCCTTGGAATTTCCATCTTTAAGGCCAATACGCTGGTTTAGACCAGATACCTGCAAAACGAATGACATTCCACCAGCTGTAAACTTGTTATTGCTTATACAAATGTAGCAACTGTACCCTCTAACATCAAGCAACATGAGGTGCAACAGCTTACAATAGCAATTTTTTGCACTTTTCGCTAGCATGGCATACCATAGACTTTGATTATTTTAAATTGGAATCCCTGTATGTTTTGAACTGTGGGCATGGTTTTTTTTTACATGAATGGCTAAAAAACCAAATTTACAAATTTAAAGTAATTATTAGTTGCAGCCCTAAGCAAGTCACCAACCAAAACCATTTATGAGAAAAAAAGATGGTATTGAATTCAAATGGTGGCGTCATTTTTAACAATTCATTATAGACGTCAAGCAACATCCTTAAACTGCAATTACCTTGTCTGCCAAAATGCGATTCATTTAGGCCCTAAATCCTGGCAGGCTGAATGACATGACAGTGGTATGAACAGGTAGCCATAAATGACTAACGCACACGCAGACATCGGAAAAGACATTCCAAACAAAAACTTTTCCTTACCCGCATATGAACTCATCTGAGACGGGGTGCGTCTTGTCCACTTTTTTACAGCAGAGGGATAAATCCAAGGACAGTCACCATCGAACACCAGGGGGGTAACGAGGAAGCACCCTTATCAAATTCATCATAGAATAATGGCCCATAATTGAGAGCAAAGATTGTGCACCCTCAATGCCAAAATGGCTAATGATAAGCACCCCTGCACACAGCATTGTGGACAATTGCCTGGCAGATCAGAAACCGAACTGTGTGGAACTTTCAGAAAGAAGATTTACATCTTAAACCCTAATCAAATTTGTAAGTTATATGGTGCTTACTGACTGCAAGGCAAATAACATTAACATATTATTTTGAAATGTTTTGAGTTGACTACCCACAATACCTCGGCCGTCAATGCATTTCCATTTCTTTTCTTTGTTTTGGTTTATCTGATTTTCCTTTGACTTTTAGCTGTTTTCCATGGTCAATCATTGGCCTCGACCGGATGATGGCCCCAGAAGAATTTATCAAAAAGGAAGTAAAGAGAATAAATCAGAGGCCAATCCAAAATGACATTTTAAGGTAAAAAGAAAAGGTAGGTGTAATGACACTAAGTATCCACATTCTTGGGGGGGGGACTGCCCTAGCAACGATGGTGTTGTCGTGAAACCTGTGGCAGATTGAACATTATTCAACCAGGGCTTAAATAGGGAAAATTAAGCCAGGGTTCTTAAGTGTGGTTGTGTGTGAAAACATTTCTTTTATAGTTCATAAAACAAGGGTAGAGAAAAGTGTGTGTGTTTTTTTTTTTTTTGTGGTTTTTTTAAGCCATAAAACCTAAAAGTAAAGCTTGGAATAGCACTGTACTGTACTATATTTTTTCATGTTCTAACATGACCTTGTTAGTGCTATTGATGGTTCTATGCACAATGAAATGCTAACTGAAATTTAAAAAAGCAGCGTTGTTCATGTATTGGAGTATTACTTCATACTTTCTTGTTCATATTTTAAGACAGAATTTTTTTCACTTGCGCAACAAAAAAGTCTTTGAGGACGAGGGCTAAGACCTTTACACACCGGGAATGTGACGAATAAACATGTGAAAAGCGAAATACTTGCCTGCGAGGTGAGCGCAATAAAAAACTAATTCATACCAGCAGTGATGCAAATTTGTGACTCGTTAAAATAAAAAAAATAAATTCACACGCACTTACCGCAGACCAAGCAAGACAGGGACTGGCAGAAAATCTGCAGCAGCTTGCAGAGCTCTCGCACGTCTCTGGGGTCACACTGCAGCACCGAACACAGCCCAGATAAAAAGTACATATTCACTGGGTACATCTAAGGGCTGCAGTCCGGTACATTAAGATGTACAGCAGGACAGACAGTGCTCTAAGACATTAGTTTGTTAGCCACACATGCTAACGCATTGATTGTTTAATCCGTTTCTTACAATTTTACAACTTTACAGTTTTGACCCTACATACTTGTCAACCACATCTACATCAACATCTACAGACATGAGCATCAGAAATTGTTTTTTAGTGTAGAAGCAACCTTAATTTTTATAAATGGCAGAAGCATATGTTGCATTATTTTCAATATTTTCTGTATTTGTTTTTTTTTTCTATATATTTGATTCATCAATTTTAGCCCAAGTTTATAAGTGGACATTAACTTTAAAGCGGTTAGTTTCCCTTTAAGACAAAAGGTGAAAGCAAGAAGAAAGTAGCATTCTCTGGCATTTCAGCCATGTAGGTTCGATATGCCTCGCCTCGACCTTTCCCTGTTCAACAAAAAAAAAAGACAAACTAACTGGGTCACATTACGACGTGCAAAACTCTCTCTCTCTCTCTCCCTCTCCCTTACTACTACTACTACTACTACCTCTGTCTCACTCACCCAGAGAGTAGATGACCACAGAAATGATGTGGCATGACCGTATCCCCTCCACACTATAAATATAGAGACGGGGAGATATGGAGTTGACCTATAACAAGTCCTGATTAAAGCCAGAAAATCAGAAAAACTTATGTATGTCCTAAAATGTGTAGCATATTACTTTTTCTCCCGGGTACACACTCTTTTCTCAGCTCTCTTTTGTGTCTAAAACCCAGTGAGAAATATGTGGTGAGGTTTTCATTGGGTGTTTCGAACAGAGCGGGAGGAAGAAGTAGCAAAAAGAAGAGGTAGAGGCATAGGTGGGCTGATTGTCTGCATGTCAGTTTACTGTAAAGGTTAAATTTTTGTGATTCTGACTTTCAAAGGAATTCATTATGACTGAGTGTCCATAGCTTCTCATCAAGAGCAGGTTTTCATCTTGGCACGTATCCACGGTTGTTTGGCATCAAAGGACAGGAGAAAACACAGAAGTGAGGAGCATAAGGAAAGAAAATGCAGTGATTTTGCCATTATACATACACGTATGCAATTAAAGCTGAAGAGTACGCCTTAGCTCCTGACGTAACCTCGCCTTGAAAGACTCACCCAGATTGGAAACCCCTCAAGCCTCGCCTGCTTCAAATAAACTTACGTGGCAGAAAGACGGAGATGTGCCTCTCACTGAAATATGAAATAGAGGAAATGGAGAAACTAAACGCACCTTTAAGAGATTGTTCCTTTTTATTATTCAAATCCCCAACAGGCAAAAGAGAGAGCTGGGAAGTGTCACAAATTCTGATCAGACGTGATCAAAGTGCATTATACACCATGGCGGCTAAATGCAGTCTCATTCCTTGGCACTTCTGGGTCAGGGAGCATTTTACTGTAGTTTTGTGTGGTAGAAAAAGAGGAAGAGTATGTAAGAGGGAAGGAGACTGAGAGGCGTAACATAAGGAGAGGGTTGGCAAGACTTCCGCGAGTCATTAACAAGTGTACTTGCACTTGCGCGCAGCCTCCCCTCTCTGCATTCTTGTCCATTTGTGTATCTCGTATTGCCTGAGTGCCAGTTTCTTTTCTTTATTATGAAAGCCTTTCAGACACCTGAGCTTCCCCTCCTTCAATTCAGCTTCTTGATTGGCCCCAGATGTCCATATGGAAATGATGTCAAACCGTGAGTGCACTAGCAGCCCATTTCTTGCAATTTCTCTGCTCGCTCTAACTCAGCTGCTCACCGCCAGGAAACGGGCACAAGGACAGACCACAACAAACAAGCAAGCAGGAGGAAAAATAAGCAGAGAAAATGAAGGCAGGGACGAAGAAACCTCAGCACGGTGGAGGTCTTGCTGTATCGCTGAGCCACATTAGGAATGAACAAGGTGGCTCTGGAATGGTGCGCCGCAGGTTGACACAAATTTAGGTAGAAGTGTTGCGTCAGGATAGAAGTCTGAGGTACATGCACAGCAAAATAGTGCAAAAGTCAACACTTTGCCTGGATTTCTTCACAGCAAGTGCACTATCATTAAAGTAGATGTAAAACTAGCATGAGTGAAGAGTCAACACTTGCTTTCTCCTAAGGAACACTGTGTAAATAATGCAACGCAGGACGGCTATAATTACGAGTTAAGAGTCAAAGAAGCTCATGTAAATGATGTGGTAAAGAACAATGTGATGGCCAAAGATTGATTACAGCTGACACTGGGAATTTAACCGGATTCATGCCGGGTTCCTGACTGACTGGTTAATGACAGGACAAATACTGTGGGCCCATTATGGACGGATAATAATAGACTGATATTGACCCCGCAAATCATAGACAAATCTCCCATCATTCACTCGCAGTGTACAATGGAGTGATCAAACAACAACAAACACATGCACACAGATGGAGAGTCACACGCAATGTAAGTGCACACAATTTACACAATCTTTTCTCTTAGACAAATGGGTTTTGAAAGATAAAATGCTTACTTAAAAGCCTTACTTACTTTCAAGGGCATCTGGATCCAAATACTAAATTTTCCTGTGGGCTGTTTGGATTGCTGAGATGTTGACTGCAGAGTGCAGCTTGACCCTTTTTTTTTTTTCTTTCTTTTTTCTTTTCAGAATTTCATAGTATAATATTGATGTGCCATTTGCTTGCCCCTTCTAAAGCATTTATCATACATAATCTCTTATGCAGACATGATCTCTGGACCCACAGGAGGAATTGCTGCTCCTTATAATTTTATGGCTGTGACAACAGAAACATGCTGTCTGTGCCTCAATTCTTCAGCATAACACTTGTGAGCTGTAGAATTTATATTGAGCATTCACACAACATGCAAGTTGTCTTGTAGCCAGAATATAGGAAGATTAGGTACTCTTAAATGTGATTAAGCGCTTATTGCCCACAAGCATGTTTTGTAGAGTTTATCCCACCGTGTATACATTCTCCTTTTAGTTAAGTTAAACTCCTTAAAATTAGATTTCAGTAAAGGTAAATTAATACAAGCTGTAGATGAAGTTGTCATTTTGAAGAATATTACAGAATATTATGTTGTCTGGTAAAAGCTTTTTTTCTCCCGTTTTGGGGATTGTGTTTTTGGGGCTGCTTTTAAGATGTTTAAAAGATGCTAAATGGTGCAATGCACACTAAATACATAAGAGTTCCTGACAACAGTAATATTTATCTTGTGTTAAATGAAAACTCTTAATCTAGATAGTAGTAACAGATGTCAGATAGACCTAGAGCAAACAAAGAAAACGTCTTTCTAGCAGAGTAAACCTATGAGTCCCCCACAATGGAAATGTTGAAGTAAAAGGCCAGTGCCTCAAAGTTGTATTAGAGTTGAATACTTGAGTGAAAATATAGTATTAATATTGGACATATGACAGTGCTTACTACTAGTTTAAAGCAGTATATTACTTTTTATATGTAAATGCATATAGTCCTGAAAAACTCAGACTATTCCATGTTTTTATGTGAATACCAATATGAAAAAAAACTGTTTCACGGTGGCATCATACTTCAAAGTGGATATGTTGCACTGCCAACCCAGAAGTATGTAACAAAACATGTTACAGAAGGAGTGTGACACACCCAGCAGTGCTTATCATATAACTAATGTTGCAGACTGACGGATAAAATGCATGTTGGTTTGCATCATCAAGCTTTTCATTTGGATTATTTTCTTTTCCATCAGACAGCAATTCCTCAGTCTATCAGCCAGACCAGGAAGTGTTGCTTACTGACCTCAAAAACTCCCCCTTTTGTCCACAGACCTGACATAATAGTGTGATGTGATTTTGTATGAGTGTGTGTGTGTGTGTGTGTGTGTGTGTGTGTGTAAGTGTGGGCTTTCTTCTCCCGCTGCAGCAGAACTAAACCCCAAACATGTCTTGAATTGTTTTTCTATGGTATTTCTGTGTGATCTCATTAGACCAGAGCAAAAACGAGCTGCCAGGACGGAAGAACAAAGTGCAACAGAGGTGAACAACAACAATAACAACACCACCACTACCACCACCGGTTCCCAGCCACAGCACTGTCACCTCCTATGGGCACGTTCTAAAGGTTGAGAATGATGAAAAGCAAAGTAACACCCCCGGGCCAGCCTCTGAACACTGCCTAGAGGCTAGCAGAGTACTGCACTCTCAGCAAGTCAACTAGAGTACAGAACACTGCGGCCTCCTGCCGCAAAGTAAGGAGGAGGATTTAAGAGTTTTATTGCAAAGTGAGATCTGCAGCAGAGAAATGCAGTGGCATTGATTTCTATAAAACAGTTGACTGACCAAAAAATGTTTTATAAATAGAATTTTAATTTATAGAAATTCCCCTGTTTTATTAAATTTCACAGACTGTGGTCCCAATTGATCTGAATGTTTAGGGATTGTTTGCATGTTTGACACACAGTGGTGCATCAGTGTCAACTGTAAGTAATGGAGGAAAACGATGCTGCTAATTAAAAATGATCTGCGATCAGTTCACCAGTCAGGATATAAACTACTAATACTATGGACCTTTTACCACTCTTTTAGTGACTCCACCAGTCAAACAGACTTTGATTTGTATAGCAGTGCATGCCTTTATTTGAAATTTATTGTGAAATTGAATCTCTGCTTTCAATTTGTTTGCCACTTGTAGTGCATGTAGCTGTCTACAGCAGGTTGGTTGGGACCCCCACATTGGCTCACATCTTGAATCTAAGTGGTTGTTAAGGTTAAGATGATCACTTAGGTAGGAAATAAGAAATAAATGTAACTTTGCCACACACAATCCGTTTTATTTTTCCGACATATATTTCAGAAGGCAGGAGAAAAGCAAAAATTGGACCAAAGTTTTACCTCAATTGTTAACATGAATGCAATCGGCAAAGAGAAAATAACCGAGTGAACTGCTCACAATTTTATAGACGTCCATCCTGCGATGAGGAGTCAGGAGATATTGCTTCAGGAACCACTGGTCTAGGGTGTAGTGCACTACTTAAACTAGCACTGTGCAATGGTAAAAACAGCCATATCAAGAATACCACAGCCACTATGGTGGTGCATTATGGGAGGCTAAAGAAAAATTTAGCTTGAGTGAAAATCCGAGAAATGATCTGCCACTTTTCTCAAACTATAGGCATTCATTTGTCAGAATTTGGAAGTATGAAATAGCTTTCTTCTTTCCTCTGTATAATTGATGCAAACCAATATGGATATTATGTTCAATTATTAATACCTAATGCATGGAAATAGATTCAACTGATTTACATCAATGACAGATATATAGATGCTCATGGATGCAAATTGAAAACATACAAATTATATAAAAGCTGTCACATCTGCACATTTAATTAAATATTAAGACATCAAACACTTCACACTGTCAGGGTTGGAAATGACAACTATAAATCGTGTGGTAGGTGAGATTTACCCTAAACATCTTAAATAGCAGCTTTAACACCTTTTTTCTCTACTAGCCTTGTAACTTTCCTGCTCTTTCTGTACTCTGCCAGGATTGTGATGTTTTGGGCTCTGATGAAGGCTTTGGTTGCAGCGGCGACAGAGTAATTAAAGGGATTGATTGCAGCAGAGCGAGAAGCATTGCAGCGTGTGTACAATACACACACACACAGGCACGCACAGTTTTTCAGGAGATGCATCACTTCCACTCTATTTTGCCGACATTTGAAATTACAGTGCTAAATGTACCAAGTCAATCCAACATTAATCCCATATGCGATGAAAAGCATGAATTAACACCATGTGACAGAGTAACAGTGTTAGGGTGGCAAGTGTATATGACGATGGCTTCCAAAATTTCCGAGTGAGTGTTTGTTTCTCTACAGTCTGTTTTTGTGTAATGAACATTCTACTTTATATGAATATCGCTACAAAATACACAAAAAAATGTGGAAGTGCAACCCTTTGTTCTTAATGTTCAAAGTTCCTTTTAAATGGGAGCTATTATTGAAAACAAGAATTTGTATTCAAATCTTGTTTTTAAGGGTGTTATTATTGATAAGTGCTGTTAAAGCTGGTACTCTTTACTGCCTCACTAACTTTTGAAAAACAAAATTGCTCCATTTTTGAAAAAAGAAGATGAAAGCCATTCTAACCTGAGGCTTTTGAAGTGATGTCACAAGGTAGGAAAAATAATAAATTATAAGTTATCGTCTCACTTTAACTTTGCAAATGTGCAGTCTGAATCAGGTTTGTTTTCTGCTCCATAAAGTCATTAAATATGTAAAGGAAAGGGTGGGGTCAGCAATACTGTCCACCAATCAGTGTAATGATTCATCAATAATGCCATAATTATATGAAAAACCCTAAACGAGAGGTCTTCACATGGTTCAAAAAGTTTGGACCAGAATCAAATGGACCTATGGTAACTGTAGCTGATCTTGGTGCACCTAATGTAATATTTAAAAATATATATCTAAATATATCAAAGAGCCCCACGGACAGCTAGACCAAACCTGATTATTAGACTCCAAAATGCAGTCCACCCAAGGCAACCTAAATTGTTTAGAAAACGCCAACACTAGCAGCATGATGACTCCATTAACCAATTCGTGAGCCGGCGCGGTCTATACGAGCTGTAAGACATTTAATTTTTCCTTCCACTTCTCTGTTCAGATTCTCTAGCTTGTTTAATTTTTCTCCGGATTATGATTCATCATGTGTTCAGAGCTTATAGCGAGTCAGCTCGGATCCACTCGGGTACTGCACATATTAACACACGGACCCAAGACCCGTGGCGGTAGAATAGACCCCTACCTGGATGTGGTCACACTGGAAACACTCTGGACCTGGTCTGACTCTGACCCAATAAGGGGACAGCCTGTTGGAAGCTTAGTGAAGTTTGGTGCAACAGTATATTTTCTGGTTACTGTATAGAACGGGTGATGCTGTCTCACGTCTACGATTGTGTGGGCTGAGACAAAAATCCAAAGAATACAGTATCCCAGCCATGTTGGAACAGAAGTGCCATGGTCAGGTTGAGTAAATGAGTGAAATGAAACATGACTGATGTTGAAAATCGGACACTATGGAGTAAGACCCGGGGAAGAAGACATTTTACAGAAAAAGAAGAAAAATGTAGTTCCCTGTAAGTGACGGAGAAGTGGCTGACTGATAAATGGAGTGTGATTGAGTTTAAGGTGCTACCTGTTTTTCCAGCTCAGGTTATAAAGCAATCAGAGAGAATGGCGTGACCAATAGTTTTGAAAGGTTGCAGAGAGGTGAAGTAGAACCAGACACACACACAGGCCATTTCCCACAGCAATGAGAATGTTGTGTGGCGTTGAGTGAAGATTTTTTTTTTGTGCCCTGTGACCTGCGAGGTTGGGTCAAGACCGGTCCATTACTGCGGAGTCTGGAATTAATCAGCTGTATCATAAACACCTGTCTTTTAACACTTGGGTTGTGTAAGGCGATTTGAAATAAGTCATTGCAATGTGTAGTGATTTGAGGTTTTGTTGGAAGGTAAAAAGTGGGCAAAACTGTGTGGTTGAGAGGATGATTTGGAAGAAGAAAATAACCTTATTTAATAGTCTGCACGACAACATAGCAAATAACAGAAGATTTGATGAGCTACGGTACCCTGCACAAACAAGACTCATTTCATAAGATTCGAAGGTAAGTTAACGGCAGTTCATGCAGACTCAAGTTTTTTTTTGTATAACATTCCACATCATTGACATGTAACATTAATGTTTTATAATTTTGGAAAAAAAATTTGATTTTTAAGACCTATTACCAAATCTGAGGCAATCAAACTCCCAGTGAACAACCCAGGGGGTATGACCTTATTATGGACCTGAAAATAACTCAATATAATTTTAAAAAATAGCTCTGCGAGGGGTGGTGAGTTTGGTACTCATTTAATTTATCTCCATTTATCTTCCTCTCCCATCCATGTAGAAACTGTCATGACTTTAATGTCGGATCAAAATTCTCAAAGGGATACTTGGAAATAGGAAGCACCCAAAAATAAAATGTCAAAAGTCTGATGTTTCTGGGTTGTTAGCAAAAGTTATTGGAAGTTGAGTTTTCAATAAAACACTAAAACTGACTAATCTGTCACTTTTTTTTGCACAACTGATTTCAGGAACTCAGTAATTTCAGTTCTGTCATGTTCTTAACTATTCATCTCATGAAGATGGGAGGAAAAAAGTCCGCTAAGCAAAGCTTTCGGTACATTAACCTCAGAGCTCCAGTGTGATTTGACAGTCAAAATGATAAGAGCAAAAAATTAAACCATCAAAGAGGTGTCACTGTCCAAATAGCATTACAGATCAGTGAATAGAATACTGCATTGCATTAGCCAGTGCCACTGTCAACGAAGCCCTAGCCCCATCTTTTGAAGGTGTAAAGTGACAGCGAACATGCAGTATGAACCATTCAGCATGTCAGTAAATACCAGAAGAATATTATCAAAGACATTGAGCGTCATTTATGTCTCAAGATGCCTCAAATCTTGGCCCGGAGAGAGCTGTCAGTCTTCTGAACACTGAAAATACCAAGAACTGAAGACAACTGTGATGTAGCCACGTCTCATTACTGTCAACAGGAAGTTGACGCTTAAAGATCAGATGTAAATAACTGCTATAGCGCGAACATGCTTCAACGCAGATTATTCTCCCTACCTCTCTTGTCAGAATGTGAAGAAGACACAATTCCCAGTTCTATATGCTATTAGCTTTATCAGTGACTGCTGAAGCCACTGAAATGTCAGAAGCAATTGGATTCCAAGGAAAGCGGATAGTTTCACGTCTCTGTATTTTCCCCCGCTGTTCTTCCATGTTAGACAAGGCGTGAACTTTGAACATTTCACTCAGGTGCCCTTTGATCCCACGCTAATAAGATCCTTTAATGAATCACTTAGATTCCTTTCTGTAACTGTCATCCTTTTGTGTGAAGATCTTTTCTTTTTTGACATTGCTCTTTCATTAAAGCTGCATTTAGTAGCTTGCTGGGTGCCAGGCGGCAAGAAATTAACCCGCAGCAACAAACCTTGATTATACTGTAGTGGCAATGAGGTAGTTATGGCTAATGGATTAACAAATAAGTCTTTTATTATAATTTTTATTTTTTACAAATTAGTCAACTTCGCTGGTTTAAATCACTAAAATTAATTATTTATAGCTCATCATAGACTGCAAATAACAGTTCAAATTTGGCAGTATTCCTGATTTCAACAGTATACTGCTCAACAAACTGCCTTTTTTTACCCAGTATATATTCATTTATTCATTCACTTGCTGCCAGTTATCTCAATTATTGGCTGAAAAGAAAAAGAAAAAGCTATTTTATGCTGAATTAGGATGCTGACAAACTGCCAACGCTGGATATTTGATGGCGTTTCAAAAGTCGACGTGACACTGCGAGGAGTGGCCAGCGTAGCAGCTTTTGAACAGCAATGTGCATAACAGGAGTGGGGGGGATTTCAGGAGATATGAAAATGTCTGGGAAATGGCAAGAATAGCACTGTTAAGAATTCTATCACAAGGTGGCAATATTTACAAGTCTTGTAAACACAAACACATTGATGTGCAAAACACACTGAGTAGGCCCACCAACAGATAGAGACAAACAGAATAAAACCTTTGACATTTCCCTGCAAATTATCCCCAAAACATTTGTCACCGTGCTCTCAATGCAGAAACACAGAGATCCTGACAGCTAAACTAGCATGAAGCCGCTGGAGACTCAGTTGGTGTTACAATGACAACTTTGTCTAGCCTGCATGAACTTAGTGCCCCTGGAACATAATTTAGATTCCCCCCGGGATGGTGCTGGTAGTGGCTGCGATGCAACCAGGCTTACCTTGTGTCTGTGGGGTGGCTGTGGAATTAGATTTTGTCTTCACTGCTCTGTGCTGTCCACGACGTTGATTATTATTCTGAGAGAAAACCATATCTCAGGCTGATACATATTTCATGCTGCTTGGGAGTTCTCATCTGTGAATGCATGAGCCCATTCAATAATGTGCTTCATTTTTTGAGGGTAATATATTTTATTTCTAATCCTAAACAGTTAAAG
Source organism: Morone saxatilis (assembly GCF_004916995.1). NCBI lineage: Eukaryota > Metazoa > Chordata > Actinopteri > Moronidae > Morone > Morone saxatilis. The sequence continues at coordinate 15,224,862 of NW_023340268.1, forward strand.
TGGCTCTCTTTCTGCACACCCACCCACCTCAATGTCCTCTGCACTGTTACTCTGCCTGTGGTTTTGAGAGAAGAAAGGTTAATGCAGGCCTGAATGCTTTGGGCCTGACATCCTGGCAAAAAAAGGGATACTGAGAGGAAATAAGTCAAGATGTATGAATCCAGATCCACTATTTTTATTCACATGAATGAGTGTTTAAAGCTAGCAGGTGGCCATTCATAGAGTTCATAGAGTTCATAGAGCCGTGTTAAGGACTTTAGGTAGTGAAAACCCACCCAAACAACCTCGGTGTAGAGATGGATACCTGTGTTGATCCTTACTCTGGGCGTTGTGATACTGTACCCATACTTATCTGTACTTTTATTGATTGTCTTCTGGCAGGAAAAACTAAAAATTGATGTCCTTGTTTTGTTTCTGCCTTATTAGATAAAATAAATGGACCAGCCATCTATTCTCGGCAGACCGGAGAGCCCAGGGACCGTGCAACCGTCACTGTCGAGGCCAGTGGAATCAGGCTGTAAGAGTCTACAGCGGTGCTCGCAGCTCTATGAAGCTTTACTCAAGCAGAGTAAAGCTAAAAGCTAATTTCAGCAGGCTAAAATGCTCACAGTGACCATGCTAACATGCTGATGGTAATTAGGTTCATTGTTTACCACGTCCACCATTTTATTAGCGCGTTTGAGTTATCAAATGATAGAATGCTAACTGCCCAGGAGCCCAGGCTGACCGATCAGGGCCCAGTACCAATTCTAAACCAGTTCTCAACCTACTTGTCTGACCACAATCACTAAACAAACCTTTTTTAAACTTTAAGTCTTTTACATCAACTTTATGTGGCATTTGGAAAGTCTGATTCAGTCAGCGGCTGCTTGACATCATTAACCCATTAATAATGATCATCAATAACCATGCCAGACTGAGTATAATTGAATTGACCTCCACAATCTAACCTCCTATATTTAGGTTTACTGAACTGAAGACCAAACTTTCATTTAGATCAAGTCTGAGAACTCCTTGAGTGTAGCAACTCATTGTCTCACTGAATTAGAAGTTTAAAGTAAATGAACAAGGGAGGCGCTAACATTGATCCCCATTGTAGTCCAAAGTATCACACAGCAAGTGATATTGAATAAGACATTATTGCAGTGTGTTTTTCTCCTGCAGCTTTACTTGTTACTGAACGAATTGGGGTTATTCTTAGTTCTCTAATCTGTGAAAATGCTACCAATGAAGCAGATTTCTGTTTAATCATAGTGTTTTCGCTATTTATCTCATCTCATAAACAAAAAAAATTTCAGTGAAGACAAATTCATTAACATTTAACACCTCTGCTCTTTCTCTTCTTTTAATACCCACCTCTCCAAATTCCCATTGCCCATCTTGTATTTTATCTTGTCTGTTGGAGAGAGCGTTTCTCGAGGTAAACAACCTCTTTGTGCCACCACCCACAGGTACCCATCCTTATCAGTGGTCAGCAGGGCACTCTGCCCGCTCAACTCCTCCTTCCCCCGCCACCGTTCTCCTCAACCGTCTGACCTCCCCCACTCCTACTTCTTAACATCCCATCCTACCCCTGTCAAGCTCCACGCTGATTTCATCTGGCCCTATAGCGGAGACCAGCTCGCAGTTGTTCTTCTATCTCTCTATCACTGCATCTCTTTTAGCCCATCCATCCCAGTGATAGCACCTGCCCACCGGTCATAAAATGCCTTCCAAAGCCATTTTCCCAAACTTAAATGGGGCCGTTTGTTGAGAGATTCAAGGTTAAGCCTCCACATCTGAGCTGTAGTGCTACTTGTTCTCATTTATCTATAGTATTTTTTTACTCCTGCACTGCCAGTGAAACTTGAGCAATACAAATGGCAATTTTCTCATCATAAGCAGCCTAAAAGTTTAAATAAAGGACAGGGACAGGAAAAGATACGAGTGAATTTAAAAAACTATTTGTGCAAATGGCTTAAAAATAAGGTTTATAAAGGTGGTCAGTCCACTCCCATTTTAATGGTTTATGTAAAAGAATTTTCAAAAGGTAAAGATATAGTGAAGAAGAGCAAGTTACCTGTTACCAAGTTTTTTTCATATTAGAGCGAAGATGCTAATTAGTAATAAAAAGCATGTCAAGAATTTTTTGAGGCCTGGTGTTAAAAAAACTCACCGTGAGGCTTTTAAAGAAAATGAATTTATCTCTGCGATGGTAAAAATTGAACATAGTACCTGCAATACTCAGTTAATGTGAGGAGACATTGTATATAAAAACATTACTTTAAGTTCAGCAGTTTCGGCAAGCTCAGTGTAGTCATAAGTGGCTTACTTTGCATGCAAAATCATTGGCAGGGGAACACACAACAGGCAGAAATGTTATCTACTCTTGGCTACATGCATGCAGGGATATTTTAGGTTGGGTTACCTAAAGTGCATTTAAACATCTAAGCACATGAAAGCCTTCCTGGAAAACAACTGGAACCAGGTCGCGACGCGGTATGTAGAATGCCCGCGTTCTTGTGTGAAATTGTGTTCTTTTTCCCTCTTCGCTACACTGCAGAAACTTCTCCACCGCAATGCGACAAGTGCCTGGTAAGAAGAACTATACACTAAAACACAAGTTGGAGTTTCATCACTTTTTATTCAATAGTCTGAATGACTCCCCCCACCACACACACACACA
>NW_023340268.1:15227568-15230483 GCF_004916995.1 Morone saxatilis
CACACACACACACACAGCTGTGTTTATTAACTCAAGAGCTGCTTTAATACTTTCCAGAGCAATCTTCCAGGCTGCATGAAGCAATCCATGCTTCCCTCTTTGGCTCCCTCTGTGTCCTGATCCTGACCTCACCTTTTCACCTCAGCGCTTAATAACCCATCACCTCCATCGGCTCATCCCATTGTTCTCTTCAGACGAAGCGCTTTTCACCAAGGGAATGTCTGAGCAGTGGAGCCACTTTGCTTGAACTCCCATTGCACAAAGCGAAAAAATACACACACGCACACACATGCGCTCACCGATGGACACACGCAGAGGTATTCCTATAATCACCCTGCAACCTGTATATCCCCATGCTGCCAACGTCTCCCCCACTACTCACACTGACATTGGCGCTAGCTGTGAGAGTGATTTTTAGGATTCAGCTGCAGGCCTGATGAAGCCGAGTATCCCCGGTGGGTCACTACTGTGAATTAATGAAATGTACATCTTCTCCACTGCAAGGTGGCTTCCACCTGAAACTGCAGCCACGAGATTACATATGAATACACTTTATGAATGCGCATTTCTGCACATGAACGTGCTCAAATGCATGAATGTAGTGTTTTTTTTTTGTTTTTTTTTCTCGGTCCTACCCTAACATCCTCAACACTCCAAGCTCGAATGGAGCCCAGGTTTGTTTACCAACTGGCAGTGTGTCAGGAGTGCAGTTCCTCCATCTTCATTACAAAGAAAAGACCCCAAATGCTGTTTTTAATGGCAGCTTTTTATCGGCTTTCTCCCGGTGCAACGTGTCCTCGGAGCTCTGCAAATTTACACATGGGGGTTATGCCTAGGATATTCAACTTGAGGGTATTTATCTGAAAAAGCCTCCAGGGGGTGGATGGGGATATATATCATAGATGGGGAGAAGGTGATCTGTTGTTTGCAGACATGGGATGGGGGAAGAGTATGTGACATCGTTCTCAATAGGTCTTCTTAGTCTTGGTGGAGTCTTCATACTCGCAGTGTGGTTATGTGTATGCATGCGGGAGCACAAACACAGACACCCCCCCCCTCACGGGCCCTGGCTGAGGAGGGTCTTTAAAGAGTGACTGGCATTTAAAGGGAGTTAGGGAACATTCAGACGGGGCTAAAGGGGAAACGGCACAGACTAAGAGAGTGTCGGGGGTGTAGAGAGCAGGGAGGTTTAACTCACTTCTGCTTTTAATCTTAGCTAAAGTGGCAGAAAAAGGAGCACTTAAACTGAGAGCACACAGAGAGTTGATATTAATGTCTTTATGCTTGAGAAAGTTTTAGAAGTAAAATCAAGACACAGTTACGAGGGGAATAGATGAGGTGCTATGTAATTAGCTCCTCATATTAGTTTGCCTGGGGTGTCTGGTCTCTCTTGGTAACAAGCATTAACAGTTCAGTTAAAGCTCTGGAGGATGAATTTGGGTTTTTATGCATTTTTCTGGCACGTACAAATTGTGATAATGAATTTTTCAGAGTAAATGCAACTAATTTAGTATTTCACAGAGAGAGCACGATGTAAATGTTCATCAGTGCCACCTCCGATTTCAGTCATGAAGAATCTCATGGAGTGTATTACTTGATTAATGCCCACAGGGATTTGGCAAAACTTTGGATTCACCGTGTGAGATAAAAAATGGCCAAAAGATGTGGTTGATGTCAATCTCTGTATCTCAACAAATAGAAATATTTTAGTGTGCAGATGTGATAGATAATAAATTAGAGAAGGCAAAAAAAGCCATCAAGCTAACGAGAGCCTTGCAAAACAAACAAATCTCCGGCATATACTTCACTAATGAATAAAAAACGAAATAAATATCCATCTCTCCAACACTGCGCCGCTAATGAAGATACAGCAGCTGTACCGTCATATAGAGCCACAAATAAAGTACAAGTATTGATCCGAGTAGATAGAAAATTATATCTGACTAAGAATAAAACATATCTGACCAATGACCTGTTCATCCTGGCAGGGCTGCAGTGCACTGACATTTGATTTGACTCTGTATAATATGTTATGGCATTGTGAGTAGGGCCATACTAATGCAACTGAATGACACTTTTCATTTCATTCATTTTTTTTTAGAGAATCAGACTCCTTTTTAAAATGAGTTGAACCATGTGGGCCAGTCTGCTCTGATTCATCAGCTCCCATAAATCTGAAGAGTCACTCCCACCTCATAGATTCCCTAGGTCTGAGTGGGTGGGACTGGACTGTCACCCAGCCTAGAGGTGGTGCCTGTTACAATGTGATGTGATATTGTAACAGAAGAAAAAGCTGAATACAAATGAGGGCACGTCAGGCAGTGCAGGAGCAGAGTTTTTATGTGGGAGACAGTAATTCTCTTTGGCATGGTTTGCCACTTTTCGGAACTTTTACATGCACAAAAAAAAGCTGTAACGCGCTAAAGCACGGGGGAAACTGCATAAAGCATCTCTTTAAACAAGTGTCAAGTAGTGTTATATTTTAAGTTTTATTTATTTTCATGCATAAATCTGCTGAAGTTTGCCAAGGCATGTGTATAGCAGGGATGCCGTATAGCTAGCAGTGCTAGTTTGCTGTTGAGACCATGTTAGCTGGAGCATTTTTGTTTTTTGTTTTTTTGTTTGTTACACTTAATTTTCATTATGATTCATCAGGATACACCAGTTGAGTCAAGTTAATTATTCAGTAATGTCAGACATGTTTTTATATATCAGCTGCCATGTGGTTCCTTACAACATATTCTATTTCTAAGTAAAACATTTTTTATTGATTAATCGAGGCCTGGTTGGCTTATATAATCTATCACTTGTCATTTTGATTGCCCATTAAAGATATAATGAGATTTTATCTTGCAAGGATCGCGTCTTCCAAGTGAAAATAAATCTAAAATGGCAGCTGTGTGTGTGTGTGTGTG
>NW_023340268.1:15230583-15240484 GCF_004916995.1 Morone saxatilis
ACACACACACACACACACTCTAGATGACTAGATGCAGCACTGTTGGACAGCCAATTACAGGAGCAGCCAGTGGGGGAGGAGAACGGGAAGAACAGAAGAGAAGGTGGAAAGAGATGAAAAGTACTGTAGCAGAAGAGAAAGCATATGAGGGTTGAGGGACCCCGATGCCCATCAGCTACTGATGTTAAACTCAGTCTGATCATTGCCTCTCGGTGGGCCTAGAGAGAGAGCCCGCCACCACCCCTCCCTTTTCTTCCTCTCCCTGTTTTTAATGGGCACCCTGTTCTTCCCTGACTCTCTCTCCTTTACTTGCGGTGTGTCGGGGCTGCTGTGCACAGCAGAAAGACAGCACTTTGATGGACGTTCCTCTGTTTCTCTCTGTATCTCGCCACTGTTCTGCCTCTCCTGGTCTCCCATCCCTCTCTCTGCATGCCTCGTGCTCATAACAACCCACATAATGCCCTCCCTTTCTTTCTCACAGCTTTCTGTCCTTGTTCTGCTTTTTTGTGGTATTTTTTTTTACCCTCTCACACTGTTCAATAACATTTGTCTTCACGCCTCTTCAATCTCCTCTCGCTGTTTGATATCCAGGGGAAAAAATAGCAAAGCAAGACTGACCTGCCATGTACAAAATGTTTTCTGTCTTTTGAGTGTGAGCACTGTGGCTTCCCTCGTTTCAGGCAGTATTCCTCAATTTCTTTTCTTCTTGTAACCTTTGGTGATGCCTCCACTCTTTTTTTATTTATTTATTTTTTTAAGAATAAACTCTCTAAACTGTTGTTGCTCCTCTTGGCAAGTGTGGTCAAGTGCCACAGAGCAAAGGCAGTTTTCTTGATAAACATTGCTGCTTTGCTTTTTTTGCATGGCTAAGGCCATTTTATTGGATGAATGGGTATATGTAATTGCAAACCAGCAGTGAGTGAAAGTGTTTACAGTACACATGTACCTCTGTGTTTACTTTGCTCATTTGGTGTTTGTGCGGATACGCCTGAGAGAAGTGTTTCATAGCCAAAAAGGGGCTCAGGGGGCAGGAGATCTGCTGTGCCTCAGCTGTCAGTCTCAGCACCCTGTAATTTCACTTTTCCCCAAAGCATAGCTCACAGGAGCAGTCAGCAGCTATTAACTGAGGTGCTACACCTCATGTCAGACACTGAAATATTACACCATGGAGAACAGTAGTATCATACAGAGAAGAAGTGGGGAGGTGAAAGGTGTCCTGCCTTCCTTGGTATGACTTGGTATGAGTGTGTAGATGTTTTTCAGGGATGGTGGAGTGGGATGTGACCAGACAAGAGGAGCAGAGGGTGACAACTAGAAGGCAAAGATGTTGGGACTTGTTTTGAGAGTGTTTGTTTTTTTTTTTGTTTTTTTTTTAGGAGACTGTGTTAGGGTTCAATTGATGCAGCATATTTAAAATGCTAACAATCAAGGTTTAGGGTAATGCATATCTTTATAAAACATAATCCTTTAAAGCTCAGAAAACTTTTCTAGGCATGGTAAAAAAAAATCAAAAACTACATTACAATCATCAATACAACCCTGTTTTACTTGCAGCAGACATGGAGCTGTCTGGAGGCGTTACGGCAGCCCATAAGCACACTTTCAATGTCAATATCAGTGAATTAAACTGGTCCATTACATGGGAAAACGTATTGGTTTTGGTTAAATCCTAGATAGGTATGCAGCTGTATCCAACATACCTTTCATAGTTTGATTGATGCCTGGGTCATATTACATAACAACATGTATGTCTTTCCAGATGGTCACTATGGCAGATTTTGTGAAGGTCCTGCTACGACTTGGCTGAGATGACACGTTGAACCCCAACATGTGCTAGATTGTGGTCTTTTACAACCTGCATGATGTCCAGAGGTGACCCTGCACAGGATCAATCAATGAATTACCATACCTAACACGCATTTTGGTTAATTTCCTTTCCAGTAACCTGCCCATAACTTGTATCATTTGGAGTCGTGCTAACACTTACTGTATCTTAACAACATACTTCGGGGAGGCTGTGGTTCAGAGTTAGAGCGGGTCATTCACTAACTGGAAGGTTGGCGGCTCGATCCCTGGCTCCTCTCGCCGGTGCTGTGGAAGTCCTTGCGCAAGATATTAAACCCCAAATTGCTGGTGTGTGGATGTAAATGAATGAGTTAGCTTCCATTTGATGGGCTTTGCCATCACTTGGTAAATAACTGTATGTGGCATAGTGTGGACTGTCAATGTGTGTGATCAAGGTGAACATTATAGTCCATTGATGCTTCTAAAGCCGTCGAAAGTCCAAACAACTGTTCCAAAATAAAAAAATGCTAAGAAGTTTAGCAAAAACAAGCATAAACTCCTGTAAATGATGTGTGTCGATCGTTATACATTTGATAATCAGCCCAGTGGTATCACAGACTGAGTGGAGGTGGACTGGAGGTGGACTGCCCTCTTCTGATTTTTAAAAAAAAGGGTGAGTTAAACGTGTCGATAGTGTTTGGAGCCATTTTCAACCCGCGAAAGGCCAATTTTCATAAATTAGAGGAGTATGTCAATATTAACACCAGTATTGATTTGTTTCATCACAGTATTCATGTAATTCAGTTTACAGCTGAAGAAACATTTAAGTGTGAAGTATCTCTTTTACTTATTCCCATGGTGCTGTTTAACTGTGTGTATTCAGAGAGTGTCTTTTAAAAAATGTCAGGTAGCATATGGATTTAATTTTAGTGGGTGATACTGGTGTCTGTGCTTTTAAGAAAAATATAGGCAAGGGTATTGATAGCAGTGAATAATCAAATAAAATATAGACAAGAAGTATTCACTGGCCTGTTCAGTCTTATATTATCATACTTTTTTTATGGAAGTACATTGAAACTGATTAACAATGCTCCCCATACATTGCATAACAAGGTGTTCTTAAAGTATGTACCTATAATAGTATCAGTATTAGTTATAGTAATAATATAAGTAATAAGGTATAGTAAGTCATAAGTAAAAAGAAAATTCTAACAAAGGCACTTGATTAATATGTGTGTGTGTGTGTGTGTGCAGGCCTTTCAGCTGATGCGGAGTGAGATAAAGGCTGTGATGGCTGGCGGAAAACAAAGTTTTCGACAGACCGTCTGACAGGGACACAGAGAGACAGACATCCAAGCAGACAGCAAAACCGACAGGTAGGCACAAAGGCAGAGCTCGGGGAGGTGCTAAGTGACAGCTAGGGAGAGAAATGAGTGACTTTAGTGCATTGTGGCATTCATGTTCTCGACTGTCAGTGAAAAGGCCCCCTGGAGACTCAGGTGACATGACAAACGACAAGAGAGCAGAGTAGATGAGGGAAATGTCCATGTATGTGGCAATTTCATTACCTGCACTACTTAATGTTGATGTTTAGTATCAGCACATACCAAATCTGAATGTCAAGATGGGTTTCGTATAAGTCAAAATGTGTGTCTTTTGTTATTTGTTTCTCCGTGGGACACCAGAGCTCCTGCATGTTAAAGCTGGTTTTCACAATGTTTACTCTTCTTGGAGGCACTAAGTACCCGTCCTCAGGGACCCAATCATAAATTGCAGACGAACACTAGCAAGGGAGAGGCAAGGCAAGGCAGAAACAATGCACTGGCATATAATGAGAGGCTAAAGTTAGGTTGGCCCTCCAGAGAAATATGATGCACAAAAGCAGAGCAAAAGAATGATATTTAGGGTTTGGAGGAGCTAGAAAGAAGAGACACTCTCGAGAAAAGTCTGCCATGTGCCATAAATGTCTGTGTGTATTTTAGCCAATAACATAAAATCTGTCTGACATATTACCGCTCCTGGATTTGTGAGATAAGTAGTCACAGCAGCAAAAGAAATGGCAAAGCAGTGGTAAATTGAGACAAATATCTACGTCTAATCCACTACTGTGCTGGGTCATGTATTGGATAGAGGAATGCATTAGTTATGCAGAATAAATCTACATTTCCACGCTCCTGGAAAGGAACAAAAGGGTCTGACCTTGAGTGTTTTTCACAGTGGTGTGGCGGCAGCGGAATCACATTCAACTGTGACATTAATGGCATTCATGCCAGATTCACGTGGATGATGTATGTGGATAAAAACCGTGATGCATGATGGAATAAAGCGTCCATGCTGGATGTCAATGGTCTCATTAATGGGTCCTCACCAACAGCAGGCTTGAGCATATTAGAATGTTGTTTGGAGTGTGTGCGCGCTCATGTAATTTAAATGTAGTCATATCATTGATTGTCGAACCACATTCTGTTAACCTCACAAACTGACTTTGTTTGGCTCTTGGCTGCACTTATTGATTTTGATAAAGTCTTTTGCTACAGTCAGCTTATTACAAAGTCTCATTGGGCTGTGTATGATACACTGTGACCACCTCCTGGTGTGCACGTTATTCGCTCATTAAATTAACATGAGCAGAATCAGACAGCTCAGATACGGTCAACAGTTATACGTGTTAAAACTCTGGGGGGCTTCCATCAACCGCACATCGATAGCGCGCACACACACTGGTCTCACAATCTGACAGACACACACACCTGCAGTCACACACTCATGCACACCACCCACTGTTTGAGAAATAGTGATATTAATGACAACTGAAATACTGTCCAATCTTCATCAAGCCAAACTGTGGCAGCTGGTGCCATGAATACAGGAATTAACCTTTTCTTTTTTTAATACCTCATTTATTTAAGCCAGGGGCTCCCAAAATGTTTTAAACCATAGCACCCCCTTATTGTAATTATTTTTAGCTTCAAAAATTAGTGTTTTGTCTCGAGATGTCTCTTGTGCATTCTTGGCACCATTGCTACATTCGACCATTTTCCCTGCATACGAAGTGTGGGATAGCTAGCTTCCCCTTTTCATGAAAAACAGTAAGCCAAGTAGCTTTCAGCCTAAATCAGTTGTATTGGTTCGGCTCGGGTTCAGCTCACCGTGACAGCTGGTAACCATGAGCTGTGTTCAGTTGTAGTTGCAGCATCTATTTTAGGGCTTTAAATACAATGGGAAATAAGTTTGAGAATGTAGTTTATGTAATTTAATGTTGCTGTGTTTTGATGTGTTAAAATGTGCAGTAGAATACATTCTATAATTCTTGTTGCACCTTTGACCTGTAATTACAGCACCCAGTGGAAATGACCAATGGCTGAAATCAATGTCACAATCGGTGTGTATCACAATGTTCAACAATCACATAAAGTACTCAATTTTGTGTACAGTGTAATAAACTGTGTTTAAGTTTACTATGGATCAATTTAAGCAACAGAATTTGTTACCCAATACTATCATGTAATATGGTTCCAGTCAACAAACAATGTCTATAGTGACATAACATGGTTGTAAAAGTCGTTATTTTTGCCCAGTGACGGCAGAAAATCCTGCAGGAAAAGTTGCCATATCTCTGCTGGTCAAGTAAGCTGCTTACTTAAGTTTCCTGTAATATCTAAATGTGTTTTTAATGATTGGTTAGGTTGTGTAGCTAGATTTACTGTGACAGCAGGCTGTGTTGAATGTTGCTAATAGTTTAGCATTCTCCTAACTGTAGCCAAAGTCTCAAGGCTCTGGCTAATTCAAGTGCAGTGTTATGTAAGTAGGTATAGCCTACTTACATAACACTCCTATATAATATCTTAATAGGTTCAGTGTTTTTTTTTTTGTGTGTGTTTTTGGCACCAGTCAACCCCTTTTTTAGTATTGTTTCTTGTCCCATGGGGGAAATGCACTTTCCCCTGAGATAAGGGCTGAGGCTTTGTTTTGTTATAAACAAATTTCTCCAGTTCCTTTTTTGTTTTTGTGGTTCGCACAAAACACACATCCCTAAAAACTACCCCTAATCTAAACAGGACTTTCCGCAATTACCATTTAGCAAACTAAACAGTTACTTTTTTACGTTTACTATTGACTCCTTTTTTCATAAACAGAATTTATTTCATGACTTTTAATAATCTTGGAATATAGTTTCCATTTTGTGATTTTATATTTCCTCCCCCAACAACAGTAACCTACCAGTGGAGCTGTTTGATTCACACTCATTCACAACCTGTGCAGTCCAGTAATCTCAGCCTAGGACATTTTATGTTGTTTATAATTTCTTATATTAATTTGCAATGACATGTATGATCAAAATCTATAATGGTATTGTGTATATATATGTCTTGCAGTTATGACAACATGAGGGTAACATCTACACAGCAAGGTTAGATACACTGCCAGACTGCCAGACCCAGCAGTATCTTACATTGTTGCTGTATCTCTCTCTGACTGGTAAATCTTACTTGTTTTTGTTTGCCATCATTTGAATCAGAATCAGAATCAGAAATCAGAATTGGCCTATAAGCTAATAGCCACCTCCATTGTTCTCCTCACCAAGAATCATCAGGAACCCGGCTGAACTTATTGGGACAGATTCCCTTTCTCTGGTTCAGTTTGATTTATACTTGATTCTTTCATTTTCCAAGATGATGACTTCTCTGTTGCTGTTGTTGGAGCACTGAATGCAACAATGAAGATGCAGCACTACAGCAACTTGATACGAGCTATACTTTCCATTCCAGTGACAAATACAGTGGCACATGAATAAAATCTTGCATGTTGGGTAGTTATATTCTGGTCTTAACATTATTGATGCGCAGTCGTGTGATGTCGATCCCTGGATTGGAACATGCACAGCATCAATGTACATTCCGAATTCCTTATAACTTTCTGTTTTTGAATTTCTTTATTATAATTTAGGCATAGGCCCCTTAGTATGTTGGCTCAAGAAAATAATATAATACTGTCTATAGCATTGACTGGAGAGGTGACACCTGGTGCCCTGTCTCGTATTGGGAGGAAGAGTAGACCAGGGAAGTCGACAGTGATGACAATAGTGATTGCAGTTACATGCTCCCTACTGTGCTCGGTAAGACATAAACACCATTTCACTGGTCTATATAATCTATCAATTTGTTTTCTTTATTTAGCCTTTATTTGAATCAGAAATGGAGGTTAGAGCAAGGAATATACTTACATAACAGGTGCCCTATGTGTCTGCCATTATATAGCCATTTGATAGTACTTTGTTTGTTATGCCTTAGATTTTCCCAACAGAACTGGTGGTGCTCTGCATACTACCATACGCTTTTATTTCACTTCCAGCCGTGAGTATGGAGGACACTGTGCATAATTTCTTATATGTGGGTCCAACTCTAACAGATGCACCTGAGATGCCTGAGAAGCTCCAGGCCCTGAGTGAAAGAAATCATTGGCCAGCCAGCTTCCATGGTCAGTCCTCTAAACTTGAAGCTGCTGCCTGTGTACCTTCTGCTGCCGATGCCCATGTTACCTTTGTTGAGTGCCAGGCCCTGGACGATTTCAGGTGAAGCTCAAATCCAGGGATACAGCTGCCATCATTGAGAGTGTATTATTATTTTTCAGAATTGATATTATGTTGTCTTTAGATAGTTTAACACCCTTTGGGAGGTAACAAACTGCTTTGGTGGGGATTGGGCAAAGCTGTTAAGAACCTTGTACACTGAGCTGACACCCACCTGGAACAACTATGCAAATGTGGCATTACTCTTCAAATTCATTAACATGGAATGATGGGAAGGTTGACAAGTACAGGACTACTGTGTGGACACCATCGAGCAGTTTTGGCAAGAGCAGCGAGGTGCAATTATTTCCCAGCTACATCCAAAAGCCAGTGTTGTGTGGTCCAGGTATTGATCAGTCCCATATCCACTAGAATAAAGAATAAAAAGTGTACTTCCAGAAAATATTATTTTTATTTTGGTTAAAAGGAAATTGTTAGATGGACACCACTGGATTCTGTGCAAAGTACAGCCCATATAGTGTAATGGAGAATATCTTCAATGAGGTCGTCTCCATGGTGACAGTGGACAAACAAGAAACGGTGCAAAGCAGTGTCATCATGGAGAAGGAAGCCTTCATCTGGACTTCCAACATCCTTTTTCTAGGATATGAGAAATCTGAGCAAAATATGTACCAATGCTCATAGCCAGATAGCTGCAGTTTGTTGTGTGGCATTTATAAGTCATGAGGGATAAAACTTTGGAAAGTATACCCACCTGGTAATATTATGAACTGTATTTCTTTTGAACTCATTCAGCTGCTTCACAAAACTGCCATGCTTGACTTTTTTTGTAAGTACTACATGAAGTTCTTTATGATGCTATGCTTGAGGGACCAGAAATAGTTGATAACAGCTGCCGACATCATTTTCAGTGGTTAGGAACATTGCTGATGCATTATTCTTTTAGGACATGTGGGCTGGTGTACTCCACCACGTCACAGGAGAACACAAGTGGGCTCTTGGCGCCTGTCACCATGGCCCCTTGTTAGACAACAGGGACAAGGAGTGGATAGAGAAGAGATCTGTGCAACACAAATCACCCTCTGAAAGAGTGCTAAATGCACACTGGCTAGCGGAAGCTGAGAGGTAGCTGGGCTTTAGGTATGCTGGCATGGCTTTTACATTGTAATATTTATGTCCACAAGTGTAAAAATCACTTGGATAGATGGATAGATGGATAGAATAAAATACAAGGATAGAAATTGGTGGTTGTAGTGGCTCGACATTTTGTTTAGGTGGAGGGACTTGTTCTATTGATTGCTTGGAGTTTGAGGAGCCCCGATTGTGGCTGCGGTTGTTGTGATTGTATCCCCAAAAAGGTTTTGATCAAATAAAGTATACGAATTCTAAAGCTTTCCAATGATGTATGGTATGGGTACTAAATCCAAAATGGCGAAATGTAAACATGCGGTAGATTAAAACGGCCTGCCATACGGGCCGCTGACATAAGAAAAGGTGAAAAGGAAACAAAAGCATGACTCCAGTCTGATGGGAGAAAAAACAAAACCCAGCAAATAACCTGGCCTTGCTAAAAGGTAACTCCGCAAAGGGTTCCACCTTTTCACAGGCAGCTCGTCACATGATTGCAAGATCACAAAAATTCAACAACAAATCACACCGGGAAGTGTTTTTTTAAAGTTTCCTACTCTTTCCCAAATGGTTTCATTGTCAACCTCTAGACAGCTTTGTGTAACAAACCATCTGGTGCAGTCAGGTTATAGTAAGAGTAGCACTAAATCAGTTAATAACTTGAGTGCATGATTTGGTGCAGTTAAATTTTAAATATCCACATGTTGCTTTAAAGATTAAGAAATGCACTTAATCGCTATGAACCATAACATTTTGTGAGTGCGTGAGTTGTGGTAATTTAATCCCTTGAATGAGTGGTCCAAAGCAAGAAAGTGGCAAGCATCCGAATCGTGTTTGAATTCATTCCCGCTGATTTTTTGGGGTAAAATAATACAACCTAGAAGGCAAACAATAAGGTAGTACAACCTATATTTGGTTAAAATGGTTTTTTCTTGGCCATTTCAAAAGCCTTTAAGGCCTCTTTTTCTTAACTTTCCTTAACTTATTTAACACCCGATCAGGCAAACAACAATATGACCACTGACAGGTGAAGTGAATAATACTGATTAATCTGGTTACCATGGGCGCCCTGTCAGTGGGTTGGGATATTATTAAAGGCAGCAAGTGAACATGTCCTCAAAGTTGATGTGTTAAGAAGCAGAAAAATGGGCAGCGTGAGGAATTTTGGAGCGGACTTTGACCAAGGCCCAAATTGGTGGAATGGCTAAGTACGACGTGGGTCAAGAGCATCTCAAGAAACTGCAGCTTCTTGTGGGGTGTCCCCGGTCCTGCAGAGGTCAGTACTTATCAAAAGTGGTCCAAGGAAGGAAAAGTTGTGAACCGGAGACGGCTCATGTGCGGCCCAATGTTCATTGATGCTCCGTGGGGAGCAAAGCTGGCCCGTGTGGTCTGATCCAACAGCTCAAACTGCTGAAAAGTTCATGCTCTTCTGAAATTAGAAAAGTGTCAGTAACACAC
>NW_023340268.1:15240509-15242055 GCF_004916995.1 Morone saxatilis
AACACACAATGCATCACAGTTTGCGGTCACATTATGACGACCAGGGTGTCCAGGTGGTCAGAATGTTATGGCGGTATCGGTGAAGTTACTGCCATTGTAGGAGAGTTTACACATAACCATGTTTCTAATGAGGGGTTTGCATGCGTGCATTTGCATGACAGAATTTAGCTGTGTTCGTGGTGACCCATAGACATAAGTCCTTGCATCTTCAGCACAGCTGAAACCAAAGTCAAACTGCGTCAGATAATACGTTTTAAGATGTGAGCTTCCACATGTGAACAACAGACTTCAGAACCTTATGCTGTCTCACTCTATCAGCTCACTAAAAAACAGGAACCTACTCTTCTGATGTAGCATCATATGACACTGAAGCACTTAAAATATACCTTCCCTTGTTTAGAAATACTGGTGTTGGCAGAGGAGGAAATTGATAAGTAATCAGCTTCATGTAGGAGATTTCATAAAAAATATGTTTAACTTTAGCCTGATTTAGAGCAATGAATTAACGAGCACTAGAAATTGTAAATAGGCAATACAAATGATAAGAACTTAAATGATCACAACAAGAATCTGTTTCTAAAAAGTCCTCATAAGTTCAACTGCTTTTTTGCCCTCTGCATTATTTAAATGATAATTAGTGTATGTGCTACACAGTCTACGTGCAGAGTGCTGCTGTGCTGCACTGAACTACAGAACAGTGTGAGGATAAAAAGGCATGTTCTTTGAAGTTTTCATAGACCTACACTGTATCACATGTACTGTAACTGTCCAATTCATGTCTCTTGCTGTGAAAGAAGAAAGAGTACTACCTTCATCTGTGACAGGAAAAAATGTGCATAACTAACATATAACCTTCAAATGTGATCTAATGTGAATGTGAATAATTAGCATGTCATCTTGATGTGTGCAGTCACTGCTGTGTCATCTAGCCCCAATCACACCCTTCTCCTCACCCTCTCTTCTCCAGTCTTCTTTTATTTTTTTCTGAATCATACATATTTCAAGGGCGGTGCTTTCTCCAGCCACCGAGCTGCAGACCTGAGGAGGGTCTGAGTGTAGTGTGGAAGCCGTGGAGAGCATCTCAGGTGAAACCCTGTCAATAAAAGTAGTCCCTTCTCCTCCCACAGCTGAGATGGAAAAAAGGAGCTGTAGATAAACTGTTATCTTTGCATGCCCCCAGTGAGTGAGTGAGAGTGAAGAGTGAGAGTGAGAGTGAAGAGATGAGAAGAGAGAGGAGAGAGAGAGAAGAGAGAGAGAGAGAGTTCGCGAGTGTGAAAATTCCGAGTGTGAGTTTGCAAGGACCATAGGTGTTATTGTGTGCTGTAACAGAAGTATGATAGGAAATTGCACCTGCAATGTCAGTCAATGTGCAGAGCTGAAGAACACTTTTGTTAATTCCATTATAACGTTAAATAAATCTCAACAAAAATGAGATAAAACCTAGACTATATTAGGTTGTGAAGAAAAATAATTGCATGCAGATTACAAAGCCATGCTCAATTTACTTAAAGCTGGAGTGTGCGACTTTTACATATAAATGAACATC
>NW_023340268.1:15242076-15243127 GCF_004916995.1 Morone saxatilis
TCACACAATGTTGATTAAGCCCATCACCACCAGGTAAATCTCTCTGTATTTCGCAGTTTGCCCAAGTTTTTTGACCTGGTGTCTGTGGAGACATTCCCGCACTGGCATACCAGTCGTGATGTGTTTTATGCCAAACAACTGTTTGTTTAAAGGTGGGAGCAATCATAATAACAGAGTTGTCTACAGTGAGGAGGAGTATGACGGAGGCATATGTCATAAGAACACAGACAGTGTTTGTATAATTACTCGTACTAAAAGAGGAGGGAGACAAAAGTTCTGCACTGCTGGTTTAAAGCTGCAGTAGTCAGTGTTTCTTTTGGAATGGAAAAAATGGCTGTGTCACTTGTAACAATGAACCTGCCAGTGATTTACACCTGACTGCATTTTCACTCAGCTAGAACATTTCAGCATTTTCCGCTGAATGTTGTGTATGGTTGGCAAATAATTTAACTAATTTGGTACACTCAACATTCTCAATTCCAGTGTCAGCAGGTCTAATAGACGCTTTCTGTCTAGTGCCAAACTGAGAAAGTGAGGAACTTGCTGGTGAACGTAGCATTCAAATGCTAAAAAAAAAAAAAAACATACTTCCCTCAGGGGTTGGTGGAGTCCAAACCAGAGCTAAAAAAACACTTAATTAGACTAACATTAGCCAGGTGCCCAGAAACACGATTTCAAATGAATGTTAATTTTTTTTTGTGTGTCTGCTGGATGCATAAATATGAATTATCTGCTAACATGTTAGCTAGAACAACTTTATGGTTTGGGTTCAACAATAAATAATACATTTTGGTCTGAATATAAAGAAAATTCAACCCAGTTGCAGTTACGCCTCTTTACCACCTAATGTTGCATTCGTTTACCATGTTGATCTTATTCCTGTTTCTCATCCACCTCTTTGTTATGTTTTAACGGTGAGAACCTTTTATGCACAGAGTCCATCATTTGCACTGAAGTCACTAGAATTTATTTCTATTTTAATAAGAGCAGGCTTATTACAACACAGACACAAAAATTAAGTGCATTATTGTCACGACCTGGCTCTGTAGCC
>NW_023340268.1:15243227-15246200 GCF_004916995.1 Morone saxatilis
ACATACATGGTAAGAGGTTAATGTTAGTAAATTAATTAATAAGAAACTGGTTCATCCAAATTGATATCTTTCAATAACAGATAGTGGGATAAAAGATATGTACATTACGTTTTAGCCAAGGCTAACAAAGTCAGAATGCAGGCACTGGTTTTGCTTGGTTTTTAGCTACATGTTGTAATTAGGCTGCTATGAAAATGTTCCGTAGTGGTCAGTCTTCCAGTTAAATTTGGCCAGTATAAAGCCAGGAAATTGGTTTTCTTCATTAAAAGTCTAGCTGTGTTAACCAGATTCTTCTTAACCTTTCAATTTGTGATGTAAGAAAAAAGAAATTAGAAAAATAAAAAAGTACGACAGTAACAGTAAGATTGCTTAAATATATTTGTTTCAGGCAGCCATTAGGCCCTCACACTTGCCGTCTCCACACCATCACTGTATTTAGAGCCAGTGAACATGGGTATGTATTCGCGGCTTGTAAAGTAGTAACACAGTAGTCCATCAGTATGGACAGAAGTGCCAACAGTTTGAGGGCAGAGGTTTGCTTTGACATCATTTGTCAAAATGCTAACAAAATATATGAAAAAAAAAACCTCTGACAAAACTCTCTGCCTCTCTTTTGTTTCTCCTGTCTGTCTCAGAAACTAGATCTCCTTGTCTTAACCTTCACAGAACTACCTGGTTTAGTTTGACAGGCGAGTCGAAGGATAAAATGAACACACTGACTGCGCACACACATGCCGCACACGGCCCCGCCACGCACGCACGCACGCACGCATATATATGCACACTTCTTGAAAGGACTCCCCGAAGACCTGCTGTCTGTTGAGGGGCAGATGAAGGTATAGCGAGTAAAAATAAAGTGTGTGTCCATGCTCGTGTGTGTGTGTGTGTGTGTGTGTGTGTGTGCGCGTTACCCTTTTCCTCTGAGAGAATCATTACGTGGTTTTCCACGTTGGGAATTGACATTTTCTTCCTTTACTTGCCATTTCACAGACAGAGCCGTGACTTTCTTGTCACAATACACAGCCACTTCTCACTTTGAATGGCTGCGTAAAGTTTGCACATGCCCGTGTGCGTGGACACGCACTCACGCGCACGCTATCCCTGTAACTTTTAGTAGGTCAACCCCTTAAGGGTGGCCCAAACTTACACTCAGGTAAGAACACAATGCATATTTCTAGATACATGCAGCCTAATTAGGCAAAGAACAAAAAGATCACATTCTCATGTACCTAGGGTTTCTAATTAAAGGAAATACCTCATTTTCCTCTCATACCTATTCATGACTAAAATAGACATTGAAAGGGGAAAAAAGACTCAAAGTACAAAGTAGAATTGTACTCTGCCTCAGGTGATTTGTCTCTGCCCGAGGGCTTAGGCCCACTCGCTCTTTAGGAGTTTCACTGATTTTTTTTTTTTTTTCTGTTCCCAGAGTCATCTCTATCCCTCTGTCTGTTCATATTAAATAGGCAACTGGATCAGAAAGAGACGGAAATGAGCAGAAACCAAAGTCCAGTGCTTTCTCAGAAATGGACATCTCTGTGACTCAGAGCTCTGGCAGCACCGGCTTACGGGACATCACTATCACACACCTGTCAGATCTGGAGAACTGTGGAGTGAGTAATGCCTGCGGTGGAGATCACACAGACTAGCGGGCCAGCCGTCGGAGCCCAGAACGGGACTGGGGGGCCTTGAGGAGGTCGGGGACAATAGGCACAAAGCTCTGTTAGCTTGTAGTGACAGAGAGTTAGCCGGTGTTAGCGATGCTCGCTGGGGGCAGTGAATGTGTCGAAGGAAGGATAAATAAACAGCAGCACCTGTGTGATAGAAATCCCATGGGATTATCTGGCCACAGTGCCGAGGCTGACGTACGAGACAGCTAGGACAGATTTGAGAATGGCTTTCACACAGACACTTCAGTGCTGAAACAAGACTAAAAATATGTATTGCCTCCAACATCCAATAACCTCCACATCCTGCTATCTGTTAACTTTTTTTAATCTTTTTCTGTGGAGCTGGGACTGCTTCTGTTTACTTGTAAATCAACTTATTACATCATTACCTTGACACTTTTTTCTCCCATACTTTTGCAGATAAGGTCAAACTGAATTCAAAAGGAGATTACACCTGGGCCTAACTAAACTATACATTATCCTAATCCCTTATTTATTTCTCCTTCTGTTTTGCCTGCTTTCTTTCTTTGTCGAAGTGCTCAAGTCATTGTTTTCAGGACAAATACCCACTGATTGCTTTTCTTAAATAGCATCTTGTAGCTTACAGTATTTCAGTCATAACATATCCCTCCATGCAGATAATATAATATAATATAATAAGACGATCTTTTCATCTTAAACATGGCAGTCCCAACGTGCTTCACAGAGCAAGTTTAAGATTAAAGAGCACTAATTAATACCATCTTTCTGTTTGAGTATGGCAATCTGCTCAATTGTGAGAAGATTTTTTTTTTGACTTACAAATTGAAATAAATATCATGTCATTGGTTGTTATTATAAGGTTTTTGGAGTGTTCATGGTTATGTATTGCTATGTACACAGCTTGTCATGGTTTCCTGAAATATGATCTTACCCTGACAACCGTGGATACGCTACTTGTGAGTACTCTGATATAAACCAGGATACTGTGGCATGTGAACGACTGAACAGGTTTCTGAACATTGTGTTAGTACAGAACCTCGTGGCTGAGATGGTGAGACATCAAGACACAACTGGACACAGATTATCAAAAATCTGGATACTGTTATAATCATGTATACAGTTATATGAATAACCGGGTTTCTCATGTTCCATTTAAACACCATATCCAGAATATAATCAATATAAGACACGATACCAGTGCATATGTGAACTTGCTTACTGATTTAAATATCACATCATCTTTGAAACAAAGCAGATTTCTTCAGAGAAGGAGATTTGTAAGTGGTAGGTGGAAACAAATGGCCAGTGAGTTTTTTTTTTT
>NW_023340268.1:15246213-15246839 GCF_004916995.1 Morone saxatilis
GTGAGTTTTCTATCTTTTCAACAATCAACTTTCCTAATTACAAGACAAAAAGCGTTTTAAAGAAGAGAATAAGAATAGAGAATGGAAACAAGTAGTGGTGATGATTATGATGATTTTCTCCCAGCTCTCAGCGTGAAACATCAGAAGGGAAGACATCAACTCATCTTTCTCCGATCTCTTTTCACCTACACAGCTGACAGAAGCCCCTGAGAGATCAAGATGAACAGGGAAAGCAGCAGAGTGGCAGGTTTGATGTCATGCTAACTGCTGCTTCACTGAAGGCAATGTTAAGACACCCTGCTCTTAAAATGACTTATTTATGACACACCTGATGCAGAATTCCAGTCAGAACTCATTCCTAAAATTGTCCTCGCTTTCATGAACTCGGCCCGTTTCATCCGAGGGAGCCATCAAAGCTCGCTCTTGGAAAAGAACTTAAGGCCATTCTGATTTGAAACTATGTTTGTCCGCCTGTCTGTACCACCCTTTTCCATGAATTACTACATAGGGGATCTGGACAATAGACAAAAAAAGCATGATGCAATCAAACATCCTCTCTTCTCTCTCTGGCTGACAAAAAGAACGTGTCCCGTGTGAGTGGACTGTGAACTAATAAGGGTGTATTG
>NW_023340268.1:15246854-15248435 GCF_004916995.1 Morone saxatilis
GATCCAAGCCTTCTCTCATTCAAGGACTTCTGTCATGCTCAGGTACGTCAAAGACTGCTTTGATTTCTGGGATGTCTGTGTACGAGCTGGACCTGCATCAAATCTACCTGCAGTCTGGCTGCAATATCAAACTATCCCATTTAATTATTCAAAGGTTTCAGACGAGAGGCCTTTAGTCTTTTGCAGCAACTAGGATGCGATCAAAATAATTTCTTCTTTTGCGAGGTAAAACAATAGCCTACACACAATCAGTCTCGAAATGATCCTTTCAGAGGCATTTTCATGGGGTGACCATCTGTTGAATGGGCAAATTTCAAATGCTTTATCACTCACTCACTTTCTAGCACACAAGCACACACCCGCAGAGCTTTCTGTGGCTGTGTGTTGTTAAATTCCAGCTGTGGGCATGACAGTGAATCATTGATGGGTGAATGGGATAGTTGATTCTTCTTGGAGCTCGGTCTGAGGAATACCAAGAGCCCAGCAATGAATTTTGAAATGTGAAGTCAGAGTAGAGAGCGAGAGAGGGGAGGGGGGGCTTTACTCTCTCTCAGCCAGGGATCAGAGGCCTGTATGAATGAGTAATGCTCCACACACACAAACACACCCTGCACTTCTCTTGCTACATCATTCTCTCTTATTCTGCCTTTTATTCTTCATTTTGTCACTTTCAAATCCAGTGGATGCCTTGTTGTACTGCAGTGTTTTTGCTAAAAAAAGTCAAGATCTTGCTCCACTTGATTGGTTTGAACTGCTTAGCGTCTTCTGATATGCAACAGAACAGTTTGAAACATCTGTTTACACTAGAATGCGTGAAAAAGTCCACACTTTACTTTTCTGTGCGTGATGAATGTGATAGAGGGGGAAATAACAACAACAACAAAAGCATAAAACGCAGCCAGTTTAAGCAGAGCAGAACACAAAAGCAGAAAAAGATGTGAGCAGAAGTGTAATCGATAAGAAACTGGTTGCTTTTTTGGATGCGGAAAGAGGAGGGAAATGAAGACGGGAAAGCAGACAATAGGAGGAACTTTAGTGGGAGACTAGTAGGAGGTCGGAGGTTTCACTTAAAAGTCGACGAGACAGCTCATTTAAAGTAAGAACACGAGGCAGTGCTCTTGGGAGCTGGTTGCCTACGCAGAAAGTATACACAGGAATTCTGTGCTTCAAAAGCAGTTTACACAGAAGTTCCCTGACTCTGGGGAATAAATCAATTACAACCAATATTCACATACTTTCTTTAAATTCAGAAAGAACATTTATTTTAATTTAATGGCCATGGTTCATGTTTTGTTTTGGAACTAAATGGCAAAAGGATCTGTTGTTTCCTGCCTAAGATGCAACTTTCATCTTCCATCATCATTTTGTTTCCTGTAACAGTGCAACATTTGTCATCATTGAAGCATTACTTGAATTGGATTTATGTAGACTACAAAGTTTTTTAAAACATACTGCACTAGCAATGAAATAAAAGGGTTCTTTACAGTTGAAAAGACTGAGCAGGATGTATGAAGAAGGCAGTGGTGTTTTGATCCTTGCTAGTGGCAGAGCTTTAGGGATGGTGTAGGACCTTGTCCTCGT
>NW_023340268.1:15248535-15250686 GCF_004916995.1 Morone saxatilis
CATTTTGTTAAATGCCTATTGCCTTGACTCTTCTTCTGTTCTCTTCCTCATGTCAAGCATTGGGGTTTCTCAGAAAATGGATAGTAACTTTGGTGATTCCCTTACATTTTGTTACAATTTGTCAGTTTCTTTGGTTGTAAAACCACTTACATTTCCATTTGCCTCAATTGTACTTTGCAGTACTAAATGTTAGCATGCTAACATGGTAAAGACATTTTTCAGCTTTTAGTAGCTACTCCACTTTCTTTTTATTGTATTACTGGACAATAGTGTTCATCAAGAGCACACTTTTGAGTATTTTATTTTGTTACTTTTCAAGTGTGAATATACAACTACTATACAAGACCTGATTAGAATTATTGAGGAATTTAGACACACATACATGCTACATGTATCAGCACCCAGTCACATCCATCTGCAGTATCACTCTAAATATGCCTGATCAACAGTAGAGCTGCAATCAAAGCAGCTAGCGACTGAATATCCAGAGTTAATTGCAAATAATGTTTTTCCCACATTGTTTTACTAGATGTGTATTTGGTCATCGACACAAGCTCAAAACGGTATCCTCATCTCAGACTGAATCACGTCCATCCTGCGACTGCTGGATGTGGAAGCGCGGAAACCAAAAGGAGCAGGGATAAGGGAGCCAAAGATTAGGGATGAGTGGCTGAGTAGATGAGGGATAATGGCTAACAGTCCGCTTTCGGAAGGCATGGCATCATGTGGGAATTCTGAAGAGGACCGATTCAGGCCGGATGAGAGAGGAAGCTGATTATCCACCCTCCTTTTGTGTGTGGGATCAGGATCAGCAAGCAAATCCTCCACTCGGTGAGGAGAGTCAAGTAAAAGGAGAGGAGGGGCAGATGAGGTGAGGCAAGGAAAGACAATGAACGTAGGGGAGATGGGAGAAAAGAAGACTGGGAGGGGGAAAAAGAGAAGGATGCAGAGAAGAAAAGAGGAGAAGATAGGGAAGGAAATGTGAGGTGAGAACTATGATTTCACCCTTTTGTGCCTTGATTTGGCATATACGATGCAATCAAGTTATGGCTGATGAGGCTTTCACCTGCCATACATGATTATGTGCATATATATGATAATATTCATTTATGTACTCTGATTTTTAAGCGTTAGTCCTCATTAGCTACTCCATTTTATTGAAAACTGCTTTGTTCCTGTTCACTTGTTTTTTTTTTCACACCTCAGTCTCTGATGATTAAATGAACTCAGAAATATCTTGCTCTAACAACCCGCACTGTTCCTGTTCGTCATGGGAGCAAGAGAAGCCAGACTAATTGCATGCACTTCTGGATTTGCTGGATACTCAGTGAGGCTGAAATCTAAAGTGTTTGTGGGCGTGCGCGAGTGTGTGCACGTGTGTGTTGTTTGTCTTGGTCCTAGGTTCTGCTTTCCTGTGCCAGATATCGCTGCCTCTCTCTGGTACCTGCAGCAATACAGGAGCCATTAGACACTCACTGAGTGATGAGACGAAGCAGTTTTCATTAAAAAGACATTTGGCGAAGACTGGAGGCCTTGAATTGATGTGAAGCGAGAGACAAAGGCTCGTGTTTGTCTTGGGGGGGAGATGAGTGACTCATGTGTCAGTGTTTCAGACTGCAAAACCGAAAAAAATTCTGCCACTCAAATAAACAGCGACTGAAAGCGAGCCAAGGTTTGATGGCGATGAGAGGGAGGCAGGTGCGCAGGCGTGCATGTAGGTCTGTGTGCGTGTGCGTTTCTGTTCTTTTCCTGTGGAAGGAGAAGGTGAGGGAGAGTGAAGGACGGTGTGAAGTCATTTGGTGAATTTGTAGAACGCTGCAGAGTGAAACTGAGACACTGTTGCTAACACCTGTCAGTGAACTGTGGATTAACAAGAACTAACAGCAGCAGAACTCCCTGCTTCTACAACTTTCTAGCTGACTACCTACCGCACACCCCAAATCCATGCCTCCCATGGGATAGGAACCCCACCCACCCTAAGGCACGATTCATTGGGCCACCAGCCAACCCCACCAGAGTGTATTACTGTCATCTAGAGACTGTTTGGTTCAGATGGGGAGAAGGCTGCAACAACTTCTTATAAGCAAGGTGGATGTAACTCAACCAACAACTCAACAAGTAGAAATTACCTCTTTTTTTAATTATTTTTTT
>NW_023340268.1:15250711-15252047 GCF_004916995.1 Morone saxatilis
GGGCAGCTGCAGCAACTCCGTATATGGGTCGCCAGCTCTACCGAATGAGCTAACCGGGCGCCCGGAAATGACCACTTTGAAGAATGATGAGAGAGGAGGAATGATGGAAGAGATGCATCAGTCAAAATGGTGGCATGTCTGTAACAGGCACAATGCTAGATAACTCTCTGTATCTCTGCAGCCATCAGACACACTGATTCCATGAGGCCGTACATATGCATTATGCTACGCGCACATGCAGATACAGTGCAAAATGTTTAAATGCAACAAGAATGGTTAATGTTAAAGGACTTTGTCATCTATAATCTTGGGAAGTTTGAATTTGAGGCTAGAATTTCATGCAGATCTGCAAAAACTACCAACTTTTGTCTTAAACTGGGCAGATATTTCACAGACACTGAATTCTTTTAGAATCGGGCCAAATTTCTGCGAGATTGGCTGTCGCTTGAGAGTGGTTATGGCACCTGAATAACTGCCTGAATGATCAACAATCTGGCTGTTGAATGATTGGCTGGATTTTTGGCATGTGTGCAATTTTGGACATTCTGCGATCAGATTCCCAACATAGCTGCTGTGAAAAGATCCATTATAAACTGTAGAGTTTAAGCTGCACAGTTAAACGTCTCTGCGAAACAGGCAGAACATATTTTTGGATGTGCACAAAGTAATGCTGCATTTCTTTCTCTTTTGTGTCAAGATGTGACCATCTTGTTTGAATTATATTTTATTGGAATTGTTACTGGACAAAACTAATAATAATGTTCAGTTTGAGCAGCTACATTGTGTCTGGTCGATTGATCTGTACAGTG
This sequence comes from Morone saxatilis, assembly GCF_004916995.1. Lineage (NCBI taxonomy): Eukaryota > Metazoa > Chordata > Actinopteri > Moronidae > Morone > Morone saxatilis. The sequence continues at coordinate 15,251,521 of NW_023340268.1, forward strand.
TGAGCATAGAATTTGTATCTTTGTGTAGAGACAGGGTGAACATATATTTGTGAGTTACCAAGTATATTCAATTTTTCTTTACCTGTTTACTTATTCCTATGTCGTATTTTAAACAGTGCCACTGCCAAAAAATCCATATACAATACTTGTATAAATCTAACCAGGGGGAAATAACACCACAGGACACAATTTATGAAAATGAAATAAGGGATTTATTCCCAGACCACTCAATAAATAATAGAGCAGTATTAAAGTAGCTCGAGATTTGCAGGACACCTGTTGCCAATTAATAATTTGACCTAGACTTTCTGTACTTAAAACAAAAACTGAGGATGGTTTAAAATAAAGGAACTAAGGTTGCTTATCCTTTAAATGAAATGAAAATGACTCCTGGTTCTTTTTAGATTTAGACAAAACATTCTATTCTCATCTGATTACCAAGGCTTAGGCAAACTGGGTTTAACAAAGAATAAATCCATAAACAAAACTCATGTTTTTTCAAGCACTTAAAGGGGACATATTATGCA
>NW_023340268.1:15252147-15266372 GCF_004916995.1 Morone saxatilis
GTGCTTCATCCTTATGGTATTTTGACCAAAGCATGTCACAGACATTACATTAGGACACGAGGGAACTAGGTTAACTTGTTGAAATAGGGTATAATATGACTCCTTTAATGTGTCCCACATAAAATCCTCAGGAATATCCATGATGGATTCTGGAACAGTTGGTTACATCCACGCTACATCTGCTGCTTCGTGCTCTTTGGCCAAAGTCTGTACAGCCTCCATTAGTGATAGAAGTTTATATTTTGCCATCTCCTTGACTGAAAATATCAAAAGATACTACTAACTACTTTTTCAGTTTGCTACATCTGGATACACTGTATATCAGTTATTGCAAACAAAGAGTCAAGTCTTTCCCTAGGTGACTATCGACATGCCTTTAGCTGTAAAGCTAGTAGAATAGCTGCAGAAAGCTAAACATATCAGTAACACTTTTTCTTTAATGACCACATGTTGAATTTATGCCATCACTGATCAGTTGAGGGTCAGGGACCGTCAGGCGTCGGTCCTGGTGTCCTCAGGCAACCACTTACAGTGAAAATGCAACAGATGATGCAATAGGAAACAAATGAGCCTGATATGGGGCTTTAGGAATGCAATAACATGCCAATGGGGTAGGGGAAAGACTATCTTCTCTTTGCCCCGGGGCATCGCCACTGCCTAGTCTACTGTGACAAATGAAATAGCTTTTAATTCTTTAAAATGTTTAGTGTTTTCATATTTATAAGGCAAGTAAGCTGATATGATCTGTCAGTATATCTGCAGGAAAATGTCAATGTTTGACATGGTTTTAGTTACAGGACTGCTGGCACACACCAGACAACTTCATAGTGACAAAATGTTCTTGCTTAATGGATGCTGGACGCATAAGAGTCTGTGGGCAACGGGTGAGAAACATTTTGGGCTAGATGATGCATTTTGGGCTGAGGAGGAAAGCTATAAAAAAGTGTGTGAAAAATGGGTATACATTGAGGTGATGTGTTATATTATTTGATAAGCACAAATGCACACACATACACACATGCAGCTCTAACTGAGCCAGAGAGATGCCCCAGAGAAGGGAGGTTAGCCAGTCATGAAATTACTAAACAAATAGAGGCTTAAGGCTTCCCAGCTCAAACATTTTAAGTGGTTGTTGAGACTTGCAGATAAGCTCGATGTATGTGTGGCTGACGGATATAAAAGATGATGCTTATGATAATTATGATGTTGGTGAATGTGATGTAATTGGTTAATTATTGCTTACATTAAAATTCTACTGTAGGTCAAACCCCACAATCATTATTTATTAAATATTTTAATTACATGTTCCGTAACTGCTTTGGTTTTTTCACTTTGTTTCTGATAGCTAGTTTTTCTTTTTACCTGCCTGACTATAATGTTGGACCTACCCACTGCTGCCAGTTTGGCATCAGAAAAATATCCCCTAAAGAATTTCCTGTTGGCTGTGGACTCTGTCTTTTTGAAAATGGGTATACTCCGGCTGCATGTGAATCCACTTTTGTGTGACTCACAGTTTTCCCCATTGAGCATAGTGTATGGTAACAGGTTAACCTGCACTTGATGCCCCGTGATGACAGCCTTCCCAGCTCTTTTTCTTTTGCAGCCATTAGATTAAAAAAAATCTGATTTTAGAAAAGCAGCTGTCCTGCAGTGATTTGGCTTTTTCAAAATGTGGGACACTGTCTAAGTATGTTGGACGTGGGACAAGGAATAAAAATGCTGTGGAAGGAATAAAGTGGGACACCTGGCCACCCTATCTAACATGTCTGCTTATTCCTTTCTACCACTGGCTGTGAGAACTGTTATTGCAATGTTCTCTCTGTCTATCTTTCTACCACTTTTTCTCTTTTATAGGTCACCGTTGGCTGAGTTCTCATTAAAAGTGTTAAAATGTTTACTGATCACTGTGAAATGTTTATTATTAAGTTATTGAAAATGTGTTGGCTCGTGTTGTAGCTACTTTTCCCAATTTCTAGGCTATTTCTCCATCCAGTCTTTTGCTGGGTACCCCACATATTGAAATATTTCTGGGAAAACTATATAATAGTAGTAATAAAAAATGAAGTAACACCAGCTATTGAGGATAACCTAATTGTGATTTTAAATGGTTCAAATTTTACAGTATGTGTAGCCCAGCTACTGTAGCAAAATACTGCCTTCCTGCAGATGCAAACTGGAGAACCCCTTCTTGATATTCGGAACAACACCAACAACCAGGCAGTAAAAAAAAAAAAGAGAGGAACTCGGTGAACATCTTTTAGATTTCACCAGCTCTGCAGTATACCTGTCTGTCAGCATCACAGTGGTTAGCTATGCTTGTCAGCTGACGTTCATCATTATAACCGAAGATCGAATATACCAGGACAAAATTATTTATTAGCCTCGAGGCTAACGGGATAAAAAAGCTCCGGTAGACAGCAAGTAGACGTGCCCTGGAGTGCAAAATGGTAGAAATCAGAAAAAAGTTTAATTGTCACATGTAATCATATGGCATAGGTACGACGGTATCATAGTGAAACTTATTTCTATAATATGGTCAATAAAATTGTGTAAAAAAAAATATGCTTGGATATTTAGCAACACAATGAAAAAGACCTCACAATCTGACAACACTGAATGAATATCAAATCTGAAAATACCATGGAGTACATTAAAATAATGATTTAGACAGCAGAAAACGTATGGAGCACCATATAGTGTATCTTTATTTTTAGAGACGAATGCTAAACTACTTGACCAAAAAACAACTCAAGGTCTAGCTTACCTGATAGATTTTTTTTATTTTTTATCTTTCAACCACATCTAATAGCCTTCTTGATTTAGCTGTTATCACATAGGGAATTATGGTCACTTGATGACACCTTCGTCCTGTAAGTTCATACTTAGACACATAGTAACAACATCTCAAAAACAACTTCTTCATCTGAGGAAAGCCATGGGATGGTTCGGAAACATAAAAGAAAGTTGTGGATAGGTGCAAATACTTTTAGCTAGTCCCCAGTGAGCAGTGCTAAAAATTAAAAATTAAATCATTTAAGAGCATTTTTATTGATGTTACATGTCTCTGGTGTCAGGAATCAACGACCTCCAGTGCTCTGTGCAACTTTCAGTTGAGCACCTCATTATTATTGAGCTCATCCTATCTCTCCTCTGCTTCACCAATTTATTGTCTTCCCATCCCCCCATCTCCACTCATATTCTGTAGGCTTTCTATACTTCCTCCTCCTTCCATCCATCCCAAACTAATTCCTTTCCCTGCAGAGCAGCTTTCAGCCTTTTTCCTGCTCTGTGGCAAGGGGGACCCCGGACCCTGAGTCCTAATCCCCTTCATGGCCTGCAAGGGAGAGGGGGGAAAGAGGGGCGTGGATTTGTAGCCTCTGGAGTTTAGGGCCTGGATCTAATGTAATTACTCATTGTGAATGACCCTGGTGACAGTTGGCTACAGCCTTGGAGAGCAGCAGTAGACCTCTGTCCTTTCTCTCATAACTCAAAAGGAGGGGTGATAAGACAAATAGAAGGGGAAAATAATGTTTGTGCTAGTTAGTTCACAAGACAGTGTGTGTGTGTGTGTGATCCACAGTGACCTCCACATTGTTTCTTTCCACAACTTTCAGCATCAAATTACTGTATTCTAAGTAATACATACATATTCCATAGAACACCAGGCTCATATGAATGAGTCCTCATTTTAATCTGCTCCCATGGGAGAGGTGAGGCTAAACGGGCTAACTGGGTACGCAGCTTAATTACGTGTGGAAGCTCAAAAAAACTCTGTGCCGGAAAAAGGAAAATAATCTTACCGCTCAGGCTTATCTCAGGTGTGAACAAACGGGTCAAGTAGCCGAGTGTAGGCGTAAACATGCTTTTATATGCGAGTATGTTTATCCCAGTTGCTTGGATGAGGATGCATCACTCTCTGAGAACTAAACAATTTGTTCGTCTTCATTAGCATGGAAACCTACAAAATAGAGAGAGGTCGGAAACGAGTCTCTTTGGAAAATGACAAATGCATTTCCTTTCATTTATGAGCAGGCTCCCTCTCCTGGCCCTCTCCTGGAACTCCCAACCTATATTTCACATCACGCCTCAATGTCTTCCCAGCAGGACACATTGGACTTCCAGTCAATATATCATCTATCATTGACTTTCATCTTCAGAGCTTGAAAACTTTGAAGCCTTTTGATATCCTCTGCCAAACCCAGCAAGCCTCCGACAGAGAAAAGAAAAGAAATACAAATGAATTAATGAGTGATGTGGGGAGACAAACGAGAGCTTTATGTGCTGCTCAAGCGCCCATTTAACCTTAAGTAATTATTTGGCTTCCGCTTTTAATGGAGGCAGGAGCAAGTTAGATAAATCACTGCTCACTTGAGAGATACTAAAGGATTTGGGATTGAGAGACGAGTTGACAGCGAGTTGAGATCAGCCTTCTGAGACAAGGGCGCCATCATACACAATTATGCACACAAATGTAATGTATATTATCCAAGGACGCATGCATGAACAAATGCTTCTTTTTTTTCTAACATACACACTTGCAATCAATGGCTCCACTAGACCTTGATAATTAAATGAGTCACAGAATTCAGCATGTTTAAGAATGTGTGTGTGTGTATATATAAAAAAATTTAAATAATTAATTGTCTTGCTCTCATGTCGTGACCACTGATCAATACAGCAAATCAATGGATATGCTTGGCATGCAAGGTTATTGAACCTATAGTTGAAGCACGCAAACACAGGCACACGCAGACTGAGTCACACAGTTCTGAGTGAAGACCTTGATTCATGTTCAAGTACCCCGGTTGCTGTCACTCAGCTTTCAGCTCTGTAATTTGTTTTGAAAGGATCATCATAAAAGGAATACTTTCAGTCCTGCTGTTTTGACAGATATTTGCGAATGAAATAAATTACCGTTTTTCTGGGTTGTGCTCAATTCACCAACTTGAAACAATGTAATTCAATAAATGTAAAATAAAGAATGGAATACAATGGACAAATTATCTGTACTAGCAATATATGTGTATCGCATTTGTGACTGCGTGTGTGTATATGAATGTATACTATTTTATTTTTAATCTATTTTTCTTTTAGACCTGTCACTTTTTCTTTCTTTTTTTTTTTTTTTCTTTACTATAGAGGTAGGATGAAGGTGGTGAGGGCGCTCCAGAAGTAATCACGTGGACATTATAATATGGACGCTACTCTATTATTTAAGGATTGTGATTCCTCATATGCCAATGGTACAGTAGTTACCGGTCAAATCTCTATGCTGAAGTTTTACTTTGGATACACCAACGCTGCCTTGGGCTCCTTGTTTTGTTTTGTTGTTGTTGCTACTGTCGGGTCATCTGGCCCACAGCCTCTTTAATTTGTTATATGGTTGGAACTGTATTGGTTTGCTTTTGTTTGTATTGTAAAACAAAATAAAAAATATAAGTCTCAAAAAAAAGAATGGAATACAATGGCTGATACTTATACAATGTGACATTTATTTATTTACTTTTGGCAGTAGATGGTAATGTCTGTCAGAAGAAGATGTCCTCCACAGTGTGCCTTCCTCAACTGGTGTGTCGTGACCCAGAAGTGGGTTGCAGACTTCTTCTGGATGACGCTTGGAGTGTGTGATTAAAAAAAATAAATAAAAAATATGTTTAGGTCTCAAAGTTTCACAAATGTCTGTTAAGTGGTAACAGCCAGTTTTGTAGTCCTTACTTATTTTGTGTGTAAACACAGTTATGCAGTTTTAGAGAATCAGCAGCACCAAGTTGTAATGTTAATACTAATGGGTGTATTTTATGTTAAACCTGTGCCATGATGTATATTTTTACTAGCCTAAATAAATAGACTTCTTGTTTCTTACCATTATGAGGTAAACTTTTTCACTTAAAGGACCAATGTGTAAGATTTAGGGGGAGCTATTGTCAGAATAGGTCAGAACTGGAACATAATATTAAAAGGTATGTTTTTATTAGTATATAATCAACTCAAAAAGAAGGATAATTGTGTTTTTGTTACCTTTAGAATTAGCTTTTTTTATTCTACAGATGGAGTGGGTCCTCTTCCACAGGGTCTGCCATGTTGTACCTCCTTTCTTTTTGCAGTAGCCTGGAACGGACCAACAAACACTGGCTCTAGAGGGGATCCTTTTCCTATTAAGGTTTGCGCCTTCTGTGGTTTCTTCTACACACTTGGAAATAGAGGGTGAGTGAAGGGGTTATCAGATGGTTGCAATCTTCAACCTCACCACTAGATGCCACTAAATCCTACACACTGCTCCTTTAAACAACATTTTGGCCTTTAAAAAGCAAATGGTTGACTATTTCATGACCTTTCATTCACTCCTCACTTTTCTTGTAATGCCACCATCAGGCCAAACTTTCCACACGTGCAAAAGAAAAATCAACCTTAGGAGCAAATTACAGTCAAACTCCCCAGGCCTCATTGTGGACACCGAGCCTCAGGTCAAAATGTCAGCTTTAGACAGGTTACCAAGAGTTTATTCATGTTCCTCTGTGGATAAACCTTGATTTGAATAATTCTGCAGCCTTTCATTTATCACCACTCTCAATACAACACTGACAAAAGATCTAGCAGCTGAATTGGATGTCAAAACCCTTACTATGCACTGTATACCAAAGTATATGGCACAGTGTAGGTCTTCTAGCAATGAGAACAGCTTAGATGGAAAGTGAAGGACAAGGACCACTGTGTCTCTCAAAGTAAGAGAAAAAAAGTTGAACTCCACAATGTTTACACTGAAAATGATATTTTTAAAATCCCATTGTCACCTGGGGCTGCTAACAGGGCTTCAGATCTGTAGTCTTGTTAAAGGAAACATGCCTCCTGATTAATTATACACAACCACAGTGTATCTGAACATGTGTATGTGTTGTTAAATGCCCCTTCGAGTGTGTATGTGTGCACATGTACTTTGTTAGTATTGCATTCTCCCATGAAATCAGATGTGCTGGCATTAAAGTGAGGACAGAGTAGGCGAGGACGTGGGAGGAAGATGGAAGGAAAGGGAAATGAGATGGCATTTCAACTGAAAGTACAGATGTGGCAATATTGGCGGTGTGATGAAAATGTTAGTGGTGTAGTTGAGTTGGCGTACATGAACACTGTTCTACACACTGGCTTGAAATGTTGGAAAGAAAAAAGAGCCTCAGTAAAGCATGGTAATGTTGCCCCACAAATCCTGCTCCTCTTCGATTTCTCTCTTTTCTTTCTTTGTATCTGGCACTTTGGAGCATTGTGCCCCTGTGTGCGGCTGCGTCTACATTAATAAGTGTCCATTAGTGTGTCAGTTAGTCTGTGAAGCCTATGTCCAATGTAACGCATTGTTGTCTCTTCGTTTGAGCCATTCCTCTATGCTGGCGTTTGTTGCACCCTACAATGAATATAATCTCTACCATGGATCAATATGAAAACATAAGCCTCGCATTCAAAATGCAAATATATTGAATTGCCCTTTTAATTATAATAAAAAGTAATTTTGCACACAGATCCAAACTGAGACAGCCTCACTCCTTACTCTTTAATCTGAGTGTTTCTATCATCTGGATTTGTGGACCTTTTAATGCAAAAGAAGTACAGCAGTTGAATCAATATAGATTTAATGTAGCTCAAAAGAAAAATATGCTTTAATGCCAAAGTGATTAAATATCTGTACGAAGTAATCAAAATTAATTACAAACATCTATTTATTTTATATTTTTGAGGCTTTTATTGCCTTTAATCGATAGTGACAGGCGAAGGGGACGAGAGAAGAGACATGAGAGAGACAGAGAGAGAGACACGAGAGAGAGACACGAGAGCAGAGACGAGAGAGAGAGAGAACACATAGGGAGAGAGAGACAGAACAACCAGGTGAGCTATCCGGGCAATATACAATACATGTTTGCAAAGTACTTCAAGTGTACTTTTTAGGCAGATAAACTTTCAGTTGAGAAGACTTTACACTTTCACATCTGTAGTACATTGAATTGATCTCCGTTTTTCTGATTGTCATCCATCAAACTAACAGTGAGGTTAAATCTACAAACATGGTCCCGAACAGTGGTAAACAACAGTGGCTGAGAACACATTTGTTCTCTTGACTTGAACCCAGCTGGTTTACAGTACTGTATGTGCCTTTTTTCTGATGCATTCCTTACGAGCATACTGTATGTAGGGCACATGTTTACGCGAGAATGGCGGCAGCTCCTACAGGACCTCGTGGCACCATATTGATTGCAGTGGATGATGATGATGATGATGATGACGGGCTAGAGCCGATGTGGATTACGTGGCTCGCCTTAGGCAGTAGTAATCAGAGATGTCCTCCAAGCCCCCTGCTTCACTCTCCTTTGATCAGGGGACCCAGATGGATCTTAACAGTAGCGATGGGGGTGTGTGTATATATATGTGTGCGTGTGGGTCGGCGGGGGTGATATAAAGACCAAATCACAGAGTGGTACACACCAGTAGCCCAAGGCAAGAAGCGCACTTTGATGGAGGTAGCTCACACAGGCTCACTGCTCCATCGGCTGACTGACAGAAGACGGAGGAAAACACAGCAGTTGCGTTACAGCATGAGAGGAGACTGGGACGCCCTTTTTATCCCCTCAACATCTTCTGTCCTCTCTGGCTTTACTTCATCTTCTGTTTGACTGAAGCACTGATTCTGTCTAGACTGGTCTCATTTTACATCGTCCCTGACATTTGAGATCATTTACAGATGGATTTTTGTAGTATATTGCTGTGAAGTTAGCAGACAGAAACATAAAGAGAAAATCACCCCAGTGATCTGTTTGAGCTTTCATTCCATATTTCCAAGTTTTAATGCTATAGACTGCTCTTCATAAAAAATCCCTTTGTGGAGGCTTTGAAGTTGAAGCGGCTACGTGTATGTGATGTCCCCAAATATAGTGTATTGAAGCTGTTATTTCTTTCCCTTCAAAACAAGAAAGTCTTCAAATGTGTAATGGGGCTGTTCCCAGCAGTCTTTTGTGTTACTCTAATCCCATTACTTTACCCAGTAACGCTCTATTGTTTCATTTTCAGTCATTACAATTACAATGATGAAAATGGTGTAACTGCATTTTACGTAAAATCTCAGAAGGACTATGCTGCAATTCAATGAATGAAATCCTGTTGGTATCTTCCAAGGACAGTCTCTGTACCTTGCTTACTCTGTGTTTGTGTGTGTGTGTGCGCGTGCGCGTGTGCGCGTGTGCGTAAAGTCTCCACTGTTTAGACTAGCCAAAGATGGATGCTTTTTAACTGGAGATGCTAAAGATGATAATATATTATTTAATATAGTGAGAATTAGAATCATGTATTTGTGTCAGAAAACTTGGCATTTGATCCTAAAACATCCTCAAAAGGGCCTTCCTGAGATAATTGTGATAGTCAATATGGCCTAAGCCCCCTGCTAAACAGGAAATGTTCAGTTTATAACCCTTTGCAAACATACAACAGGGGAAGAAATGAAGAACGTCATCGCTGGAAGTGCATATGTTGCTAAACATCGCTTGTTAGCAACATATTCATTGACTGCGTGTGTCCATATATGTGTTTCTGTGACAGCTCAGACTCGATATTCATCTCAAAACTCTGGCTCTGTCTGGTTCTTTCTCCTTTTTGTTCTATTCCACAAGCAGAAAGGTAAATGAGCAAGGAATCGGCCAAAGCTACAGTTTATATTCAGTAAAGACCTTTAGAAAGTTTTTATAAAACCATCAGTGAAGGACGAGGGTCAGACTGGAAATTTTACAAAGTCTATTTTAAGATTAAGGCGCTATTTCACCTTCAACTTCCTTCTCAACTTGGTAGAACATAAAAGAACAACTGGTTTATTATTCTAATAGTACTGTATTTTGCAGTCTGTCACATATTTTTAGAAGCTTGGTCTGAGTTTGCTTGAGGGCAACTCTAAACAACTGACTAACAAGACTTTGTCGGGTACTGCTTTTCACTGTGGATAATTAACCATGTTGACAAGGCCCAAGCTTAAGGCTCCATTACAAGTTTTAATATATATTTTTTTATCATTATTCTCAGGTACCTCATTATTCCCATTAGATGTTCTAAAACACTGTAGTTTTAGCTCGGAGGAATGATACGAGGCATGTTTTACAGGACGCCTCAAGAACTGAGTTAAATTATAGAGAGTGGTTTTAAAACCAAGGAAGAGATTTTGCCTGTGAAACGAGCCCCTCAGTCTCTCTGCCCTCATCATGTTCCCTTTGACCTACTCCATCCTCCGTATCACCGCCTCTTTCACACTTTCTTTAACCCGCTCCCTGCTTCTCCTCCATCTCATCAAATAAAAGAGAGGCCGCCTCCTCCGGAGAAATGCCATTTCCTCCGTAAATGTTGCCACTGCTCTGAGCCTTTCTTTCTCACTCCATTTCACTCACAAGTGGTTTTCTTCCTTTTTTTCGCCTTTCTCTCATCTCCTGGGAGGGAAGACAAGGCCGCCAAACGGGCAGCCGGCGGGTAGAAAAGCCGGGACATGCACTTCTCCGCTCAGGCGTTGTTTCATCCTCACGTCCTTGGCTGCCTGACCTGACACCCTCCCTGCCATGTGTTATACTCTCCCCTGCCCTTTCCTTCTTTCTTTCTCCCTTCCCTTTCTATTTCCATCTCAATCTAGTTTCTCTTGAGACGCAGGAATAATGAGCGAGATCGGCACGCAGGTTTTGCGTCTGGGGCTTTGTGCACACGCCGCAGTTCATTCATTCACTCACGCTGTGAATGCCTATGAGCAACAATCACAAGTGTTTTTTTTTTTTTTTCTCCTCTTACACTAAATCCCATGTGGAGCCACGCTCATCATCGATGACTGACAGAAAACCATTAACCCTCTGCTCCCCCTCTTTCTCTCCCGCCTTTCTGTCTTCACATAAACACATTCTGAAAAGTCATGGCGGAAATTACAGTCAAGCCCCCTCTTTTGTGGTGATTAGTCATAAAATGTGACACGCGGTGCACATGCTCCACCACAAGTTGCCTGTGCTCTCGTAGCATCATCACTCCAGTGAAATTGAGCAAGGAGAAAGGGAGTATATTAGCTGCATGATTGAGATGGGAAAGGTAAATGCGCCTGTGGGAAGTTGATTGATCAAGCGGATAGTGTAATATCCTTTGTGATTGTGATTTCTTGTGTGTGTGTGTGTGTGTGTGTATCTGAAAAACAGAGAAGAGAGGTGAGAAAGAGAGAGAGCCCTGTGTGAAGAGGGCCAGCTGTTTCCAGTATTATAAGTTTGAAGGATATTGGGGTCACAGAGTTTTCCACCTGAGAAGAGATAGCTTTTCATTATAAGGCAAGTGGGAGGTTGGGCCAGGTCATCTCACCCCCCCCCCTCCCCACACACACACAAATTGGGATAGTCAGTGCTGAGCAGAACCCCCAGAGGGGCTCCCAGCTTTTATCCCCTTGTTAAGTTTGCTCAATCAACAGCCAATCAATGAGTACGTGATATGACCATAGGTCATAGGTAATTGAAAACACCTAAGAGCTTTGATTACTGATCAATCATTGGTGTGTTTGTGTATTTACTGTAATAGGATCAGACTATTGTCTTTTTATATTTGACAGAACGATAATTAACTGTGGCATTATTCTTTCCCTTTAGCTCTAACATCAGACAAACACTACTATGCTTTCTACAGACGAACAGGGCGGCTAATTTGTGTGGTCTCCCTTGCGATTACTGCTGTGGCAGAATCGAACTGTACACGTTTACGCTGGCAGCAGAATTACACAGACTTGGGTTAATCACCGTCACAGATTAAGATAAAGACAGAAAAAAATAGCCTATTCAAATGTGGAAGTTATTCAGTCTCAAAACACTAGTTTGAAATTGGTTGTGACACAGTCTGACCTCCAGTCTGGATGTGAAATTGCTGTGTACTCCAGCCGGCAAGTATCTGCTAGCTTATGATCATAAACCAACAAAATGTCCTACATTGTAATGAGATTGAATACATCCTTCAATAAAAATCTGAAACACATGAAACTGTAAAAGTAGAATTTTGGACATGAAACGTATACATAGTGTGCAGCTAGCAAGAGATAAGCAGCACACTGCAGGTCCCTGGTCAGACTATTGTTGGAATACCACTCAGGATATAAAGATTAGGATGCAATTAAAGTGAAATTAATTTCATGACCAGAAGTTTGTGGATTTTACATTGCATTTTATTTCCAAAGTCTCAGTTTGGTGCAAACAGGATTACATTCAGTAAAACGTGTGACTCTATGATTTTAAAATTACAAAAACAAAAAAAAGTTCATTATCTTGCAATATTATTGCACAGAATTTAAATTGACATGCCGCCACAGTTATGACATTCAACCCATATTTGTCTATACGCCTCATTTCTATGGCATCAACAAAGGCAGATGTTCTTGCAGGTGACAGCAGGGGCTATTCCTTGCTCTTTTTAATATTTCATTTTTCATACAGTAGATAAAAGGCTTAAAAGCTATAGCAAAAGGTCACATGACTTTGTGCATGATGAAATATGCCACATAACTCACAGAAAATGACTATCTAGTTATACCAAACATAAAGCTGACCAAAACAAAAGACCCCTATAAATGAAAAAGTTCACAAAATGTATGTCACAAAAAGGCGAACTGTATGTTAGTGAACCATCTGCAACTATTGCTTTCAAATTCACATATCTTTCTTATATCTTATATCTTTCTTTAAAATACAGGAAGATGCAGGGAAACAGATACCCAGGAGTCATACAGGGCCACATGTATCTGTTGTGCAGGTGGAGCAATATACCACTAATTCATTATCATGAGCTAGAGTCAATCGCCTGTGCAAAATCTTTACACACCAAATTGATAGTTTCAAAGAGCCAAGAAAGGAGAGAGACAGTCCAGATTGTGAAGATTGTTGTGTTCTTATGTTGACATTAGTGTACCTAGACTGTCAAGGTAGCTTAAGATAAAGTTTACTTTAATTTACAAGCAATCTAAGCCGGCATGTCTTTACTTTAAAACTTCAGAAAATCCCCAGCCTTTACACATCAAATGAGTGTTTCCAGCATGGCATTTTGCTTAATTGCATTAAAAATGTGTGGATGATGCTTTACACCTTGTTTGCCTTATTCATGCCAGTCACATATAATTGGTGCTTGTTATTCTGACAGCAGATTCACAAAAAAACAAAGATATGTGGCAAGGAAATGTAGAAATCTGATCACAGTGCCACTTCAGATTTTAATAACTTTCAGCATGTTTGTGTGCTCACTCCATGCATAGTATACACATAATGATTCCAAAGAGGCGCATTTACAGTAATGCATTTTGTAGCAGCAACCATTAAGTTTGACAGTTTAGTTCACTGGATATGCATGTTTTTCTGGATCCAAATAACTTTGCATATGTTTGTCATAAGGGCTGGCATTGGCACACACTTGTCCTCGTGTGTGTCGTTGAAGAGCTAAGTCGGGCGCTGTGATTGTGATCCACCATGTTGTTGTTGAGCAGAGGAGACAGGTCTAAGCCTGCGGTGTCAAGGGCTAGATGGATGTCAGCAGCGTGGGTTAAAATGTGTTTCTGCCTGCTGTCCTTGGGTGATTTCCACAGTGCACTGAGCAGAGCACACAGTCCTGGCCAGGGGGCACCATTACTGCCGCCGTGTGCAGGAGAGACGTGACAAATGTACCTGGATATGATCCACAGAGGGGCTACAGAAACAAGACATGAATCCCTCTCTCTCTCTCTTTGTCGCGTCTCAACTGCGTTTTGATCTTCGAACCTGGAATCTGTGCCTAACACACGTTTGTTCATCTGCATGTTAGTGGTCACATTGGTACAGTTTTCCCTGGAAAAGACTGCTTTAAGCTCACTGAACAAAGAATCACACACGGTGAAGTGCTGTGTATCCTCATTCCGCATTCAGAGAACGAAAAGCCCTGAAGGCACTGGATGCAGTAATTGATGCATATCATTGGACGCTCTAAATTTGATGTTCTCTCTTGGCCGAGTGCAGATGGAAGATTTTAAGCATCAGACTTGACACCTGTTTTTCATTACTGCAGCACCCATGCAACTGTATCATATTTCTTGGATATGTGATACATTTGCATGGGTAGCATTCCACGTCTCCTGCAAACTGACTTATTTGGACTAATGATCTGACTGATCTGAGAACCACCATTAATACTCTGTGTGTGTGTGTGTGTGTGTGTGTGTGTGTGTGAAAGAGTGTGTG
>NW_023340268.1:15266472-15272896 GCF_004916995.1 Morone saxatilis
GATAAAGACTCGGATCGATAAGGAGTATCGATAAAGGTATCGATATCAATAAATATTAACGATCCCCATCCCTAGTTCTGACATAACTGATGCGAGCACTGTCTACGCTAACCTCTCTAGCAGATGCCATTGTTGTTTTCAAGCCAACAGTCACTTCTCTTCTCTCTTCTATTCTATCTAGCATTAAACCACACCCGTAGCTCATGGCATGGCTGCCAGTAGTTCGTCAAAGGACACTGATTTGTCTGGTACCACTGTGCCGGCCGCAAGCTCATAGATCGTAGAGTGGCAAGATGGATTCTTGTGTGATCGCTAACATCCTCAATGTAACATTTCGTACTGTCGTCCATCTCCATGACTGTCAAGTCTCCTTGATCGCTTCCCATCTAAGTCAACACTCCCTCCCTCTTCATTTGTGTCCCAGTATGGTGCTGCTCTGATGACATGTTGCTGGCAGCATATTCATATTTTCTAACAGGTAGCCTAATGCAGCAATTTAGGGATGTTGACTGTGAATGTGTGCCTCCCATGAACAGGTGGCATTAATGTTGAAAAAAAGCAATTTGAGTCACGCACTAAACTCAGGGTACTAATCCTGGTCTCCAGTTATCAAGAGACAAAGAACATGACATCATTGCATTACATGTCAGTTAATGCCCATGTGTATTACACAGACAGATGAGTAGGCAAGGTAATGTAGCCTGTATGGACCTGTCCAGGCAGAAAATGCAAAAAAATTGCTGCCTTCCTGGAGAGGTGACATTTGTCAATGATAGGAAACAGAACAGTGGCTTTTACTGGTGAGATGATGTGGATGACCCTGTGCCACACTGTACCACATAGTGGTAAAAAAAAAAGAAAGCAATGGCTGTAAGTTTTCATGCATAGAAACACATACACTCTAAATCAAGGCAACAATGCAGCCATTTCACTGTTTGTGACAACTATTATGGACAATTTCATGTGGTGGCAACTTAAGTTATTGCTCAAATATGAAGACAGTAAAAGGGCAAGTATATTTATCTGTCTTTATTGTGTTGTAACCAATCTGCAGTAAAGCCATAATTGCCTCATGCTGTGAGAAACACTCACAGCACTTAAAATCCACAAATGGACGTGTCTGACTCACGCATTACCCAACCACACAGAGTAAGAACAACAATCCTACCTAAATTTCAAATTTTTCTTTGTTTTTGTACAATAATATAACAATAATACAATGGAAACCTAACATAATAACACTGGAAGCACTTGACAAAGAGGACCAAGTTAACTTTACTTTCTGAAGAGTGTCAGATTTGTGTGCAATAGTCTTCTCAACATGTTTTACCAGTCGGTGGGCAGCCCACTGCTCTCTGCAGCCGGTAGCTGGGGAGGAAACATCAAGGCAGGGTGTGCAGGAAAGATTAATAACCCTGGTGGAAAAAAAGGATAGCTGTCTTGTCGAGGCTGGACACCCCGGAGGCAGGAGCAGACGAGGAGGATCAGGACTAAAGTGAACTCCATCTTGGACAACACCTCCCAACTGTCTGCGCCGTGAGGAGCTGGAAAGCTGAAGACACCCCTGAGGTGTTGCACTGAGTGCTTTAGGCTCTTCTTTGTGCCACAGCTATTACACTGCTCAATGCCTCATTTTCAAATGGCCCCAGTTTTAGCCTACTGGGAGGGGATTGACAGGAACTCTGGTTACATTGCTCTCAATCTACACTTTCTGCAAAACGACACACATTATCTGCACTTGAATCATCACAGGTGATGCTTTACCTGTTCCTGTCTTTGACATGAAACACCTTTTAACAGGAACATTCTGCACACATGCTGCTTTACCATTTCCATTTGGAAATTGATTAGATTGTGCAGTATGGCATTCTGTAGAGTTTTTAATAAGCAAGGCACATTTACACTCTGGAAAATGTACTTAAATGCATTCAATTTCCACATACTTTTTATTAATGCAATCTGTATCTTGGTATTTCTAGGGGTTAATATGGCTAAAATTGATTTCATTTGTGTATAATTAATGCAAGCACATTATACAATCCATTTGTTATATTTGTGAAGTGCTATACTCATATGGCTTTTCTTATATTGTTATTCTTTTCATCGTTTTACATGCTGCTGGATACTTTAGCAACTCTGTCACCTTTCACAGTGGGATTGCATGCACTATCCTTACCTGAGAGATGAGTTTTGAGTGACTGCATTGTTTTATGCAGATGTTGTTGAGACCTAAAACAATGCCTATAATTGTTTTTATACACAGCCCATAGATGTGCATGGGCTCCAAACAGCTTGTGTTTGTGGTGTAGTAAAGCACTGAGCTATGCATCCAAAGGTCAAATAGCCACCTCCAAATCTCTTCACCACTTGGTCACCATTACAGCTGTCACCCTTACAGGTGTACACTGTAATAAGTGTAACATCCATCACGTAAGTTTAATATAGTGACTCGCGAGTGAGTTGTGGTGTTTCCTGGTGTTCATTTTTATTGCATGGACAGCAGGCTAAACAAGCTATGTAACTACAGCAGGCTGTTGTAAGACAGCAATCAGAAATGTTGTTAGCTCAACATAGAGATGTGCTTGGGTGCTTTTTATTTCAATCATTGCAAAATCTGTGGACTGCCTTAGACATCTCACTGGAACGTATCCCTTGTCTTATAATTAACGATTAGGTTACTTTTGTGTGCTGTTGCAAACTCCAAAATGGAGGTCCACCCCGAGCAGAGCAGAGCAGATGCCTGAAATTTATGACTTAAGCCTAATGCCATCAACATCGTCATAGAAGCATGTGGTCAGAGGTGTGACCAGCCTGTCAAAAGCATGCTGCCTTCTGTTGGGACTTACCAAGTATCCACCAAAACTGGTGCATAATTTTGAAACAGAGGCTTTTTGTTGGAATGGACCCCATGTAATCATACTTTATGCAATGATTTTGACAGGTATTGCAAAACTGTTTTCCTTCTTGAACTTGAGCTAAAAGCATAATTTAAGGGCATTTAAATACTTTCAGAAATATATTAATTAGTTTGATTACTAAGTAGTTTTTCACTCAGTTTAACTTTGAAAATGTCATACATACAACAAGTTAAAGCCAATTCAGTTGATGTAAATGTTTTCCACTCCTTTCTGCCGCTACAGTATTAAGTAGGTCTGTGTCACTACATTAGTCCCTGTAAATGCAACATAAGTACTTAAACACACGTTGAATTGATGACTCTCTCTCTCTCTCTCTTCTGTAGAGGATGTTTTTTATTATTTTATTAAATATTGTTTCGCTTGTGAAGTGGATTAGCTGTTGACATTTTTTAAGTTTGCATGTCAGTGAGGGACTACAGTCTTCACCAACATGCTGATAAAACAGATATTTCTGATATCTATATTAACTTAATTGACTTCCACAGTTTGTTAGTACACAATAATCGAAAATGGAAGTAAAATGGTCACACAACAGCAGTCTGATGGCAGTAAACTGTTTTTTTACTTCCATAATCACTGCTCTTCCAGGTGCTAGGGGGTGATGCAAGGCAGCGCTGCAGGACTCTGTCAGGGCAGAGCTGGCAATTTCAGATTATTACGGTATTGATAGTTTTGTCCATCATTTCTATTGGTTGCAATAGCATTGTGCTTTCTAAACAGCAAAGATCTCGAAACACGATGACACAACAAAGTCAGACAAGGTGGGGAACACAAGCAAGATTGATTATGTTATCTAGATGGTGACTTGCTGTATGCACAACTATAGTAAGTATGGTAGGTCAACGTTGACCACAAAGTTTAACTATAAATTGAGTGTTTAAAATGGACAGTTTGGGTAATAATTTAACTAATAATAATAAAACATTTTATTGCCATTTATTGTTTGCATCTATGTTTACCAGGACTTGTCAAAAATGAAGTGAACCTTACCTTTATAAGCCAATGTCTTTTCAAATGCTACTCAACAGTGAACTGCAACATAAAAACAGGAGCCACTATTCAGCACTTGTGCATTACATTTTTAAATTAATGAATGTTAAGCTCTAATTTACTTTTCTGTGATTTTTTTTACTGATTGTATGTCAGAATACAAAAGTTCAGAAGTCTATACTATTGTACAGATGTAATAATTGTGTATTAATGCTCCTGTTGTCTCCAGAAACAATAGTTTTAGCCCTCACAACACTGATGTATGAGCTGTGTACAGTGTGTGTTTGTTTGTGTGTTTGTTTATGCATGAGTGAGTCATGGTGACGGGGTTGCTCGTGAGGCAGGCGCTCTGGCACTATGACAGAATGAGGTCGCCCCGCTGCAGAATGACACGCTCACCACGTCAGCCTCTCTTTCTCTCACACACACACACACACACACACACACACACTCTTTGTCATGTCCCTGAATAAGTCGGCTCAGATAATGGGGATGCCTTTGGCTGTGAAACACTGCCCCGCACTCAAACACATACATAAACACAGAAGAGAGAATAGGTTCACAAAACAGTGAAATGGTTATGTATGAGTCCTAGCTGAGTCACAGTAAAGAAAGTTACAACTGTTACCAAATTTAATGCCACATTTGAAGAATTTAATTTATACTAGAATATATTCTGTAACTGTTTGTTGGAATAAATAACTGGGCACACACTGCCAGGAAGGTCCCATTTCCCATAACATTTGGCGTACTGCTGCTGTGATGCATCACAGGAACAGTCAGAACAGGTGGAGTGAGGCTTTGATTACTCAGACTGTTTGGCTGAAACTACACCTGTTGTATAACTGTTATTTAACACTAGTGTTCTACGGGTAGAGGAGGTGGAGTGTAATTTTTTGGAACGGCTACATATTAGTCCTACTTAAATTGAAAAGCTTAGGGGAAAGTGGAACATCTTATGATCAAAATAAAAACTTTTATGTACTGAGAATCAGGCTTACAGGATAACCTAAGCAGAGTTAAACTCAAGAACCCTAAATTTCACAGGATAACCCTGAGGTGCTGGTATGCTGTCATTTATTAGGCTTTACTTGTGTCAGCTAAAGCTCAATTCCATTTTTTATTCTATTTTTTTTATGTATGGCTAAGATATATATAAAAAAGACTCAATGTAGCTGGTTCCTTAGTATTATATACTTTCTATAAACACAACTGTTTACATGTGTTACTAATAGGCAAGTATGTTCCATTAAGTCTCTATCTTTATTGATATAATTAAGGACTTGCATCAAGCAGTGGTCATGGTCGATGATATGAGCCAGACACAAACATTCTAATTTTAGTTTGTGTGTGTTATTGTACAGAAGTCCTGAGAGGGGGAAAAAACAATTCTTGTGATCTATTTTCTAAGTCTGATCTAATTTGTTTACTCCAGAGTTTGTAAAAAAAAAAAGGTGAAAAAAGGTTTTGCCAGGATTATCTTTCTAAATTCCTTAATTGATTTTCTTTTTTGTGAAACGGAGGGAAATAAAAGTTTTGCCACTTGAGAAAAAAGTGTTTTTGTATACTCTACTCTGTAATTCAGCCTTTTGCGGCTGCAATATTACCCCATGTTCTAAATATAACTAAAAGCATTCTTCCAAGTTTCTCCATGCACTCTAAACACAAGGTACATATATTGTGTGGTAGCATATTATAACAGTAGTGTCTTTCTTATGGCTAGAAATGCATTTTGACAGTATGTTATATGAGGAAAAAACATTTAAGGAACTTTTTCCAAATGTTCTTATGTAGGAGAGAAAACTGGACCAAACTTGGAAAATCTATCACAAAATTGTTTTCTAACTTTCCTCCCGGGGCTTCCGTATTATTGTCTCACCAAATTATTTTTATAAGATGTGAGGATCTGCTAGCTGGTCAGCATCCACGGTCATCCCCAGTCTGAACAGTCTTAATTTGTCAAGTCCTTTGGTTATTTTAAAGGTGGATGTCTCTAGCATTTTAACCACAAGATATGTTGTCTTTCAATATACAAAAAATACAATATAGTGAAGTTAGCAAGTATCTGTTGATTACATCTCCCAGCTAATGTGGCTAAAAGTAAAAGTTACCTGCAGTAACTGAGCGTTACCTATCAAGCTCACTAAAATATATCATATAATATACCCTATTCATAGGCATAAACAACAAAGCAAAAATAGATAAGAGAAGAAAGACAACCCCCCATACTCCCCTTCCCCCTGCGCCATTACAGGGCATTCAATAAAAAAAAAATAAAAAATAAAATAAAAAAAAAGAGCCTCCTTAGGATGTCTCCTCATAAAACCATATGTGAGCATATGACATAAATGACACAACATTATCTGTTATGAGTTTGCACTCCCGAGTTCATCTTGAAAAGTTCGAACCCCAAAGGATACAACTTGGAACTTGGTGTACTGAGCACCGGGAAAGGCCCTTACGCCATGTCTGAAGTACATGTGGAAGTAAACATCACAGGCTCGCTGTTAGTGTAT
>NW_023340268.1:15272931-15273494 GCF_004916995.1 Morone saxatilis
CGTATTAAGCTCTATAATTTCACCAGACTAAAGTGTTTTAGTTCTTTTGGGATCAAATGTAAACATAAAAGTACTTTCTATCTCTGCTTGAAGGAATGCCAGCGAATTTATAGTTCTTACTGGTGATATGAGTTTAGCTACAGTGTTTGCCAAGACATTCACTGCTGGCAAGCAGCTAATAGAGGTACAGTTTGACTTTACTGGCATCATAACCTGACTACTCTCTAAAAGTCTCATAAGATGCTCTTAAAATGTTCTTGCTGTATCATGTAGAGTACAGTTTTACAAAATCACTGTGTACTTTCTATATTAGGATGTTGTTCCTGGTTTAACACAAACTTCCTTGCACTTACAGTGTGCCTTGGTGTTTTTTATTGTGCTGCAATGCTCTTTAGGCCTGTGTAGCACTGTTATCAAAGGGCCTCTAAGATTGAGCCAAGTTCTGCTGAATAAAACATTTAGCAGCTGATCCCCAGCAAATACTAAAGCAAAAGGAAAAGAAAGGAGAACTTTCTTCTTGTACTTTTTTGTATCTCTTATTTTCATTTGTGTGTGTGTGTGTG
>NW_023340268.1:15273532-15283700 GCF_004916995.1 Morone saxatilis
AGAGAGAGAGAGAGAGGCAAAGTTTGAAGTTCCCTTCAGGTCGCTCTCTATCTCTTTTCTTGGCCTATGTAGCCCTGCAGCTCTGCAGAATGGAGTTGCGTCCTGATTATTTTTACTTGCATCTCTGCACTTCTGCACACTGTCAGAGTAATGCATAGACCTTATCTTTCGACAGATACCTCTCTGCATATGAACTTGGCCCTGGGCAGACTACAAAAGGATATCACTACAGATTCTTGCAGTGGGGGAGAGAGGGATGTTTAAAGCAAGAGGTGGAGGGGAGGAAGGAGGAGAGGAGGGATTAGGTCACCTGAACAGTTGATAAGGCCAAAAAACGTTTCTTTATAACGTTTCTTTATAATTTAATAACATTATTCTTTGCCCTTGTCTCTTGGGTTTTGCATTTCATTACAAAGATAGGATAAAGTATTGAATAGTAATATGTTGAACAGTAATGGGATGAATTTTAATGAATTGAATGAGGATAGTTTTTCGAACTTTCTGATGCTAATAAAAAGGACACAAAGGCTTGTGGTTTCCTGACAGAGCAGCAGGAATTATACGCTATTGTCTATTTTAGAGAAGAACATTTTCCAGAAACACCACTTCTTCAGTATTAACATTAAGTTTGTCAAAGTTGTGCTTCACATTTAGCATATTCTGAACAAATGAAGAGAAGTGTTAAACCAGTAGGTGTGTATAGTTTCATATTGTGGTACATCCTGCCTACACAGGATGTGTTTCAGCTGCATTTTTCAGTTGTCTCTCATTCGAATCTGAATCTGAAGGAACACACACACTTTTGTTTTAATCAAAACAGCTGTCTATGCAGGCCACATAACAGCTTGTACTTAATGCCTGAAGCGTTTGTGGCCTGTGGCCTTCTACTGCATTCTGTTTTCCGTAAGTAATTATAGTGATTGTTTATGAGACTCTGAGAGTTACATACGCAGCAGAAGTGTGCCTGAATGCATCCTTTGCATAGTCGGAGGACTGAGCCCGATGTGTGCTCGACATTCTTCTTGCAGTGTGCAACCAGTGTATTGTTACGAAACCCAGAGGATAATTTGTTTATTAATTACCAGTTAAGTAATTGCTTACATCTGGTTAGAAAATCTGACAGGTTGGGAACAAGCCAACAGTTTAGCTTTACTGACAGTTTTATAATCTTACTGTTTGCCTTCACTTCCTCTTCCAAATATGTTTGCCTAATCCCCTCGATTAGGCAAACTTATTTGGAACTTATTTGTTCAAAACTTGTCTCATCATGTGACTTTTTTTTGTGTCTGTGACTTTCCATCTTCCCAGCAATTAACTTGATGACAAACAATGTCATGATGAACAGGAATGTAATTATCCTTTAAAACTTTAACTCACCTGGTATTATTTTATGTATGAGAGGAAAAATATTCCTCTCCCAAATACATTAATGGTGGACTATTTTCAAGCCAGACACATGCATAATTAGAATTCAGATTTTTGCATAACTTAAAACCACAGAAACTGCTAAAACCTACACCCAAACAGAAGTAAAGTATAAAGTTTATACAAGTTACTTGTATAAACTTTATATTCAGACACAGTATCAAAGCACCATTCAGGTCCAGTATCCTGTTATTAATGCACACAGCACATTCATCCACATGTGCACAGCGCCCTTTCTCTCTCTCTCTGAGACACACACTGTGTCACACAGGCGTACGCAGACACACTCCTCATACTGCCAGGCTTAATCATGCTCCTGTGTGCTGCCCTAGGATATGGCCGCCTCACTCCTCAGATATTTTAGATAATTGAACAAATTATATACGCCTTGTTGTCATGTTCTGGGGTAAGTGTGGCTCCTAGCATTGAGAACGTGCCCTTATGTCTATTATTAATTGTGAAAGTTGTTGTTTTTCAATTCTGTTTTGCTGCGCAGGCATCATTAGTCACCAGGCAGCCCTGCCGTAGGCTACGCTCGCTACCAGTCAGCCAACCAACTACAGGGAAAAAATGTAAGACTGAATGTGGGAAGTGTGTGTGTGTGTGTGTTTGTGGTGCACATACCTGTGCTAGAAACCTGACGAGGCTTTTGCAATAGTTAATGCCAGAGGGGTTTTTGATGATTGTTATTTCCCCAGGGCTTCAGCGTTTTGTCAACCATAGATATGAGAATGAAAATGTCAGAGACCAACCAAAGTTCAGTCTCTGCCCTTTGGCACTTAGCACTTAATGGTGAAACAAAAAATAAAATAAAGTAAAAATATATAATTTACATAAGTAGGGTTGTGCACATTCTCACAGAGATGGATTGAGGATTCATCCCAGTCACAATCAACACTCTGAAGAGTGAGAAAGTAAGAAACCAGATAATTGATTCAGCTCTAAGATTCACCACAATAACATTTCCATTATAAGTCTACAAGTAATTCTGGTAATATAGATTTGTGACAGCTTGGGGATATCCTCAGAAGATGTCTGCCAACTCAAAATAATCCTCCAGTCAAACAGGAATGAATCCTGTCGTATATGACCTACAAATGGCATTGAGTAGTGTGGTAGTGGGTGTTAAGTTTTATATAATCCTCACACAGAGATGTAAATGGTGTTCCTTTCACTCCTCTATGACCTCCGTCTCCTCTTTCATCCCTTTTTATAAAGCTTTGCATACTTCTAGATTTAAATTTCAGCAACAGTAACATGATGTAATTCAAGGCAGTATCAGCCCTATACAGCACAGGCAGAGCACATGGTGATCATCCTGGTTTTAACTCCACTCGAAGCATTTCAAAATTGTTTGGCATTTTTACTTGTACTTAACCTTTTAGCAAACACAGTATAATGTCAAAGAATCCCATAACAATTGAACACACGAAAAAGTATTTCACCCACAACTGCCTCTTCACAATAGCTTGATTTACTGGAAAATCTCCAAACATGGAAACTCTAGGGAAACAAGCAGACTGAGAGAGATACAGGAAGCAAACACAAGATAGAAACACATTGCAATACTAGAAATTATTAGATGCTCTAAAACTGACCACCCGTACACATACAGGCTATAACCATGAAGATGCGCCAGGGTGCCATTCATTGTAAATTGAACCTTGAAATACATACTGGCACTGGGCAAGTTGAGAAACGTTCGACACATGCTGGAGCAACAACCTGGAAACAACCATGTGTTCATTTTGTTTCCCTCCCTTGACACTGAAGCACATAGTTTTCAAACAAAATGGAGGAAAGACTGGTCAGCAGCTTTTACATTCTCTGTAATATAACTTAAACTTGAAGATCAACTTTGTTCTGTGCCACAATAGTGTTAACAGGAAAAAAAACCCAAAAACCTACATGTTCAATGCTGAACATACCCTCACACTCGCAAGAGGTTAGAAGTAGCCTTCCACTAGAGGCCATAGTCGTGAACAGAAGGTGGCACTTTGAATCACTCATACACTGAAGTCTGTTGGGCTCAGAGTAAATGGCAACTAAATGTTAAACATGGTGCTTTGGTTTGTATTGATGAATCCTTTCACACTTGTAAAGATCTAAAAGTTTTGGTAGATCTTGGGCAGTAATAGAAAAGAGGCGGCTGTAGTAATGCTGTACAATGCAATAGACTTTAACACTGTACAAAATACTTGAGCATAAAATAGTAATGGGTGCCATTAGGTATGGCCAGCGGATAAGAAACGTTTATTGAACTTTAAAAATTCATACGGAATCACAGGGGCACCTCATAGAAACTGCATTATTTAAGATGTCTCAGTAGCTGAGCAGAGGTCCACTAAGCAGAGAACAAATGGGATGGGTATCCTCTCACCACTAAGTCTGTGTTTAAATTAGAAAACATTTAATTTTGTTACCTTGAGTGCTGTGAAAGTATATAGAAGATTGAGAGGGTTGTATACAAAGCATAGAGGTAATATTGGATTGGGATTGATTCCAGGTGCTGGGAACTTGGGATTCCTTGCCCAGATTCTGTCAGTGTCCTGCCCTGGGACTGACATAGCAAAATCCCATTAATCTATCTGGGTAAATGCTAGATCATCACTGCATTCTAAGGATTTAAACAAGCTGAAAATACACATATAGATGAACAAAATAGGACACACTGAGTACATTAATTGATTAGTGGGACCAATGATGTCACCCATTGGTCTCTGAATGGATGTTTTGGAGCCTTTGCTGAGGGTTTACCAATTGCTGCCTTTCTCTGACATTTCTTCTACATTTCTGCCAAGTCTTTTGTTACTGGAGCCAGGATATCTAAAGTTGAGCAAACAGTGACTGAGGACTGAGCAAGTGACCACCACCACCACCATGGCTAACAAGGCAAGCAAATCCTAAATATACATGGAATACTTTACTTTCAAGCATCTAAATTTAAACAAATACATCTGACAAGCAAGGGAGCACTGTTCCAGACCCTTCCCACCTTATATACAACAGAGAAAAGTACGGAGATTTTTAAGGATAGACAAAAGTTATATTTTTTTAACAATTCAACAACCAGTAAGTAAGTTTTTGTATTCTAAATAAGGCTGCCAAATGTCAAATCAAGATGGTCTTCATTTCAAATACAATATGTGATGAAGACAGCTGTTAATTTCTGAGAACCATCCAGCTGTGGAAGGAGTCAGGCTTATCACTATGCTTTTTCTTGGGGGATGTACAATATTATTTTTTTAAATTCCCCAAAAGTTGTGTATCCAATGGGTGATTGAAACTGATATTATGCTGGAAAGTGTGGACCTTGAAAAAAAAAAAAGGGTTTATGTAGCTTCTGGGGTGAAAGAAGTTGTAATGATTATTTTATAAAATTCTGATGTATTTAAATCCCATTTACTGTCTTGATTCCTTGCGGCCCAAGGTAATGTTGTAATATACGACATATACCATATGGTTACAGCCTTTTCTCACTGTACACAGCAAGCACCCCCCTGGTCTATTCACATGAAGCCGTCCTTCCATGGCACATGTCTTTGGGACAAATGAAATAGTCGTTCACGATGTTGTGTAGCTCCTGGACTCCCTTGCCCTCTTTCTCTGGCATGAATTTTCATACCCACTGTCTTTGTTTACAGAAATACTAAGATTATAATAGCTTAAAGGCTAATTTAGCACAAAATCACATGGCACATACCCACTGCTGCGTTCTCAAAGGGCTGAAACCTTCAAGCAGTTATGGCCAGACCCCAAAAAGTTATGTCCCAGCAGGTGTTTTCATCAGCTGTCAGAGGTAAAAAAGAAATAAAACCTGCTCTGACATTCCTGATTGGGAGTTTGTTTGTAAGTGCACCTGCTTGATGAAAGTTTTAACCCATGGAGAGCAGTACAGAAACAGTTTTAGATTTAGTTTTGATTTACCCTTTAAAAGAAAAATCCGACACTGGTATAGAAGCAAACATCTATGAACAAGCCTTGAAGATTGAGTAAACAAAACAACGCACATTTTCCCAAGAGTAAAAAACAACACAGATACACCATTTTTCAATTTGCTTGTTCACTACTTCAGTGGTTACAATCATCACAACACAGGTGCAGATATCAGAAGCGACAAGAAAAGCTTTCAAACTGTGCAAATAGTTTCTCCCCGGGCATGGTGCTAAATGCTGCAGACCTTAAAACCCTAAAAGGGTTCATGCAAGAACCCCATTGGGCATCATGCCAAAGCTTTCAATCATCACTTAAGACCCACTCTGTGGATGCCATTAGATGATGGATTCCAATTTTCAATTTCAAGCCTTGCTGTCTTGATGGCTTACATCCAGAGGGAAGTGTTTCTCATGCAAACAGCAGTCACTCTTGTTAGTCATCATCAGAGGAAATAGCAGATTTTATCATTGTCCACATCCACAATTCACGAGCACAAGCCAGGGGCTGGTTCTTTGCAGGCATTTTTATCACAAAACTATAAAACAGGTATAAAAATATCAGCAGTCTGCACAAGGATAATGGTTTACCCTGTCATACCAGAGCTATGAAACAAATAAGCCATAAGCAGTGGCATACATTCAAATCACTGTAATAAACTCTGAACTGACCTTAACCTTTCCGTAACTGTATCCTTTGTCATGTCGTCAATGATATGTAAGGAGTTACTTAGTAATCATATTAGCATGAATTCAATGAGAGATAATGAATTTTTCTCTGCGCATGCTCCCTTGATACAAATCTCTCTCTTCTCTGCTTTTCTATTTTGTGAAGACAGAGCGAGCGATCCCCAAGGAAAATCATATGCGGCCGGAGGGCTGATTGTGCTATTCAATGGAAGCGTTATTACAATCAGTCCTTGGCTGGCAATGCAGACAAATTACTGATAGGGAGTCTCAAAGAGAAGGAAAAAAACCAAAGAAAGGAAACCTAAGGAGATGCTGTCAAAGCCTATCACAAATCCTGCCTTCACCATTGAGAACTTTTAATTTGTTCAAACTGTCACGGCTGACTGCATTTTGAAACCTTTGTTTGTCATCAGAAAAAAAGCATTTGCAATGCATTTGGATTCTGTGTGATACCCAATACATAGATGTGGGAAATTGATTTACTTTTTTTCTCAGTCTGTTATTGAGTCAATGGTGTATCATAGCAGTTAGTTTAGGTTATGTATACAGAGCTGGACTGTGTGAATGGCGTGGGGAAGAAGTGAGGGGAGAAATTGGACTGTCTGGCAGTATTATAGCAGCTATCAAACCCTGCTGCAGCAGTGCTCATAATCAGAGCTGGGGAGGCAAATTGACTGCTGAATAGATTTTGAGTTTTACCTCTAGTCGAGATGCCCTGTCAAGACTGAATAGAATCCTAGCTGGAGGCTTATGACATTGCATTTTTTTTCTTGTGGAAATTATTCACTTATAATGGGGGTAGCTGACCTTTGACATTGCAGGCAGGTGTCATTCATTTACGTTAATGGCCTCATCCTGAGTCGGCATCTGTGCTCATAAACAGAGAGTGCGCCAGAGAGAGAAGCAATAGGGGTGAATTCATTACCCCATTTGACATTAACCACTTTAAGGGGATATTTCTATTAATTCAAATTTGTTTTGACAATTTGAAACAGGGCTATGCGTGACAGTGAGAATGAGCAACAAGCATGCCGGACACCATGAAATCATAGTGGTGGGATCCCTAATTAAATCACCCACCTGCATGCCAAAGAAAGTAGCCACATATGTTTATGCTAATGTACAAAACATATAGCAAAAGGAGGACTGATATTACTAATAAATCCTGACACTAGCTTGAACCGACAAGATGAGTTCAGTGCTTGGAACATTGATTCCCATGCTAAGTGGAGTAAATCTAAATCAAAGAGCACATTACTCACCTGTGGGCTTCATCAAAAACACGTCAGGGGGTTTTACACTTCAACATGTTAAGTGGGTGGACCCACTTGGCTCCAACTAGCACTGTCACTCGTCCTCAAACACCTGACTAAGTCAGTTAAAAGGCCTGTCTTTGGATATTGAATCTGGCAGGATAAAAAAAAAATGTACGTCAAAATTAGAATGTTTCTGAGTGGCCCTAATTTCCCTGGATGACAGTGTTGGTTTTCTTCCTTGGTGGGCAGCGCTGTTTAGACAAGGCATACTACCTGCCACGGGACATCGTGGGTAATAACGCATTGGCATTGCACCAACTCAAAATAGATCTGACAGCAAGGGCACAGAGAGCCATTACTGCTTGTCTAGAGGATTTATGGGATATTTAGGAAAATGTGATGGGTGCTTATTGCTGCAAAATTATGTCTGTCAGAGAAACAGGCCAGAACAAGCAAAAAAATGTTGCATACTGAAATTGTCTATTTAACATTGAAAAGCGCCTTTTCTTTTCAACTCAATATGAGTAAAGCTAAGGTATTGTAAAACAAACAACCCGTTATTAAGGTTGGAGAGGATTTTCTATCTTCTGCAGTTGCAAAGTGTTGATTGTTTTATTGGGTCGCAGCTGTCCCGGTTGACAATCCTAATAAAGTCTGTTAAGAGCAAAGCCAGCACACTTGAAGTGACATGTTTCACACCACATTTGTATTTTTCACGCATCTAAAAACAGCTCAGTCAAGCTCAGTAGTTTCACACTCCTAATAACTTTTGTGATGGCTGATTAAAATAAACAGCAAGTTTGAACACAACTTTGCCATCTTTTCTGTAGTTGGAACGTCACTTGAATTGCTTGCCACTGGAGGGCTGAAGATGTGTTGAGAGCTGTACATTTCAGCTATAATCATTACAAGTATTTTTGTTGTCAGTTTGCCCTAAAATGACCCAAAATGTTTCCATAAAGAGCCTGGGTACAATACAAGGACTGTAGTCTTTTGATTTTGATTGGTCTTTATTTTCATCTTGTTTGAATTCTAAGTGGTACTTTTATTTCAGATTATAGCCTGTAGATTTTGTCATGGGACACTGCCTACTTAAAGGGTAAGGCTGGTGATATATTATATTATATTATATTATATAGTGCAATTGTTAGGTACTAGTTTCAGCTGTATTTGTGTGCTTTACCATGGAGCATAAGTTTGATAATCTCAAAATAAACTACAGTGTGTGTGTTTGTGGTGCTCAAAAAACACGTTACCACCACAGTTGGGCTCGTTGATGCTTTTAATAGGTTCAATACAACCACAGAGGTCAGTGCTAGTGAGAAATTAGCGAAACTAGGCCTTGGCCATGCAGATTTTGGTATTTTCATGGGATTTGTTGACAATAAAAATATATAGAATATGAGTAAACTTTTCCATTAACATGAGTGTAAAAAGTGCACATTGATATTGAGTAATGTCATGCATAATATCTTGATGATATTGATATAGTCATTTAGACAGAGGCTATTTTTTTCCTTTTTATCTTGGGTAGACAATGAAGTATTTTATTCTCCACCCATTGCCTTGCATCCTTCATGTCATCCCATCATTCTCTTTCCTCCTCACTACTCTGCTTCAATTTCTGTCTATATTTCAGCCTCATCAGATGATTTCCGGAGTCACTCTAGTAAATATGAAGACAATATGATACAGGCAGAGGCAACAGTGGCTATATGTTCTCCCTGGACATTGTGCAATCTTGACACGGCTTTACGCACTGAAGGTTTACGTTTATGCTCCAGTGCTTCTTCAATCCCTTAATCACCGGCCCTTAGCGAGACTGCTGAATGTCATTACCGGCTCCCCTGAGCCACTAACAGACACATGCTGGGGACCAGGAATGACATGGACCCCCAAAAAAATCTCATTACCAGAAGTCACACATCTGAGAGTGAAACTGGATGACCAGTCTCAAACCATCTTCATTAGATACCCCGCTGTGTCACTGTACCATCAAGAAGGCAAGCTGTTTGAAGACAAATGGTCATCCATTCTTATTCTACTTGTCAGTCCCATTATTAAAGTTCAGGGGAGCTTTACCTCCCGTGAAGGGCTAACTCACATTCAACTTTGAGAGAGTTTAAGGAGTGTTTAGGGCTTTGAATGAAGTGCAAAACCCATTTCATTTCACCCATTCACACTTTGTTGTATCATATTTTAACTTCTTTATCCTAAGATATTATTTTAGTACAGTACAATCTGTTCCATTTGAAATGAATTACAATCTGATAGCCGCTTAACTACTGCTAAAATATCAAACCCCATAATTTTACAGATGCAGTCCAGCGTTGTTGGTAATTCTAGGTCAGCGACTGGGTCGGTGCAGAGGTTGCATTCATCATCGACTGCTATTTAGTTTAAGAGGTTCACAATCAGAGCTCTCAGCAGTGTTGACCTGCCTTTACGCCTCAAACAATGGCAAAAAAGTTTCTCCTTATTACAAATAAAGCTTTTTGTACTGCTTTAATAAATGGATATCATGATAACTAAATTGTAGTATTTTTTGAAATGTATCTAATGTGGGTAGCAGGAACACATCAAAATGTGAATCTTGACGGTAAGTTCTTAGCAACCAGATGAGCACATTGAGGAATCAGGCATAGCTGTTATCTGTATTTCATCAATATGTAAGAGCAGATTTCTTGTCTGTAGTTTAGTGTCCCTTATGTCTAGATTTTGGACTTACTAAAGAAAACCCTAATATAAAACAATTTTTGAAGAATGTAGTCAAATATCCATTTAGGTTCAGGGTTGTTTTATTATTAAAATAAATATGATTTAGGGATATATGAGGACATCAAACACCTTGTTAAGGAAAATAGG
>NW_023340268.1:15283800-15286374 GCF_004916995.1 Morone saxatilis
CAGTTTCACATCCTGTGCACTGCCTTGAGCAAGGCAACCTAACCCCAAAACCTGCTCATGGGGCGCTGGTAACGTTGCAGCCCCATCACTCCACCATCTCTCTCCCCTTTGCATGTCCACAAGTGCATGAAGTGTGCATTTCAGCCTGTATACAAAAAAAGAGTGAAAAGAACAATTTTCCCCTAGGGCATCAATAAAGTATTTCTTCTTAGATTTACAGTCATCAGACAACATGTTATACGACGACCTAGTTTACTGGACCTAGTTTGGCATATTGGGAAATAAGCTTACAGCCAGCAGCCTGTTAGCTTAGCCTGGCACAAACAGAGGGGTAAAATGCTGGCCTGGCTCTGTCCAAAGGTAACAATTCACTAATTAATATGTTTTATCTAAATTGTTTAATCATTACATAAAAATAAAGTGTAAAAGTGACAAATTGCCTTTTTACATGGGGTTATACTTCCGTCTCTATCTCTGCTGCAACCAATAACTTGTAACTCTGTAGTTTCACTGAATAGATTTCTGTTCCCAGTGTTGAATATTCATATTTAGACTTGCAGAATGTATCAGCATCTTGACCTGCAGTTGTGTAGTATTTAATGAATGCAGAACAAATTGGATTATAAGAGTACAATCATGTTATCCGCCTCCTCTTTCTGTCTCTCCTTTGAGGCTACAATGAGAACTGTGCATAGGTCTGCCCTGGAGGATGTGCGTAAGCGAGGCGACCGCTCAACCCTGCTACTTCTAAGTTTCAGAAAGAAGCTCTCAGAAGTGACCTTCAACCTCATAGTGCAGCACAAATCAACTGGCACTCAGTGTATTATCTGTGTGAAACAGTTAACTTTTATTATTTTTAAGAGCCGTGCACTCTCAACCACATCAATTACATCATTTTACTCGAGAGGAGCTTATTGCCTCATGATTGTACCATGATCTGAAATGTAAAAACGCCACAAGCTGAGGAATTTGCTGTGCTTAACATTTATGACACCGCATCAACAGATTCTGTAACTCATTCAAACTCCGCTCTCATTACTCAGGAGCCATCAAATCTTCCGGCATGCTCTTGCAGCAATCTGTCATTGTTATTCATAAAGTGTGTAACTATGAATCGTAGGGTGTTAAGTGAGTGACAGTTTAATTTTCACCGTCTGCGTTATGGGTCCCCCCCATCCCCTCAAATGTTGCGGTGAGCACCATCACCTGTGTGAATGAAAATGTCACCAATACAGACGTATTGGTGACATTTTCATTCATAACAATATATCAGCCCTCTGGGTTGAGGTTAGGCTATATTTAAAATTGATGTTTTACAGCTGCTTGTTTATTATTCCAATTTTTAAGAAAGAGTTTTATCTGTTAATCTGTTTCTATTCAGGAATCCATCACTAGAAAATGCAAGCTAACGGCCTGTTAGTCCAGTAATTTTGACAACTACCATCTCTTTCATTGGCATTGAGTCTCAGTCATCAAATATCCATTTTCTTTTTTTGTCAGAATAATAATCCACTCACCCCAGTTACTCCTTTTTGTCCAGTTTCTCTTTTTTTTCCCACCCCCGCTCATCTGCCAAAGTCCTGCTGTAGCAATGCCAGAGAGGTCAAACGGCAGTTGATTTTATGCTGATATGATGGAATACGACACAGCGTGATAAAATACAGCTTGACGTGATGTCAGCTTCCTGATTTTCAATATTTTAACCTTGCCTGTGATTGCAGAGTGGATGCTGAGACGGACTGGAGATAGAGAGAGAGAAAATGGCGATGAAACAAACAGGTGGCAGAATCTCTCCACTGTCTGCACATCCATCTCCCGGTGTCCTGCCCTAATTAGACTGCGTTTATTCCCCACACCTGCTAAAACATCACTGTTGTTATTCTCAAATCATCTTGTTTGTGCAAGCAATCATTTGCTGTTAAGACATTTAAGGTTTTGATTGCTCATGCAGTTATGGAATGGAACATCAGGGAAATGTTTCTTTGTTGGTTATTCTGAGAGAGCTTCTGGAAATGAAATACATGTTTTAGTAGAACTTTAAATATGAGAGATAGGTAATTAAACGATTATTTGAGTTTGTGAGGCAAAGAATCTTCTAACAATATACAGTATATTGCAACAAGAGCAGCAGCATTTAGTCCCAACCTTTTTTTGTCTGATGTAACCCCACAGCCCTGTCTGAGCCCAAGTACCACCCCTTCATCAGCACCATTGTCATTTAAAGCAACATTATGTAAGATTTGTTTTTTAAAATTAGGTTTTATTTAAATATACACTTCCCATATCAGCAAAACAGAGACCCACAATCCTAACGACAAATCAAAACTAGACAATATTGGATAAAACAAGACAAAATAAAACTAAACAGATCAGCCTCAGTATTTTCATATCATATTCATATCATATCAATGTTAAAGAGAAATAAACCTACATGTACATCTTATATAACTAGAATGCATTTCCTCTCTATTGAGTACCCCCATCTTTTATCCATCTCCAGCTGAACTTTCAACCATATGATACAAGTTTATGGAGTTAGAATCATGCCAAAACCTCACACACACACAAAATGTG
>NW_023340268.1:15286474-15290050 GCF_004916995.1 Morone saxatilis
CTCCAGCTACCAGTCCACACTCCATATTTTGTGGTCTGTGGGACTTGAACCGGCGACCCTCCGGTTCCCAAGCAAAGTCCCTACACACTGAGCTACTGCCGCCCCAGAAGGCAAAAAGGTTCACGGTGTTGAAGCCAACGCGGATGTAACAAAAACTGCAGTTCCTAGAACAGCCACTTGAGGAGCAGAGGAACAGAATTGATCAGGCCTCATATTCACTCTACAACAGATATAAACATGTTTACAGCCTTGTACAAAAAACGTTTTGGTCTCTGTAGCTAAATTCCCTGTTCACGACAGCTGTACAGTGGGTACATTTGAATATAACTCACCTGTTTAAATTATAATAAGGCTTAAAGTTATGCATAATTAGGAGCATGGCCGCTTTAAGTGACCAATGGGTGCCGTCACAGGTGGCTGCTTTCAGTACCCAGGCTTCATTCAGCCAGCCTCAGCTACACACACGCTCCACATATCATCCAATATGCCGAAGGCCAGAGCCACCCCACTTTGAGCTTCACAACAGCTCTTCTGAAAAGTATGGCCGAAATCATACATACAGACAGCCTATATTCATCTATGATTATAGACATAATGTCTTCGGCCTGTGGAAAAAAAACTAAGCAGCCGGTGGAGACCCACGCACACACGGCAAACATGTCCACTCAGAAATGCCCTAGCCAGGCAGCAGATTTTATCCCAGGAACTTCTCGCTGTGAAGCAGCAGTACTAAGTCGGAGCCTCCCTGGACCCATACAGTGTTTACATAATTACTACAGTACTGCATGTACCAACTGCAGTGCATATTATAGTGCTGAAAGAATTAGTTGATTAACAGAATGAATTAATCAAAGAGATTCTTGCTAATCAATTAATCTTCCGTGTAATTCATCTAGCAAAGCCAAACATTTCCGATTCTGAAATGTGAAGATTGGCTACTTTTCTACTTGCTCTCTTTTTTATATTACATAACAAATACTTTGTTTTTCCTCTATTTTTGGATAGCTTATAATTATTTGATTGACTAAGAAATATTGCAGATTAATCTGGACTGAAAATAAGCAGTAGTAGAAGCTCTAGTTACAACAGGACAGGGGACACATGGACACACTAGAACAAACAAACACATTCATACAGTTCATACACTGACTGCTCTCTCCAGCATGAAGGAGAGCATGGATGGAGTGAGCAGCGAATTCAGCCCTGATCTCTCGCCAGGGCACTCTGGCTTTTTTTTGCTGAGATTTTTTTCTCTCTCTCTGTCCTCATGCCTTCCTCCTCCTCTTCCTCTCGCTCCCTTCCACTATAATTCCCTCGCTACTGTACAGCCACTGCACAGCACAGTTTAAATCTCTGTCGAATTCTTAAGTGCTTATTACAGAGTTCAAGAGCTTAGCTCAGGATGAAGCGGGATAGGATTGAGTGTGTGCGTGTGTGGGTTTGTTCACAAGAGGTCAAACAAAGGGAACGCGTGCAGCATGCGTGTCAGTGCTCGCACCTGCGTGCATGTGTAAGTGTAAGTAAGAAAAACACTTCTACAGGCCAAAATAAAAAGAGCAATGGGATCGGATGCCCCAAGGCACAATGGTGGGAGGAGACAGTGGAAATAGAGCACTTTTTATTCTCTTCGTATCTTCGCTTGAACTCTACAAACCTCCCTTTCAGATGCAAATGTGGCACTATTCAAAGAGAGGTCAACTTGTTCATTCTGTGTTTCACGCTGTGCACCCCCGATGAATAAAGATGCAGTTCAAACGTCCACTGCTCTAAACATGTACTACAAATGGTGATGGACATGTGAGAGCACATAGAGAAGGGAGAAAGAAATAGAGATAGCATGGATAAAACGGCTGCCAGCATGAAAGAAGTCTTTGGCAAACAGTTTTCCTGTTGCGGTGTCAGATAACGTTTAGCACATTGCTCCAAAGTAACACACTGACTTGTCTGAATGAGACCGACCTTTTAAACCACTCTTACAGCATCTTCATGAGATTATCGGTGACAGTTTTACATGAAAAAGAAAAGGATTTGGATAAATAAAGCAATTTGCTGGCTAAATCAGTGTAGTTACTGGCAGCTGTTGTTTGTTTACACAGGAAAAGGAGGATACAGGTGTATTTTAGACATTTAACTCCCAGTTTTGATTAAAAATGCCTAGTAAACAATCAAATAGCAGGCAACCTGCTGGCAAAATTTCACAAAGAGCAAACACAACATGTAGTAATAATAATTCCTGATGTGTTACGCTGCATGCCTAATAAAAAAAACAAAAACCTCTTTCACATAATAATCCATTTTCCAAGATTTACTTAAAGGGGCACTGCACTGATTTTACACATGAAGATTTATTTTACTTATTTACACATACTACTATAATGATGTCATCATGGTTATTTCAAACTAGGTTTTAGACTTTTTTTCAACAGAAAGCCTGTGTTACAGTCTGGGGGTGTGGAGTTTGATCCTGAGCTATAAAAGTGTGTCTGTTGATGTATAGTTATACAAGTAGTTATAGGTATAGTTACAGTAGTTATACAAATTAAAAAATGTAACATTCATGTGCATCAGACATTTAAGTAATGTAAACATAGCTGGATCATGTTTGTGCTTTACCTTGCGAGTTAACAAGGGAATTTACTGCCTGCTTGAACTTTCTCTGTGATCACTGACTGTGTTTGAATATATTTGAATATGTTGTCTC
The DNA here is from genome assembly GCF_004916995.1 of Morone saxatilis. NCBI lineage: Eukaryota > Metazoa > Chordata > Actinopteri > Moronidae > Morone > Morone saxatilis. The sequence goes on from NW_023340268.1 coordinate 15,289,176, forward strand.
TCGGTTTCAGCTATCAAACCACTGTACAAATATTTTTAAAAAGTAATTAGAGGTAAGTAGACCCCAACAGATATGGCTAATGAGTGCAGCAAGGCATTACATGTGAATGCGTTCCCAAGTACAATAACTGTCAACACTCTTCACTGTAGCTGAAGCAGACCAACTGAACCATGCTGAAGTGCATGACATAGCTAAATAAATAAAGACTGAAGTCACATTCAGATTTACATGGCAAGTTTGATTTTGTCAATATTGATGATGTTGATTTATGCCAAAGGACGCAACCAGCATATTGTTATCACCTTTAAAATCAAATGGATCAACCCAAAAGTACATGGTAGTCAAGCAGAATACATGCTCACTTTTTGAAGATGTGAATAATATAATTTTGGTAGAAAGACTGGACAGACAGGGACATACATATTTAACAGCATATATATATTTTATAAGCCTTTGTGGAGCTACTGTGCTCCAAAGATTATATGCATCAATAGTAACATAATATATAACATTATATATGAAAGTGGATCCACAACATCTGCAGGAATTAAGAATATGCTTTTCATGCAACTTAGTCAACTAAATGGTTTTGGTAAGGTCATAATATTGGCATTAGTTTTGCTTGAATGGAGTGATTGTGAAATATTTGGAGCTATTTTAAAGTTAATGATCAGTAATTTAGTTTGCACTTGAGAGTAACACTGTGATTGCTTTCTCTAGTGCAGGATACAGGCACTGGGTGTTCAGTTCCAACAGCATGTTTACAAAGAGCCGTCAGTTTGTCTTTACAGTTAGAAAATATAACACATACGCAACAATCCCAGTGGACTGCAGAGACTACATTAAATAAATCTCTTTTATGACTATCATATTTC
>NW_023340268.1:15290150-15292143 GCF_004916995.1 Morone saxatilis
TTTGTGAATGATGTTTTGTATTTGCAAACCACACTGAGTTTGTTTGTGAATCGTTGGGCGTGAGTAAAACACGTTTTGTGTGTGTGTGAGGTTTTGGCATGATTCTAACTCCATACAAGTTCCCCTGGTTGGGAATCACTGGGATATAGAGTTGAGTGTCAACGGCGCTCTCTGCTCTCTCTGCTGGTTATCATTAATGTTCTCTGTATCTGAGCTGCATTCAAAAGCTACTTGAGGAGCAAGGACAAATAGTTGGCAGAGTTAAACTACATCAACCTGTTTATCCAGCAGCAGCGTGAATAATAGGCAGTGTATCCTCTGCATAAACATCATCTTAAACCAGCCCTGCCTTGCCTTCCCAAGATGAATGGAACTGGGGAAGTCTGACTTTGGGAAACAGTGCTCATTTGTCATGCAATTAGAACCTTTGTAAAGTTGTTTTTGTTGTTCTTCCGCATGCATGTGCTTTTGGTTGTTGTCTGCAAGGATCTTCAGCAACAGAAACACCATCCGTCCTCCAATCTTTTTCACACACACTTGCCCAGTGATACACACTCATATACACACAAAAATAATGGACAGAGCCACAGGCATAATGCCTGCAGAATATGTTTATATCTCAATGGACATGCATTATACATCATGCTGCAAGTCACAAAAAAGACAAAGCTGTCCAAAAGAAATTTTCGGCTGAAAGGTGTGTGCAGAATATTCCTTCCCCTGCAAATGAGATAGTGTTGATTCATCTTTCCTCGGTTATGACTACCCACAGGAAAGGGCAGATCTAAATATGAACGTAAAATCTAAACGTATCCTGTAAATAGCAGCAAGAATTAAGGTCAGATGTATTTTCCTGACCATATGTAGTATGTTATATGTGATATAACATCCACTTGTCCCCAGTTCTTTGCCCCTCTCCCTCACTACCCTTTTTTTAAACAAGAGATAATGAGAAGATGGGGGAGAAGAGGAGCAGCAGTGTAAAGGCTTTGGGATGTTTGGGATCCACCACAGACAGACGACAGCAGGGAGACGTCGGCCTTCCACTGGAGCTCGTCAACCTTCGCACTTGATGTCGATTCTAGCTTGTCAGAAGCCCTGAGAGAGGCAGCCTCAGTGACAGAGGCAGGTCAGTGTGGCTCCAGCTTGTTCCCAAACCTCAGGCTGTACTCTGTTTTCCACAAGATGAAGGAGTCGGTGCTAGCATGACTGTAGACTGACCTCAACCAAGTAGTTTTTTAAAACTAGGAGCTTTCCTAATATTAACCAAGCATTAACCATAGAGGTGACATATCACATAACAGTCATTAAATGATATGTTAATGGTTATATGCAGTTTGGAAGGCACAGACAAGTCTTAAAGCTGTCGGATCAAAAATTTTCATATAGGTAATTTTTTTCAAAGGCAATGACAAGGGAACTGCTTTGACAATTTGATTGCATGACTTGTTGGGTAGCTGTCCATGGTCTAGAGCTAGGAAATGTATCCCAGACCCTACGAACCATTTGGAGCGGAAACCTGAAGCAAACCTTTCTTGATTTATTTATTTGATTCATTCAGCAGAAGCAGCAAACAAAATAACAAAGACCCTCTTTAATCCTGGGTAAACATTTCATATCCACATAAAATGAGAATCACCAAATGTTTCACTTTTGTCTCTGAACAGGCCAGAGCAAACTACTGTAATAACAAATGTTTTCTGATTCATTGTGTACTAATAAAAGCAGTCGAGAAGGAACTGTGCAATTTTTAATGGGGTAGCAAATCATCTTTTGTAAAACCCTGTTTTCTGCAACATGTAGCATGTGGCACTGACACTCCCGTTTAAAAAACTGTTTGAAAATATAATCACATATACAGATTTTCAGAAAACAATCAATCACTGTAATTATGACTGATTTTCCAAGACACAAACAGCAGAAATTACACTGATAAAAAAAATGTCGCAAGAGATGTGATAGGTCAAATATTATAATAATAACTTTATTTGTA
>NW_023340268.1:15292249-15301121 GCF_004916995.1 Morone saxatilis
TAATAAAGTAGGTGAAATAATAGAGATGGAATAAAATAAAGTAGGTGAAAGAATATTATACACCGCCTCAGTTTGAGAGTGAATGGAGCTTTAGCTAATGAAAAATAAATTTTTACTCATAAACTAGGAAAAAACATCATGTATTCACTGATTAAAAGGTAATTTCTTTCGAACGTAATGTCATTCTATTCTTAGTTTTGATTTTAGTACACTGAATAACCTTCTCAGTGAAGCCAGAACAGCAGAATCATTCTGCATCATCATGTTTAAGCTTAAAAGCAATCTCCTCAAAAAGCACCTCATGTTACCATCTCCCCTCTGAATTATTTCCCATCTCTTCTAATCCCTCTAATTGCTCTAGAAAACCTATAACTCCCTACTTAGCCATTATTTTGTCCTTCTCCTTGCACTATTCTGGATTATTTACAATTTTAGAAATATTACCAGAGCACTGTGGCTCTGACCTTGACCTTTACTGGTTGCTAGAAGGGATGTAATAATATATCATACCTATGTCACCTAAAGAGCAAGCTGTCTGCAGAATTTTCAGCTCAGTTCGACGACTGGAGCCATTTTGCGGCATGTGTCTTTTGGCCACAAACAGACGTGTTTCTACGACAAACAAGCACCAACTGTGTGTGACAGTACAGAATCAGGAACCTCACTTTCACTTCATTTCCTGCTGTTCCTCTCCTTCCTGCTCCTGTCATTCACCGATTAAGACTTCTCAGAATCCTGCAGGTTTTTGTTCAAGCTGAAACATTATCAACTCAAGATGTGCCTTTACCTGCAGCCTTGTGTGAATCTGTCCTGACCTTGTGTGTCTTTCCATTGACTTCATGACTTCACATTATTCACTGCAAATGAATGGCAACAACCACTGCATTTGGCCGAACAAGGTCATACTTAGATTTTGTTCTTGTAGCTTGACGTCATGACATTCATTCTGATCTCAACATTTTTTTAAATTTCTATTTATTTTACCTAACAGGATATCACTGATTTCTGAGCCGATAACCTTTGCTAAAATTTGTTTGCAAATAATTTCTGCAGTGACTTTACAGTGGAAACCCTCCGGCTGTTAAGAAAGAACAATCAATTATCAGAGCAAAAACCTCTTTTTGGTTGCTTCGTTATAAATCAAAGGCAAAATATTGATTCACAATATGATGACGTGTCATACAACTAGTCCATTTGAAACACACAAAAGCCTGAAGGATTTCTTTCTTTTACTATATAACATACCACATATTGCTTTTCTCTTCTGTGCCTCATTTTCTTTGTATGTTACTCTGCCAAGTTTGCTAGAGGCTAAACTGCTTGTTAACAAAATGATCTGCAACACACACAACTCTAAATAGCCACCCTTACAATGGCATTTAAACAATTTTCTACGTATTCCTGTAAACAACTAATTAAAATCTCTACAGTATCTGTGTTTTTATTGTTTTTCAACTTAAGTCACATTAACTGAGAGCAGGTTATATACCCTTGAGGACCATAAGTATTTCTTTCTATTAGTGATCTTTGCAGGATTACTAAACAGACTCCAGAAATGTTTTACCCTTGCGTTGCCATGTAAGTAGAAAAAAGAGCAATTACCTCGCTACTTGTGAGGCATAGAGACATTACAGGCCAAAAGGTTATGGCTGAGTGGTTGTGGCCTTCTGAAAAATAGTATAAAGCTAGAAATCGATATGAGGAAGATGAATTGGGAGGGGAAACAGAAGAGGGAAAGTGAAGAAATACAGTACCTTCACCCTGACAAGAGAGATTACCTGTTTTTTGTTCTTCTTCTAGTCTTACAAGGGAGTCCATTTAGAAAGGAAAAAAACTACAAAATTCCCGAAAGAAGCTTTTTGTGATATTTATGATTTATTTGTGGGTCAATTTTGATCCATTATGAAACAAGACTCAGTCTACTGCCATGCTAGCAGTTCTAAGGCTGTTATTAGGCACCCCTATGCTTTGAACTACATGCTAACATCAGTGTGCTAACATGCACAATGAAGCATGCTAACTTTTGCTAATTAGCCCTAAACATAAAAGCCGCTTTTCCACCACATGATACAGTTCAAATCTACTCTAATCGCTCTTTTTTGGTTTTTCATTATGAATGTAGCTGGTACTTTTTTGGGTACCACCTCGGTTGAGTTTCCAAGGGAGCTGAGTAATACTAAAAGGTGATATAAAAACGCTGCATACCACTAATTGGTAACGCAACCGGGACATCTTACACAAACCCTTTTTTAAATAGCCAAGCTACCATCAATAGCAATCTCTTTTTTTTTTTATTCACTCAAAAATGGCAGCCCGCAAAACTACGCCATGATCAATTGGCCAGGTTCAGACGTAACAAGAACACCATCCCTTCATATTGTCTGTTATAAGAGTAGCAACTATTTTTCGAGTGGGTGGGGTGCGGATGAGTAGAGTACAGAAGAGTCGAGTTGAGCCAAACCATGTAGTGGAAATATGGCGATAGTACAGCTGAGGCTAATGGGAATGTGATTAGTTTTGCAAGTATTAAGTCATACACGAAAGTATTAGACAGTAGTATAGTAGACAAACTAAAATTATGACTTGATTACAGTGCTTGATGAAAATGTAAGGGATCATAATTCATCCTGAGGGGACACTAACGTCTGAACCAATTTTTCTGGCAATCCATATTGGTTGAAACATTTGACTTAAAACCACAAATGTGATGGATCAGCACAGGTACTACGATACATTGTCTGGGAACCATGAGGATATCTCGACCAGATTTCATGCCGATCCATCACATATAAGTTTTTACTCTGGTCAGGTGGTGGACCGTAACCAACAAGAGAGGACATTGTAGTCACTAGAGGCCCATCGCTCGTGTTACCAAAAAACAAGCACCTCATTTTCTTAATTTCTTCCTTTATTTATATTTATCTTTCTTACCAACTAATCAAAACAAACAGACATTGTCTTTCCTATGAAAAATAGAACAAAGAAAAAATTATTCATGAACGTTTGAGTGTTTGAGGTTGTGAACATTCGAAAAAGGAATGTCATAGTTCCTGCAGGCAAACTTTGTGTGTATTAGGATTACCGCCTGGTGGAATTTGAATCAGAAGAGATTATTTGTACTCAAATGGTTTACAGACATTGTAAAAGCCTCATATTGGACACCAATGTCTATAATAGCTCTTAATATTTTATGTAAACTCCTCAAGGATGAAAGTGAATTACATATGTAACTGCTTTGGGAAAACTGCATTTCCTAGACCTAGTACACAGTATAAATATTTATAGCATATAACAGGAAATTAGAACTATATTTTAGCTGTTTCTAAAAACACATGTTCCGTATGACAGCACTATACACACCTGGCTACTAGGGCCAGTTTTTGATGTTTAATGTTACAAGGTTTCTAATTGTGATTTGAGTGTGGGTGTGTCAAAGTATCAATGCCCTTGCACTTTCCTTTACAGGAATTGTGAGTAATGGCTCTATAGAAGAGTAAGTTGCAGTTATTATGTGTAGTGCACATTTTTTAATGGCATCTGTGCTAATGCATTTTAGCCATGGATATGCACACACACCACAACATCTCAGTGTTCTTTTACTACATCTTTAATGCTCGCTGAACACAGTCCCTTAAACCAGGATGAGGCGTGAAGTGATGTAATCAACTATTTCAATTACGTTGATTAATACGCTGTGGAGAGTCCCCAGAGAGCAGTGAGAGATCTATGAGGAGGGATTTGTAAAGAAAGTGGTGATTAGTTTTTAGTGTGGGGGTGTGTGTGGGTGTGTGTGTGTGGGTGGGTGTGTGTGTGTGTGTGTGTGTGAGAGAGGAGGAAGGGACACAGCTAGGAGGCGAGTGTGGCTTGATGGAATGGGTTAATGCTTCAAACTCATCGTTTCCATGACAACAGCGGTCTCCATAGAATGTAAGCTTGATGAAGGAGCTGCACTAAAGTGCTGAGTGACACTTTGTTTGTGAGGGTGGAAGTATTTTTGTCTTTGGGTCCTGTTTTTATTCCCCCCCCCTCCCACTCCTCAAATCATGTTGTTACTGATTGAGTGAGACCTCACATGACATGACGTGGGTTTGATTGTGTGTGGTAGTATGCATAGACCTAATGGGATTTTCAAACAGGCGGTGTCTCTTTTCAGTGCTGACCTGAGGCGCTTCTTGAGACATTGGTTTGATTTGCGAATCAAATAAGCAAGATCAGATCTCTGTGTTTGTGAGCGAGGATGTGTGATAGGGATTCAAATGAATATGCAAGCACTGCCGCCAGAGAGGGAGATGGATTTCGAAGCTTCTGGAAAACGGGCTACTCTGGTCTTCTGCTAGTGTAACATTTCTTAAGATCATGTCTGTGTGTACTTTGATCCTTGAAGGAAATCCGTTCATCTCCTAAACCTGTGTGTGTCAGAGGCTGTATATATTCATCTGCCAAGGCAAGACAGGCTGTTTTTGAGGAATGGCTGAATTGAAGCTGGAAGAGCCTTGTTACTCAGAAATAGGGTTGACAGGCAGCACCACGGGACAGAGTGATAAGGGACACTCATTCTCCCAATAGACACACACTTCTCTCTCCGTTGTTCTGTTTCACTTTCTCCTTTCTTTTAAATTTCCTATGGCTATCTCATTGTTCTCTCCTATATTTGTTTATTCACCTATACTTGTTCACTGATTTCCAGTCAGTTTTATACAGCATGCGAGCATTCAGTTTCTAGTCAACTAAATGTTAAAATGAACAAGATATGTGACTTTCATAACAATGATTATAAAAGCCAAATATGCTGCTTCTAGCATCTCAGGATTTTCTGTCACTTGACGCTTTACAGCACTGTTTACGAAGAATGGTGCAATGACCAAAAAAATACCCAGTTAAGTGAAGCATTCCTGGGGGTAAACATGCCATTTTGATGCGAGAGGTCACAGGAGGGTGGGAAAATGTATTCAAGCTAACATACAGACAAGCAAAAAAAAAAAAAAAAAATGCAAATGCAAAACATCACAGTATTAAAGTGATACACAGAAAGGGCATCTCAGGGCACACAACTCAAATGTCAATCCTTGAAGCAGATGGACTAGTATATTCTGGGCTCCACTTTAACACAAAAGTTGGTATTAACAACATGACCGATACATCATGCACGGAGACTTGTGTAACTGAATAATCGACTAATTGTTTCAGCTTGACTTACAACTAAACGGTGTGTCTCCATTTCAGGTTTTTTTCAGTAACATGACACTGACATTAGTTTGTGCCCTTGGCTGATGACATTTGATGACATGACAGAACTTCCATATGTACAGGTCATGTGATGAGCCATTAACCATCTCCACAACAACTACAGTAAGCTCCAGAAAAGCTAGTAATTGGACAGAGCGGAAAATGTTTTACATGTTTACCCATTTCTCACACCCAGATCGAGTATAAATATTTATATCAAAATATTTCATCAAACTGCTATTTCCAAGGTCAAGAATGAAAATTAAAGTTCATGGTCAATATCCTTTTATATTATGATGATTAAGTACTTTTTTTGGAAATTAAATTCAGTAATCATTTACTTACAAAGTAATCAAAGGGGAATTTGTTAATTAAGTGTATTAAATACCTGACAAATCACAGCTTATAATCATATTGATAGATCACAATGGCATTACTCAGTTGCAGACACTGTGTTAAAGGTATCGCTACCTCTGTACAAATGGTACAATCTCTGCTGCTGACAGATCCCTATTGTTTAATGGCATATATCATCATATCATTCAGCGCTAACACTATATCCTTATGTCTACGCTGTTGGCAGTGAGATTGTATGTCCAGAGCTGGATAAATGCACCTCTCACAGCTGCCTTATCGTGGTGGTTATAGACCCCCGCTTATTCTGCTCCCTGACAGCTACCTTTAGAGCTAACTAATAGCCCTGCCAGCCACCTTTAATTGGAAATCTATGGGTGCATTTATTTTAGAGCACAACTGACAAGCGCAAGTCTCTACATTTATGTATTATCAAACTGCAAACAATCAATTACTGGTAGACAGGACCTGATATTTCATGGGCAATACCTTTATCAATACATAAGCAGGCTGAGAGGACAGGGCTGAAGAGGAGAGACTGGGGACCAGATGTTAGAGTGCATCAGATGAAAGCTCTTCTTCACCCGGGCAGTACCAAGAGCCTTAGTCTCATCACAGTTTCCTGTTGTCTTAGAATAGATCTAAGCAATTGATCTCACAAAAGTGGCTGCTGAGAAATGTACCCTTGCCTTATACAATAAGCCAGACAATTCATGTGTGTGTATGTGCGTGTCACTCACAATAAAATGAAAATAATTTTATATCAGATGTCTTTTCACTCCAGCATGTTTGTTTGTCTAATTTCATATGTACATATTGGAGAAACATATAGATTTTTCTTTATGCTCTCATCATAGACTAGTCCTTAGATGCTGCTCTGGAAACAAGAGTCACAAGAGAACAAGCATAATGTAGCTCTTATATTTGTGCAGTACAACCAACTGAACTCAATTAGATTAATTACGATCACAACAAAAATAGGTAGATACAGGTGTGCAATGAATGAATAGTTTTTAGTTTTTATTGGGTTTTTTTTAAGACTAACCAGGGGTGCTGGTACCAAGCCAACAGATTGAAATGGCTGGTAAGTAATGGACAGATGGTTAAAATGCAGTAGCTATCCAAATGATTGATGTAGTTAGCTAAAAGAATAAATGCTAGATAGCTACAAATAGCCTAGGTAATGGATGAATGGTTTAAATAGTTAATAGTAATAGATAGCTAAACATAAGTGATGGGCAATGGTTGAAACATAAATTGTATGGAATAGTGCAGTAACAATGTCCACTTGAACAATGAAAATAATTAGAATAAGTTCAAATGAACACATCTGGAACATGACAGGATGTGGGATAGTTGAGTTCATCTTACAGGTCTTTGGGGGATACATCACAGAAAAAAGATTGTGAACCCTTATTTTAGAAAATTAAATAAAGCCTGTAATAAAAAAAAATATCTGTAAAATTTTCATTTCAAAAAGGCCAGGAAGGAGGGTGTGCATGCTTGTAGGTGTTCTACATTCATCTTTACCCACTGATAACAATACACAAGGTCACCTGCGCCTCAGTGCTGTCATGGGGAAAGATCAGTAGGTGTTTTGGCCTAACTTTGTGATTTAATGCAGTGTGGATAGGGGCTTTGACCTACTGCGTGTACAGTGTGTGTGTGCTTGTGAAACCGTGGCTGCCTGCATTTGCATGTGAGTGGGTGTGTGTCTAGGACTTTGTGATTTAAAGCTGTGCATTCAGGGGCCAATTAATCAGATTGTGGTGTCACTGAGAAGGGCTTATGAATGTGTTGCCCTATCCCTGGGAAACAGGATGCAGAACAAAGACTTTACCTTAATTATGAAAAAGTTAAAGGACTCGTTCCACCCAGCTCTCCCTCCGGCTTTTTCTTTGTCTATCTTCAGATCCCTTTGTTCATCTTGTGTTGCCATGCAATATCCAATTTGTCCAGTTACCACATTAATAAACACATGCACAGACACATATACAGTACACAAGAATGCCCTTTTCCTGTTTTCAGAGATTCAACTTGGCATTGTTCATTGGTAACACAAGGTCTTCTGCAAAATAAAACTTCAATAACACATTGCACTTTAGCTGCCCCTGAAAACTACAAAAACAAAACTCCTAATCTTGCAGTGCTGTACTTCTTTTATCCTTCATCCTTGATTTAACTGCACAGCAAAGGCCGCAGTTTCAGAAGGCCAAGCATTACAGTAGCCCATGCTTTGAAGGAGCAAAGTCAATAGGTCATCACTTTAATGACGTGTACCTTTTTTTAACTTTGACATGCAATTTGTCAGCGGGGGCATGCACGTTTGTCAGGCTGCATGATGCTTTTGTGAGGGGATTGACGGTGAGTGATGAATTAGCATAGTAATTGATAATTACTCAAAGATCAGTGGGGCCATTGTTTCTTAGACGGCTCAACATGTTTTCCCTCAGGTTTAGGTCAGCTCTAAAAGGAGAAATATAATTGAGTGCCTTGTGGCTTAATTAACAAGCTTGCACTAATTATAGGAAAATGAATGAGGAAGGGGGCCACACTTGCACCTAGTCACCGATTAAACTATTTTCATTTATGTTCCCATAAGTCGCCTTTGAACATAAGCAACCAATAATCAAAGAAATGATTAATTAATTGATATGTTGACCATCAATAAAATATAACAATTTTGATAATTGACTAAGACGTTTATAAAGAAAAACTGCATACTGGTTTCAGCTTCTTAAATCTACGGATTTTCAGATATTCTTCGTATCTTATCATTGTAAATTCCTTATCTTGACATTTAGACAAAGCATAGCAACATAGAGTGAGACCTGAACTTACAGGTTCTGTCCTAGAAGTAAAAAAAGCTGATTCAAATTCAAATTCAACAGCAAGTCAAATGGTTCAGTCCATATGTCTAGAGGAGGTTGGTAGACAAAAAAAACCCTCTGAAGATTCTAAGATCTTAAACAACGGCCTTTAGCAAATATTATTTCTTATAAGCCCAAGACCGTCATGGGTTAAATGTCCTCTACTGAACAGATGGAGGTATGGGTCAGTTGACTGGCTACCGCTAGTTCAGGCATGGCTGTATCAATACTGGGCCAGAGCGAGGCAAATGGCATACATGTTTTTGACTTTAGAATAGTTCTGGTAGATATCATGGATATGGAAGAAAGTCACAATGGCTGCTTTGTCGATTGGTCAGTCAAAAAATACCAAATAGATGAATTAGTATATGAATAGAGCGCTAACGCTAAGTGCTAATTGCTAGCTAATCGCTAGCTAAGCG
>NW_023340268.1:15301221-15323496 GCF_004916995.1 Morone saxatilis
TTTTTTAGTGAATATCGGCCGATAATATTGGAGGGCCGATATTATCGGACATCCCTAAAAATAATAGTTGCTGCTGCCCAAACACAGCTTCACTTGACCTTCCACTCAACATCACAAGCCCAATAACAAGGACCTCCAGCAGCAGAGGGAATGATGACTTTTTCAAAAGAGTAAGTAATGTGACATTGTTACAGAGCCACAAAGTCTGAAAAGGTCAGAGGTCAGGATGGTTGGATGAGCTAACAAAACACTGGACTTAAACCCAACAGACTAGGGTTGGTAGATTGGACAATGAGTCCACTGCCGTTTGGTGAACAGACGTTCAGTGGCACAATACACACACTGAGCCAAAGAACCAGTGAAAGGGAAAACAGCTGTAGCCAAATATTTTCACCAAAATTTTTCCTTACCAGTTTGATGACAGGGAATACAGTAACAATGGGATTTACAGTGGCAAGAGACACGTCAAGCCGGGAGAGGCAGAATATTTTTATATCTAGAAACCAGAGTTGGTAATTGTTGGTGATACTGGAAAAACTAACCAAAATGGTTTTGGTGAGTTTTATTTTTTTTCTGTCGATTTTCAAATTGGTAATTAAACTAGTATTACTTTGGTAAAAGAGATAAACTTTAATTCAGAAGGAAGGACATTTTTAACATACTGTCCAATGTTACCAGAGACTTGTTTTTTTCCCATACTTAAGTCTTCATTTTTTTACTGTTGAACTTGCTCTTGGGGCAGTGCTACGTCTTCATCCTCCCATGTTGGACTGAGGGCAGACTGGATACTACAGTGACTCACTATTGCCTCTTGAACCAGTTTGTACTGGTGTCAGGAGAAAGGACGGGCCAGGGCTAGTTGGTAAATATGCTTACTTCATTAGATATGTAGATTAGCATAACGTCAAACCTCTTATTTTGCATTCTGTTGATAATTTTAGTACATTTTCTAATGTTTTAACCAACAATAGATAGATATAGCTCCTTTTAACTATGAATAATAATTTGTAATAGCACAGTATTTCTTTTTAATTTAAAGAGCTTGTGATGATCTAATGAGATATACTAATTTCTTTGTAGATATATTTAGTTAATTCTGGATTTACCTCCAGTCTACTTGTCTGTATTCCATGTGTGTTGTTAACCCTATCCATCTGTTTGCCTGAAGTGCTTTGAGTAATTGCATATTTTGTCATTCAGACCATTTTTCTCCCTTTTATGCTCTCTCCACCTCCAGCTCATCTCTTTGGTCCTCGTGTCTTTAAAAGTAATACCCAACCTATGATTCTGAGCCCTGTGGGTTCTTTCCTTTTCCAATCAGGCCACCAGTGCTTCTTGTCTGTCATTTAATCTGGCAGAGGTGTTATCAACCTAATGACAGACACAATTTCTCCTGCCTCTAATGACGAGTAAATAATACCATCACATCAAACTGCAAGCTAGATGAAAGGGAAACCACAGTGCAGATAAAAGAAGAGAGGGAGGCAATGCAGCTGTTTGTCAACTAAGGACAGGGGTATCTGTCTATCTTTCTTATCTCTGCCTCTCTCCACGACATGTTTGTTCTTCATGTGCCCGCCTCTGCTTCTGATGTCAGATGGAATGAAACCTGTGTGTTCGTCACTGGGATCCAGGAGACTGTCGGAGCGCTCACCAGGGCCTCCCATGCGTGCAATTTCCATTTCAAAGCCATCTCCTTTTACCGTTATAATTCCATCTAAGGCAATTGTTAAATGAACATTCCTAACTGCTGACTAGGACAAAGATATTTTGAAAAAAGAGAGGAAGATGTATGCATCGGTAATGAAGTGGAGAGAAGGTAGGGCGAAGGCGATCAAAGGTATGGTAATTCCTATGGTAAAAAGGATAGGAACTTGCAGGGCCTCTGGAATAAGGGAGTGCAGGGGAGAGACTCAGCAACTGAAAAGGACGTCTTCTGGGTAACGGCATGAGTAGGAAGGTGCTATAGATAGGCTGCTTCAGAAATCACCTGAGAGATACAGTCCCCTTGCACAGAGGCACCTGGGAGCTTTTCAGCTATTTTATTCCCCTTTGCTACAACCTCAACCACTTTGAGCGTGCAGTGCAGTTCGCTTGTCTCAGATAAATCATTGATACTCCGGTTGGCAAAAGCAGATAAAAGTGAAGCAATGTTGTTAGGGAAGAGTTCTGACACCGTCAAAGTTGTGACCGCGCTTTAAAAACTGTATACCCTAATGAGAAATCCAGGTGCTTTCAAAAGTTCGACAAGAACTACAGAGTGATTTAGGAAGAGACCCTTAACATTTATATTTTCACTCCTCCTAACCTCTTGTCTTATAATACCAATAAAGTTTGGTCGCCTGCTCATCTCACTTTCTCCTTCTTTCTTTCTCTTTGTATAAGCTTTTGCCTTTCCTGCTATTATTTTCTCGATTTATCATTTATTTATCACGGGCAGACGGATGAGGTTAGACTAAGGCCACAGAGCGAAATATTGAGGGTGATGAAACATTGACAACTGTGTCTGGGGTGAAAAAAAACAAAAGTCTGCAATAAAAGATTGAACAAGTTGGAGTTGCTAACTTTGTGATTTATAGATCATGGAACAATTTGGAGTGTCACAATAGTATAGCTGGATTTAGCTCTTATTTCATTGATGCAAGATCACAGAGGTCTGAGCAGAAAGAAGTTTTCTACGATGTGCATGATTATAGCCACTTGCCACCATGAGGTACTTCGGTCGACTCAAAGAAAGTCTGTAGGTACAAAAGTAAGAAAAGATATCTAGTTATAGTTAAGATTTTGAGAGATGTCACAAGATAAACCGGTCACACATCAGCACTCTAAGGCAATATCCACCAACTCTACATTCAGGTTTCCATAACCTCTAACGTGACAATTGCAAGGCCTTTCATCTCTCTCAGCTGGAGTTACTGAGTCAACAAACACAATCTGTTTCTCCTCTCCTTCATCTCCATCGTTCGTCTTTCATTTTTCTCCATGTCTACAATTAATGCATTTATTTTGAGACCTCCTCTTGTTCTTCAAAGACACTCACCAGGGACACAGCTGTCGCTCCAACCATCAAAGTCCTGCTGCACTGCTCCTTCTGCCCTCTACCTCATTTTTTACTCTCTCCTGCACTTGGGGCTTTGCATTTTACTTTTGCAATGACAATGAAACAGTCACAGCTTGTAAGTCCCCATTGTTTTTCTCTTAATTTCTATCAATCATGAAAAGATAAATTAGTAAATAAATAAAGGAGAAAAATTCAACCCAAATGCAAAATAGGCAGGGCCAGTTTTTCTACTTTCCCGGTCTCCATTTTGTCTCGGTGTCTGCAATCGTCCTTTCATCTCCCCCCAGGATACTTGCTGAGTGATCCAGGTGCACACGGCAAACACTTATTCATCTCAGAGTTATCATTTCAGCCATGATACCTGACTCTCCAGCGCCACACCACTCTCCAGAGCAGGGCACTCTGGGATATGACTAATGCTTTCTCCAAGCGTTGTGATTTGTCTAATCTGCCCTGCCTTCTGGGATGTGAGTAAGACTTCCTTGAATGTTTCCTGAGCTTGCCCACAGCTGGTTTCCACCTGGTTGGCTGGCTGATATCTCCCGCCCTGCTTTATATACAGTTTCTCTATTTTCTCCCCTCTGTGTTTGTACGTGGTTTCCCTCTGAATCTCACTTGCTTCAGTGCTTTAAACACAGATGCAGAGGCCCACATGTACACAGCTGCAGAGTGAAAAGGTAGTTTGAGGAAAGTATAGAGAAATATAATTCATGGCACCTGGTAGAAGCAGCACATCATTATCACTAACAACCAAGGTTGTTGTTTACTCTGAATGTGCATATTCTGGTAGTTGTATAATAGTCCTTCCTTTTAAGCTTGTTATTTCCAAATTAAGAATACATTAAAGTTTCAGGTACAAATGTTGGCCTCCTGTGAGATTATTTTTTTTTTAATTCACCCAAATATAGCTGCTTAAACATGTTTTCCTTCAGGCTTATTTAGTTAATCAGGGAAGAGAAATTCTATTGTCAAGAGGGATTTCTTTATATACTTGAAATGTTTGAATTCCAAGAACACACATTTACACAGCTATACACACACCAGCAAACAGTGTGTGTATAATGTCATCCAGTACAATAGCTTTGAAATACATACTAATGTTTCTGAAGCATATGAGTCGTGCGCTGAATCAACAGGATACTTTTGAAGATGAGATTTGTAGCATAGCTGTACTGGATTAACTGAAGGCTCTTCTTGTCTAAATAGTGAAGTAGAGGTCTCTCTCGAGTCCACTCGGTTTCTGCTAACTGAGACCTGATGTAGGACCTCAGTCAGGCTGGGTCAAATTGGTTTGGGTGAGATGCCATTGTATTGCTGTGAATCTCGGGTCTGAGTGTTAATATGTATAATATTTGAGTTGAAAGGAGCATACTCACTGTCAGTCATCATTATGTGGTGTGTCATAATCCTTCTAGAGGAAAAGTATGTTTTTTGAGGTGAGAGTATGAACTGTGAAACATGACATGTGTAGCTACTCTTTTCAACTAAAGTTGCTCATTATTTTGAGGCACAGCATTTTACAAATGTTGGTGTTCTCTTTTTAATTGAGCCTGTGAGTAAGTGAGTAAGTGGACCACACTTCAGATCAGATCTAATTCCTCATGAATTATTTCTGATTGTCCTCGGGTCCCTTTTAGATTCGGTCTCATTTAAGCATTTTGGTTTAGCAAGTTCATTTCGGATCATGTCAAAAATTATGTACCCACGAAGACCTCTTCCAGAAACTAAAAGGTTTCAGGAACTTAAAAAGAGAAATCAAATAGACACAGACAGAAACCAGAACCAAAATACGTTAGAGATTATTTAAATTATTCATTTGAAACCTTGTGACGAGCAAACTTCCCTGCGTTTATGTTTCATTCCTCCTCTTGGTGTCAGCCTCTTGCAGGTTCCTATTAGATAAGATCCGCCCTCTTGATGTTCTGCAACTAATCCATAAAACCATCATAACTGTGTGACCTTGAAAATATTTGTGTTTGTGTCCTGTGTCTGAAAATCCACTATGATTGGGTAAAATATACCAATAACTTTGAGTGACAGCTTTGTTTACAATGTCATTTTTACATGCAAGGACACAAAAGCCACCTTGTTACAACTGCATAATGTCTGATGAAATGACATGCCGGGAATTGCATAGAAGATGCCAAAAGTGCCAGGCAAAGTCTGCAAAGTAGTTTCCTTTCTCACTTTGCCCACTTTGTCTTTAAACCTTTTAAAATACTTTCCAATTCGAAGTCCAAATACTGATCCTAGTGCACACCAGTGTTTCGTGCTGGACACAACGTGTAGCATTAGCAAATAATGTTTGTCATTGATCACTGGGCAATGTCCACTTGAAGTAACTCTACCCCAATAGTTTCCAGGACATTGGAAGATAGAGGACCTCTGAAGCAGGGATGTTTTGGGGGCCAGGAAACAAAATTGGAACTAGGTTTTTGTATCTGAAATACAGTAACTGTTCTTGGATTGGGAAAGGATCATTGTCGTCGTGTTGAAATTCTGAGATGTTCCTCTTCATATGGTGTAACTGGACTTATTTTGTCCAGTCTTGTCATATTTCTTTCACCCTTTACTGTGCCGTTTATGTCTCTAGAGCTTATACTCTCACTTATCAACTGACCAGTCTATGAATGAGAAGAAGCAAGCGGCAGATAAATTAATGCCAGGCCTTCAACATTCTGGACATATTTGCTTGCCTGCAGCATGAACACAGCTACTGTACTCATCTTTTAGTGCTGCAACTACAGTGTGGAATTGTAGTGTATGAGTCTATTGTATATTTGTGGCTGCTTGCTGTGTCATTTGTTTGCAGCTGTTTGTTTGCTTGTGCATACAGGAAAGGTCAAAACAAATGACCCATGGCATCCCTACATGGACTCCGGTCATCAGACATATGCAGGCACACACATACACACACACACAGCCTCTAAAGACATCCAGACCTGTCTGAAATCACATATACAAATTGCTGAAATGCCCCCACCTTGACCTGGATAACCAGATCTCAATTTACATCACCCAGTCCTGCTTTTGAGGTGCAATCCTCCGCACTGCAGTAACGCCGTATGGCTACAGCGCTAAAAGCTTTAGGTTGTCTTGTTGCTAAAATCCGCTGGGAGGAACACATAGATATGAGACGCCACTGGGACATGGAGAGAAAATCATCCCTGTAACTCTTTGAAGCCATGAAATATTGAGTGTGATGGTATCAAACTGCAAAGAAATACAGGTCTCAGGATAGAACAGGAACAATCTATAAAGAGATTCAGTTTTGATAATATCTCCTTGCAAGTGAGGAATAGGCAATAAGGTTCAACCCCAGTGACAGATAGAGATTATATCTGTATCTTGCATCAAGCCTTCACTGCTGCAAACCTGGAGCTGGCACATATTGTTTTACTCCGTTTTTCAATCATTCCACAACCAAATGGTTAAACACAAGCTGAGCTATGATGTAAATTTTATCCAGAAGCGTTGCAAAAATTAACATTCCACAGTGTTGCTTAACCTTTACTCTACATGGGTGTTACCTCATAACCTGAAGGGTCTGATTCCAGTGATGTGCTCTTGTTGAGTGATTACCCACTGTAGCTTGGACACTCCTATTCACAATGGCTTGCAGGTATAACAGCATTTCATCCATCAAAGTTTATTTTTTCCCTTTTTTTTTCTTTTTTCCCCATTAATCCTCATTATTGCTTTGGGAGCTTGAGCTGCGATAGCATTGATTTGAATCATAACTTTTGTACATTTCTTCTGGTTATACTAAGAGCTCGTAATAGTGAGTTTGTATCCAGTGATATTAAGTAAATTATTTTTACCAAGGAGATGAAGGGTTGTATTTCCAAGATGAGGGCAAGAGTGATTGATTTGAAAATGATTAATATTATGTCTGTAGGCCACATATTATTCTTTATTAAAAAGAAAATTTTCCTCTGTGTATTATGCTTTATCTATCTGTTTCTTTTCCATATAACCTTTATAAGTGTATATTTTATGTGACATGAAATAAAGTGATATTATAACTATAACTAAATAAATAATAATAGCAGTACAGTAAAATCACAAATTTAAAAGAAGGACCAATGAATAGGTTTAGACCCACCTGTAATGTAATTCCTCAATATTTAGGAGTAGTTCCTCTTTGAAACATGTTCAGATTTCGAAAGATTTTTGAACTTTTGAAATTGGTCCAGTACTAAGCAAGAGCTCTGCAACTGGCAGCAGCAAAACGGGCCACAATGTAATTTGTCTGGGCAATTGCGTTAATGTACGTCCACTAAAACTGCTTTTTTTTGCCTCTGACAGACTCAGATTGTTAAGTGTATTACTGTATTATTAAAAGGATCGATACAGATAGAGACATCTTTGTTAGAGTAAGATCCTTTTTGTTTAACCAGAAACAGGCGTCATATTGCTCTTTTCAAAGCCACCAGACTCCAATAACGGAAACAACGCCTTGATCGATTAGTTTCTTTGTGTTATTTTGTGACTTTTATTTCAGATCTGTAAAGTCACATTCGCAGTCATCAGAACATGCAGCACTATTAGTAAACATGCTGGTGGCATCACAAACCTCTTGACTCATTTATCAAGAATATACTGTTCAACAGTAAATTTACCATCTGGCAGTATAACGAAAACTTGTGAAAAATGGAAAAGTCTATAAAATCTAAAGCCTGTGTTTGGTGTGTCCATTCTGGGCTGCTGTACAAACCAGCCAGCATCTATGGGTGAGAACCTGTTCTCTCTGTAGATAAAAAAAGCTCATTCTATGGTGATGATAACATGATTCTTATCTTCAGGTAATTATGCACTTATGAAAACACACTTTTGAATATTAGATTCCATTCCTGCCAATAGATTCTTAATTAATAAGTAAAAACAATAATTCTGAACTGAGTAAATATTAAGTGGCAGTGAATCAAATTGTGTTTAATCACCTTTGAATTGGAGTATATCATATTGTTACAAATGTATCTGTGTTGGGTTTATATTGAATCATGGGTATATATACATGTACATATAGCCTACATATGTGGATATGTATCAAATCTTCTGAGGATAGAAACACATTTTAGAAAAATCTGAGGTCCACATTCCCCCAGCTCAAGCTGACCGAGGTACTGTAGCACATAATTATTTTGTTTATTTTGTGCAGTTAAACATTTTATTTTCCTTTGGTGATGTAGTTTGATAAACTATACGTATTAGAACAATATATGTCACTGAACCGTGCATGTATGTGCACAGTCACATGAACGCCAGAATGCATGCTTGTATCCTAATGTGTGTTTCTGCATCTTTGCATGTTGTTTTACTTTTCAATGCAAACCGCATATACCCAGGTGTGTGTGCGCTGTCAGTCTTTGTGACCTGTAAGTGCTGAAAAGTAAGTGAACCCTCTACTGATAAGTCCCGCTGCAGCATTGTTCTTTGCCTTGCCATGAACCACCTTGTATTCGAACTTACTCTCTCACCAGGCCACCAAGCACACACACATCCTGGTACCTCTCTGTGTCCCTTTACTGAACCCTGTAATCCCCTGACCATACTTCACAGAATGCAACAACACAAACTTATACCCTCCATGCTGTGCCGACTAGTAAAAGCCACAGGGAGCCCCCTGACCTCATGCCAGCTCGCTCCATCTCCCCACATTGAACTGCAGCAGAAGGACACAAAGTCACTTGTTCCCCAAGGCTGAAACTCTTGCACCCACCAACACTCACACAGACAGACACATACACACACACAAACACACAAACAAACACGTCAATAACTCTTGCTTGTGCTCAGTATGATGGAACTTTAGTGTGTATGCTGCCAAAATGCCATTGAGTCTGTTATGACTGCCTCCTCCTGATGAGTGAGAAGGTCATCTTATAGCTTTTTTGCAATAGTCAGTGTGAAAAACAGCATTCATTTTTAACAACTAGCATAAACCTGTTTTTTTAATGCCAGAATTAATAGTGTTTAGAATATTTCAATGTATTGCATTTGAGAAATGTGTGTGATTAGAAGTCCCTGTAGGGTCTTTTATGTTGTGAGATATTTAGCTGCTTTATAGCACAAAGGATATTCCTTAATGTGGCAACACTAGAGGAGAGCACTCTTCAAAACAAAAAAAGAATAGCAATTGATTAATTCTGTAATACCATTTTCGCCACTTGCAATCCAAGTTTCTGCACCTGCACTAATTGTGTTGCTCCTTTTTGCATCACGGTGGGTTAAATGTCACAACTGAGGTTGTGGTTATGCAGATCATAGGGTGCAGTGCTTATTTTGGCATGAAATTGGGTTTGTATGAAACTAAAAAACATTTATGTATGTTTACCTTTGTCTTTTTACTTTAATACAACAACGCTCACCCTCTCCACCAGGTGCTAACCTCGAGCAGAAGCACCTTCAGCAACAGACTCATTCCCCCCCGGTGTAACACAGAACGCCAGAGGAAGTCTTTTCTTCCTGTGGCCATCAGACTGTATAACTCATCTACCTCCGGTCGCGAGAGGGACAGTGGAGACACTGTGCCCTGAGCAAATGTCACTTTATTTTTTACCCAATTTTCACTTCATCACTTTATTTATGTTACTTGTACCTTTTAGTTAATTTATGCTGCTATATAATGCTTGCTACAATTTTTATCACTTTTACCACTGTTACCACCTTTATCAATCGCTCCTTATCAGTCATTTTAGTTTGTAACTTATTTTTATTTCAATTTTATGCTGCTAAATTGCACAGTGGTGTATTGTATGTATATTGTAAAATATACCTACTTTTAATTGCAATTTCTGTTGCATTTGTCACATTTGAGTTTACTTGTTTTTTTTTTCTACTATACTTACCTGTAATGCTTGCATTTTGTTGCATTTAGTTAAACTGTTTGATTTATTTTTATGTTAGCCTTATTTTATTTATTTATTTTATTTATTTTTATTTTATTTTATGTTAGCTTATTTTTACTCTAACCCTGTATTACTTTCCCACCTTTGTATTGCAACTGTTGCACAGTAATTTCCCTCGGGATAAATAAAGCTTCTTGAATCTTGAATCTTGAGTCTTGAATTAAAACAAAGAATCAGGCTCTGACAAAATAGTTAAACTACCTGTGCTTTTCTTCACACCAGAGTAAAACACTGTTACACAATAATTATACATTGATTCATACATAATTCTCATGCGTGAGTTCCATGATTTACTCAGCATAATCCCGAATTGCACTGATAGTATTGTCAAACAGTCTGTAGTCCTGTGTTTTTTCTCTTTTCGGTCAAAGTTTGAAACACTGTTTAAATTTCAATAGGTTCAAGAAGTTCATTAAAGCTAGCGTAGGTACAATATTTCAGAAGCATTTTTTGTTATATTTGTGGAAATTCTCTTTACATCCCAACAGAAATCAGTAAATCAAATGGCTAAATCTACTGCACAAAGACCAGCCAGATGTTTTTGTTTCATCTGTTTAATTTAGTTTGCACTGCTAAACTAAGCAAGAAAAGAAACACAGAAGTAGAAAAGGCTACGAACAACAGGTTTTGATAAAGTTGTTATTTTTCTAAACTACGCATGAATGTGACATGAGGTAGTTGGATACGATTTGCAATAACAATGAGCCTTTGAACAGTTTTAGTTATGTATCTACATAGTTCCATGCATCTGGCCCCCTGGTCTGTATACAATTTCTAAACCACAGCAGGATTCATCTTAGCAGATGGCACACCTGTTTACCCTCGACATAGCATTTCCTGTCCGGGAGGGTTTGCTAAACAAATGCTATGCAGCGTTCCCTATTAAAGATTCCAAATATTGAGGTTAAAAGTCCCAGCTGTGGAGCTGAGAAATCAGGGAGGATACAAGATGTTTGTGAAGGAGCTCATCAGGCACACACAGCGGAGACAGAGGATCTCATTGGGCCCTTCAATGCAGATCAAAGTCGAGTGTAAAGAGGAGAGGCAGATAACTCTTTTGAGCCAGAGATATACTTGCTGTTTAACCATGCTTTTAAAGCACAGACACATTGTGTTAATTTCTGAGGATGTGCACAAACAATGTCCAAATTGACACAGGACACATGGGGCAGCCATCATGCGTACGTGAATGCGTACACAGCAAGTAAATCTCCAGCTTTACAATGAAGACAATTGTACCTGATTTCTGCGGCCCTGTTCCCATCTTGGAACCATATGATAGCT
The DNA here is from genome assembly GCF_004916995.1 of Morone saxatilis. Taxonomy (NCBI): domain Eukaryota; kingdom Metazoa; phylum Chordata; class Actinopteri; family Moronidae; genus Morone; species Morone saxatilis. Next base: position 15,312,478 of record NW_023340268.1, read on the forward strand.
GTAGATCATTTGGCTAAATGATGCTCTGTTTGTTTAATGTGAGCCACCGTACCTGAAGGTGTGTCTGATGGCTAAGCCAATCACCATGCCCCCTGCTCTGTCTGCTCCACGATACTGTGATGCTAATGTCGGCTCAGTCTCACTCGGTTTTGTGTTCATCAATAAACCTGAGTTATATTCAAAGTCACTGTGATCCTTGACTCACACACAGGAACGGACGTTGGAAGTTTCTACAGTAGCTAATGACAGCATTGTCTTACCCTCTCAACAAAACCTTTAAGGCCCTGAAAACACATTTTAACAATCACCGTTTTACAACTTCATGAGACATTTCTGGTTTTCATGTGTTTCGTCTCTGTTCCCACAGGTCTGAGGTGGGCAGAGGAAAAAAAGGGTATATTACATAAGTCTGAGCACCATTCACAATTTAGCAACCTTTGAATGAAAATGTTTTGGCCGCTGTGGGGTTGCTTGCTTATTTTACCAGCGCTAATACTGATAATACTTTTCGAGTATTAAACTCTTTATAAATAATAACAAAGACCATGAATATTAAATGTAACAGAGAAACACTGAATATTTAAAATCAACATTTCCATGGGCTTTAACGCTGGTTTCAACCACAAAGATACTGAATACGATTGTAGAGTGTAATTTGTTGCAGTGGCTTTTCATAGAATGATCAATAAAACAACAAACCAAACACAACCAAAAACATCCAGTGACATGCAAAGAAAAGCTGTCTCCTAGGGATTATGTTTATGTACCAATAACTTCCAACAACTGTTTCTGAGAAATGCTATGTTGCCCCAATTATGTTTTATAACATAATGAGAAAACATTATTAAAAAGAAACTAATTTCCAACAGTGTATTTTTCATTTTGTTTTTCCTACAATGTCTGTTAGGGAAAGAGAAAACATTTAAGCTGACTTGAAACAGCAGACAGGATGCTTTTGCAATATTTAACCAAACCTCAATATTTCCCTAACTTTAACCAAAGTATTTTAGTGGCCTAAATGTACAGTAACCACACACCGAACAATATCTCATTCAAAATGTATTTTGCTAAACAAATTAAAAATATAAATGTTTCCTTTCTTGGAGACAGGGTTGTGTAAAGAATGGTGCAATGGGACCACCCTGTTTAGCACAATGTTACAAGATACCTCGGATTTAGAAGTGATGTGGTGTCATTTTCTGAGCATTTTAACTTTTTATTGACAGTAGAGAGAGAGAAGAAGGAAGAGATGCAAGAAATGTCTCAGCTGGAATTGAACCAGGGATGTTAAGAGTAAATGCTCCTATATACATCTCACATTTACAGCCACGTAGTACGGTGGTATAACCCCATCTTTTTATATTCAGGTCTTGCTTGAGCTGCAACACCCTGCTATTTACCAATGATCAGTAGTCTAGTATGAAATGTCAAATGCAGGTTGAATGGATGTTTATAATTTCCTGTCATACACTGGATTTGTGTGTCAAAGATGAAACGAAGAGAGAGAGCGAGAGACTCAATATTTCCCCACCCTTGGAAGCAGATCAGCCAGAGGTAATTCATTGTCCTTTTATAATTCAGCAGTACATCCCTTATGGGCCATTATTTTGATGCAAATTCGACACAACAAAGTAGTCTCTGTAAAGATTTTTGGCAAGGAACTCTGATGAACAAGGAACAAAGTATAAAGTGCTGAACAATGTTTTTAGGAGCCTAATTGGGAAGCACACAGTGACAAAGTTGAATGAGGGACATTGTCCAGAACGTAGCAGTTTTTTATTTTATTTTATTGATTCTTTAATAAGCGTGAGTACAAATTGTTAAATAGGCTATATAGTTTTCTGTCCACCGAGAAGACTGTATTGACTGCTTTTAAGCTCAAATTTAGATTCAGCTACAATAGTGCGTTATATTAATAGAAGGAAACGGACAACAAAGTATAATTAACAAGCTCACCTAGTAACAAATGAAACCCTGCTGACTAAGAACGATTCAACACAATAAATGTTTGTGTCTTAAAAATGGGTCACTTGCTACACGAGAATGATTCATTACTTTTTAGTACAGTCTGAGGCAGTTACAATTCCTTTCTGTAGCCTTTTTATATGCTCAATATTGAAATATAGCCTCTCACCAACAAGCATGGTTGGCATTATTTACATTAGCCCAGGTTGTTTATTCCTGCCCATTCCTCCTCCCCTCCCCTCCCTCCTTTTCTCTCCATCCTTATTTCATTTGCTTTCCCCGTGGTGATTTACCTCCCAGACCTCTATTTATCCACCACTAACAAATTGGGTTATCATGCTCCACCACTCCCCTATTCCTTCTCTGCCTCCTCTACCCTTTACCTGCCTCCCCTTTCTCCTCTCACCACCCCCTCATCCTTTGCTCCGTCTCCTCCCCCCAACCTCGGCAGCTGACTTATGAGATGCCATGTCAAAGTGAGAGATGGTGTCTGCCATAGAGAATATGTGTGTGGTTTAGGCAGTGTTTGTGTTGAGGTTCTGTGTGTGTGTGTGCATACTGTGTATGTGAGGAGGAACTGTGCTCCTGACTTGTTGTTCTGCATTGCTGCTCCTCTGTCCGTGACCGTATGACAGGTGGCTGGTCTATGACAGGTTGAGGACAAGTGTGTGTCTGTGTGCGTGTGTATAACTAAACAAACAAATCCAATAATAAACTTTAAGAATTCATATATCAAATAAATATACAATAACCTCATTTCATTCAAATACTGGAAGCAGATATATGGTGTGTTTTTGCGTCTGGTACTGTTTGGTGAAATCCAGGGTGCATTGTTGTGTGTGCGTGCGTGCATGCATGCACGTGCATATGCTTGTATGTGTTAGTAATGCTGAACCCTGGCTGTTAGACAACCAGTTGTATCCATGCAGGGCTTCACAAGCTAATGTGGGCTTGACATTTAAACTTGGGTGACAGAGTGGGTGTGAAAGGCCAAGAGCAGCTGCGTACAGCAGCCATTCTGCAAAGTGTACCAAGCTTTAACTACTGATAAAGGCTTTCTCAAGAAGCCTTAATGTCAAGAGGCACTCCAGTACAGAATGTGTAGATATATAAAGGGAACTTCTTCCATGTCCTCCCCACTTGTGGGCGCTATTGGTTTTAAGTGCATAACAATAACACTCCTTAGTTATGCATATCACAAAGTGGGTAAAATTTGGTCGATAAAGAGTCATCTTTGTTAAAGGGACAAAAGTTCCTACAGCAAGACATTGTGATTAGATACACTTTGTAGTCCAGCCCAAATTTCTATCTGATGTATTAACTTGCAAAAAGTGTTAAAAGGAACCCTATCGGTTTTCTTTTAAACAAATACAAGTTATATTTACATTCAGTGTTTGACAACAGAACACATTATGCGTGTTCTTGTGGTCCAATTACTATGTGCAATGTATTTCCGTTCTTTTATAACACTTGGAACGCTGAGTACACTATAGCGCTACTAGTGGTCGAAGACTACACTTGGTTCCTTTAAGTACATACTTCTAAAAGGTGTGTTATCGGTGGTGCCTGGCTTTGTCAAAAAAAAAAACAACTGTTCAATACAGTAGAAAGTCCATGAATCAGCTTTGTGGGACAATATGTGTATAAATGTGAAAGTTCACCTTTGTCAATGAGATGTGGCTGAAAGCTCCAGAAAAAAATTGGAGGATAAGATAACCTTAAATATTATTTTGTCAAACTGTAAATAATATGTTTTGCAAACTACAAAATAGCATAGTGTAAAGACTAAAATAGACTTCATGATTCAGAGTTACCATGCATTTATATATGTTGTGTAAATGATCGGGGAAGTGTTCCACAGAGCTTTTGTTCTGAGTTACGCTACTTTTGAAAAATGGTGACAGAAGTTTAGAGTTACAATAGTGTTGAGAAAAGAAGAATGCATTGTGTATCCTTACCATCTGTGGTATAATGTAAAATATGTTTTTACAATGTTAATCTCTATGAGCATAACCTCACTGCTTGCAATTTACATAAACCTGTTGTAACACAGAAGCATATCAGGTTTTATGTGGAACTGAATTTCTGAGTAAATTTTGCTGTGGAGCACAGCATTGTGTGGAAGTACTACAAATGGCACACAAAGTGGAACTTGTTGGATGTTCAACCTTACATTCAGTTACACAGCATTAACTCATTTACTTGCATAGTACAAAGAGCATGGATGCCTAGGTTGGCACAGAAGACAAAACAACTTACCCACCATTACACGGTCCTAGGTTGAAGTGGGGACCACTTGCCAGGTCATCACAGCTGGGAGCGTTTATAAGCAGGGGAAGCCAGTGAGGGATCATGTCCTTGTCGCTACACTTGTAAATTCTACTGATAGACTGGGAAACAGGACAGCTTCGATTTAACTGCAGTGTTCACAGCTGGCAGTATTCATGGGTGCCAAGCTAGTCAGGGATCTTACCTTTGTTGCTGCAATAATGACAGCTATTGATAGATTGGGATAGTAACAGGGATGTTTGGACTCTATTGACTGACATAGATGAATGGAAGAAAAGAAGACATTTTTCAGATCTTTCCTCATCTCATAATCAATGGAAATCCAATATTTGCTTTGAGAAATATGCTCCAGAAAAATATGATGTATTGCATGACGGATACATTGTGGAAGAAAGAAGAATTAGCATACCTGCAAGTTTTCTAATTGCTGTAGTAAGATTTTATTGATGGCCTTTATAGCATTGCCCCCAGCTGCAACACACACCTCTCAATCCCCTATGAGGTAGAGCGCAGCTTCATTTCTTTGGGCCAGACCTTTTTTTGTTCCAAAGTCGTGTTTGAAAAATAAAGGTGATTGGCCTTACTCCATCAAAGCCCCTACGCTTTTGGAACAGTCTGCCCGAGGAGAGATCAGGCATGCTGAATCAATATATTCTTTTAAGTTAGTTTGAGAAAGTTACTTCTGTAGCCTCACTTTTTATCGAGTTGTTCAAATCCAAACCTACATGTCTTTTATTCTATCCACTTCTGTGTTATTAGTTCTTCTCCACATTCGACCTTCTACAGTGTTTCATCCAGACTTTGCCTGTTCTCTCTTCACAGCACTTAAAGCAAGATGAAGAGTTATTAATCAAGTTTATTTATTTAATTGTCTTTCATATTAATTACGTAATGTCTGTAATAATGGCACACAAGTGGTTTATAATAGCTTTTAAACAATATTTTACCTTTTAATAGTGTTGTACAGCTTTTCATTTACAAATTGGGCCTGTGGATTCACCGTGTAACTGACTGGCTGGGTGTTAAAGCTGTTATGTGTTTATCACAGGTTGGCTCAGCAATCAGTCAGTCCATAAAGAATGAGCAGATGTGTTTTACAGTCTCATAAAGTAAACTTGAAACAGGAAATCGGATTGCTAGACTGTTACTGGGACTTAATCTCATTTTCTTTCACATTAAAGAAATGTTACAACATTCAACATCAACCTTTCAACAAGAACATATGTATGAGAGTATGTAATGTGGTAAATCAGTGGTTTTGTTCCTGGCAGGAGCTTTGTGCTAATATTCTTTTGTCCATCACAGTAAAAATGAATCTGCATGAGCCCATTTGCTGTAACCCCATCTTTGCATTGCATGCTGTAATGAAAGTGAATGGGTGTTATTTTGAAAAAAAAGAGGCCACCTGCTGCAGGCTTTACTCTCCCATCTGCTGAACTTTACTTCCCAAGACCTCAGAGATATTTGCAGATATGTGTGGGCAAACAAAGCAGTTAGAATGATAATTACACATTCCCAAATGTTTGAATTCTTTCATCTCTCCTAATTTATTTGTGCTCAGTGCTGCTGAATATGCAGCATATTGAAGTTTAAAACCTTTTCATTCTTAATGAATGATAATAGATAGCGCAACATGAGAGTTTGACTTGGGCTATTGAATTTAATTAATTGAATGAACAAGAGCCAAGAGGTATGCTAATGGTGATTGATTGAAGGTCTTTAAAAACCAAAAATGTGTTAAAGAAAAGGACTTTCCTGACAATGGCTGGCTTATTGGACTGAGCTAATATGGAATGTGATGTTAACCCCCAGTATACTGCATGGCTTCAAATGTAATTGGTAAAGTGTGATTCAAGGGCATTTTAGATAGCTCTGTTTTTTACATTCTGATTCCCCATGTCTGCAGAAAGTCTCCTCGACTACTCATACTGAAGATACATTAACAATAGCACTTCAGAAAGGTATGTTGCTGTCAAGTGGGTGCTCATGCGTCACCTGCTGTTATTTGTCGTCCCACCAAGACTGAAAAAAACATGCATTCACTTATGAAAACAAAGCAGGGGAGCAGTCCATTTATCTTATGGTAACTGTGCACAGACAGAAACCATACAGTATGACAGACCTGTTGCCACAGCAAACAAATTAGGTTCACATCTGATCTGAAGATATAAAAGTGTATTTTTTTATTTTATTTTTAAAATTCAAGCATAAATTCAAGATTTAATTTGTTAATCAAGTTCAAAGAATATAAAGCTGTAACTGTGTTGTGCCTCGCTTCAAACTGTTAAAGTGTTATAAAGGACCTGGTATTTTATCAGTTAACATTGAGTGAAAAGCCTGCCGATCTGTTGCACAATTAAACCAGTCATGAACAGTAAGAATGAGCTGTCTTATCTGACACCAGGTCATTCATTGACAAAAGGCCTGGGATGTTTCTCTGTTGCCTTGGCTCTCAATCATTCTTCATGTGTTCCGACTTGGAAAACGAGTGCTGTCCCTCACAGTTTAAGTGGCCAGTGCAATCACAATTAAAAAAAAAGAGTTGGGATGCACTAATCAGACTAGCTGACTCATTATCTCATCCACACTGTCTCTCAATACTGCCTTTTTCTGAATAAAAAACACATATTAGCAGGCAACGTGGAGCCCCATTGGCTTGAAGTCAGTGAGATTGAATCAATACATGACATTGTTACTTTCATTTAGGTGGACACAGCTTCTAAGTTGGGGGAACATGGTCCCATAGGGCCCATCCATAATGAGTGATCTCTACATGTATTTTTTTTTCATTCTACATTAGGGAATCAACTGTATTTTGTCAAGCTGATGTCCAACTAAAGGGTTACCTCTTATCTGTAATATCTTCTCTTTAAAAAGAAGTGACTCAGACTCAAAAATGATTGAAAGCATAAGATTGAAAGATTATTTTACTTGATGCAAGCGCTTGTTTAATATAATGACAACATACATAGATCAGATCTTCTACATAGGTAGGTATTAAATGATAAAATCTACCAAATGAAAACAAATAGCCCTTTGGTATAGCTTATTTCACTTTTACAGCTCAGTGCCTGCACACAAGTTTAGCTCTAATTCTGGTTGTATAGTTGTGGCAAAACATTTCTCTGACAAAATAAGTCATTGTTGCAGAATTAGATTTTGTTCAGCCCACACCATGGTAACTGTAAAAAGAAAAGAAAAAGGTGTGCCTCGAGCATGCAGTATTTTTCTTTTCAGGCTCCGTATGTAACAGCATCTCAAAATAGCCCAAAAGCATGTCCCATCTCTATACAGCAGAAAATTCTGACTACAAGTAAAGTAGACACATGTCAACAAAGCACAATAATGTTCACATATATGTAGCAGTACACCATACATTCCCCTTCATGTGAACTGCCTGATGCACCTAAAACTGGGACTGATGCTCCCTGTGGATCTATGTTCACGTTTTACATAATCAGCGTGTGTGTGTGTGTGTGTGTTTTTTTTTTTTTGTTCTCTGAGTACAACAAAGCCTGAGAGTCCATGAGCTGCGGTGAATTTGTGTCGGCGCGTGACGGCATTTTCTCCAGCTGCCTTCTGTTGTGGATATATTTTCAGCTGCCAAGTAGGTCTCAGGTGAGGGAATAACAGTCAGAAAGAGAAAAAAAGGAGGGGGGGAGTCGGAGAAGTCTGTACCTCCCGCCCCACCCATCCATTAAAAGGTAAAACCCAAACTGCTCTCCACATGCCGAGGGTAATAGGGGTCCAAATATGCCTAGGGCAGCCAGCAAAAGCAGCACATGCAGACAGATGCACACACACGCATAAACACACAGACACACAGACACACTACAACCATCCCGGGGAGATTTTGCACACGTAAACAGTAGACTCCTAACAAGGGACACAATCTGGGGTCAGGGATTCCCAGGAGGGCGCAGAGAGACAGAGTAGAGGGGTGGGAAAAGAAACTGGAGGGTGGCACCATGCAAAACAGTGGTTCTTTTTTTCTCTCTTTATCTATCTGTTTACCCTGCCTGCTACTGGCAGGTCTGTGTCTATCTATCTATCTAATCTATATCTATCATATCATCTATTTTTTCATCTATCTATCTATCTATCATCTATCTATCTATCTGTCTAGCTATCTTATTGTTAAATGTCTCATTCAAAACTGAAACTTAAATCACCACCCTGGAGCCATTTTTCCAGCATTTGCAGCAATCATCTTTTCAATCGTCTTTTAAATCTGCCTGCCGCACTTCTGGAGCAATTGCTGACTTTATCATGTATCAGTAGTCAAATATCATCCTACAAGTTGGGGATCAACAGGTTGTGAAAGACTGGTACTGATATGTTCGGTTTGTTAAATTTGGCAATTCAACACAGTTTTTCTGATTTGAATTTTCTGTTTACTGTGATCCTTTCTGCTATTATGAGGCACTTTGTTTCTTTGTGCTGCATTATTCAGTAACTGAAGTAGTGTTGTAACCTTGTTGCATGATCTTTTTCAAATAGAAGATAGGCAGCAGGAGACAATTTGGCAGCAGAAACAAAATTGGGTCATTGTACTGTGTTGTGATTGGTTAAAACACCATGTCCACATGGATGTCCACCATATGTCCGAAAAAATCCAAATCCAACTATCCCTTCCAGGCATTGTTAACCCATCCATTTAACTGAAGGTGAATCTCTTAGACAAAACCAGGCCTTGAAATGTAGAATCAATATAAATGTAATAAAAAACAAATAAATAATGTACACAAAAATAAAATTTGATTGCTGGTTTTATGTAGATTGTATGTTTGTGGCAATTATTTTCAAAACATCATTATCATATTGTTAGTAAGATAAGATAAGATATTCCTTTATTTATCCCCCTTACGGAAATTTCCAGGTTGACACAGCAGCAATAGGGCCAAAGTATGCAAAAACAGAGAAAAATACACAATAAAAATATTACTATTAGCCAATATCCAAGATTTGATCAAATATTGGATCAATGTATTGGCAAAACAATACCCTGGCCCCACTTCAGATGTAGCTATAATTCATACAGACAATGCAGTTGTAACGTGTATTTTATCATTTCCAAACACAATGGAAGATTTAGTGATTACTATATTGATGAATTGAAGGTTGCTGTATTGACTAATCTGCATTGGAATGCCAGACACATAGCCAATAAATCAATTGAAACTATGGTAGCTGCATGTAATTTATGACTTATTGTTGACTGTGTGTCCTCTGCAGGGTTATATTTTATGTGTATCTGACTTTGTATTTGTACGATACAACCTTGATCAAATATTAAAGTCAGTCAACCAATACAAGGACTTGTAATTGCCCACAGTGTCATCTGATGACTGGGTATGAGTGTGTGTGTGTGTACATGGCATGCGTGCGCGTGGTGCTGGCACTGCCATCAAAGCCTCGAAGCATCCATTCATTTGTGGCACAAGGATTTGTTCAGTCAGGCAGATCACCACCCAGAGGACTCGCATGGAAAAACAGCAGTTATTGAATTTATTCATTTAACAACACAAGGATATCAACACTATCTTTAGACAGTAGATAACAGCAGCACAACTGGCTGCACGCCAATGACAAAGCACAACTCAGGTTCATGATATAGTCTGGTCATCATTCATTCTGCTCGCTCACTATGCACTGCTTCTTCATGTGTTTTTACTAAGTTGGTAATCGTAATTAAATCAATGCATCATGTATAAATCACTTATCCCCTGCTCTGAAAACATAAATCCTCACTGACATCTTCATGAGCTGCATTGTGAAAAAGTGTTGTTTGGATCAATCAGTCAATCAGTTTACATCAGTTGTATTTTCCATTAAAGCTAGAGTAGGTGATGTATTTCAGAGGCATTTTTTGTTATATTTGTTGTTATATTTGGTGAAATTCTCGGAATATCTATCTTTAGCAGTCACAGGCTTGTGACAGCCGACCTGCCTGTCTACCTACCTGCCTATCTCTGCACACTCTGCCTCTGCACTCAATCCGCATGAATGGAGATTTCCATAGGTACTGCTAAAGCTACCAAGCTAGTTACACAAGAATTGCAGAGAAAGACCAACCAAAATTTACCGTTCCACCTGTACCTCCAACAGTTTGCGCTGCTAAACAAAGGAAGAAAAGAAACACAGAAGTACAAAAGGCTGTGAGCACTAAGTTTGAATAAAGCAACAGGTCAAACCAGAGTCAACCTCTGTGTTTCATCGATGGTGAGAACTTAGGGACAGGTAATTATCTGGTTTGTTTTGGGGGTAATTGTTGATGTATGTAGTGTGTAGAACTATGTATGAATGAGATATGAGGTAATTAGATACAATTAGCAAAGACAACAATGCAAAGTGCAATGCAATGTAAAAGTAAGATTTTGGATTTGTTTTTGAATGTTCTATCTTTGGACTGTTGCATGGAAAACTGAAAGAATAGCTTTATTTTTAGGCAAGCCGTCCTTTTTAAAAAATGCACTTTTAAAAATGTGCTTTTACTTAATTCCTTGCTTTGTGTCTAATAATCTATTCTATTTTTACTTGCAATATCTTATCTTGTATAATTATCTTATGCTTTTATTTTATTGGATTTTGTTTTTATTTTTCTGTTGTGAAGCACTTTGTATTGAAAGATGCAATACAAATACAATTTATACTTCCTTTTTTATTATTATTTTTACAATTCTCTTCCTAAGCCCAAAGAACAGTAACTGAAAACAGAAGCTGTGACAATTAGTAAGCTTTCTAGAATGTACTTTTAGTAAGTTA
>NW_023340268.1:15323548-15324671 GCF_004916995.1 Morone saxatilis
TAAAAATACAGCTATATAGCATATAGTTAACTAGAAAAAACCCTTTAATGTTGCATTATCAGTAAGGTGGAGTACAAACCTACAGGGGATTTAAAATGATAGCAGTAGCATCAAGGTATAATTAAAGTATTAAGTTAGTTCATCCAGGAAACTTAAAGCTTTTTACTTTTAAACTCTGTGTGTGTTTCTGTGTGTGTGTATCTTGATTCTCCCTCAGCTCTACTTGACACCATGACTGTCTACTTCTCTCTCAGAGTAACTTCTGGCATCAATTGAAATAACACACCTCTCCCAAAACGACTAAATCTCTCCCAGGGAAATGTGCACACTCCCTTCTCAATATTTCATCACTTAGTTATCTTGCTGAGCAAGGTAAAGTGCTGTAATGTTGATGCACTGTTGGGCTTTAAAATACTTATCATTTACTGTGTATTATACAGCTCAGTGTCTGCTCTTGCCTTGTGCCAGAGAGGCTAACATTTTAATCCCCACAACACTGCAACGCCATTTCACCTCGTGCTTCTTTCCCCTTTGTTGACGTTTTGGATCCTCCCATGTGCATGACAAATAGGATCGGGGTACTTTTGTCACCGCCGTCTCAGCCAGACCATTAAAACTGAAAGCGTGGTAAGAGTAGTGTAATTTATGCACTTACACGTACGCATACACACAAGCAAGCAAAAGTGTGAGTAATCATACAGCACACGTATAGTATACTACAATCCATCATAATTTTAAATCCACACTCACATTAATGTAGGAAGCAGAACGCTCCTCCTCCACACATGTTCTTGTCAATTTTTCAAGATTTATGCAGGCAAACTCCAACAAATTCTCTGCATCTCAAACTACTGTAACAATGTGTCAGAATGCTTCATATTTAGACAGGCTGGCTCTATATGCAGTGGACTGTGTGCCATGGCTGTGTGGGGGTGGAGCTGACTGGGGCAGCTTGAGTGACACTAACAAGACTGTAACAGGCCTGAGATACCCCTCATGTCAATGTGAGGTGAGGGGTGAGAGGAGGTGAGTGGGACCTTTTATAGGTCAATTACCCATGGTCATCAAGTAAGACACACTGCCTGACTGGTATGACATCAATCTGTGAGTGTGTGTGTGTGTG
>NW_023340268.1:15324713-15326777 GCF_004916995.1 Morone saxatilis
GTGTTTGTGTGTGTGTGTGTACTCGCTCTCAGATAACCACACAGCTCCATCAAGAGGAAATCATTGTCTTCTTCTTCAGTTGCTGAGTTTCACTCGCAATCAATACACAGTGCCTCTGCTGCTGTTTGACTTCGGGAGGTGTGAGCATTTGTCTTTGTTCCATCCAAGACTGTAATTAATTTGGGAAACAGAAGTCAACAGTGTATTGCACTTCTTTTCTTTGCCCTCTCAATGAGAACAGAATCCAGGCGCTGTTGTTGCCAATTCTGCCACCTACTTGGGACGAGACCAGAGGCAAATCCCTGGTGGAAAGAACATGAGGATATTATTTTGTGGGCTGCTTGGTGAATTAAGATCATTGTGATGCCACAGGCATCCGCTCCGGAGAAAAATCCTGCTCTGTTCTCATTACAAGATGTTTTTTTGTAAAGAAAAGGACATTGTCATGTCCCCCTCTCTTTCTCTTCAGTGTAATGTTTTCCCACTCTATGTGATGACTAGTCGGCCGCAGCGTATTAAGCTGACTTGACAGACACAGTATTCTTATTTGCAGTGGGGATGCAGCTCCTTTTGACATTTCCCCAAAGAATTGACTGCTTTGATGGTTTTTCTCCTCTCTAAGGGCCTTTTTCTATTCTGTCCAGTTCACTGTGTGGAAAAGACCCTGCGGCGAGTGAGTCATTGTCTTTCTAACATCTTCAATCCAATTTACTGCGGCCACGTGTCACACTCTATTGCATGACTCTCTGTGGGTCACACTGACACACGCACACACTTACTGTACATACGCACATTCAAATACAGAGGTTTACACACTCGAGCACACATCCACACACAAGCGTGCAGCAAATCAGAGGAATAGGTGTGATTTTGTGACTTCTTCGACACCCATGAGTCTGTGAAGATGAAAGCCTGAGGGGAAATGAGTGTGAGTGGAACGTGAGACTTCAAGGACCCCTATTTTCTAGCGAAGAAGACAAAGAAGAATAAAACTGTCACCGTCTGTCTTCACACCACTGACACTGTTGCTCCTATTATCACAGAGAAACACAGGTGGATGTAAGACTGTTGCATCTTAATATTTTCTTCAAGCCCTAATTCTGCACAGTGCTCATGTTAGGAATATGTCAGTGTATGTGCTTGTGATGTTTTTTTTTAACAATCTAATTCACATTTTGCTGGTACTACAATCATCTGAGTGTCGCTGTCATCTTGCTACCAATTTATCCATGTTTTTCATCTCATTTCATTTTCATCAGTCACACAGCGTGTGTAACTGATTGGGTGTGGGCTGGAACAAAATTCAAAGCAGCCAACTGTGTTTAAGGCTCCATACCCCATGGATGTTTTCAAGCTTGGAAGAAACAATAATTTATTTGTAGAGCACTTTTCAAATCAAAGTTTCAAGTAGCTGTAGAGAAACTAACAAGCGGCATAATATAGCTGAAACATCTCACGTAGTGAAACTTTAAAGGGGTGTTTTAGAGTGAACAATGTCTGAGTATGTGGCTTAGCTGCTGATAAGTTACATTTTTATGACTGTGACGATCAAAACGAAGTTTAGAGACTCGGTGACTTTCTATGACTGTAAGAAATTGGAGACCTGTGCATGGAAAGGCATTTGAGCGAAGAGTGAAATAGTTTTGAGTAAAACCAGAAAGCCAGGTTTTTAAGAACACAATGGGAACACAATGGGGGAGAGCCATCTTTCACCAGATTCAACTATTAAATGGATTCAGTATGTCACAAAGACCCTTTTTTTATCTCAGGATAAAAATGTCTTTGGTGATCCCCTGACTTTATCTGTAGCACCATGATTTGTGGTTTTGACTGGAATGTCTCAACAACTATCGGACTGATTTCCATTAACTTCGCTATAAGCCTTAATTTCCCTCTCATGTTGAATAATATTTTCACTGCATACAGTATGTAACTTTCTTTGTACTGTCAATTTCTACTAGGTAAAATTAAACTCATTTAGCTTCAATGTCTATGCAAAGTTGACATGAAGATAATCTGCATATACTGTATCAGGTGAAGGTGACAACCCAGTCTCATATAAAA
>NW_023340268.1:15326802-15334539 GCF_004916995.1 Morone saxatilis
ATATATATTTTCGCTAGAAATGTAATTCACACAAAACCGCATTTTTATGCAGAAACTGAACTCAAAAATATTGATTTTTTCACTAAAAAATGAGAGAAAAATCGTCGCCATGTTTTTTGTTCTCACGGCCGGATCACTTGAAAGTCATGTGACTTGGACGCAAAACAATATTGAAAAGAATGGCAGAAAAAATTTAAGCAGTGATAGCAATTTAAGGGCCAATTAGTTGTAACCCCTCTCGTTTTCTGCACTTTGGACGCAACATAGCCAGGGTAACTTTTTATCTCAGTGAATGTACATTCACTGAGTCAATATTATGAAAGGTGTAAATGTTATGAAAGGTGTAAATGAAATGAAGGTGAATAATTTCCAGTAATTATTATGACTGAAACTGACAGGTGCTTAGGACGAACTATCTATAGGCAAGAAAAGATAGATCTCCCACACCCTGTCCTTTTATTTTCAGTATACTTTATTAAAGATACAACATTTCGGTCCTCAGATATCTCGCATGTCTCACAGACATAGTCAGGCAAATCAGGGGCCATGAGCTGTCAGATAATCAGTCCCACAGGCTGTATAAAATTAGCCAGCGTTTATTACCAAAACATCCAAATCTTGTCAATAAGTGTCCCCTTATTACTTTACCCCCAGCAAGAAACAAGAAATCTTTACTGATAATTGAATTAAAACTTGAAACCGAAGACTGGATTTGCTATCTGCCAAGAAGCAAATGCCAGTTGCGGTAAATTAGTCTGTAACGCAAAAATTTAAATATATGTAAGGGTTGGCCACCTCACTAACCTACTTACTTTTTAAGACATAGTACGGTACAAGATAATCAGTGCATTAATTATCTTGTTCATTTAAAATATTTAAATTTACAAGGAATCAAAATATTAACTTTGGTCAGTCATTATGATCCACTGTTTAACAAGCTAAGCAGTGGACAAGACTGATGTTCATTTCACAAGGGATACTGTTTTTGTTAGGGTGCAATAGGGGAAACAAAAGAGGAAAATGAAAGATAAAATAATGCCAGAGGGAAGTAATCAAGCTTATATTTATTGCTTTACTGTGCTGGCACTTTTAGTTTAGATGCAGAGTTCACACAATCCATCTTCTCCTTAATGCTATCATGGAATCATCCCAACTTAAAGTGTGCAAATGAGAAGTGGGAAATAAGTTGGCACAGTATTCTTGAATTTATGTAGAAAGTATTCTTACTAGCTCAAATACTGAATACAGTGGAATGCCTTAACACGAGTTTCGTTGCACACAGCAGTTTTCTTTTATTAACGTATTTAATTTGTGTAACCTGTGGTAGAGCGACAAGGTAAAGCTTAGATCAATGAGGCGGTTTATTTGTCATAATAGATCAGGAGAGATGCAGTTGTCTCGGTGAAAGATGAGTCGCTGTGGCAATTAAGGCCTTGATGTGGGTGGTTTACTTTATTTGTTGTACAAAGTGTTAATGAGTGCACAGGCAGCCAGACATGATTATTCAACAGCGGGTGAATCACACTAATTTGAGCTGCAGATGCAGATTGCAGAAATCAATGAGGGAAAGAGAGGACAGAGGAAAGGAAGCGGTGAAACCAACAGCCCTTGAATGGGAGGCATACGGACGAACGTGAATAATAAATGAGTAGAGGCGGGGTGAAGCCATGAGGTTGTGGGAGAGATCTCTGTACCAGCAACTACGCACAAAGGTGACTGTCCAAAAGTTAGAAGTTAAACGGTAAAACTTTATGAATCATAAAAACAACAGGCAAGATTCCCCACTTTGGGATACACCCTTGCCTCCTGGTGGTAGAAAGTTATTACATTTACCCAAGTGCTGTACTTAAAAGCAAGTGCCCACTTAACTGTTAGTACTTAGTATAGTACAAAACTAAGATTTAGGTACTTTTACTGCTCCATTTCACACTTCTACTAAACTTGAAACAATAACAAAAACTCACACAGTCTCCCTTACTGATACAATGTTTCGGTTTGACCCACCTTAATCAGGTATATGAGGCAGGGACCTGCACAGACATTTTGAGGGGCTGTTGCTCTAACCTGCAAAAGGGGCATGCCAGAGATGGGACAAGTCAGAGCTGTAAAAAATGAAAAAAATAAAAAACATGCGATGCCCTATGCCCCTTGTGATGTGACATTTAGCTTCCAAACTTGGTATCTGCGTTAGTCTTTTGAAGTTATGGAAATGGTATAACCACTGGAATACCTGTGAATAAAAATCTCCACATATGCTTCCAAACAATGCCTAACTTGTCACATTTGTGTCACATTATTACGCATTATGCTACATGCTACTGCATTATCTTGCGCATAGCCTGCTGCCTATATGTTAGCCAGCCAAGAGTGGTTCATGTGATAGCATAAAGGCTGTACTCAAGAACGTAATAAAAGTTTGGATGATATGACAATTTAATTTGGTCCAACTTTAGCAATTATGAGCTACGTGTATTTATACAGCCACAACAGCAAAAACAATATTATTTTGTTTTTAGCTGAGGGGCAGCTCAGCCAAAGAGGGAAAATGGGCTGTTGCTCAGGTAAATTTAGTCCGGCTTTATATGTGATATGGGCAGCATTACAACACTTCCATATATACAGATAGGAGCTGCCACAATAATTCAACAGTCTAATCAGATGATTACAGAGATTGGTTTGACATGTGGTCATTTGAACCACTCAAAGTGTGTGTCACTAAAAAGATCAGGAAGATACAAAATGACTCAGTAATACCAATAAATCTACATCTACTCAACTACATTTCAGAAGGAAACAACATATTTTTACTCCATTAA
This sequence comes from Morone saxatilis, assembly GCF_004916995.1. Lineage (NCBI taxonomy): Eukaryota > Metazoa > Chordata > Actinopteri > Moronidae > Morone > Morone saxatilis. Next base: position 15,329,619 of record NW_023340268.1, read on the forward strand.
ATATATTCAACAGCTATAGTTACTAATCATTTTACTAATTAGGGTTCTACAACAATATGATCAACTTATAAAACCAGCTTTAACCACCCAACAGTATACACAAGCATTCAAAATTAGTATCACTGTCTTCAGCTACAATATTAAAATGCTGCCTCCGTCTTAATACTTTGGTAGTAATAATTCAATAATATATAACATGCTGAAAGACGCCCCTCATAATAACCATTAATTATTTTATTTTATTTTTTTACATTAACAACGTATCAAATAGCATAAAAAAACCCACAGAGAATTATCACTGTATCTGCATCCCCTCAGCTCTACGGAGCAATTTAGTGTCTTTCAGCTCATTGTTTTAGCTGTAATGTATGTATGGTTTACTCTTACCACTATTACCGACCTTGTTTTCAATTACAGCAGGCAGCTGTTTTTAACTACTTTTCATACCTTCCCAAAAATGTTAGCGATTAGCTAGTAAACATATTAAACCATTTATCAGCTGAAAGGGTGAGATATTTAAGAAATTGTTTTCTTTAGAAGTTAACCAGACAAAACTAATATCAGACCTAAGAGAGTGACTATTACTTCAATTTGTCAGATATGCACAAGCACAGCATTTCCAAATGTGGCCTCTTGTCTTCTGAACGTGTAAATAAGAAACTGTTTGCTAATATCTTTCCCATATGAACTTTATAAACTGATAATATGTCAATGTTGTCCAAAGGAAGGCAAAACATGTCTCTACTTTAAGTTCAATTTAAGTTAAGAACATAAATTATTCCTCTTCTGTGTAGAAACTTCTGCTGTAAAACTGCCACCAACTGCAGACCAATACACAACATTACCTTTTTAAATTTCACTTAACACTTGAACCTGAGCAGAGGAGTCTGGAGTGTGCATGAGCTGTTATTTAGCATCTTTTTTGTGTTGTGTATCTCTGTGTCAAGCTAAAGGTCAGGGCGTAATCACAGGCCTAAACATCACTCCAGCACATGGACAAAGCAGCTGATCAGCCAGAGGAAAATGTCAGCCAGATATAGAGTGCTGATTGTCCATTAGAACAAGGACGGGGCCAAGCCTGAATGAGATTAGTCAGGACCTCGGGTCCTTCAGCTCCTCTTGACAAGGTCACACATTTTAAACACAACAAATACAAAATACTGATTGTGAGGATGAAATCATGTTGATTTGATATCTGTATCTTTCTATGTGTGTTTGTGCGAGACACTGATAATACACATTATTCCTTTGTCACTGTGGACTGCTGTTCTAAGTGACCATATCATACTTTTGGTATTTTTCAAACCTTGTATCACTTTAATATTCTTATAATTTGTGTTTATGTAATGTTAAGTAAAAATGTAATCATAATTCTGCACATTTTTATAGTATCCTATACATTGTGACTGTGTTTGTTATGAGTATGTGTGCACCTGCATGCACTATTGTGGAGTGTATCCATGTTTTTGTGGGTGTTAGAATGGGTGTGTTAATTTTTATGTTTTTATTTTCCTCCCAAAAATATATAGCTCAATTTTCCAGGTGCGAGCATGAAATTATGCCTTATGCAGATAGAGCCACTGCAGTTTCATTCTGCGGGGGGAAAAAATAAAGGCATACCTGCTAAGCTAAGTAGACAGTTGATAAGGTAATGACTAAATATAAGCTGCTAAATATTTTAACAGCAGAGCACACCTTTATAGGTGGAAGAACGGGTGCAAATCCCATTCTTTTAAATCTCTTAGACAGGAGGAAATAAAGATATAAGGAGTTATGAATATGGTGTGTAAGTCTGTGGGCGTCGTTCTAAACAGTTAGAGCTAAACAGTTTACCTTCTTTAAGGCATATATCTTTGTTTTCTTTGACATATTGTCATGCTACTGGGAATTTCTGTGTGGGAGGGAAACCTTTGAATGGAATGTTTTAATTTACAGAACTCAGACTATTTCTTACTTTGCTCATTGACAAATAGTGGGCAGGTGTAAAGCTCAGTGTTCACCCAGGAAATGAACAACCTGCAGTTGGGAAAACTGACTGAAGAAGACAATTTTTGTTTAAACTTGTTTATTAAATACATCTAAAATGCACGCACGCAACATGATTCTGTAACTATGGGTTTATTCACATATTTTCACAGCATACGTAGTGCATGGCCATTTCTGCAACCCTGCATGTGGTGCACCTCAGCTTTAAAGCTATTTTTTCACAGTTCACAGTAGACTGAGCAATGTGCTATCTGTGAGATGATGTTAAAATTATACAGTAACAGCTTGTTTGCCAGTGAAAGGATGCTTCAAAATTACACCCTTATTAATGCTAATTTCTTACAAACTCATGTTTGCTCTGCATCTCTCCTTTTCTGTGATCTACTGCTGATGTGTGTCTGTGCTATTTTTGCACCTTATACATTTATGTATTAATGCATGGTGGAAACAAAGTGCATATTGGTTTTACACTCATATACGCAAGTTTCAACAGTTTTTATGAAATTCCAGCCAACAGAGTGTAGACATTATCTTACATGTTTAACCCATCATCAATCATTAAATCACTGCACTTAATTTTCAACTATATACCATGCATTTTTAGATGAATTCCAAGGAGTCACTGTTTTCCATTCATTTCACTATAGTATGATATTCAACTTGCAAAGAATTTAAACTTACGGTAATCCATCACTCTAAAATAAATGTTTTGTCAGCCTTCCTTTTTCCTCACAGGTGTATTATCATCATGTATTGATAATGCATTTGCCAAGGACAGGGACTGTTTTGAAATCCCTCTTGGTACATTCAATGAGTTCCAACATCTGAGATTATGGAGTTGGCTGCCAAATTGAAACCCTTTCAATGCCAGAAACAACCACATTCACATCACCTTTTTTTCCACACTGTCAAACATTTGTCAGCTTGTTGTCTGTTTTAAGGGTGTGGCTTTTCAACACAACAGCTTATGGATTCAGAGCTTTTATGGCGGCTGACTTGGAAATGTTTGGTGCCAATGTGTCCTTGAATACAACAACCATTTTGAGGAAAAGAAAGATAACACAATGTTTAGACCACATTCTCAAGTGTCTGTAAGTGCATTTATTTTTCAGCGTTTAATGTAAAAGGAATAAAAAAAAAAAAAGATCTTTTGGGGAATCATTTTTGTCTCAGGGATGTGATGGTGAAATATCAAATATGACTTATCCACTAAAACTTTGAGACAAATAGCACAAAACAAGTTGCAGAAATCACTGACGGACCGATATACAGAGAAACAAGGTCAGTTTAAATGATGCATGCAATTGGAATAGCATTGAAAACCCATTAGTATAAAAAATTGTGTCATTTGACGAGCTAAATTAGTAACCAAAAACCCTTTAAAGATGCTTAAAATAGAAGAATGGTAAAACGTACATGGAATATGTGGTAGGGTTGCACAGTGCCGTAGATATGCAGCACTCACAGTTCTAGACAACCCTGAACCCTGCATGTATACACTGTCATGCATCCGCACGTCCACTAAAAGGCAATTACTCCAACAATGAGTGAGTTGTTGTTCAAATGAATGAGTGAGTTATTCTCTGAATCCATACACCAACTCCATCTAAAAATAACACACTATGAATTATCAGAAGCTACTCTCGCTGTTTTTTAGTGAAGTGGGTATTGTTATCACAGAATAAAAAAAAAGAAAAGATACAGTGATTTCTGTGTTTCTGTTCTCATCTCTTTATCCCAGTATTGGAAAAAAAACTCATGTAAGGCTTTTAAAAAAACCCAATGGCTTGTGTGCACAAAAGATACTGTGTGTGTGTGGCCTGCCTGTACCTATATAGTTTCTGGTAGAGTAGGATTTGATAATGCCATTCAGCTCAATGCCATTGATTTACGGCTGTCCTTGCTCTGTGCTGTGTGCGCCTGCTGTGCTCAGACACTGCCATTCTCATCTGGGCCAAACCCGCTCCTTGTCAAATCAATTTTGCAATGAGGCCGTACTGAGTGTGTGTGTGTGTGTGTGTGTTTGTATGTACTTGTGAACAGACAGTACATAGGTGTAGTTGTATATACACGCCAATTTTTCAACACCACCGTGTTTTCCCACAAGTCACAAATCACAGACTTAAAGATGAAGCCACAGCTGTAGATAGACTAATGAGAAGTACATGTGCAGGTAACCACAGGTGTTATTGAAAATATGTTATCCACGCCGAGAGAACAAGTGACGCAAATGAGAGCAAGAGAAGCGCTGGTGTCTGCTGGGGATAGAGGGGGGCCCATTGGTTTTGCAACTGTAACCATCGATCACAAACGCAACACGTCTTTGTGATGTCATTTGTCACCCGCTCCACGCGTGACTGGAACTCCCCTTTGTGGTGCTGAGCAGAATGCCCAACAGAGATGGTGCAGTGTTTACCTTTGCATGGGATATCTATCACCGTCCGCTGTGTGATGTTGGATCAAAGAGGCACCGAGACAAACAGTATGTCAAATGTGGTAGTGGATTAACGCTGGGACTCTGTGAGACTGTTGTTGTGTTACTCACAGCTTGAAGCTGTTTTCCCTCATGGGGAAATGAATTCCCTTAATGATTTTGCTCAGTGGCTTTAGGCATCATCTGACTTTTTTTTCCTTTCTCTTCACGCTAGAAAAAAGGTAAGACTTAGTTTGCTGTCACCCTGCTGTTATTTTTTATAGTGTCTGTAGGCAGATGAAGCCCAAGATCTGACAGTACAGTTAAAGTTCAAATTACTAACAAGACTAACATCCGAGCTATATTGTACAATAATTGAAGTACGTAGACCTGGAATAGAGAGTGGAAAGAAAAAATATAACATATAGTTTTTATAACGACAAAGAGTGACATAATGAGGAGAACAGTATTAAAGGTAGAGCCAAAGATGAGGTAAACGGACCTGTACTTGTATAGCGGCTT
>NW_023340268.1:15334639-15339458 GCF_004916995.1 Morone saxatilis
GCCTCTGAGCCACAGCCGCAAAAGTGAGGAAGACCGTGCCACAAGTAACACTTGTGGGGGCAGATGCGAGGGTGTGGATTACGTCGGCGCACTCACCTAACAGATGTGGATTGTTGGCGTGTGAAGCGTGTAAGCAGGTGGGAAGGTTGGACTTGTTCACACATAAAAAAAACACACTGCAAGCATTTGAACTTAATCCTGTTTTTGTCAGTGTGCAGAAGTAAAACGCTCCACACACTCTGCAACACTTTAAGGTGTGAAACTTAGTTCTCAGTTGCAACTTCAGTTGTTAGTCCTTAAAATGTCAAATAAAAATAAATACATGAATTATTGTAGTATGGGGTGGTACAATAGGAAAAAAAGGAAAGTTTTGGATGGAAAGTAATTTTAGCATGTATGTTTCAAATTCAAATGATAATAGAGAAAGTATTGATGAGATTCTTATTACTTGTACCAGAACTGTAGTACGCAGTATCCACTCAGGGAGCTATATTACATGTCTGTACTTACTTGTTATCTCTAGTCTGTGCTCCTCCTAACCCTTTTTATGGAGGTTTGTGACCGTCCCAGTGATTTCCCCATTCTTATATTGTTCAATATGGCTTATATTTTCCACCAGTTTTGCTCTTCCAGATGATGCCAGAGAGCACGAAATTGCTCACTGATATAATCTGCTACAGGATGTGACATTTAATGGTTTGTGTGTGTGTCTGAGTGCGTTTGTATGGTATGCGTGTGAGAATAGCCGTATATATTTAGACAAAGTGTTCGGCACAGGTGTCTGTCCCAATACCTGGACACATACATCTTCAATCTCCTCTATTTCGCCACAGACTGCTGCTGCATCCGAAACCATTGCATGGAGCTTTATTATATTTGTGCAGCCAGTGTGTAAAAAAACAGAATGCACTTGGCTCCCTAATGGAGTGCTCCGGAGCCAGGCAGGAGTGGCTGCTGGCTTGTTTACCGACCAGCGCAACCTAGCAGCACACACCGACCGCTATTAATCGCAGGCAGCAAAGAGAGACAGGGAAAGGTAGTTTGGGGAAAGCAGACCAGCTTGTTCTTACATCCTACCGAGTGCTTTATCCAAGAGTAGAGTTAAAAGCCATTATCCTTAAGATCCAACCCCTTGTACTTCCTTTCAGCCTCTCTTCACTCCATCATAATCTTGTCTCTTTTTCCTACGGAGGCTGACGTTAACAGGCTTTTGACTTGCAGTATGTAAGGTTAAAAGGCACTATGTATTGCCCTCAGCCACTAACAGTAAATGTGACCTGTTGCTTTATGTGGACATGCTGCACATTGTTAGATAAGTTAGATTCTTTACAGTTCAATCGTTTGGTTCATTTTATGGAAACTATGAGCACCAAAGTATAATTCATTCAGATTTACCAGCATTGTAAACAAGAGAGACGGTAAAAAAGTTCTGACCCCTAACCTGTGAACTGTTCATAAAGTCTGTACCATAATGTATATGTCCATTCCTTTATTTGATTTGATTTGATTTAATTTGATTTATATTCTGTTAGTCCGTAAGGGTCCGATCAGGAGAATCAAAGAGTTTTATTAAAGTAAATATTCAGTTGCAATGGGTCATGGCGACGGCACAGAGAAAAAAGTACGACCTGAAATTCAAACTGTTAATTGTCAAATTTGCTGAACAAAACTCAGGAGAAGCTGCACAATTTGATGGTATTTCAATATTTTTTGTGCTAAAGGAATAAAACAACTGTCCCAAATAGACGCCTGTCCCCAGTAAAGCAGGGTGAGTTCAGTGATTTAAGCAAATAAATGCCCAGGCTATTATTAAAAATTTTCCGGTATGTTTTTTTCAACTTTTAAGTCCCTAAGAAGATTTCCTACCATCTGATGGAAATATCTTTTTTACATTTTTGTTATAAATGTTGAAGTTCTGGGAGAAATCTGTGCAAAACCTTCAAATATGATCTAGGATCTAGCAGCTACCTAGACAGCAGATACTGTTCAGTACCCAAAAGCTCTGAGTTGAACTTTTAAGCATATCCCGTTGATATTTTAAGCTTATTACCTTAATAGCTTTGACCTGCAGGCCAATTTGGAGTCAGTCTGTGAAAATATAGCATAAGGTCAACAGCCGAAGTGAGACTTGAAACTGTCAACGGTATCATTTAGGGCCATCAGATGTCTTTCTCATTTGACCCCCCTCACACAATCCTGGATCAAACGCTGCACATGTGTACCTGCTGTGCATTACAAGTTCCTCTGATAAGATATTCACACTGTCTGACTATTAGAAAACCCTGTGATTTGAGTGTATAGCAATTTACTTAGTAAGAGATGATGAGATCATTTGTCATATGTCTGCACAGAGTGAAACCCTGTGGGGTGTATTGGAGCCTTTGGAACCGTATTGAACACCAAAGAAACATACATGGAGGAGTTATTGATCTTGAACATCTATGTATCTTCAAAAGCACCTCGAATACATGAGTTAACGTGGGAGGCTGTAGGATGATCAGTAAACAATAGAGGTAACTTACATTTGCAGGCTTCTGCTTACAGGAAATGTAGTGGAAAATAAATTAATTTATTGTATCTTCAGGCTACAAGGTGTGTTTGTCCTCTACTGGCTACAATGTCAACTGACTGCTCTCAAAAGGAATACAACAACAATAACATCATTTGTGCCATTTTCTTTGCACTGGGGGCTTGAGACACTCGTGTACTATTGAATCTGTTGTGTTTGTAGCTGATGTATGTGGGGAGCGGGCCTTCCCAAATGGATTAATACCATAACCAGTTCCAGATGGCTGCGACATCTTGTTCCCCTTCCCGTGATCGTTTTAATGCTTTATTGATTGCTGTTGTCCAGGGAACTGAACCTGCATGCAGTACTGCTTATTCCTTTCACACACACATCATCATCCACCACACACCTCCACCGTTCTCACATTCTCCCATCCGTAAACCCACAATCCATTTTTCATGGCGCTCTGGAATGATTATGCCACGAGCTGATTGGACACACCTTTCATCTGCTCACACTGGAAGGATAGTGAGGCATGCTGGGAGGGGGAATCGGAAGTGGATGTGATATAAACACTAAGGGCCAATCGCACAAGTGTAACGACCAGTTCCAAGTGATAGAGTCTCTCCCTGTGGGCATCTTCAAGCACAGCTGCTATTCTTTGTTCATGTATGTGCAAAAAGGGCGGATGAAGTTGAATACGGATCAGAGGGTGTCGTGATTAATGGATACACTCACAGTCAGTGACGTCATTGGTCTCATTGCTCTGAAACAGCTGTGCCAATCACATATACAGTTGACGCATGACGACAACAGCTCAACAAATTAAGAAGCACTTCTTCAGGAAATCATTTTGTTGTCTGGATGGTGCAGAGCGGCACAATATTACCACACAGCCCTATAAATCTACAGATGGCAGATGGTGTGTTTTTTTGTTTTTTTTAACAATTAACTAGATAGAAACAAATAATGTCACATATCCTAAAATCTGATATAGCAGTGTTTGAACTGTAATGCGTCTCAAGAATAAAACATGAACCACTGAAATGATAGTTAAAAGTTTTCTAAATTCTGTAGCAGCCTGGTGTCATGTGCATATGCATTTAATGGAGGTAAACACAGTGGATGGCTGTGCGTAATGGCACTGTGCTTTGAAATCGGAGGCTGCAAATATATCAACATATGTGTCCTGCTGCCTTCAGATGGCTGCAAGGATTTAATGAAGTGAAGGAGAAGCTTAAAGCAGCTGTGGACAACACATACTGTAAGAATCACTCATATTAATTTATAGATAAGTGCAGACGGCTTTACTGGTGTCCTGCTTTATCCACATTAGGTGTTATTTTTTGATGCCAATTTAAACTCATCTGCTGGCTGGGGAGTGTATTAAATTAGTTTAGTTACGTTTAAAGCGTTATTGCTGTGCATTTGCTGAAGATATTTAGCTTCCGCTTGTTGACAAACTCCTCAGATTGGCAGCAGAGTGACGTTGTGCCAGGAACAGACTTCGTTCTGAGGCGTCTATTCCCAGCACAGTCCTAAGGCTCAGTTTCCACCAAAATACAAACAACTGGCTCTGCACTGTCTCATTTGAATGAACCTCTTGTTTGTGCCTCTCCCCACTGTGCACCTTTCACCCTGTCTTGACTGTCTTGGGCACCAAAATACCATACAGACGGGAAAAAAACACATATTTCTCTTTTCTTTTTTTGGAGGGGGTGTCAAAATTCAAGATCAGTTAAAAATCAAACTGTCAGAGCTCTGATTGTGGTGGTTGAACACCGCCACCAACTATGTCCCCAAGGGTTCAGAAACCACTATGTTCAGCATCAATAATCTATGTGATTAATGCATCTGCCATGTAGTTTTGTCTATATCTTGCTTCACATATGGAACAAGGAACATTTCCAGGCTCTCACGTGTCTGTCTCATGTCGTGGGTTTTATCATTCACAGATGTGTCTCTTCAAGTATTTCATGTCGAATGTATTGCCATTAGAGGTGTAGATCTTCACTAGCCTCACAATTTGATTAGGATTCAACTTTCAGTGATTCTCAATGCATCTTGATGCATTTTCTATATTTTTTCACATTAATAATAATATAAAAAGCTGCATCTTGGCAATAGCAGTATCTGTGTGACCCACCTCAGTACATAAACATCACAAAAGAAAAACAAAAGTCCTTCAGCAGTGCATAACAAGTGTGCTGTAATGAACAAAAATAAGGTCACATAGTAGCTCTAGCAGCTCTTAGAGAGGACACTATCTGAATGTAGCATATATATTTAGGGATGGGGATCGAAACCCGG
>NW_023340268.1:15339558-15349908 GCF_004916995.1 Morone saxatilis
GAATTTACCGATCCTGCAAGCCTTCTCTCCTCAGGCCTTAATGACATTCTTGCCAGTTTTCTTCATAGATTGGTGGTCACATATGCTATAAAGAAGTACCTTTAGTGATCCCCCTCTAGTTCTGGCCTTACCATTAAAAGTGCAGCCTCTTGATCCATGGTCTAACCGGAAAGCCCAGCGTCCAGGTACATTCACATTGCTGCTCAGGTGGAAATTTGAGTTATTGCCTGTTGCATTGCTCGAGAATGATCCAGGGATGGAGAAATGGTGAGCAGAGTTGACTGTGTCATATCCAGCCTGGAAATACATGTAGATACATATAGATAAAATACATTTTACGCATTTTTGTATTTGTACATTTGTGCCATTATTGCATTCAGATTTAGGTAAAGCATGGCAACTTAAAAACATGTCATGTAGTGAATCTGAATATAATTTTAATGGCTCTAACCTGTACATAGCGAGTTGTAAAAGCTATTATCCCATAGTTCATCAGCACAAATGAGTATTGGCCACCAGAGATCAAGACTGCTTGGATGGTTGTTTGCTGAAAATAGATTATTTGTTTTTTTTTATAGTAAATATGGTTATAAGAAATACACACATACACATCATATGCATTTCCCCATTTAGAACAAGATGACTTACTGTTCCAGTCACTGGATAGTAGGCCACCTCATACCATGTTGCAACAAACACCCAGGCGGCATGGAAGTTCAACCCTGGGAAGTACTCATTGATGTCTTGAGTAGCTTGTTGGAGAACACTGCCGCTGGTGTATTGGTTGTAGTAGATCTCACCATTTCCTCTGTTGTCTAAATCTGTCCAGAATGGAGCAATGATGTCTCTGGATCCATACATTGGAAACCTTTGAGGTGAAAAACTAGACCATGGTGCATCGAAGGTCAGATGTCCGTTGTGGTTCACCTGGAAACAAATAAACCAGTTCTTACTAACAAAGAGTTAGTAGGCATCGACTACAGTCCTTGACAATCATGTATGATCAAATATCAACATATTTATTGCTACATTATTTTATTACCATTTTGTGGCTATATCAACATATTTATTGCTACATTATTTTATTACCATTTTGTGGCTATATCAATATATTGACTCCAACTAATTCTAATGCTTTTGTAATATTCAAAACAGAAATTTGTATGCCTCCACAAAACAAACCAGAATTTTCAGTTTGCTAAAATTATTTTCACATACATAAATCTGGTTATAGGACTGTCCGAAGTAAACAAAAGGTCGTTGCAGCAGAATTTGAGGAGAACTTCCATCGTCTGACCGAGCGCTTGTTGTTCCATTAATTGGGTAGAGGGATTCTATAGAGAACAATAGATTCAAGATTCATGTCACATTTACAAAGAAATCTAATTACCATCCATTGGCCTTATTGGCACATGCCCTATTGGCAAATGTTGCATAGTGTTTTTAACATTTAACATTTGTAATCTCCACACCTAACCATTATATCCATGTTTGATCCAATACTAAACGTTATTTTATTGTGTGTTATTTGTATTTTTGTGGACATACACTTGGAATATTACCAACCACAGGACAACATCACAGACATTTTGGCATGCCATATCATGAAAAGGCACAGATGTAATTGAAAACCATTTAGCTGAGCCAGGTCCAGGGTCATGATAATGTACATGCTATCTCACTGTCATGTGTTACTGGGACACTTGATGGAACTGAGCCATAGTTTACTAAATGTATTTCAAATTAAAATGTCTGCCATGAAAAAGCTTTTTGTTAAAGAGCAATTTAACACCACCTCAAGTTCTTGTTTTTGTTTTTTTTTTTCAAAATTTTTTTTGGCCTTTTTCATTGCTTTACTGGATAGGACAGCTGAAGATTGACAGGAAAGGTGGGTAGAGAGAGAGGGGATGACAAGCAGCAAAGGGCCGCAGGTCAGATTCGATGTAAATACACCTTTTGATTTATTAAAATATTGCCCACTGCTCAGGTTTTGGGAATTTGTAGGTTCTTGTGTGAGAACACAACATAGGTGATCCACATGTTCTAGTTTGAGAGTGGATCTTTTTGCAGTGACCACATCTCCTGCAGTGGAGAAAACTCTGTTTGCAGATATGCTTGAATCTGGGATACAGAAGTATCTCTCCAACAGCCCGGAGGTGAGAGGAAATGTGACCTCATGGACACGACGCCAGTAAAAAGGATCCTCAGTGAGAGGTAGAAATGGGGCTTTACAGTATCGCTCCATTTCCTCCTCAGCCCTGGCAAAGGCGGTCTCGGGTTGTACTGTACCTTCAGAGAAAGCATGTCTAAGCAAACTTACTAGCAGCAATGAGCCCTTTCTTTTGGGAGCAGAGAGGCATGTAGGCTTATCGTCCTGCATGGGTAGAGCTTCTTCTTCCAGAGTTCCATGTTCCCTCAGGCGCTTTATCCGCTTCTGTCCTCTCATTCTGTGTTTGAACAAAAGAAAGAATAGCATTAAATCCGCAGTTTGCAATTTTCTCAGGACAACTGTTTCAGTCTTATAAAGCTGTAACTCATTGTAGCTACTTAACGTTGTAATGGCGATTTTAAGTTTGTTTAAATTTTGTATGTTTAATATGATACATGGTGAAATTATGCATTCAGGGATGTAGCCTCTGTAGTCGCTTCTCATTAAATCTCCGATCTCTCCCCCTAAATGAAGAAAAGCAGGATAGAGGCTGTATGAAGGATGTTCTTCTTTGTACCTCTGTCAGAGATCTGCTTTGATGGCATGCTCAATCTTTTGGATCATTGGTGATTCTCCAGTGGTGTCTGTTCTAGAGGAGTTGTGCATTTAGCGGGGCAATGAGACAGACAGCTGGATTGCTCTCCTGACATCAATGTAGTGGCAATGCTTTATTGTCTTTAATGCCTTCACAGCATCCTTTGCATTTAACATATCTGTATCGTTGACAGTGCAGATGTCAGACTCTTCTTACCACCATAGGATTCAGATGCCTGGAGGCAGTGGATAATTAGTAAGTGCACGCTGTGATGTGAGATTCAACATATAAGCGAAGCATTTTATATTAGCAAATTGTTCAACTTGAGCTGCAACTACCATGTCAGATGCGTTGTCCATCACCAGCACTTCATGTTTATCTGTTAGATGCCATTTTCCCACAACATTAAACAATGGCTCTGCCAAATGACAATCGCTGTGATAGTGATAAATGGCTCTCGTTTGCAACACATGCGATGAAAGCTGCTAGTCTTCTTTGCTAATATAAGCTGCTGTTATTGTTACATATGAGTCAATCACGACAGAAGTCCAGGAACCACATGTATTGGTTCCTCGACTAGCTATTCATTCACTCTGTTACCTGGGCTTTGGTTTAGCTGTAGAGTGTAGGTAGTCTTCAGTAGGTGGCGAAACCCAGGGTTCTCGGGCGCATAATAAGCCCTTACAGCCTATAGAAGCTCTCCACATCTCGGATTGCCATGTGACACGACTGTTCCAGGTAGATTAGTCAATGGTTGCTTAAGACTTGGCATCTGTAAAGACAAGTGGTCTTGTATGATGTTTCTGCTGCTGCTGCTGTTATTTACCTTAAAGGAATGTTTGACATTTTTTGGACATAAGCTTATTTACTTTCTTGGCAAGATCCGCTTGCGTGTTTATATATACGTCTATATATATCAAATTTGAAGCTAGGGCTGCCAGCCTTAGCTTGGCATAGCATAGCATAAAGACTGGGAACAATGGGAAAAGGCTAGCCTAGTCCAAAGGTAACAAAATCCACCTGTTAACACTTCTAATTCCAACTTTCTGAGATATTTGCTTGTTCCAACAGTCTGGGGTATAACCCCCTATGTTTTGACATTTTGAATAACGAGGTAACAAAAAAACGATTCTCATTTTTGGGTGATTATACACCTGTATAATATTCCATTTCTGCCAATAGATCCTCCTAAATGTTACAAATTGGGCCTTTAACATAACCTGAATGCAAGACACTGTGGGATGTTGGACTTCTCTCCAGCAATTCACGGCAATCTCAAAGAATTTTGCGTCTTCTCTGACCACTACAGCCATGATGAAAGATTTCTGGGAATTATGCCAGGCCCTGGGTGAAGAAATATGCCAGTGTGTAAAATCCCCTCACACGGAAAACTACCAGAACCCTTACAAGTTAAGGTATTGTACATTTGGGAAAGGGAATATTGACGAATATATTGTCCATGTAACAGCCAGTTCTGGTGGTTATTCCTCTTCCTTTTTTTGTCAATCCCAACTCCATTCTATCTACCCCACCCCAGAGTGTAGTGTCCATGAGAAGTGCAATTGACTGCACTCTCACCTGGTGTTTATTTTATCCCCTTGCAGACCACAACAAGGCCTGTTACCCCACTAAACAAATCAATGTAAGGTGTAAAAAAGTAATGATGTGACGCTGAACTCTAGCACCCAAAGGTATGGGCTACTAAATCAGCCCCGGTGCTGGGCAATTCCCTCTGAGTGCATGATTAAGCAGCTCTGACTGAGGGGGGCTCACAAGATGCTTGGCTCATAACTCAGCACTGTCAAAGCTTCATGGAAGCGTTAAAGAAAAGAAGGATATGGTGAGGCCTCTAACTTGGCAATAACCAGCCGCAAAGAAAATGTGATTACTTGTTACCTTTTTTAAAAATAGCAATCTCAAGGTACACTATGAAATACAACACACCAATATGTCTTTCTCCACATTTGTGCCCTCGTTGTTTAATCATAGTCAGACTGGATTTTTGACTGGATTTGTCTGGATTAAGTGCAGTTTGTATTTGCCCCCAATATCCTCAGAAGAGGTCTGATTAGGCAACTTAGTGAAAACACAAGATTTTACACACGGAATATATGATCCCTTTATAAAGTGTGATGTTATTTTTGATCTAACTACCAAACATTGTAAGTGGTAGAGTTTGCCTTACTTCCACCAGCTACATTATTAAAATGTTGCTTATATTTCGATTTGCGTTAATAATAACAAATCATTGGTGACAGTTTATAAAAATATGACTCCAACAGGATACACTCTGCATAATTAGCACTTGTACTTTTGATACTTTACATTAATGTATTTATAAATAACACTACTACTACTTTTACTTAAGACATATTTTGAATGCCTGACTTTTACTTGTATTTTACACTGAGGTTTGTTACTGGTGACCACTATTCTGAAAATACATGATGGGATGGAACAACAGGGGGAAAACAGTATTAATGCCCTATCAAAGATATCAGTACATACTGCATAGAACCAGCATGGAAATAAAGTCAAATTTGTGACACTGGCTATCACTGCTTTTAGGACAAATATCACCTTATCTCATATATCATTAGTAATTAAATATGAGAGTCACAGATGCTCAAAATAATCATAACAAAAGAATGCATGAAATGTGATCTTATACAAACACATTAATACAAACACATTACTTTTTCTACAATAACTTTAGAGTTTGCTATGACTAATATAACATTTACCATTTTTTGTCATCTGGAAAATATACAGACAGGTGACAAATTAAAAGACAAACCTTAATGAATGAGTGGATAAACATGACAAATGCAGATGCATCCATACTGGACACAAAGGGTTTTTTCATTAAGTGGTTTGATGGGAATGAAAATGATGTGAATAAATTTGACACCTATGGGAAAATGGAGAAGGTTCCAGGGACTAGGAGGTTTGTGTTGGTATTTCCTTCAAATTGTCACCCATCTGTCCCATTTATAGCATCAAACAAGCTTGAAATGTACTTTGTGAATAAAGACATACAAACACAATGGATTTCTATACTAATCTAATGTATTCTGTCATGGAGAAGGATGTACAGTATGTGTCAGGCTATTGACAAGAAGAAAGAATAATGTACTGTGCACACTGATATGAGTATATTCAACACAGTCACAATGGAATGATGATAAAACCGAAACCTTGGCAAAAGTAAATGAGGTCTTAATTTTTATTTTTTATGGATTTTCTAATTTTTACATGCATGGATGACAGCAAATAGTGTCACCTCAGAGTGGGAGAATCTGAATCTGTGCATATACAACTAGGGACAATGGATAGGGAAATGTAGAGCAATACTATCTTTTGAAGTGGCTTTAGATACGTGAAGAGAATGTTTGGTTGTCTAGTAGACAAAACTTTGATTTGTCACTTTCTATGTGTGAAGTGATCTCCATTCCAGCAGAATTGTCTCTGAACAGCAATGGCTATGAAGGTATGTTTCATTAATTTATAATCACCTGAATATAGGAATCCTTGTTTTCTTTACCTTAGAATGAGTCTTTTATATGTATGTAGGCTTATACATTAGCCCAGAAGGGAGAGGGGGAAGTATTTAAAGCAACTGACACAATGGACCTTTAAATGCACATTAAAAATACAGTTTAAGCCCTTCCCAATCTCCTCATCATACAAAGCCTGTTTACTGAGGCATGCATACATCATCTCCTTTGTTCCAGTGGGTCTGGCAAAAGAATCATTGTAGTTTTAATTTTTAAAATACGTTTGAAATTCTAACAGAAATAGACCTGTGACTGGAAACTTGGCAGTTTATATCGCATTTATTTTATTTTCCTGAGAAGGATCTGTGGCATTATTGAATGAAGCTCACAACCAATTGGCTATTCTCCGATTGTACTGTATATAAGCAGCCATTTGTGTGTTATATCTTAAGAAGGAATCTCTGTATTCGTTCCTCTTAGCGGGAGTTCCATTTCTTTCATTGCTGCTGTCTTGCATGAGGTGAATGAGATGACTAGAGTGCGTTCTTCTGCCCAGCATGTTGCAGTTCTCTGCAGTTTTCTGATGAAAAATTTAAAAGACTACAAACCACAGTATTCCAGTCCTTCTACCACACTCTTAGCCTCTTTGCTGAGCAACATGTGTCGCTGCTTGACGTAATCTTTGTCGCTACCTGCTGCTAATTACATCTGAGCAGTTGAACTTGTAGAGCACTACGCTTAGAGGTAGAAAGATTGTAAGATAAGAAGATAAGCATGGTGACAGAACTATGTTCCTAGACTTAGTTACACACAGAGGTGTATAGATGAAAAAGTGTGCTTGGGAAAGCGTGAGTGTGTTTGACTGCTGCAAGCTGTCTGCCCGCAGTGTATGATTCTGCTGACAACTCAGGATCGTCTAATAACTGGCTTCCATGTTTGGCAGAGGGCGAGGGAGGGGATGGGAGGGAGGAAAATGGCTTTTTCACCTATGTAACCTGCCGAAGTCCCCTCTGGGCTAACGCTCGGCTGCACACTGAGGTGCTCTGCTGCACACACTCATGCCCCACTGCATATGGTTTAATTAGAGTGGCAAGCATATGTCTCTACAGCAAGGTACCTGCCTGTCAGATTAAAACCAGATGACTGTTTTATGCAACATTATGTCTTATTTCCCTAAATACTGACTATTAAAGAGGCAATAAGTAAAGTTAAAGTTTTTACTGCCCCATAGAAAAAAATTGCCTAAATTTATCCTTAAAGGTTGAAGCATTTTTTAAGTAAGCGATTCCTTGTTTAATTTGTATAGTATGCTCCACTTGCTTGTGTGTGTACATATAAATGCACCAGCACATAGTTGTTATGATACACATTCCTATAGATGGTTTCATGTCATTCTACTGATTGATTGATCAAATAACCTACTTCTATCAGCAAAGCCTACCTACCACTGGGCGAACGCAGAAGCTAGTGTACACATACAGCTACAGAGTAACTCCATTTTGAAAGGAGGAAATCAAACTCTCACTGGCCTCTATTGGTTGAACATTGGTAGTTTCTTGAACCTCTGATCACATCCGACATCGGGCTAGTGGTAGTCAGGTGTGGTGTTCTGTACTTGTGACCACACCCAGCTGCTTATCCTATTTTACCATGCACCACGCTACATTACAACTGCACTAGATGTGGAAAAAGCATGTTGTCACCACTAGTGGAATTATTAAACTTGTCCCAACACACAATCACTGTAGTTTATATCCCGGAATTTGAAATACTTAAGTTTCTTTAGTAATCGTTTCACTTTTATAAAATGTAGGAAGTGTCTTCTGTTTTACAAAGGACCATATTACATACATACTTAGACATGAATGAATGACATTCATTTGTCTCTTATTACAGTGCCGCACAAATACTTATTTACAGTATTATGTAATATTATACTCCCTAATAGATTACTTAAAATATAGCTGTAATGTTCAAATTCATAGATAAAGCTAATTCTGTATTTTACACTGTGTGGTATCACTAACACGGCTACACTGAATAGAGCGTACAAGAAAGAGTTGAAGCAGATTCACACTTATGTAATAAAGCCGGCTCGCTGAAGAAACTTCCATTCACTCCTTGAGTGTGTAAGCCTTACTGTACAAACTTCAAGATGAAAAGAAGAACAACAATTAATGCGTATGCAAATCTGTGACAGTGGGACCAATGCCTTTGTTCCTTGAATCTGGCTGTCACTGGTTTTTAATTAGCAGACTCCCTTCAGCGAGTGTGAATACAAAGCCCTTATCAATGACACAACAGAAACATATGAGGGGCCGTACATGCTAACAAGGGCCTTTAATCAATGGCTGCCACACAGGCACCAGGCAGGGCTCAGCACAAGCTTATTCACGTTAGTGGGCTTTATTGTTGTTGTAATAATTCAATACGGACATTTCTGTGTGCATTTGAGTTTAATATGTTCTACCGCTGTTTGTCTGAGGTTTCCTGTGTTTGAATTTGAATTCAACAGTTTACTAAGAAAACAGTGGACTTGTTTGTACAATACTATGTGAGGATGAAACTAACAATACACATTTATACAGCACATTTCAATGAGATGGAGAGAACACAGCATAGGAAGCGCAATGACCAACAAGTATAAATAAAAATAGCTCATTTACATGTTTGCAGCAGTCCTTGTGCTTCAGTGCAGCTACAGTTGGTGACGACACGAGAGAATGTGTGTGTGTGTGTGTTTTGGAAGGAGGACGATTTCTCTATTTCTTCCCTGAAAACACAGGTGAGCGAGCGCAGATAAAATGGCAGCGTGCCTCTATCAAATATCCAGCGCGCTGATCCCTGAGGCTGCAGTGATGCCGCAGCCCATTCCAGCCCCATTAAGCTTTGGCTCCAATCAAAGACTCTCTCTCTGTATCAGACTTACTTCATCTCCGAGAGCCTACTCCACCTCAGAGACCCAGCGCTCTGACAGCTGATTGATCTGTACTGTGGTTTCTTATGCTTTCGCTTCTTCCCCTCGCCCTCAAGAAAGACAGACTTAGAATGGAACAATTTTGGTACACAGCAGCAGTGTGGGTGTGTTTTTACATGCGCTGATTGTAGGTTGTCTTCAGGTGGCTTTTTCTGAAAAGTGGCGGGCATTTTTTTTTCAATTGCCATTCCATATCCTTCACACATATCAATCCATGACTATGTATGAGTTAAAATCTTCAATGACTATGTCTCCATTTTTCTCTATTAGGCTATCTATCAGTGTGGTGCATTTGTGTGTGTGTTTGATGTGATTGTGTGTGTGGTTTGGTGGCAGATCGATGTGTTTGTCTCTCCTCTGTTGTTTTCCATCCTTTGTTTCATGCTGTTGTTTGGACAGGCATAGGCTAGCTGGAGATGGGAATAAATGGGACTGTTAGGAGACATCCGTTATACACTGACACAAAGCCATTATAAAAGAACAACTCCATATGTGTGTATGTGTATGTGTGTGTGTGTTTGTAGACACGCAAAGTACAGTATGTGTGTGTGATCTATTGTGGGAAACAAATGTTGGTGGTATGTTTGTTTCTGTATTAGACAATATTGTATTTCATACCTGTGTACGAGTATATCGGCTGCCACAGACTATTATTTTCATGATCGTTAAGGCTGTTGATTGAGTTCATTCTTGTGTGATGAATCTATAAATTATTTGGTCTATAAAATAGTGATAAAAGCCCATCAAAAGTTCCCCCAGTCTGAGGTGTTGTCTTCATATTGCTTGTTTTGTTTGACCAATAATCCAAAACAGAAAGATATTCAATTTACAATGATTTTACGGAAAAAAGGGAAACTAATCTGCTGTTGACTAATTTCCATTAACTAATTAATTAAGAATTGATTATTATATATATAATTATATAGTAAATGCTGTATCTATTAATTGTTGTTTGCTGTATATTGACTTTGCATTAATAATCAGATTTTCTCCTGCTGTGTCAAATTGTAAACATAAATTAAAAAATTTAAATATCGCAAGCTTTTATCCAGCCACAAAGAGTATACAAATAAAAGCTTAAAAATATGGTGTCTCCAGGGAGGGGGGGGGGCGCTAAAGGGTTCAATTGTTT
>NW_023340268.1:15350008-15374265 GCF_004916995.1 Morone saxatilis
TTTATCCAGCCACAAAGAGTATACAAATAAAAGCTTAAAAATATGGTGTCTCCAGGGGGGGGGGGGGGCGCTAAAGGGTTCAATTGTTTACTGACCCAGAAAAAGATAAAAAAACACCCCATGCTTTAGTACCAGAGCACCAAAAACATGGCATGCCTGTTAACCTGCTTAAACATTTGTAGCAGAGCAAGACCCCAGCACACAGCAGGTTCCTGTTTCCCTGCTGTTTCCTGACATATTTCCTCTCCTCCACGACACTTTGTCCATCACAGATCATTATCCGCACTTTAGTAACAGATAATATAGTGGCAGCAAACCCTCTAACTGACATGTAGTCCATCAGGTTACACCAATTACAGATGACGATATTGATGACCATGAACCAGTGTATCAATACTGCCAGTTAGCCACCTGGGTTTGACATTCGATCTTTGCCTTTATGACACTGCTTCATTCTCTTGGCAGTCTGGGACATATTCATGTCCTCCAAATGGAAGGTCAGTGTGGGGATTTTTCAATAATGTCTCAGTCTCTGCAGATAGATTTCAACCACCCCATCAGAGGTAGATATTGAGGGGTCTGCTAATTAAAAAAACGGAATGGCAAGGAGGTTATGAGCAATTAAGTTGTTACTCTTGGGTATGGAGACCATCATAGTTGTCTTTGACTACTTAGCTGCATCTACTTTTCTCTGTGTGTGCTCTGTGTGTTGCGGCTTGTTTTCTTCTCACTCTGGCATTATGTTTTCAGTTTAACAACTCAGAAAATGAATGTTCTCAGCCTCGTCAAGATTCAAAGGGTAGGACTGAAGCTGTAATAAAAAAAGGAGCATGGGGATGTGCATGCTTATGTGTGCCCGTCCCATTGTTGTTTGCCCGCGTGTTTGTTTGGCAAGGCACGCAGATGATGCTGCAGTGCTTTATGGTGCTTCATAAAAATAAATGGTCTCTGTCTGACTTCAATTATAATGGTGAATATGCAAAGGCGCCTCGTTCATTAGTTTGCTTTTGCTCTGTGAGCGGGGGAAGTGGATTTGGTGTATTTAGTATCTGACTGTTGTCCTAAGTAGCAGGGATTATTCTAATGCTCTGTCAGTAGCAAGGCCTAGGCCTAATACCCCTTTCTATTCCTGATATCCATTACAAAGGGGACACTAATAGACCCGCGTATTTCCAGTTCTATATGTTTCTTAGCCAATCTTGCAATTAAACTGTCATCTTTGGGTCTGAATATGTGTGTGTAAGGTTTTGCACACCAGGGAGAGAAGGTGTGTGCATCTGGAAGCACGTAACAATGTCTACTGAATGTCTTCGTGTTCGCTTTGTTTAAGGGGAACAACCAACCATACTGTAAAAACTGTACACCTGTTGAGTGCTACAAAATAATATTAAAATTATATGAGAATTGGTATTATACATATTCTATTATAAATAACAAAATTTGTTTCTGATTACATTAAACAGAATGTTTTGGTGAAATGGAATCATATCAAACAAGGGCAATCCATCACCTGTTTATTTCGGCAGGGCTTGATGTGTCACTAACAGATATTATTCAAAGAATAAGCAATTCACTCTAGCTCAGATTTAACAATAATACCTACATTACTGTGATGCATAAAAAAAATTCAAAAGCAGCTATTTTTGTGGTGACTGCTATGTAGTCTACTTGATAATACTGACATTGATCATCTCATGTCTGACAAATAAAGATGAAGTTATCAGGTATCATGGGAAAGGTGGGAATGGCCAACTGAATAGCATGTATACAAGTGTGGGATTTGCAACAAAGTCACTAAAAGAAGGAGAGAGCCACAAGTGCTTAGGTTGAACTAGAATAGGTTTATAGCAGGGGTAATTAGCCACTGTAATTAGCATATAACAAAATGAACTGGGCTGAGCTAAAACAGCAACAATACGATACCAGTTAGTTAAGTACCGGCAACCAGAAATGAGACTGACAGCTTACCGCAGCGCGTCAGAGAGGGTCACGTCTTTTGGTCAGGTTAAGGTTACATTAACAAGACCACACGGGTCAAAGTTGCCACCATAGCAGGGTTGCCAACTTTTGGTACCTGACCAAAGTGAGATTTTGATGCCATGGGCTTAATCACGCCTATATGCATGCACACGTAATCAAATGCAACATATCTAACATTTTAGGGATATAGTGATGTGTTTCAAAACAAGGAATCCGACTGTTCTATTTGCTAGCTTTAGCTATTGGTCAGTGCTCGACTGTTATCTAGCTACGTCACATAAGGAAAATGATATGCAGTCAGCTGACACTATGTCATTTATTTACTGAAAGAATAATCACTATTTGCTGTTTTAGAACAGCAGAAAGATACAATCCACACTAACTCTCTCTGTCTCTCTAACAAACCATTTTAGAGAATGGTTTACAAAGCACATTTATTAGACAACAGCCAACAGTTTAATTTTGTAATTTGATCAACTCACAAGATCAATTTCAACACTGCTTATAAAATGTAAAAATTAGAAACCTGTTAGCAGCATTGACCCTGCCCTTGATTTTATTGGGGACAAATGAGGTGGAGGGGTTGTAGTTACGGGCCATTTTATATTTTAACCACTTTATTGTTGCAATGGGCTCTGACTCAAACCCTGTAAGAAAAGCATTGCAATAGAAAGTCACAGTGTTTACTCTCAGGATGTAAAACTAAAATTGGTGTATCATGATAGTTTTGAATTTTTTGAAAGATTTCCATCAACTATAGAGGGAGCAGAACTTAATTATTCCAGCTGTTTTAATTTAATACTTGCGTTTGTATATTAGAATGGAAGCGCTTTGAGGGGTTAAATGTATAATCTGTACCATCATTTGCATGGCAGTTGCACAGTTCACCCTGACCTAACATTAACATTATGGGAAACCTCTAGAACAATGAAATGCAAATACAGTACCATCAGCTGATTAATTGTCTTTTGGCTAATGTTTGCTGCCAACCAGTCACAGTAGGTGATATGCATTGAATATGCATTTTGCAATGGGGTAGTGTAAAGTTTAAAAAGGGTGAAAAAAGGATTAATTATACATTAAATCCCACTGATGGCTGTGAGCAAATACTGGAAACTTTATTCAAATCCCTGGGGAACCTTGTGTCACCCCTGAAAATGTTCTGTAAATGTTGTGATTGCTTGGTTTGCTGTGTCTAAAAATGGTTTATGCTTTTATTGTGAGCTTAGGGTATTCAGGTTTTGGGGTTTTGTGTGAGCACTCAGAACTGTACTTACTGTGCTTTTTCTGATATTGAGGGAGCTTCAGCCTGGGGTAAAAGAAAGGAGAGTGAAGATAAGGCTTTAGCTGAGTAAGACACACGTAATGGGAATTTGGCAACTGGTCCAACGGTCATCTAAAAGTAATGGACACTTAAAACATTCCTAGAAGCGTCTCAGATTTTTTTTTCCTTTTGTGATGACACAAAAGGAGGTAAAATAAGCATTGATAGAAGAAAGGAGAGGGTGTGGAAAAGAAGATGCACTAAAAGTTGTGTAAAAGGTGATGTTATTTCAGCCCTCAAAAGAACAGATAAAAAGAAAAGCTGCAGAAGAACATAAAAAAGACAAGGAAAAAATCCACAATAAAAATCAGCAGAAAGTAAAACAATGCAGTTTCAGTAGTAAGTGTGAGGTGTGAGGTGAGTGTAAATGACTTGTCAGGCCCACAGCACAGCACATATTGGAATTAATGGCGACATTCATACATTGTGAATAATTAATACACAAGGTCACGGAAAGACAGAGATGTAGGAGAGGAATCTTTGGTGGCTGATTGTGTCTAGTGTGTGTCTGGCCTGTGTGTTGGATAGAGTTACATAATCACTGCGGGCAGACACAACCACAAAACCAAACACGCACATAGTCTGAATAATTTTGAATGTAAAGATACCATACTTGGTTCCCTTAACAATTGTTAACTGTTAACTGTTCACCAAGCCTCGCTGCCCTCAGTTACTGCTCTTGAGTCTGTCAGACTTTCCGTTCTCGCACTATGCATATGAAAATTACAAATTTCAGGTCACTTTTGAAACACTGGGTCTTCAAATTCAACAGTTTTTGCATTTCTAGCCTAGGGCCGTTAAATTTGTCAGCAGAAAGAGCTGTCTCTAGTTGATTTTATAAGCGGTTACTAGCTAACATAAAATGGTAAAACTATGAATTGGTAGAAAACTCCATCTGACTTTTTAATATTTTCAGCTCATTCATTTTAAAACAAAAAGCTTAAAAAAAAAAAAAAAACTACATATCCCAGGCAAAGCATCAGCATCAGCATTGTCAACAGCTCCATAGAAAACACATACGGGACTAGCATTGTTTGTGTAGGCTATTACAAAGCAGAGCTTGTTATCTCAAGATTTAATTTAGTTAGATTTATATTTGTAGTTAAGAGGTACAATTGTTTAAAAGTATAACTTCTCAGTTTGCAAATAGTTAGCTTATGACATGTTCCTTGCTTTTCTAAATAATGGCACTTTATTACTGGAGGCTACATAATAAGCTTGTTAGCCAGGCATGCTAATAATTGCAGCTTACTTTAGAGCAAGTAAACACAGTTTTCCAAAATTTGAGTTTTTGATTTTGGAAAGGTGATTAAAACAAGACACCACGCTCCAAACTCTGATAGATACTGAATATTGCTTTTGTTAAAGACGCACACACACACACATTTCAGCAAGTGGAGAAAGTGAAAGCTTGACAGGCCTACCGTGCCTGGTTGCGGTTGCTGAGCTATGATTGGCGAATCAGCTGAGTTATTCGAACTGTCAATTGAGAAGTGAAGGTAGAGAATGAGAGTGTGTGTGTTTGTACTTCTAAGAAAAATAATCTGAGTCTGTCACATTTACTAAAGAAAGAGAGGCTCAGAAGCAGACTTGCAGCAACTGTTAAGTGACTGCCTCGGCGCTGGACACTTATTTTGATGGACTAAAAATGAAATGTTATCTGAGCTTTAGTGCACAGCTCCTCCTCTATCGGCCACTTCTTTTTTTTTAAACAGCTCTGTACCTCCACTTTCTCTCTTTCTCCCCGGCCTCAATTCTTATTGACCTGCTGGTTATTGCTCACTGCCACTCATCTCCGTCACAGCAGCACTCTTAGGGAGCAAAAGAAACTCTGACTAGAGGGCTTTTATTCCTCTGCTACAGTGTACGTGAGGCAGACAGACTAACACATTTGCAAGCGTGAAGTCTCTTACACATGTGCATGGAAGCTTATTTTTTACCATTAACATATATTTAAAAGCCCCTGGAGCTGCAAATGTTATCTCACTTAAAGCAAGGGATCATTATGAACATGAACAGGAGATTGTAAAATGAAATCCTGTTGCTCAAGGGAAAAGAGAAATTCATTAGCTAATACAAAAAGGGTTTGTGACATCTGGACACCCAGGCTGAGTGATACGTTTGTACTAAGAACTGCAGCAGGACTTATCTATTTCTTTGTCCCAATTTAACAGAAATTACATTAAAATGGGGACTCTCATTTATGTATCCCCTATGTTATCAATGACCAGATGAAATAGGCCCGCGAACACACCTGTCATGATGCATCTCCCTGATGTGTTTGTTAGCTGCATTGATCTTGAGGGAATAGCAGCCATTGAACACAAAATCTTCAGTGCAACAATATTAGAAGGACAGTAGGACTAGAAGTGAACGCAGATGGAATCATTGAAGAATGTGTCATTGATATTTTGAATAAAAGAAGCATTGAGTGGTTCAGTGTTGAAAATTAGCTTTGATGTAATAAAATCTGAAATCCAAATCTTCCTATTGTACCAATGCACCCTTAGAGACCAGAAAGAAAATAATTTATTTGGATTTTTCACTTATTCAGTTAAATGTTCAATAATATTTTAATTTTATCTCCCAACCTCTCTTCAAAGTCTTCAAAGCATTTTTTCATACACTGCCAGGAATATTATTCCTTATTTATTTGTTTTTGTTGTTGATCTTAAAATACTGGAATCTGCCAATAAAAAAAACATTTGTAAGTTTTTATTTATATGTTTATTTTTTATAATGTCACCCAAAATGTTGAAACCACCCCAGAAAGCCCCAGAAAAAGTAAAATGGATGCAACCTCAGTTTTTCTTTTTTTAATGGTAGATTTAGCCCTGATTGCTTGATAGACTTTGCTGGCTGCTCTTTTACCCATGCCAAACCTGATATTAACCCATACCTCCCCTTAAATCCTACACCCAAATCATGAGATTAAGTTAGCAAAGTTAGTCCAAGTGCTGCTAACTGCAGATGATCTCATTTCTCTCATTCCAAATCGGCCCAAGTCCATATTCCCGAATGCTAACCACATCTGGCAGCCATATAAGAGCCAAAGTTGGCTTCTGTTTGGCCTTACAGCTTCAGTTCATAGCCAACTGTGCTGCCACTCCGCTGGAATCGACTCGACTGCCAGCTTCTGAAAGTAGGATGGCACAGCTTCTCAATGATGCCACATGGCTGATAGACAAAGTCTGTTTTAAGTTTCACATCTTTCCATAAATGTTCTAACAAAATAAATGATCAAGGGATTCAAAACCTTTTAATGTGGTCAAAATGTTTCTATTAATGTTTGCTGTGTACCATTTGTCCTGGAAGGCTTAGATGAGTTTAGCTCAGATATATTTTTAAACCTTTAAACATATTATCAGGTGCTGATTAGATCAGTGTATGATTGATCACAAATTGAATCTCTGTACTTGAAAAGCAAAAAAAAGAGAGCTTCCTCAAATTTGCATTTTGCTCAGATTTACACATGCGTCTGCACATACTTCTTCAAACATACTTGCATGCCCACAGACAAAAATAACATAGTCTGAAGCCAGTGTGGGGGAGCATCATATCTGTTTATACTGGTTAAATATTGATGTTTGAGATCTGTCAACGTTGTTGGGCTCAGCCCACCCCTACCTCATCAGTTCCCCTCCTTACTAATGTATGAACAAATATGATTTATTAATTCCCCCCCAGCTCATCCCAGACTCCGATTGTTTCAAAAGTTTCTGACTACGTAATTTGCCACCCTTGTTTATCAGCCTGGTTTTGCAACTCAGAACACAATGAGGCACAGTGAAGAATGTCGAGCGCCGTCATTGGAGAATTCGATAAAGTATGCAGAAATTACAAGTGGAGACAATTTTCCTGCTCTTCGCACTCTCCCCAACACCCCCGCCTACTCATTTCCCTTTTAATCTCTTCATAGCTTGCATTCTCAGTGATAAGTGCATGTCTGTTTGCCTGACAGTCAGCGAGCATATGGAGGGTGTGTGTGGTCCTGCCAAGCAATGGAGAAATCACAGACAGGACGGCAGCACTGTAGCGCATTAGAGTAATCAGAGGGAAATTATCGCCCTTAAGTAGCTTTTGGACATCTGCAAGGGGTGCACGCATATTGTAGATACAGCGTACACATACACACACAGACACACACACACACACACACTCGTACTGCACAGACACGCAGAGGAACCAGCATGCTCAGATACCTGACAGCGAACAGATGGACTCGGCACAACCTGTTTCAGACACCCTTCTCTACTTTAAAAGAGTAATCATCCCTCAGGCTAGTCTTTCTAATAAGCGCATGAGTGAAGCCTTTTTTGAATGATGAAAGAAAACAGGAGGTCAGATGTTTATAAGCTCGCTTAGAGGTGCAGTCAGTCGCAATCTCCCGACTCACCATCCCTTGCATGTGGGTGAAAGAGAAGCGCATAAATTTGATAGGTGTGTGTTTACCTTGTGAGAAATATAGCAATTTTATTCAGGCCTGCTGTTGCCTGGTGCTTAAACCACACAAAATGTGGCAGTATGTTTTTGTGGGAGGCTGTTGCATATATTTTTGCAGATCGTATGCTCTGATTTAAATATATTCAACTTCTTCTGTTCGCTGTTTTTTTTTTTTATTAAACTTGTAAGTTATGTGAATAGGGAATCGTGCGTGAAGCATGAACTTCTCACACCAAACTTTCACCTATTTGGAGTTAAATAAATCATTACGTTTCAGCCAAGCTTGCGGCATGGCTGTAGGGCAGTGCCGATTGGTCCACCACTTGCCCAGACTGAAATATCTCAATAACTATTCACATAACATTTTGTACAGACATTCATGGTACTCAAAGTATAAATCCTAATTACTTTGTTGATCCTCTAATAATCTGTGTAGTGGCACCAGCTGGTCAAAGTTTTCAGCAGTGGAATATCTTCACATCTAGATGGCAATCAAGGTTTCGTGTTATAACAACACTTTTGGTAATTGACTAGTTAAATAATTGACTAATTATGACCACATACCTGCAAAACGAATGCAGTTCCCATCGGCCTCAGCCGTGCTTTATTTTTATTGATTATTCATAAATGTTAACAGGCAAAACTAAAATGGTGAACATGGTGAGCATGGTAATTATACCTGCTACACATCAGCATGTTAACTTGCTGACATTAGCAGCTCAAAGCACTGCCATTTTGAGTAAAGCTTCACGAGCCTCTAGTATGGCTGTAGACTTAGTCTTAGGTTTTTGAGTAATCATAAAATGCCAGAAAATCATCATAAATGCTTAAAGTGACGTCTTCAGATGCATTGTATTGTCAAACCAACAGTCAGAAACCCCCAAAAATTCATTTACAACAATATTTAACAGGAAAAAGGCAGCAAACCTCATATCCTGGAATTAAATGTTTGACATTTTCACTTGATAAATTACTTAAATGATTAATTATCAAACTGTTTGTCTGTTGATTGGCATTTCCTCCAATTGGTTGTCTAATTGAAGAATCAAAAATACACCACTACAGTACTTCAGCAAGAAAGGGACAACAGCTATATGGGTACACATATAAGAATTACTCAATACAGCTTCCTAAGTTTGATGGAACAATGTGTGACTCAAACAATCAGTAAAGCATAATTAACTAAACCCTTATTCACGCTGTATAGCTGTTGTTCACAGATGAAATACAAAGACACAACACAAAACAAAGTGTTTCCCTTGTAAGACATACAACACAAAGAAAAGATAAGAACACATCAGTCATGTCACAGTAAATGATACTGTTGTTATATTGCAGTGTCTCTTTGTTGAACTTTGAAAATCTCTCTCCAGAGGCATCGGCTGTGCTGCATTTCTCTTCTTTTTTGTGTGTGTTCACCTCATCCGTGGCCCGCTTTTTCCGACGATGTGGTCAGACGTGTCTCGCACTACAAGCGGCTCCCCGAATTGTGCGGCTGTCAGTTCTGTTTTTATGCCGAGGTTTTCTGAGGAAAAGAAAAAGAAAAAGGAAAGAGAGAATACGGGGGGTAGAGTGAGTATATGTGTGTGCCTGTATCATCAAACCATAAAGTGTCAAATCTGTAGGAAACCTGATGCGAGTGTGATGGGGCCCTCCTCTGCCTGTCCCCTCTCCCCTGGTTCTCATTTCACAGGTGGACGAGCACATTAGTTTCAGCCCTAATCCATCACCATGGATCCAGGCTCACATGTGGGGAATACACACTAACAGACACATGCATGCACCCACGTACGTAAACATACGCAGGGCCGTGTCAACTGCGAATCGTGGAAGGTCGATGAAAAAGACAAATGCTCTCACACAGAAGGAGCCAGTGGTATCTGTACTCTCACTTGAGATCAAGAGAGAAGAGGATTCACACTCACACATCGGCACATGGATCAGATTCTTAGACGCTGGATTTAACATGTCTCAAATTGTCTTACATTTTGTCTCAGCCCTGCCTCTGTGCTCCACAAGCATTTGCATTGTTGCGCACCACCCTCCACCCACTTACATATCATTCCATGTCACTGGCTGCTGGCGGTAGGTCCTCTTTAAGTACAGGGCATCAGCCTGCGGTGAAATGTTCCATTTTGACATTCATGCACATCATCATCTCTGAAAAGGCGCTCCTTGGTGCTGCTGCTCTCAGTGATGCTGCATTGTTGTGAGGAAATGTCAACAGCAGCAAGGAACGGGGAAGAAAAGGGAATGAGAGGAGTGTGACGGAGCATGAACTGGGCCCATGGATGTTTTGGTTGCAGCTGATTTAGTTGCCAGATTCTGTCACCTCTGCAATGCAACATGTTCATGAGTGAACGTGTGTAGCCTTACCCATACATACCGTTTCTGCATGTTTCTCTGCATTTGTATTCATGTGGTAGCTGAAAGCATTAAGAGCCCACTCTACCCAGGGGCTACTGTCCCATTTTTAGTGCAGATGTGAGTTTAACCTCACAATAATGTTATAAACACTCCCTTACCAAGACATGGGAAAAAAATCCATCCAACTCTTCTGGCTACCTCTGCCATGGGAGCAATTTACAACTTTCTCATCTCAAGGCTATTTGTCTGTATCCACACCACTGGGGTTTTTTTGTGTGTGTGTGTGTGCTGCATGCAAGACTTCATCCTAATTTGTGGCATTTAAAAAAGAAGAGTAGCTCGGAGAAAACACTGCTTCCAATGACTCTGGCCCACCTACTACATGCACCATGCCAACAGACAATCTTCACTGCTACTTAATTAATAACAGAATTGGGGGAGTACTGAGGCAGCTCTAATTAAAAAGCTTTTATGGCTAGTTCATTTTATTCATCACAGGTTGTTTTTGCTCTGCAGGGTAGAGTCATGCTGAATAGAAAAAAAATCAGAGACAAGCTGTATATCTTTACTAAATCTGCTTGTTTGTATAGCTCTAGTCTTTGGCAAAATATCTGCAATATCCTTTGTGCAACACTACGTGAGCAACAAAAAGCAGCTGTCTAATGCAGTTCAAAAAAAAGTTTGTTTGTATAAAAGATGTATGTGTCTGCCAGTCACAGCCGAGCAATTTTCCTGTTTTATCACTTGTGTTGCTGATGCCACTGCAGAACAATTTGAGCTTTGTAGCAGCTCACTTGCAGAGAAACTTCTAGCCCACACTGTTTAAAATTCAAGTTGAGCCCACTATTTCCTGTGTGTCTGGCTTGGTTTGAGGGAACAGCCCACGATGTAGAACATTGCACCAGACGTCACAAAAGTAATTCAGTGATTCATTATGACCATTTAGTGTCGAGCATTAGCATGACAGCTGACAATGACTTACTTAAACCTTGCCAGGAGATTTACTCCATGTCACAGCACGCTGTCGAGGATTTCAGCTTCTCAGTCTGGCCAGAGCCACTCAGCCGTTTCAACTCAGTGAGACTAGCTCCAGCCTGCACACAGCTCCATCTTCTGTGGCTCATGGATGAAAAAATAAATTACTTCTTTCTTTCGTTCTTTTGTTCTTTCTTTCTAACTCTTACCTTAACAAAGTGCTTATTTGAACACAAACCAAGATCTTTTCCTGATCCTGATTAAGGTTTGTAGATATGAATCTGTGATTAATTGAATTTAAATTGAAGACTACACTATGACTCCAATAGCTGAGTAAATTAACCGAGTGATGGGCGATGTGGTTGAAGAATCACATAATGCTGTCGGACTCAAAATGGACTGTTAAAAAATATCAAAGATATCATCCTATATATTTTACACAATCTTCCTTGTCAAAACCTGCTGCCTGCATTACCCATAATGCAACTCAACCAGCAACAGTTTAGAGATTATGTGTGTTATGCTAGTAGTGTCTTCGAGGCCGCTAGCCTCAAGCGGGGATGAGGAGTGGACTACAGAGGTCTTTCTCCCCCTTTTTTAGTCTTCGGCCCTGAGTGACACTGACTCAAGTGAGATCACTAAACAGACTGTAACATTAGTGGTCACTGTTATCATTTCTACTGTTTTTATATATATCTATATAACACATATTGGGAACGTGATAAAGGGTCCTTTATGATGTTCCAAATATGTGTTATATAAATATGGTCAACGACCCTCAAAGGATGTATGAATATGATTTTAAAGCAGACTTGCATGCAATGAACTGTCCTCTGCTCTTATGCATCACATTAGATA
The DNA here is from genome assembly GCF_004916995.1 of Morone saxatilis. NCBI lineage: Eukaryota > Metazoa > Chordata > Actinopteri > Moronidae > Morone > Morone saxatilis. Next base: position 15,361,956 of record NW_023340268.1, read on the forward strand.
AAAGTCTAATGTAAAAAAAAAAAAAAACGGAACTTTTTTTAACACTATTATTCCCCAGTCATCAAATTAAATAAACAGAATTAAATAAATTGACCTATACCGTAGTTAGCATGCCCTGCACTCAATGCACCAGCCATTTTTACACAACAGCAATACAATTAAAGGTAATTTCATAGTTAATTATTATTTCTCACCCACGATGCAGTATTTTTTAACAAGCCACTTAGGGGAAAAATACTGTAAATTATCCAATTTCAAGATGCGTGCCTATTGTGCATACAAGATCATATACAAGCAATTCCCTCCTTTATATTTCCAGCTGAGACTCAGGTTAATGTAACTTCATCTATCTGGAGACTTCTAGGTCACAACAAGGCTACGGTATCTCCATCTTGCTGGGGCTGCAGCTGCACACTTTCAGTTCCAGAGGAAGAATAGCAATTAGGTAGCAGGAGTTAAATCTTACTTCGATCTGATAAAATGTCAGCCACGGAATATCAATACACGTGGGCACATTTCTGACACTATGAAAGAAGTTCCAGTGAACATGAGCAGATAATTGGGAGGCACAAAAAATACTTTCATATGTTGGATGAACAGATGTGTTGGAACTGGATCCTAGAATAAACTATGACCTATTAATCATTCACACAGTTAATCATTTGATCAATGATTTGTTCATATTTTCATTTATGATTCCAGTTGTGACTTTGGGAAAGCGTTGTTTTGAATTTGGTGTTATTTACAATGCAAGTCATCCCTCTCAGCACTCAGATTACCGTTTAATAGTGTTGATAAACAGAAGCCACCTGATCCTGGCAATCTGTTTTGTTTTGATCATGAGGTAGCAGGCAAATTTAGATTAATTAGCAACAAATGGCAAACTAGATTGAATGAAACACAGCAATCAGATTTGTGGATGGTATTTAAAGGGAGAAGATGACAAAATTATAGAATGTGTTTGGGCTTCTTTTAGGCACAAATTGTTTGTTTCACCTCATCCTTTAATGATCGTTAATCCATCAGTGTGTTGAGACTTTTTTCATGGCAGGTGACCCAGTGTGTATCATTATTCTTTTGGAAAGGTCTAATGCTGCTCTGTTGGCCAGACAGCTGATGTCGCAGCTATGCTAAGTATACCTGCATCTGATGCAAATTAATACAGCAGCCCTGCAATAAATCCTACCTTTATTTATTTATTTATTTACATATTTATATATATTTTTGACAGTGTAACCACATTTATAACTTGTATTAAAATGCAGCCTTTTCAGATACCATTATTTTGATAATGACAACACAAGTGGTAATTACAGGAAACACAGTATTCCAACCAAAGGAAGATGCTATTCAAAGACATTTAAGCTGAACACCAGGACACAGTGAGCTGAAAATACTTTCCATTTTACTATTGTGACAAATGGCTGATCTGAAAGTATCTGAACTTACAGCACAGTTGTGTGCTCAAACATCGTTGCTAACAGCTGGTGTGACTAGCAACAGGTAGGGGTCTTGCCTCGGCAGGGTTGACAACTTAAGAAGTGTCAACAGGCAGTTACTGAGTACTCAACATGTGAATATGCCCCAGTATACAATCCCCATCACCTCCATACACTGTGGAAAATACATTCTGGTAGCTGGTAGTTCTGTTTATAACAAGCCAACCAATGATACATAGTGTCCTTTTGAAGTGTTTGTGACAAAAATCTATTCTTAATCTATTCTATCATTTTACAGCAGCATTTTGTATTATGTAAGTCTTTTTGAGCCAGTGAGCTTCATGTGACCTGCAATTTGGACTGTGGCCACTAAGCCAAAATCGCTTTAAAGCTCAGCACTCTTACCGGGGGATTGTTTTTGCCTGAATTGCTTGAGATAGCAGGAAGAGGAGTTGGGTGACATTTAAATTATTCAGCATTTTTTTCTCTCAAGCCTGTGGCCAAACATAACTGATTGCACACACTTGGCTGAGATCTGATCATGATTCAAGTCCAGATGTGGTTTGTCAGATCCAAAAACAAGTCCAATGCATTCTGCGAAACATTTTTTTATTACCCAGATAAGAAATACAAATACAAAATGCATGTCAATACATTTGGTGTGTGACAGAGAGATACTGTGTTGAATTCCATTACATTAAATGTGTTTGTAATAGTTTGTATTCCCTTATTTATTAAATATAGCATCAGTATTCCTCCACAGGGTGTGGTAGCAGATGAGGTTTTTGTTTTTCCTCACAAGTGTTATTCTTATTGAGCTACTTAATACAGTACCACAGTCTTGACTGTGTGAAAACCTGCACTCTTTGCAGCCACACATCTGCATGTTTGGGTTCATCTTTGTAAGTGAATGAAGAGTCTTTGAGAGAGGTAAATATCCATATTAGGACCACAATGGTTTGTTCGATAGTGAAAAATACTTGAAATGACTTCTCCTTCTGTCAATTAGGCCTTATATTGTAGCTTAGGATAGCGGTGCACACTCTGTTATATATAGAAATTTCAACCTACAGCAATACGAGGATCAATGCCCAGCACAAGTATGGTAATCGACTAGATCTCTCTCTTTCTGTCTTTGTCTGAAGGCTTACAGTAAGGATGGCCTGTCTGCCGCACTGTGGGCACTCTCAGCCCACTGCTCAGACATTTCAAACACAATGTCACTTTTGCTGGACTTTATCCAGCCTGATAAGCAGAACTGCAGCTGAGGAGAGCAGACATCTGGTTGCCAGCCTCCCATTTCACTATGAACAGGATTAGGTCCACTGCCTGGAAACAGAATTGTTTTATTCCGCCCAACAAACTGCAGACAAGAAACAGGGTGCAAAAGATGCTTGTCATTATCTATCTTAAAAGCTTGCACAGGCTTGTGAAGGTTTTTGCCATTTGTTGCTGGCTAGCATTCACTTCCACATTTCAACCAACCAATGGCTCCATCAGTTGTCTCAGCCAGACGCTAGAAGCTCCTGATCCCTTCATCTAAAACACTGCTCTCTCCAAGGACTTAATTTTTGTCAGTTAGACTTCCTTTTTTTCCCACTTTGGACATTTTTTAAGGCCATCTTTAAAGAAAGAAGAAAAAATTGAGATAAATTCCCTAAATGCGGATCTATCATGTCATTGGTCAGCATCCAAAAGCATATTGGAGCTTTTCAGCTTTTTCAGCTGAGTTTGATAGAATAAAAAATAAGTCTACCTCTCAACACTCATGTGCCTATAGGCCCTGTGTGTCTGATGTTCCCCTCCACTGATAGATTGCTACTTTCCCCAGGCACATCGCATCCTACTCAGTGCCGTAGCCAGAACTTTAGAAAAAGTGAGGTTGTGAGTCTGAGCCCCCGCTTTGGGTTATTATCACCCCCGAGAAAATTTAGACTAGCATAAATCTATGGATTTTAATGCATTTTGAGAGTAACAATAATCACTTTGGAAAATGCATAGCTAAAACAACACATAGATTAAAATTCTATTGTAGCCTACTGCCCAGTGTAGCTAGTAATGCTGTTGGGTATTTTAAATTTTGTGGTTGCTACGTCCACCAAAAATGGCGTGTTTAATACAAGAGAAGAAATAGGTGCTGGAAAATTGTCACACAGCATTAGAGAGCAAAGTCCCTCACTCATCATTGAATTCTTTATAATTTGGTGGGTTGGACATCATTGCCCACTACATTTTTATCTATAAAACGATACCGGGTAAACATCCGGCATATCTCTGTAATCTGCTCTGTCTCAGCTCTAGTAATTAGCTACCAGCTAGGTTCTTCCAAGTGGTTGCTTTTTAATGTACCCTGCATTTTGACAGATCTGGGGAAGACTGCATTTTCTCACAACGCACTTTGGGCATGGAACAATCTGCAAAAATATCTAAAATTAGACACAGTTGTATCCATTGATGAATTTAAGCGCATCATAAAGAATGTGGTGACAGAGGCATGTGGTTGTTTTCCTTAAGAAGCCATTGTATTTTAATAGTTTGTGTTTTATTGTGGATCTTTCTGTATATTATGTTGTATATGTTGTATTTTAATATGTCATGATTTTGTACAGCTGCTACTGGGACCTTCTGGTAAAATAAAGGTTTAAAAAAAAAAGGAAAAAGGAATTGGAAAATCTTATCATTTACTGACTTCAGACTAACTTCTCTCTCAGATATGCCACGATGTAATCCTTCATCACCACTTTTGGAATAGGTGATAACAGTGTGACTGTGCCAAGTTAGGCTTACTATTTATTCAAAGCTGCAGCCATGCAGTGTACCTTATTATTATTTATTAGTCTATTTCTTACTGTCAAAGCAGAAACTCCAAAAGCTAGGATGTCGTTTTTGAAAGCATATAGGTTAATAGTTCAGTTCAGCTCAGATCTTGAGCAAAGACAGCGTTGACTGATCTTGAACTCCTGATTATACACTTGCAGCACCATAAATAGATAGAAATAATTTCTGAGGTCCGGACTTCGGTGACCAGCTGACTACGTCCATAATCCCACTGCAAACTTGGCCGACCATAACATGATCAATCAAGCTGCATTCCAAAAATGTACCACCCCCATTAAAAATTGACAGTACTGGAGCATTTAAACACAGAGCCACAACGGCAAAAACCTGTATCGCATTGCAAATTTGGAAATTTCTGTCAGCTGTGGCGAAAACAAAATGGTGGCTGAGGAGTGAATGGAGGTAGCTGGTTGACGGAAAGCCAAACAGACATGCACACATGCACTGGATTGTTATTTCTAGGTTAGGTTTTACTTCCATTTATTCTCATTGCACTGGAACGTTGGGCCAGCATAGTAGCTACTGCCTGCTGGTCATTTTCCCTCTCTCAATTTTGTTGTTGGGACTCTTGGCTGACTAAGTGCTCCAAATGGATTCCGCCCCCTGCCAGGTTCCTCTTTCTTTCTCTGTCTCTGTTTGGCTATCTTCCCCCTTCAGCCACCACTCACTCCCACCGCTTTTTACATGTTATGAAGTAAAATCAGGCGAGTAGACAACAGATGTTGCCAGATGAGTGCCGAATAGAGCATGATAAGATAATGTCTACAAAACAACTTAAAAATATGACCTTTAAGTTCACCAACTGGGTTTGTGAAAGAGGGGAAGGATTTTCAGGATCTGGCAGGTTGGTGATATGTTTGTGAGAACTTGATAAGGAGATTAACTGCAAAACTTTTTCAGTTTATGATGTTTTCTACGTCATAAATGGAAGGCCATTCTGTGGTCACCACACATCTGTGCATGTTTATGAGTCCTGGAATCACTTCACTCTCTTATTTGGAGAGAGGAAATGAAGTGAGATGATGGAGGAGGCCAGTCGGAGAAAAGGAGGAGGGAGAGGTTCTAAAAGTGGGTGCTGATATTTTTTACTTCCTGTGATGGGCTGGCAGCTGCTGCCAGCGCAGGCTGCCAGTTCAGCAAACATCTGGGCATCCCAGACCTCCCTTGTCTGCTAAATGTGTGCAAAAAGAGGGAAGGAGAGAGGGACAATCTGCATTATAACAATGGTTGGAAGGTGAAGGATAAAAATACAGTAGAGAAGAAGGTAAAAATAGAAGGAAAAGGAGCACCTTCAGGCAATATGATCGACAGAGAAATTACGGAAATCTGTAAAAATGTACCACATACTGATTTCCCTGAACATTCTAGGCAGGCACCTGATTTATGTTACCTGTGGGTTTTTTTCTAAACCATAATCGCTTCATTTAGATGTCCACACACAACTCAAATAGACACTTGTATTGATCAGGCTTTTAATTTCTGTGTTTTGGTCTTATCTTCTCTACGGCTTTTGGACAAACGCCTAAATCATTCAGTGCATATTCCAGGTGGTCCACATATCTGCATGACGCCAACGTCCATACTTGATTGGATTTTGTTATCTCTGTAATTGTTTTAATCAGCCAATCACAATTAGCCTCCAGGAAAGGCAGACAGGCAAAGGGAGAGAGCGGGGGAGGGAGACATTTGGTGAAGGGAGGGGAAGGGGTTGCATTAGTCCATTACTGATGGAGGATGGAGCATATTTTTCGCAGTGCTTTGTTTTCATTCTGATGAACGAAAATGTGCCAAACACAAACTTTATCTGAGGTCTGTTTGTAATGAGGCACTGAATGGTTGTTGGGGTTTTTTGTCACAGCAATAATGCATTATCGGCCAAGCTGCCAGTCAGGCATCTGGCATCCAATCCCATCTTCTTTCTCAACAAAAGGGCCCGTTGAATATGGGAAAAATAAAGTGGCTTACCAAGACATTACTGACCAATTTAAGGCTCAAGAGGCAATTGACTGACTTTGCTCTTTTATTTTTACATATGAGGAAGAGGATGCTGCATTTCTTCTTCTTACTAGTTTTAAAAGTTTTAATTTATGAAAACTGCAAGCATATATCCACATATACATAACAATGTTTCATCACAGCATGACATGCAAATCATTTCACCACTGATGGGTGCACTGGGACTAAGACACTTAAATAGACAATTAACTTCATTCCACATTTTTCAAATGGTGCAGTGGCACAATTCTGGCCTCTTGTTTACACGTTGACTTTTTTTAAGTTACGAGCTAGCTTGAGGTGTCCAACAGTTTATCAGGCAATATGTCATGGAACAAAAAGTTAAATAAATCTTCTGTGTCTAATACACAAAGAATAATATGTTACTTTTAGTTTCTTTTCTGTCAGCTTCTCATTCGATTTAGTTTGACTTCTTTTCTTATGTTTAAAGCTTAAATATCCTGTTGGCAGAAGCACTACTTTGTCTGAGGCTATAATCCATCACTCTGCAGTGCCTGTTTTTGTAACATTTGTTTTTTTGTGATACTCCATTGATCGCCAAAGGAGAAATTCATGTTTCGAGCCTTCTGTTTTTAAGGATTAAATGGACTGAAAGATACAGTATGGTACTTAGCGAGTCTTACTCATTATTTCTAATTATTATATCCTAAATTACACTGCAAAGTAGGAGAGAAAATCTGGTTTAAGTGCATAAATGTGCAGTCTAAAAATTCCTTGCAGCAAATTCACAATAATTTAATAATTCTTATGTTTTTTTTCTCACCTAAACACTGGCAATATCTCCATATATTTCCTGTATATGCTTTTACATTTACACTACACTGGTTTGGTGGTGTTTTTGCCAATCCAGGGATAAAGTTTTGCAGCATATTTTATTTCAATTTTACATTACGTCATTGCTTACTTGCTATGGATGCCATCATAAGAGTTCTGCTGGCATCTCTGCTTTACTGAATAGCAGACCATCACTTAAATGGAACTGAACACAACAGGTAAGTTGCTGAAACCTACATTCGGCTCAAGGACGCCTTTTTTATAGTAGATTTTTCACTATACTTAGGATATTTCCTTTTCAGATCCTGTGCTATTCACAACCAGCTTCTGATGCATGGCAGTGGATCTTTTATATTTTAAAGCTTTACATCTTGCCAAGTGTAATGAAGTTCCAAGAAACCTGTGTTAATAGTTAACTGTACTGTATTTGAGGTTTTAATCATAGAATCCAAAGAATGTAAAATGTGACCAGATTATGTAGCCTTAAGTTCTATGAAAGGAGTACAAAGCAATAATTTACATTTATAAAATGTCTTTTTGGCACAATAAATCTAATTCTTACATTTGCACATATATAGGTAATATTTGTGTTGTATCCTTCCCATCAACACCTAAACATCAACAAGTTGTCAGCACTTTCACAGCTGCACACGTTTTATGCACTCACATCCTTTGTTGCAGGGGCTGATTTTGAACCATCATGAATAATTTCAAATGTAAAATGTTTCTATGTATGGATTACTGCAGTCTATTGTGCCTGTATTAATAGTCTGTCATTGGTGGGGATATTTTGTCCAAATATAATACAGACAAAATGTATGTCAATAAGCAATAATTGGCCTTTTTTACATTTGACTTTTTACCAGAAATTGCTCTGTTTTATCCTTGTGTGTAGTGAGCCATTACAGTGTGACAGTGAGGCAGCATGCATCATGAACCTAAACTCAAGCAGCTAAATGGAATTAGACCAAGCATCATTAAATTTACTTTTTACACCTGGGCTTTTCAGCTGTGGATGTCAAATAGGCCTTAAGAACCAGAACTACAAAACAGTATATCATTATACAAGAAGTAAATGCTATGACCTTAGCAGGTGACGGTGGACATGCAGTAAATGTGAAGAGGTCTGCGAGCACACACTATAGCACATTATGGATTACATTTCGATCAAATAGCCTCTATCTGCCTTCGACAAAACGTCAGTTTCAATTGCAGTTCAGAAGCATATACAGCCAGCTTTAGCCTGAAGTCTTGACAAAGTCCACAAGAGTTACCCACTCACTCGGATTTTGTAAAGTTGTTTAAAGACATATACAAATACTCTGCTACAAATAACAACTTGAGTCTTCCTCAAAATACCAATAAACTAATTAAAAATTTACAAAATAACATTCTCCTCCCTCAGTGAAACACCCCAAAGACCATGAATATGCAAATATTGTTGATTTCCAAACTTTTACTGCTGGACACAAGATGTCTCCCACTTCAAAGTCTCAGTGTAGACTTTACGTGCTGGAGGCTACAAGTTTCCACATCACACTTGTGTAATAATACTGGACCACAGTTGGCAAGACTTTCATTATAGCTTTGGGTTTTGTGCCCTATGCAAGTAGTACTAGTCCCTAAGTATAATAAGTAAGTATAATATAAATATACTGCCTTACAAAGGCAAACTGCAGTTCTGCAGTCAGTGCAGCTTCAGTGTCTGTAAATCCTGTATTCTAGACAATTTCAGGACAATATAGGGAATTGAAACAAAGGGAATCTTCATGTTTTCTACTGGGAACTCTTACTGACTTCCTCTGTGTATTATTAACTGAGCCGATTGTTGCATACAGTAATAATAGTTTGGATATTACTGTGCTAGTGCCAGCTAGCCAGACAGGTCATAGCATTACTGTGTTAGTGCTAGCTGGTATTGCTCTGCTAGCACTAATGAGCTAGACAGGACAAGCTATTAATGTGCGAGTGCTAGCTAGATAGACAGGACAAGGGTGCTAATTAAATTGTGTCATAGGTTAAACCTCACAAAATGATACTTACATTCTCAATTACTCATCTATTTCAACTTTTTACATATGAAACAATACGAAATACAGATTTTATGTAATAAGACATCAGATTAGATTTATATTTTTTCAGGAGGGAGACATTCAGACTGTAGTTACTGCACTCTGGCTTTGCACTACCTATATACACTGATCAGCCATAACATTATGAACATTAAATTCACTGATATGATATGAATAACACTGATTATCTGGTTATCATATCATCTGTCAGTGGGTGGGATATAATAATCAGCAAGTGAACTTTTTGTCCTCAAGTTGTCCTCAAGCAAAGGCTTGGTCTGATTCAACACATGATCTCAAACTGCTGAAAAATTTTCTGCTGGTTCTGATAGAAAGGTGTCTGTTTCTGCAGTTAGGCTTTGTAGGGCAGTATAATACACAAACACACAGACCAAAATGAATATATACATCGACTGCAGCTGTAAATTCTGTAAATCAGACTGGATCTGTAATGAAGAAGTGAACCTCAGTTGAATATTTAAGCAGGAAGTTTTAGAGGTGTGCAGATCAGTAAAGAAGTCGTTAGTAATGATCCTGGTGTTGCTCTTTTAGAACTGCTCCACGTGCAAGAAATATCAATACTAAGTGTTTGATTCACATTTGGTAAAGCCAAAACTGTCACCAGTGCTGCTCTGCAGGAGAACAAATCATCATTATATGCTGTTCTTAATATAGCTCAGTCCACTATATATTTTTTCAGTTGACATGTGATGTGAAGGGTAAAAGCTGAGCACTTGTTGAACATTGCTGAGCAAACAAACATTTCAGGCTGCTGTTAATAACGGGGAAACATAAGAGTCTCATCTCTAGCAGATTATTGATCTATAATACAGAAGCCTACTAAGCATATAAATCTAATAGTCTGATTACTGATCATCAAGTAAAGTCCCTTCAGTAATGAGTGAGAACAAAGGTGTCTTAGGGATCTTATTTGGTCTCTCTTTACTGTGATAGTAGCAGAATATTCAAGGACTGAGGGCATTAACTCCTCTACTGGTCCCATGCCAATTACATTAAGCTATAAAGGACTATTTGCTCACTTACTGCAGTGCAGACAATGCTTGGCATTTATCTCTCTGTCTGCCATAACTCTTTTTATTGAATATTATGAGCCTTCTCTCCTTCTACTTTTAAACTTCATGTTTTACTCGTCTTACACAGTCTGCCACTTTGTGTGAGATTGGCTGAGCTTCTTTCATTACTAGATATCTCACACCATCTCCAGGATAAAAAAGCAGAGATGTTCAGAGAGATATCAAAGGTACAGATAGTGTTTGAAAGGATTTGGTGGTAGGAGGGAGGAAAGTGCTTGCCAAGACAAATGCTCTTGTTTGTCCATTGTCCTCAGATTCAGGTCTATATCATAGCTCTGGGTATAGCTTTATCATTTCAGAGAGAAACAGACTTTTCCTCGTCTTTCTCCACCATGTGTCAGTGTGCAGAAATGTGTGCAATTATGCAGCCCTCACAGCCTTCCTTTTTGCAAACTGAGAGTCCGATCAATGAGGACACTGAGATCACAAGAGCAGAGAGGTTGGGGGTGTTGGTCGGCTCAGATATGGATCAACTTTAACTTGGCATGTACCAAATAAATGCCAGAGGGGGTATTGGGGATGGAGAAACCCTGCAATAAATCAATCTTAGACCAGCATGCATACTGCAATCAGGAAGGGGTGTGCGAGGTAGGGGGACAGCAAAATCGATCAACATAGATGATCTGAGAGGAAGGATTTCTTTTCTCTTTTTTGCTCTCACTTGTTACGCGCTGACATTAATGAACAAACACTTACATGTTCAAACACAATGAACAGCGGGTAAATAAAGCTGTATCAAATCAGTGTAGGTTTCTGTTTTGCGTGTGTGTCTACATGTTGTACAAAGTCAACACGAGTCTAGATTGGATGGTGTGTGTGTAGTACACAGTCAACATGAGTCCAGATAGGAAAGGAGGAGAAAGCCATTAGAGATAGGAGCCTTGGTCTGAGGCATGTGTCTAATGCAAGGCTACTCAGCCAGTCAACCAAAGCCCGCTTATCGTGCCACGGGTACACAAAGGCTACAAGCACACACTCGCACACACATACATGCACACACACAAAATTTTTCCCCAGGCTGTCCACCCAGCCTCATTGTCTACAAATAAATAAAAGGCAGGAAGGCATCCCTTGAATCAGACGTATACACACAATGAAACACACGAGTTTGCAGTTCAAGTGTGCAAAGTAAGTTGGACTGAGGTAATTTTTTGTAGATTTTAAAGCTTTTAAAACCTTTAAAGAAATATTTGACTGTGTGAAAAATAAAATCTCCACTCTAGTTCCACCTACTAGCCTCTGGGCTGTCAATTGCAACTTCATAAGACAATGTAATTACTTATTTATTCAACTTTATCTTTTACCCATATAATGTAATAACACAATACTATGCAATATAATGGCATATTGACATCTATTGGACTTCATGATAGCATCATACTGTGTTTTACAAAGATCTATATGTCCATTAATTAAGTTATAACCCTTAACATTTTCATCATGTCAAACTCCATTTTTGATTATTAGTTTTCAATGTCAAAGTCTGCCTTTCCCATGTAGTATTCAATTTGCATACCCATGCACAAAAAATAATAATGCAATGATACCTCTCAACTCATTGTTTATTTGGGGGCCTGTAAACAGGTTGCTCATCTCTGCTGCGTTTCTGACAGAGCAGCTGTGTATTTTCAGCCTCCAGTTGTAGTACTTTCAAATGGAAATCTGGAACCCTTATTATCTAGCAAACAGTTGCCTATTTACACATCACATCACTCATGGATTAACATTCACTTTCATTTGAAGTTGTGTCCACCTGATGAATACAAATCCAACATTCACTCCCCTATTAGCTCTATTTTGGTGTCCACCAAACGCCTGAGGGAAATATCCGACTCTTTAGCAGCTAAATGCTCCATCTCAGTCACTCCATTTGTTTGCTGTTTGGAGCTGAGCCGGTAGTGTACAGTGGATTTATCACAGCTTTTTGGTGAAAACCATTGCTTTCTGCCAGTGGAAACTGGGTTGATGAGACTAAACCAAAGCAGCAAAGTTGTAGATCATGTAAACTAAACCACTGAAACATTACATTGCAATGTATCTTCACCATCTGCTGTTTGGGTGTGTTATGCTAGTAGCA
>NW_023340268.1:15374287-15374670 GCF_004916995.1 Morone saxatilis
GTAGCCTCAAGCAGGGATGAGGAGCCGGACACATAGGTCTGGTAGGCTCAGTTCTTTGTAATACACACCCCCTGGTTGATTTTTTTATTTTCAAATGTGTGATCTTCAGCCCCACCTGATGCTGCCTCGAGTGACATGCTTTGAAGCAATTTATCAGAGACTTCCAGACTTTCTCTGGAACCACAAAAGACTTTGACATCAGTCAATGACTAATTAATTTATCTTTGCTTTATATTAACTTAACAAAGATATTTTCATATTATAAAAATTAATATCATGATTTCAGCTGTGTCGCCGCCTCCCCTACTTTTGTTTTTACACATAGCCTGGCCTGTGCCATGCACAAGAGCCTTCCTCCTGCTGACAGGTTGATCTGTGCTGAC
>NW_023340268.1:15374715-15374910 GCF_004916995.1 Morone saxatilis
TTTATTGATGCAGTCCAAAGCCCATCCTTAAGCCGCTCCCTAAGATAGTGTCGCATGGGATGGAGGGGTTGAGGGAGGAGTGGTGGTTGGGGGAGATAAGCCAATGTTGCACACGAGTGCTTTGTTTATGATGAAGTGGTCCAGGCAATTACATTAGAGGAGCGACGAGAGCCTTCATCCCTCTCTCTCTCTCTC
>NW_023340268.1:15375010-15375712 GCF_004916995.1 Morone saxatilis
CTCTCTCTCTCTCTCTGTGACTCTTTGTCAGGCAGCTCACACTTGCAATACCTCATGCGTCACTCCCAGCAAAATGCAAGGAGGCACCTCTCAAACCTTATCGGACCAGCAGTCAAGGACGGGAACTTTTGTGCCGTCCACCTTTTATAATGCCTCGCATGGTCCGCCAAACGAGGGAGGAAGATTTATGACGTGACAGCCTCAGCACCTGCACCTGCACATGTCTCTCTGTTGAAAGTATCTGTTCACTCTTTATTGGAGGCCGTGATTTAGGAGGAGTAATTGACTGGAAATGGACTAATGCAGGTGAGATACTTTATGGTCCAAGTGGCGGCTAACTGCACAGGATTGTTACTTGATGGAGAAGACAAGGAATGGAGTAAAGAGGAGAGAGTGTTCATAGACATGGTGCAGCACACACACACTCACAAAAAAAGCAAAAAAACAAGTAATTAAATGGCGTATTGAGTCTTACAGTCTCTCTTTTTTTTCTGCAAACAAGATAAATTGCAGTGAAAAAAAGCAAAATTATTTCAACCCAGTGGCACATTTCATAATTTTTTACCAGCGAGAGAGGGGGAAAACACAGATTTGAAGCTTCAATACTGCATTTAATTACTTGTTAAAACTGAGATATGCAATATGATCACTCAAGAGTTTAATCTCCCTGCAGGAGTGTCTCTGATGTGATGTTTTTTTTCT
>NW_023340268.1:15375774-15381279 GCF_004916995.1 Morone saxatilis
ATGATGAATGGGGGCAAAAACAAAAGTGTTGCGTTTATAATTTTGTTCAGTGTATTTATATGTATTATATCCTTTTATTATATCCTGCTTGTAATTCTTTTGTGTAATTAGTTACATTAAAAATGTATGGTAATGCAAACGAAACACATTTCATTGCATTATGAAAGCAAACAGATCATGCGGCTTTTTCTCTTGCAGCATTAGACATCCAGATGTCAGTATCAATCATTCAATTTTTTTTTTCACATCTGGGTTCAAAACTTCTCCCAGCTCATCAAACAGTAACAAATAAGGAAATAATTAGTTATAATCCTCATTATGTGCCACAGCAGAGGCATAGCAGCACAGAAGACAGCCACAAACCCAAACTTACAGCAGGCCAGATGGACAGTATAGCTTAATGTTGTCATGTCACATGGTCCATATGTTCTCCTGTGTATGATTTCTGTTGGTTTAGTTGTTTAGTTTTGAAAAGACTCCTGAGATCATCAGGGCAGGCAGGGCGGATGGAGGAGGAGAAGCAGAGGAGTGTTGCTGCCCAAAGGAAACAGGCTTTGACATATGTGGAAGCACATAGCTCCTTTGGGGGCAGTGGAAGGAGAGGAGTGGAGCTGAGAGACTCCTCGGAGCTGTGGGGAGAAGGGTGTGATCATTCTGTCATAAAGTATTACTGTCATAATGCACACACACACACACACACACACAGCGAAGTACACACAACAGTGAATATGTACAAACACATACACGTTGGAATTTTGATGTATGATATGCTATGGCAACCCTCGTGCATGCAGACACACACCTCCACATTCACCTGTATACCGGTGAAGGCAGCCCCCTTAGGTGGAGCCCTGTGGGGGCTGCCATTTTCTGCACCAGCACCTGTCACCTGGATCATGCACAAGAAATGAAACAAGCACGTCAACCTCTGCTCTCCTCTCACACTGTTCCCTCTCCCTCTCTTTTCCCCTCCCTCCCTCCCTCTCCCTCTCTTTTCATTCCCAGGCGTGTCAAGCCAGCCAGCTATGATAATTCAGCACCTAGAGACATGCTCACTTTGCTTGTGGAGTCACCAATTGCTACAGTTTCCCAGCTAAGCTCCCAGAAGCTCAGCCCCGGCTGTGAAACTGACAAAAGGAAATACCTCAATTCGGGGTCTTTTTTATGACTTGACATGAAAGGCAGAGGCTGACAATACAGAGTCGCAAATGTGGAGAATAGAATGAGGAACAGCCTGAACAAAAATGAGTAGTATTGGGCATGGTACTGGACAAATGCAATCTGTCGTCGAAGTAGTAATAACATTATGTAACACAATCTGTATATATTTTCATATTGACAGCAAAGTTTCGGGCCGTAAAACTAAAACAAGCTTAAGGACTCTTCTTCTCAGTGGGTTTGTCACTATAACCGACACCTTTTTAAATTACATAGTCAATTGTTGTCAAAGCATTTAGTGCTGCTTTTAACATCATACAAGTTACATTACTGGTTGCAAAAGCTTTTGCCTCTTCTGTATTTAACATATACACAAATGAAAAAGAGAGATTGTAGCTTGTAGAGAGCCAGTTATGTTTAAGAGGTACTTTAATGACCATCAACAGCTATAGATAAGCTGTCCTGCTCTGACAGTGAAGCTGTGGGGTTCCCTTATCCTCAAAAAAGCACAATATCTAGGTAAGAGGAGTGTCTAAGAAAACACATGTAACTAACTCAAATTCCCCATTTCCACCTGCCAACATGTCCCAGACCAGTTATATCTGATATCGACACTCCAACCAACTCCCGGTAAAACAGCACAGGGGTCAACCCCCTTAAGTAACTAAGCGTAAACTGCATTGTAATTATTGGAATTTCATTTTGTAATTTACATTACTCACAACCAAAACAATAAGAATGGCATTGCTGTAACATGCTATTCATGGGTCACTGTCCAACAAACAAGCATGTGAATGTGTGTGTGGTCAGAAGCGACTACTGTCTGAGTGGAGAAAGGGATTAACCAGTCGTGTGTGTTTGTGTGAGAAGAAGCCAGAAAGTGCTTTCAGAGGCACAGATGGGTGCATTAGCACACAGTAGGAGCTTATGTTTTATTTTTTTTACAGCCATAAATCTTCATGGGGGGCTCAGATATAATTATTTCAGATGCGGTTTTGTTTGTCCTCAGAGGGGAAAGATTTTGTGTTGTAATTCTGGAAGTGGTGTAAATGGCTGCTGACAGATTTGCAAACATTTTTCTCTTCTAAATAAAATCTAAGCAAGGAAAGAAAGAGGCCCTGCTGTCCATTTATAAAGGTCACAAGTGGACAAGAGAAATCTTTAACAACACTCCAGCACTTACAGCACTGGGCATCGGCTCTTTCATTTTTGTCACTTTCTCTCTCAGTGTGCAATCATGTTCTCTTATTCCTCTCTCTTTGTCGTCTTCCATCTATCAGTTTCCTGTTCAGATGAACATGCCAAGCTGTGATCTCTAAAGTTCCATCCCTGTATCGATCAATCCCGTCCATTGACAACTGGCTGTCTTCTACTCCCCGCTGCATTTTGTGTGCAGCCGCCTCCACGCCTGTTTATCTCTTCTAATGCATCATTCCTCATCATTCCCTTCCTGCTACCAGTACCTCCCCTGCACCATCGTATTTTCTCCCACACAAACACCTCTCCTGCTGCTTCTCCTTCCTCATTCTGTTTCCCTTCTGGTCAGCTCCTCCCCCTCTTTTTTTGCATCCCTTTCCCCCACCTCTTTTCACATCTGTCTTCTCTTTCCCTGTGGCTCTCTTTCAGTACAACTCAACATCAATTCAGCAAACTTTATTGGCATGAATGTCATAAAAATCTTTCCTAATTATTTGCCAAAATGCCAAAGCCTCTAAAAAGGAAGCTCTACAAGGATACATTCTTCTACCAGGAGACAAAAAAACCTAACCACATTAGTAAATAAATCTCTCTTTCTCTCTCCGTCTCTATCCGTCTGCAGTCGGTTTTTATGTGGCCAGCAATGGCAGGGGTTCAAACTGTGATGGAGTGCCAAGATGAAGGCTCCATCATCATTATTATTATTCATGATTTAGACACATAAAACAAGTCCTTCGTGAAGTAAACAGGACATGCCCGCGGTAAAGAGAAGGCTTGGCCCTTCTGCTATAAATTGCCTTTGCAAAAGGACACTTTGATATTCTAAGCTTTATTAGGATGCCCTTTCTTTTGGCATTGTAAGAGAAAGTAAACTGCCATTCGCAATTAGATTTAAAGCCCTTGGGTGATGGAGAAAGTTGTGGAGAGATGAGAGATCATATAGGCAGATAGGGCAGGGTTTATAGTTAAAGATGGCAAAAACTCAGCATGTAAACAGTTCTTAGAAAATCTCTTGCTTGTCAACAACTCAGCAGAAAGGCGGAGGCATAATGAATTTGACCATATCTGATTAAAAATTGATTTTTTTTTATTCAACGGACAAGTCAATAAAAGTGTATGAAAACATGTCCATGCTTTTTTTTTCTCTTTCTGACATGCTGTTTCATCATTCCAATCTCCCGCATAGTCAGAGAGCGACAGCAAGATGAGAGCAAATGGAAAATGAATAAGCAACATCTCATGTTTATTTTGGTAGGAAACAGAGCTGAGGAGATAGTAGATGGAGGGTTGCAGAATAACAAAAGGGACAAAGGGATGTAGAAATGAAATGCAACTGCTTCACATATTGATAAAAAAGCTCCAACACTACCAGTCAGAAATATTGAGCTGCTCATTAGTTGAACTGTATCCAGCAGCTACTAGTGATTTTCTTGACACTTTCCCACTCAAGTATATTCTAAGAAAGACACCAGAAGTGGTTGAATGATTAAAACAGATGATGCTCAACTTAATGGAATAGAAAACAAATGGCTTCTGCTCCTCAACCATAAAAAAAAGAGATGACTTTGCAAGTGAGGTGCTAACGAGCTGCTAAATAATAGAAGGACTGTATTTTTCCTTTAGTTCAAGTCACTGTGGCCTCAAAGGTGTATTCCCAGACGGGTTTGAGCATTTAGAAAACAAAGATGCAAGGACGAAAGAGGATATTGACGATGTGTCTGGGAAGAGACGCGGATACACTCTGAAATCTCTGCTCAATCCACTCGTCTCCGGGTATCAATGACAAAATGTCCTTGGGGATCCCCACTTAGATCAAACTCTGCTTGGAGCTTTATACTGCAAGCCTTGTAACAGTTTGTAGCACTATTGTAAGGAAGCTTGAATTAGGTAAAGCTTACATTGAATCAATGACGGCAGAAATAAAGAGTAAATACACACTACCAACATTTTTTCCTCAGTTGAAATTTCGGCATGTTTACGCTTATGCTAAAGGTCCTATAATCAATATTCTGATATCCATAATGATTAGTCATCAACCACAGATGATTATCCACAGAGGACTTTGCAGGTCCTTTCAGCTCTGCAGAGCTTTATAGCAGCTTTTAGATCATTGTCATGTTTGTTTCTAGCCCATACACACTCTCATAGCTTCGTTTTTGGTCACAGCAGTGAAAAGGCTTAAAAGATCCACTGTTCCTGCGCAGCACCAAATGGTAGACAGACAATGTTAGTGACTAGCTAGTAAACATAGTGATAGCTAAAAAGCCAGCTATTTCCCTCAGGAGTTGGTGGAGGCCAAAAACGGAGCAAAAGTAAGGTTGAAAATTAAACTTAAATTCATTAGATGGCCAGAAACACGACTCAAAGTGAATAAAAATTATGCTTGATATCTGCAGGATCTGTTCGCTAACAGTATCAACTAAAACATCTCAATGTACTGTATTTTCACAGCTTGTTTGTTTGTGCCCCCAAGTGACCAAAAATCAGCTATCTGCTAAATTGAGATTAAATGAAAAATTCATTTTTTACCCTTTTAGATCACACCCCCCATAATATTGTGGACTTATTTAACAAGATATGGCAAAACAATTACAAAAACTCAATTTCTTTATAATCAAATAAATTTTTCTCCCAGTAAAACAAGTGTGCTTATGTACGCATGAACCAACCTATTTCAACTAATAATATCATGACATCTATCTATCAATTAATCTTCACCTTTTACGACGATATTCCTCGGGGTTTGGATCCATCATCCATGCGTAAAATGAAATCCCACCAAGAGTGTTTCAGACACACAGCGTTGACTTGTCTATTTCTACCATGAGTAAGTAGGCTATGTAGTTTAACGGTTAATTTTTTTGTCTATTTTAATTGTGTTTATTGTTGTTTTAGGTTATTTTCTACTTGATGTAGAGTGAATTTCAATCTGGAGTCTGCGGTTGAGGTTTTTTTATCTTGAAAATGTACCTGATTCCCTGTGCTGTTTCTGTGCCACTTGATGTGGGTGGGTCGCGACAAACTTGCTGTTTTTTTTTTGGATGTAGTCAATGTAAGATAGGTGTTGCCAGAGTAGGTCAAAAGTAGGAGGCAGACTCAGGACGTTGTGGTAAAAGTCCCTTTGTGTGGGCATTTATTCAAGTGCTTCCC
>NW_023340268.1:15381379-15384572 GCF_004916995.1 Morone saxatilis
AGATGAGTCTACTTTGTCACAGTCAACAATATATAGCAGTATATCTGTTCGTAAATTCTTGCTTAATATATTTAATTTAATATATATATAATCGGTTAATCAGTGACATCCCTAATATAAATTAAAATGTAGTGGCACTTTTTTTTTTTTACTAACAGCCATACAGGTGATACAGGTGTACTGCGAATTTGGTAGTGACAAACATTGTGTGAGCATGTGTAATGCACCTGTATGAACTACATCTGACACCGAGCAGCAGGAGTGGTGGTGATGGAGCAGCTTGGAGAGTGATAGATCAGCACAGTGAAATAGGAGAGGTGAGAGGCAGATTTCAGCGTAAGATGTGTGAGGAGGAGATCAGGACAGAGAGGATTAAAGAGTGAGTGTCATGTGGGTGTTTTTTGAGAGAGAAAGTAGGTCTGTGAGGAGCTTTCTGCTGTCTTACAATGCAGGGGCAGGGATGAAAGAATAAAAGTAGATTTACACCACATGAACATGAACTTGCTGCATGCATCATTGTGTATGTGAGCTTGTGTGTGGTAACAGGTTGAAAGAACACCAAAGAGACGATGAGACGATGAGTGAAAGGGAAAGACTAAAATAGATGTACTGTACAGTGTCTAAAAGCATGGCTTTGTGAACTACTGTGTAACTTCAGGGCCTTAAATGAATCAGTGACTAGGATGGAGGATATTCTGGTGACTATTCTGAGCATTAATCAGAGCTTCCTGTGGCTAATGCCATGCATCACCTCCTGTAATCAGGGAAAGAGAGAAAGGGGGAGATGGACAGACTAGATTGCAGCAGGCCTTTTACGGTAATGCACAAGAATAAAACTGATGTGGTTTAGGCTGTGTAATTTGCCTGACTTCAATCTGCAGAGTAAGTTTTACTCAGACTGCAGAATTAAAAATGGTAAGAGAACATCAGAAGTAATGGCGGTGACCCTGACCATTCATATGAATTTAAAATCTCTGCGCACCCACACTCCCAACATTCCACTGCAACCCATTTTGCCTCTGTGGAAAAACATGTTTTCCCCCATTGTCACAAAAGCTGTCAGTATCATTGTTGACTGAGGCAGACTGTGTGTGTGTGCATGTATGTCACTTTACAATTCCCTTTGATCACATGATTCTTGACCACCTCACTGGCCCATAAAGGTGTTCACATTCCCCATAAACCCCTGTCTGTTTGACTTGATCTGCTTGGGAAGCTCTACGGGGACAACTACAGCGTCTAAGGTGAGGGTCATGTCACTGTCTGACATTGTCGCGCTAGCACCAGCAAGCAAAGCTACACTGTGCTGCTGACCTAAAAGGATAATAAAGCTGGTGATATTTGTACATATCACTCAAACAGGAGTGCATTTGCTGGGGTATATTTTCAGTTGTAGATCTGGACTAGTGACTACTTACGGCAGTGTGATTCACTCAAATTAAACTACAGCGCCTGTGTTCATTGTAATGAAGGAACACGTCAGCTTGTGCAACGGCATGGCTAATTGATGTGTTTTTGTGCAACAATGGAGAGCTATGGCAGAGAGTAATAAGCTAAATTAAGCTTTGGCTAGTCAATTTTTTGGTGGTTTTAGTTTTTTTGAGGATTTAAAACATAGACCGAGAACACAGTTGGCTGAGAATTATTATATATAACACACATAATACTTTAAAACTTATAGATCTTGGTGGTTTAGTTTATTTTAAGATAATCCAACATCCAATACACTGAACACCACACAAACATGGATGCCTCACATAAGCCAAAGTGTTTTCAGTGCCACCACAATCCCTTGTCTCACATAAAAAAGATCCCAGAGAGTTGAGATATAAGTATCGTCAGATTGGTGCACCCCTAATTGGAATATGTGTCATTTTTACTGCCGATCCTATATGATGTGAACCCAGCATTGTTGAGTCTCTTTCTTTCATAATTAGTTTTTTTACATTTATATGTTTTGCATTGAGGGTTGCATGTAAGTGGATGTAAAAACAAAATAAATAAATTATCAGGTAGTGTTACAAACTTACCCTAAACCTTGTTTATACTCTTACTCTAGTAGTGTTTTCTTGAATTTTAAATTTTAAAGACAGTTGTGTTGTCCACCACTCCACTGACTACATTCTTACAATGTAAAAAGTTCTTTCTCTTCTCAGCACTAGACTGCAGTTCTGTATTCCAGGGAAAAGCATGTGTGTCACCATGGGTGGTAGTCTGTGTTATTAACAGCATTGGAGCTTCAGAGAGGGGTCACTAGTGAAACACATGGAGTCATGTCAGACTGTTCATGCATTAGGCTGTGGCCGGGTATGTGCTGGAGTGTGTGTGTGTGTGGCCTTTCCAACGGGTGACTTGGTTTCTGAAAACCATGGAAATGCAGTGACAGGGGTTAGACTGAGGAAGAGGGAAGGTCATGCGCTAGGCAGAGCATACATGTGGGGGTGAACATGTCCGAATGTGATGCATTCAACAGTGCTAGGATGGGTGAGGCGAGGTGATCCATACCAGGTGTCACGTCGGTAGTGATAAAGCAGCGACGAGAGATCACTGAGCTCTGCCTCTCTCCACCCTGGGGAGAGCTGGGTGTATTAATATCCACAGTCGTACTGACGTAGCACAGATTTGAGACTCCAGAGTTCCACACAATATTTTACTGAAGCTGTGTGGAGGCTTTAAGTTATCAGCCTGCACATACACAGCACACTGACAGCGAATACCTTTTTTACAACTGCAGGGCATACAATATATAAGTGCAGATGGAGTGGCTCTTCTTCCTCATTTATTTTTTTATTTATTTATTTATTTTTTTCTTGTCCTATAGACCTCTACATTTCTCCTCCCGCAGTCTGGCTTGCTCCCATGGTGGGGAACTTCAGCAAACAGATTTTTCATGCGAGTGGAAGTTAAGTTTTTATTCATTCAGGCTGGACTTTACAGTTTATTTCTGCTTTGAATGAAACTATTCAAATAGCAGTTGATTGTTCAAATGACATTGCTATAAGGAGCCTCAACATCAATGTGGCATTCATCTTGTGATAAACAGCGTTTGGACTTTTTATTGTAGCTTGTGAGGCTATTCTCAATGTGAATGTTTATTGATCCCTTCAGTAATAATCAGTGTCACTGCACCTGCTAAAGGAATATATAAAGAACAGGCTTTTCAGACAGGACTACCGTGTGTGTGTGTGTGTGT
>NW_023340268.1:15384628-15384906 GCF_004916995.1 Morone saxatilis
TGTTGCCTGTGGCACAGGTGCGTCTGATGAGAGGGTCTCTGATTGGTTCACTGCTCTTGCCACAGGTGTACCTGGAAAGCTGAACAGCAGCATGTTTATGAAGACAGATGAAAGACGAAAGGCAGCCATTGTTATACCAGATGGATGAAGTCAAATGATCCATCTGGATGGAATAAAATTAAAGTTTCAAAACAAAACTTGTCTCCTGCTACATAAAACATGCCTTCAAAATAAAAATATAGTTACTGTTACACCTGTCAAGCTTTCCAAGTTTCACA
>NW_023340268.1:15385006-15387949 GCF_004916995.1 Morone saxatilis
CACATGCAGTGGCATGTGGCAGTGGCAGTTTTGCATCTGTTTTTTATCAAGGATCAACTCCGTAAATTGAGTCAACAGGTTACTTTTTAAAAAATGAAAACTATGTAAAAGGGTCTTAATCAGTTTTAGTCTTTTTCTTGGGTAAACTCTTCACATTTACATTTAAACTACATATATATGACATTGTAAATTAAATTACATGAACATTTGGATTTTGTGTGGAATCATAGGGCTGGCAGCTCTCGATGTGAATGCCGTGCGGCTGTGTCTGAGACACTATGTGAACGAGCCATAAGTTTGTTTTCTTTGTCTCTCGTTCCCTTCAGCGAAACACCATCACTCTGACAGCCTGCCTGTCAGTCAAACACAGACACCAACACAGCTGAGACAAAAAGGAGCATTTATGATATTTCCCCAAAGACCTTTTTTTTAGGATAAAAACATTTTTCATCTACTCATTATTTTTGACTACAAAAATGACTACTTGTGATTTCAGTTTAACTTTAGGAGTACTGTTGTGGAATTTCTAACCTACCAGATAGGCGGTATGGTATGTCTTAGAATGCAGCTGTCCTGCACAGGTGAGTAGGTGCATCATACTGAGCATGTGCACTGTGGTGCGGGATTCCTCCAGTGGTGGACTAACTGACAAATACTTGGCTGTGTGTGTGGCCAAGTAATGAGTCAGATCAATCACACCACAGGGTCTGCAGGCTGAGGCTCAGCTGAAATTAGCCAAGCAAAAGACTCAAAGGGAAAGGAATTGAGTCCATGGAGACACAGGAGTTAACCCACCAACCGTTACATGACTACGGACACTACAAGAGATTAACCAAGACGAGAGCTTGACATTATGTTGTTTCCTCTGAGCATTCTTCCTGCTGCTCTTTTTTTCCTCTTTTTTTCTCTTTTTCTTCTTTTCTCTCTCTGTGTTTCTTTATCTGTCTGTGCCCACCGCTGCCTCAGATAAAACCAACAAATCTTACACTTACATCTCTCGCCCCCATCCTGGTGCCTTTTCTTCTCCCTCCTTCCTTTTTTTTTCTTTCCTCTCCTTTTCCAATGCCTTTTTCATGATGTATTTTTCTCCTCTTGCTGAGTTATGTCTGCTCGCATCGTGACCTTTTTTGAGTCCTCCAACAATAGCATGACAAATAGCTGATAGGGAAGCTGATATTCTCTGGCTCAGGGGTTTGGACCTGGTTAAAATTACTTTCATGTGAAATTACTTTAGTCATCTATCCAAATTCCTCCCCCGCAAGTACAAATAGGCCTGTATATATGCAGACCGCGTATTCATGACGCCTCATTAGGTTACGCAATAAATAAGAGGGGAGGGAAGGGGGAAAATGGGAGTGTGTGTGTGTGTGTGTGTTTGTGCGCGCTGCTGTATATCTCGGTGGATGAATTTGCTGTTTTTATTTTTACCTGCATCTCACCTGCCTATGACTCCATGACATGAGCTAAGCTATGTTAAGCATTATGTCAGAAGTGATTAATTGAATAGATGTATTAGTCTTTGATTCACACAATGATGAACATAAATGTTGTTACAATGTGATGAAACAGAATATCAATAACTGATATATCGTTAATAAATCATCTCTCAACCAAATAATGGTAAACATCTACTGCTTCCAGCTTCTCAAATTTGAGGTTATATAAAGCTGAAAAATAATATCTATAGGTGTTGAACTGTTTCTTTGCCAAAACAAGCTGTTGAAAAGTAAAACAGTGCAAAGAATTCTTTACAATTTCCTATAATTCAGGGGATAAATGATGAATCAAAATGTAATCAACAGATTAAGCCATCATGAAACTAAACATGAGTGGAAGCCCTAATCGTAAATGACATTTCATTTATTTGGAAGGTGCTTTGGCTACCAGTAAGTGTGTTTTATTTCCATGGTAACAAGATGTCACCCCAAAAGGTCACCACTCTCACACACTCTAAGAATGTTTCCATAGCTTCACCACAATTGCTTGATAGGAATAATTTACTATATATTATACTACCAGCGCTCAGGTGAATGGAGTACATGCATTAAGATAATTGATATACTTGTGGGATAAAAGTAAAGGTATTTATTTACACAATGTTTGGACTGTCTCTGTTGTCGATAACGAGGAGAGATTAGATCTGCTCAAGGTGGAGGTGCAGAGAGAAAGCTTTCCTTTACCCACCAACTCCCCTTCTCTTATCAGATGGGCAGAAAGAGAGGCCTTGACATTATCAAGCAAAAAGGGCTGGCTAAGAGCGATATTACCTGGATAAGGCTACAGATAGGGGGGCTGGGACATCATGGGAGAGGGATCAGGCTGGAAAAAACAGCAGTTAAGACTCTTTTTATCCGTCTATACATTCACAGTATAATGGTACGATTGAATAGACTCCCAAAGTTCACAGTTCTTAACCTCCTATGAGAAAAGTTGGTCAGAAATACTTAGACTTGGCTCATTTATGAGTTCTGTCACGTTCAACACCAACTTTCTTCATAAGCTCCTTCTTTCATATGATCGCCACAGCACTTGACAGTGATTATTCATGTGAATTATGCCAGTGTGCAGATTGAGTCCATAAACCATTGAGGTAAACAGTCAAGCATTAGCAATTCCAGAAGCTGTTTACATGGAAGAGTACAGTGATGCGTGTTGAGCTCATGCATACTGCTGAATAAATTCAAAGATTATGTTGACAAGTGTTTGGCAATGATAGACGTGAATTGTAAGGAAGTGGAGAGAGCTATAAGTGTGTGTGTGTGTGCCTCCGTGGGTGTACGTGTACACAAGCGAGCATCAATGATATTAATGAGTGTATTCAAAAGATGGATTTAAATCGCTGGGGCAGGCAGACAGCAAAAGAGCTCGTCAGCTTGTCAAAAGCATACACAAGTAGCAGAGAAAAACAGTGTCACTCAAGAACCCCCCCCCCCCCCCCCCCCC
>NW_023340268.1:15388049-15389155 GCF_004916995.1 Morone saxatilis
AAACCCCCCCCCCCCCCCCCCCACGCCACAATCCTCAGAAACAACAATTAAGTGGTTGAGCCGGCAGTGGTAATGCTGTCAGGCAAGTGAGGGCTTCTGGAATGCTACTTAATTAATCTCTGCAAATCAAATCGATGGTAATTTTGCTGGCATAACAATCGTATTTGGGGATTCATACTGTGACACAATATCCAGCTTGTGAGCTGAAAGATCTAATTTTTCACAGCAATCAAACAAGCTCATCCATATGTTCACAGTATGTCTAAAAATAGGGAGATGGACGATGGAGGAATGGATGGAAAGAGGAGAAGCTGAGGAGGGAACCGGGGTGAGAAAGCAATGTGTGGTACAGCAGTTGTGAGCAGATGTCTTAAAAGATGGACAAAATGACAATGGACAGTGCCTTGGTATGGTTCCTCTCCTCTAGAGCGCATTGTATAGCCCCGAGCAACTGTTTACACTTACAGAAAAACAAATAATATCTGGATGAAGACTGAAAATCACTGACATATCATGGTCAGAAGTGCACTACCTAAGGCCTGACTTGCGCTGCCACCCATATCAGATCACATCAGTTTGTTGTTTCGCCATACGACGAACCCCCCCCAACCAACAAGAGGGAGAATAAGCCTNNGACCCCCCCCCCCCAACATGACATCATTCCTGTGACTTTTCCAGTTTGACTCTGCAGAGACAACCAACCTTAAAATGAAATAACATAAAAGTATATGATTGCTAAGCAAACAGTCAGAGTGATTGAGTGAGAGTCCTTGAAACTGAAACATCTCTAAGACTTACCTGCCTGCAGGGAGAAAAATAATAGACAGTAATTTTGTTTAATTCAAAATTATATATCTGCAACACCAGGAAATTCCAATCCCTTCAGCTACCTTGCTATGTTTGAATGGCTTTCCAGTAAAAAAAAAAAAAGAATCAAAGAAGCGGTAGAGGTGTGCAAAGGGGTCAGACAGTTCATGCAGATGATGATGACAATCGTATATATGCAGATGCTGAGGTGCGATCTTTTTAAATGCCGGAATACATTTTACAAAGTATCTGGAATCCGGCTATGGGAAAGAAAGTAAATCCTCTCTCTCTCTCTCTCT
>NW_023340268.1:15389205-15399185 GCF_004916995.1 Morone saxatilis
CACTCACACACACACACACACGATTGCAGATTTGAGAGTTGTGTCTCAGATTCAGATTCATCAACAGTGACATGATGCTGGCACACACATTTCACAGGAAAAATATCATTTATTACGGACTGAATAAATTGAACGCTGCATAAAAATTGTCAAGATATGAAACAATACAAAGTAATAAGTCTAATGCAGGAACATTAAAAGCAGCCTGAGCTCTTTTTAATTGTGATTTACAATGTTATGTGTTTTCACAACAGATATTCAGTGAGAATTTACTTGATACCTCATATGTTCTTTTTTTCCCCCTTTAATGAGCTGGATACAGTTTGATCTACAACAAAGGCTTTCACTGAGAGGATTAAAAGTCAATGTATATCTGCACATGAAAAATGACCAAAGCTGGCAGAAAAATCAATTACATTACATCAGTAAGTAAGCGGCAGAATCTCGAAAGGATTCACCAACAAGAGGGAGAATAAGCCTGATTGGGTACATGCAACCTCTGGTTCCACAATTTTCATCAGGCTCTTTAAAACTCAGGGGGGTGGCTTGTAAGATTAAGGTGCAACCTATGTCATCATTAATAGTCTTGCAGCATCATGGATTATCATTTTTCACTGTGTCCCAATTCAACGGCATCTGCATTTCTAGACTGAAAATAGCAAAAATGGTGATTGAGGTGTGTCCCCCTTCAACAGCTCTTTAAAATGCAACCTTTGTCACAACTGGTGTGTTCTTTGCAGCTGTCAACATCCCAAAATCCATTGTGTGCTGGTCAGCCATTTATTGCAGTTTTCAGTTGATCCTCGATAAGTTGGGGAATGTCATGCACCTATGTAGTATTTGTTTGCCATGTGGTCTTCAGTTACTGGTAAATGGTTTATGTGAACTACATGATCTATATAGTCCCTTTTCACAGCAGACATTTAGATTTAGGTATTACTAATAATATTAAGGATGGCTCAGTTGCCATGACAGTGTAACAGTGAGCCAGCATGAACGATACCAGGACCCTGTATCTGAAGCAGCTAAATGGAATTCAGCTATCATTTATTTTACAATTTATACCTGGGCTTTTCCACCTGTGACATATCAATATGTGTCCTGTGAAGAAGGCCTATATGTCAAGACCATCTCACATTGACCGACCCCATGGGGTCAGTTAATATGGATCCTCTTTAAGGTGATTATATGGATACCACACGTGGTTACAGGAATATTATAATATATTTTTGGAAATATGTGTAATTGCTTTCTTGCAGCGAGTGAGATGAGAAAATGAATACCTGATATGTATGCGGCCAGTAGCTGGTTAGCCTAGCTTTGCATATTGACAGGGAGAAAAAGCTGGCCTGGCTATGTCCAATGGGAACAAAATCCACCTAAAATAATTTGGTTTCTCGATAAATTAGATAAAACGTAGCAATATATACCATGTTAATTAGTGAGCGTTATAAATGCTGGTTAGGGATAGTTATTTTTTTTTTTTTCCTTTGAACAGTTTCTTCCCTGTTTCCAGCCTTGGTTTTTACAATTACTGTAGACATAAAACACGTATAGAAGAACAACAGGCAAGAAGACAGGGTGGTGCACGAAGCTTGCAGTTAAAGCAGAGACATATAAGTCTGATGTGGTAACACATACTCAGTATAGGCTACATGTTGGCACTTTTTACATAAATCAACATACTGTTTGGATGAAAACACATTTAGTATGTGTAGTATGATGAGAATGGCTGATGAAGTATCCTCTGCAGTTAAAACACACCGTATGCTCATTTTCGCATCACAGTTAGATTATAGTACATGTAGTATGAGCAGCAGCTGGCTTGGAACATAGTTTTAGTCATATGGCACTATTCAGCTTGAAATAAATCTTTGATGTTAAATGAAAGTTTGTGTGTAGAGTAAGGACATGGAAAGGAAACATACAGTATGTATGCTGTATGTAACAACCTCAGTTTGAGACGAGAGCCCAGAAACTGGCAAAGCTCACATATGTTTTAATTTGCTTTAGGGATGGTTAAAATACTCTTCTAGTCTTTGGTAAAAGAGCACATGTTCAAATGGGTAGAGATGAGAGAATGGAAAGCACAAAACACTCAGGGCAGAGCACTGACCTTGTCCAGATGATGGCTAAAATTTACAAAAGGACAGGTTGATTTTCTCTTCTGTGATGGTGCACTGCAGTGTTAGAGAAGAACAGATGACAGAAAGCACTAAAATGCTAAGTAATGATAGCCTCCTGACACAAAAAAGCTTTTACCTCAGACTGTCTTTGCAGAAATGCACACACACCCTATAGCCCAACAGTTAGAGACGCTGCACAATGAAAATTTGCGGTCTCTCAATGGTAGTGAGCAAGTGTGTTTGATGAAGAAAAGGTAGGTTAGAAAATAGAATCCATGGTGAATTGACTTCTTCCTCTGTGTGTGTGTATGTGCATGTGTCTGTGTGTGTCTGAATCCCACTAAAATAAAATGTCACCATGTGTTTTAATCGAGGGCTTATTTTGGGGCACTGTTCAAACTGTCATAACAAGGCCGTTTTTTCTCCTATTGAGATTTAATACTTAATGTCATTTATAAATCCAAGCAGTTGACTTCCGTGTTCTTTCAATAACAGCAGAACAGATCAGGCTTGACGTACTTGACATAATGCTCCCTCCATCAATAGATTAACCACCCTATTTTCATGCAAGCATAGCAGAAAGCAGAGCTCTGTGACATTTTCCTGAGGTACAGAGATGGTTAACCTCACCTTTGGATGATATTTTGGTGACACCATGTGCCTAGTGGGAAGTGAACTGTAGCAGGGGGGGTGTCCTTGACATATCCAACTGAGTCAACACCACACTGTGGAAAAGTGCACTCGTTCTCCTTGCTGTCTCTTTAGTTGCAAGTGGTGGAACTTGTAGACATCAGTCATTCGTTTTATGTATATATGTTATCATTATTGTCTTCATTCTCCAGCCAGACACAGCATCCGTTATTCACAACTGATTGAAAGTGGCAAGGTAATAAATGTTCCATCTTTAGAATGTAAATTGCAGCGGGCGTGCATATGGTGAATGTTTCTTACTCAAGACAGCTAATGTAGCCAGTTACCATCTCAACTTTATTACCTTTTGACTGTTAATAACTATTGCAATAGCTCAATTTATCACGATGGAGATATTTTATATGTCATGCAAAATTTTTCATTAATCAAATTAATATACATCAATATATATCCACCAGTCCTATTCCATTTGTAGTGCATACAACATGCAAAATAACCACGTATATTAGAGTGCTCTTGTGCACAATAAGATGGTCAGTTATGACTATATTTTATTTTATACATGTAGAGTACGGGGTATTAAAAGAGATTTGGTATAGTCTAGTGAAAAATCTCAGTGATCTCTCATTCCTATACTGAAATCTTTCACGACTGCTTGTTCTTGCCAATCCTCTCTCTGTATCATCATCTAAAGTCACAGTTACATGCATCATTTCCTTTTTTAGAGCAAGTCTGCTACCAAGTCTAACACATCAGGTGTAGCAAATGAAGCCGGGGAGAACAAAAAAATGCAAATTCAGAAAGGCTTTTTTTAACCTTAATGAGACTGAGGTAATAATATTGAGCAGTGCACCATGTTCTTAATCATATTTTTAGGAACTGTAGCAAGTGTATAAGTATTATGTGTAAGTCTATCCGATGATTAATCTGTCCACAGGTGGACTCACCCAAAACCTCTGGCTTATTGTTGCTTGCATGTCCATGTCTAAAATGCTCCTGGTATTCACAATAATTCTTCCTTTACATTCACCCATTCCCTATAAAATAACGTCATTAATTAGACCATTAATTAGCCATTACAGATAACAGTGCTGCTCCTGCAAATGCTTTTGTATCTTACTTAAATGACATTGTTCGAGCTAAATAATAAATAATATTTAGCTTGTGACATTCAGGAATAGTGAGCCTCATGTGCACACACCCAAACACACACATACAAAAATGCCATGACACCATGGGATCAATAGCATTTCCCTCTATTAGCTGCTTAATTAAGCCTCTGACTGATGGCATTTCAGATCAATAGAGGAATTGGTAGAAAAAGACCCCTTACCTCAATTAACATGGGAAAGATCAATAACAGTAAGCTGGTCCCTGAATGATAAATAAAGGGAATATGTGTGCAGTGGGGTGCATGCTAGGTAATTTATTTAAGTATTTTAGTCAGGGGAGGTGGTTAGGGGAGCCGTGGGAGGGCAGGAATGACAAGATTGGGGATAATTGTGGTGACGGGTCTCAACAACAACGTTAACCTTAGACAGAGTAAGTGCCTAGCTTGGAAGTGGCTAAGAGGCTTAGCTGCTAATGCAGCATTAGCCCCACACATGAAACAAGTATCTATGCCTTCACATATACACACAAATGCAGAGGACAAGGCATACTCACACGGCGTACACACACATTCTGCAGTCGTTCTGTGTTTTCTCATTAAGACATATGAAAGGCTTCTAAAGACTCATGGGAGAATTCCATTAGTGCTCTGTCAAGCCTAACTCTTTACTCATGCTCACACCAAAGTGCTAAGTGTGTTTGCAATGGTTGTCACAGGACTAAAACACATATTAAAGCCCAGCAGGGTAAAGCCAGATGGACACAGAGCCTTATAACTGTGGATCAATACAATTATGTGAATGAAGTGTATAAGTAACCCATAAAATATATATGCTAAACTCGCTTGATTGAAAGGTGTGACAAAACACTTTTTATTGAAGAACAAGGCAGCCACAGGTATATCTTTGAAGAATTGTACTAGCATAATGTTTTCTCTGAACAGTTCCACATAAGAATAAAAAAAGGAATAATAAATAATAAATAAATAATAAAGGTTTCAGTTCTCTGCAGCAACTTTGAGAACACATGACTGCGCACATAAGATAAACCTTAAGATGTTTCGATAAAGGATTAACTATATTTTTTCACAAGTTGATCATTTCTGCTATACAGTCACAATAAATAGATAAAAAAGAAAGGAAAACTTTTCAAGGTGCGACAGCAGCTATAGAGATGTATTCTGTCATCTTTTTGGTTCTTCCAGAGGAAGACACAATTAAAAGTGGTGAACTAGAAAATGGATCATTAATGCATTTTAATGATCGGATATGCCATCTGGGCCAATTTTTTTCAATCCACAAAAAATGCCCAAAAAAGGTAACGTACAACAGGATATGGTGTAAGCCTAACTTTCAGAACAGATTTATGGTTAGATTATTGTTTCGGCCTGACCAGGCAGCAAAAAATATTTCGTATTTTTATTATTTATTTATTATTGAGCTTGTGTCAGTTGTTCATGCGGCATGTTTTTAGAGTTTCCTACCTGCTGTTTAGTATCAGAGCCTTCCACCATCCTAACAGGAATAAAATAACACAGTGGAAATTCTTTCTTTCCCTTAAAAGGCTGAAACTTTAAGATAATAACTTCTAAAAAAACATGCACTCACCATGAATTGATGGCATAATAGGTTGGGGACAACTTCTACAGGAGTATAAGTGAGTTTGGTGGGTTTGCTTTGCACTTCGTCCCATATTTAAGTGAGCTGGCTCCATACCCCCAGTGGACCTGCCCTGTCTGCTCTCTCCACATCAGCACTTTGATGGCAGAACATTTCCCAAGTGAGGAAAATGAAAATCTAACTTTCTGTAGTGCTGCTATCAGCTAAAGTTGAGCATCTGTATGCAACATAGCACATGTGTGTTGTAGTTTTTGTTGCTGTCATTACTCAAATAAATGATAGATGTATCAGGATTTTAAGAGCAGTTGTTTTGCACAGAGGAAACCAAAATGGCCAGAGCCCATAAGCAAGGCTGCCATGGACTGCCATCATTTTATTTTCACTTCTGCTCTAAACTGTTCACATTTCCTTCTTTTCTCTAACAACTATGGGGACAGAACAAAGAAGAGAACAAGACAAAAAAATGATGGATTGAGGGAGGAGGGGGGCTTTGATTTTCAAAGTGTACAGATGGCAGAACAAAACAGAAGAGCAGGCGACCAGAGAGGCTTAGACTGGGAGACAGGACAAAAGAGTCAATTAATAAGGGATCGTAGTCAATGCGAGAAGACAAATGAGCAGGCATGTTTAAAAAAATGAAAGACACAATATATTTCACTGAACTTGGTCCCAGATATGACAGTTCAAAGAGCAGCCCTTACCTAAAACACTTGTTCTAATGGCATTATCACTGAAGAACAATTGCGTACATGACATGAGGGAAAGGTGCTAATGGCTTACATTCCATTATGGCGAGAGACTGGAAAAAAGATTTTAGATCAAATCTACTGGGAAGAGGTGGATGGGAAATTAAACCATAATTCATTAGGCAACTTAGGCTTTGGATATTTCCTTAATTTCAGCAAGAAATTAATGTGGGCTCAGATGAGCTTTTCCTCAACCGAAAATTAAATGGATGTAAAGGATTCGCACTTGGTCTGCAGCGCTCTGTGCTTGTCGGCATCACACATGACTAATCATTTGGAATCCACACATTAATTACAAAGCGATTAAAGGTTCTAGCTTCATCTTTTGATCCAGATATAATATGAATGCTCTAACACCAATAATAATAAGATTAAGTTGGGGTATGACTGGAAAGACTTATGGTTTAACATCACAAAAGAAGCATTTTAGCTTCAAGGGATATGATTAAATAGTTACATTCTTGTTATAAGCGAATGTGCTTTGAGTATGACATTGAACCTATCAAACAAGTCATGCTTTATGTTCAGGTTTCCTTTGCCTTAAGATAGGTTAATTTCTTCTATTTTTCCTTTTCTTTCATTTCATTTTACTCTTAGAAAATGGTTTCCGCTTAGAAGACGTTCCTTACAACTCCAGAACCTGCCTGAGAATCATCGAAGTTTTCTTCAGTATCAATGTAATCCAGTGATAATTGTCTGGTCATGCATGGCACATCGCAAACAGGAACTGCTAACAGCTGATTGTAATACTTTCAACGATCCATTTTTTTCTTTGAAATGTAAACAAATGTAAGCTAAAAAGAAAACATGGCTCACAGCTAACTCACTGGCTCCATGGCAACATAATACTTCAGCCCTCAAATGGGAAGTTCCAAAACTTAGAGCATGATTTATCCCCCCAAATAGAAGTGGGACAAAGCATAATAATAGGAGATACAAATCCAACTCTTCATGTTGCGCAATTGTTTTTACATTTAAGTACTAGGACTCACAATGTTGCATCGGACGGATGTTGCTGTGTTAAAAACATTTGGACAAAACAGTCAATTTCAAAAGCCCAAGGGTAGATAGGAGGTACAGTTGTTTGTCTGAGGGGGCACCCATTGTGTCAGACATTGATACACATACACATACACATTTTTTTTTTTTTTTGTAATTGTAATGTTTCTATGCCTGGGTTATTTGTGTGTGCTTTGCATCCTGCATCCTCTGTCATCTCTCTCTGTGTATCTCGGTCTATCTGTGTGTCTATCAACCTCCTACAAGCTTCCAGCGGGTTATGGCACAGCCAATGCACTGAGGCTTTTTTTCTTTCCCTCTTTATTTTTTATTTTTTGCCACCCGAGTGAACATAAGGCTCAAAGAAACTAGCCATCTACAATGCTGACCTCTCTGTGAACTCTGTAGGATGCCAACTCATAAATACACAGCTTACAGCTACACGCATAATGTGCCTCCAGCAAAAGAACATTCTCTTCCGCATCCACTTCACCAGTTTGCACACCACTTATTTAGCCATCCACTCAGTCCATTTACTGTGGGTGAGGCAGCAGCTCATATCTCACAGGGTCTCTGATGTCGCTTAAAGAGTAATGTCAGAATTCATCAAGTATTTTTCATTTAATCACTGCTTGTAACGTGAAGAGAGGAATGATTGATCAAGCATTTTTATTTCCTTTATTTTCACACTAATAGCTTACCAAAAAAAACTGCTGACTATGAATTTACAGTAAAAGGGATGACTGTGCAGTGGCAGCTTTGTGCACAATCATTGGAAACAGGGCTGTCCGGTAATCACAGAAATAGTGAGTCTTAAAGATACCTCTGTCTTTATAGGAAAGCAATCTGCTATTTTCTGACAGACTTTTAGTTTAAAAAGAAATGTAATTTCCTTTTCGGCATGAACTCTTAATGAATGGCTTTTTACACCTAGCCAACGCTAGTTTTTAAACAGCTTGCTGTACTCATTATAGCAACCATCTATTATTCAATGTACTTCATAATAGCTTTTCTATGCTGTTTGTATTATTACGTATGTGGCCCATTACCCTGACAGGGATTGTAGAACATCAGAGCAATGGAAGTGCAAACAAGTTTAAAGCCTTGTGTGGAGGCAAATTAATCCTTATAAAAGGCTTTGTTTAGGTTACTAACACTTTTCTCTTTTCCTCTCTAGGGCCAACTGTATTAAAGGGAAATGTAACACTTGCAGCGTTAAAAATTGTTTAAAATACCATACTTAATTAGTGTTAGGATTATCTAGATGACATTCACTTTGGGTTTGCGTATAGATACTGTAGCACAGAAGAGCCTGTCTGTAAAAAAACATATATATATCTTAGGACACAAATTTATGGTGCCATATAGCCATCAAGCTCATAATTTTCATTTTTTTCCACTGAAAGATAACCAGGAGTAGACAGATTTAATTTTTGCCTGGATTGCAATCCAAAAGATGTTGTGCTTTTTGCAGCCAGGAGACACTCTTTATTTTGCAATAAATAAGATCTCTTGCGACCAGGAGAGCTCACATTCACATCATAGAAAGCAAAAAGAACAATGGGAATACAATGCAAATGACTTGCTGATTATTTACCAGTGCCTAATTGTAATAAAACAATTAATGGTTTAATTACACCGTATTCTATTTAAAGTCATGTTTTGTGATCAGATGTTTTAGTATTTGAAATATACACTTATATTCCACTTTCTTAGTAAAAAATGAATACATAAAAGCCCTTCATCTAGAATGCCTGCACCTCTCACCTTCCTAATTGGAGAAAACATTTATCCTTTCCTTTTATGTGAGCTTGGTTTCATGTGCAAAAAAAATGAAATTGCCACAATTGGTCAACAGGTTTGAGGGACTTTTGAGAGTAGTGTGTCTGGCTGAGATGATGATTCATCAACACATATTCCATTTTACCTAACCCTGTTCTGTCACATGAATGTCCTTTGTGCCTGTATAAACAAAAGTAGCAAATGTGCTTGGATCATTGCCCTCGTGGACACAACACAGCATTTATAATTACACTGTTAAATTAGAGTCCTTATACAACAGCAATATGATGACGACAATACGCCTGTGATTCATTGCTCCAGTCCCAATTTGATGCAAACACATGCTATAATTTGCTGGAGAACACATTGGGTTCGTACAAGAAGAGATTATCAAGCTTTTCAAGCCCTAGTTTTTGGAATGACCTACTGTTATTGTCTTACTAAAAAGATCTATTTGGAAAATCAGAGACATGAAGGCTGTACATGCCTACATTTGCATGCCTATGTGTGCTCATCATCTTAGTTTAGCGCAAAACCATTTTTAAATGCCTGCACTAAACATGAAAACAGATTAAAAGACCATTGCCAGGCTATTTGTGTTGCTTGCCAAATCAACATACATAAAATTATTTAAAAAATATGAAATATTAATAAAAGCTGCATTTATTCATTTACGTAGGATTCTTGGCAGCCAAAAGAGGTTATTCGTGGCAACAATATTTAGTGGGCATTAGAAATTGCTAATAACCTGTTTATAAAAGACAAACATTAGACATATTAGACTTATTGTACTCTGTGGTTTTATACAATGGCTGGATAAATTACTAGCATCAGATTGGCCAGCACTGCAGTCAGTGTATATTAAACCACCTGTCTGGACACAATTTAAAGACAAACAAAGATAAAATTATAACAGTAAAGGCTTATCTGTACACTACTAGTTGTCC
>NW_023340268.1:15399285-15403627 GCF_004916995.1 Morone saxatilis
ATAATTGTCATATATGTATGTATGTATATGTATATATATATATATATATATATATATATATATAGTTTAAACATAAATGTGAAGAGTGGTAACCAGAAAGCAGTCACATGTTCACAATTGAAGTTGTGCTTTTACTTTGAAAGGAAGTTTAAACTGTAGTGAAATATGTGGATATGACTACCAACAAATCCTTTCACTGTATTCTTTTGCTGGGAGACGCATGTGGCTCGCCGTAAAAATAGGCGAGACCTCAACTCTCTAGTGAAGCGTCGCTGCAGACCTGCGACTCACATGGGCAGTGTGACCGCTCTAATCTGTTAACATGGATGCTAAAATGAAAGGTTAAATTGGCAAATACCTCAGAATTTACCACCAGTCAAATGGGGCGGGGGCATGACGCAATGTACCGGATGTGCAGCTCCCATCTACAGAAACTAACTGATCATTTAAATACAGCTTACATGTACTAATTTCCTTTGGAAAGTAATAGTCCTTAATGTTCCTTGATATATAAAATAAATGACTGCATGGGGGAAATCCCAGTTATTCATAGTTTTTTGGTGGTGTTCTTTCCTTCTGTCACATCAATTATCTTTGTATATCTCTTACATGTCCGTTGTGGAGTTTTGTACATGACACACACAAACAAACACAAGTCCCAAGCAGTTACATAATGTTTTTCTTGTCAAAAGATTTGGTAAACAAATCTATCACACTAGTGACTGATTTAGTTAGTCAGCCCAGACTGGCAGACGTTACACAATGAGCTCTGGGCTTTCTACTCTACAACGCTTTTCATTATTTACCACCGCTGTGGCACTGAGCAGTCCAAAATTAGGCATCCCTAACATTGTAATGTATCAATTTGAAATGACAGCATAAAATAATTGAGATCTGATTTTATATGTGTTTGTGTGTGAGAGAGAGAAAGAGGCATGAAAAGTATTAGTATTTGTGCCTTAGGGTTATTGGGAAGCAGTATGATTGGGAAGCGGTATCACAAACAGACTTCTGTATGTGTGTTTGTGTGAGTAGGCGTCTGCATTGGCATCCATAATAATAATAATAATACATTTTATTGAAAAGCGCTTTTCCTAAATTCACTGCAAAAGCACACTTGTATATACCAGAGAACAATCAATCAGCAAAACAAATAAAAACATACAATTAATATCATTCAAAAAAACACATTAGACTGAGCTAGATTTTAAAAGCCATTTTAAAAAGGTGTGTTTTTGTCAGTAAATTTACGCATGTATGTATGTGTGCATGTGCGCATTTATGTGTATTTCTATTAGTAAAGCTGGTGCTGTTTAATGGCTCTTACACACTGAGAACTTTAAAAAGAGACATTGTTGTAGAGGCAGGACACACACTAGACCTTTGTCTGTCCTTGGAAGGAGAGTTAAATACACATGTATTCTGTATAGAATGGTTTACCTTCAGGATATTAGCTACAAACTTAATGAATTTGAAACTTGAAACTGTCTGAACAGTTAATGCTTCAGTGACCGATAATTCACCCTTCCTGTGGGTTTTACTTTTTTATGCATTTTTAGAAGGATTGACTGGTGAGGTGTAATTTCAGGTACAGCTCCAAGTATGAATTATGAATGCAAGTAAGCAAGACAAAATGTTTGTGAGACTATGAATATAATGAAGCTTTTATACTAACTTATTCATATTGCATTAAAAAGTTTCCTATTTCTTTCCCTCTCCCGTTTCCATCCTATTTCTTTTTTACAAACATGTCCCATACATCCCATGTCCGCAGTGCCTTTGGCAGGGGTGAGCTATCAACACCTGTCTCTACACGTACTGTAGATCAGACCATCTGCCCATCATCTCTAATTAACTAAAAAGGAGAGAGCCAGAGAACGACAGATCCATAACAAATCCCAAATCATGTTGTAGTGCTATTACATGTCCTACGTGTCCTACTATATGTCCATCCAAGTCAGCATGGCAGAGCGATTAAACAGAGCATTTGATGTCTCTTACTCAACAATAAGAACGTGGGGTATACTTATATAAAGTGCATGCTCTGTAGCTGGATTTATTCTATGCTGTAGGGTGCTGCAACCTTCGGGAACTCCTCTGGGAACCAGGATCTCTGGGGGCTTCCCTGTCTCTCTTATATATTCATCTTTCAATGAAGCCTTTTTTTCTACAAAAGCATTGGCTCTAAGATCTGGCCACGCCACATCACATTATCCATGGAGATTGAAACTCCAGCTCCTCTTGCTTTGGATAAATTCCGTATCATTGCCTTCTCTTTTACCTTGGCACTGAAGCCAGTGTTGGTAATGGCTACATGTAAACAGAGTCACTGCTTTTCTTTCTTTAGAGGGGGAAAGTCGTTTTGGATAACTTTATGTTGCTAAATATGTTGCTACACATGCTGTATGAATGTCTCATACACATAAGGAATGCACTGCCTAAATGTAACCGTCAAGGTCAGGAAGGTGACACGGTTAGCATTCCAGCAACCGTGGCAGTTACATTTGAGGTACAAAGTTCCAGTCTCGATTCTCGACAACACAAAGGGTGATTTATACAGTTTATAATTTTTAATACAGAACTATAACTTCTCTATTTGTTGGATATAACTGACATTTGATTTATGCCAACGTTTGTTTGAGATCCGGAGTCCAGCAGTTATATTTAGCATGTGTGTGTTTTTGAGAGACAGAGTGCATCAGTGTGCGTCATTTTCTTTTTCCCTTTAACCTTTTCTGATCCACCTTTTTCAGCCATTTATCCATTTCATTTGTATTTTTGATTCGAACTCTGATCTTTCTGTCTTGATTTCATTTGACGCTTGACCTCTGACAATACATGGATGGACACATCCACTTGAAGGTTAGGGAGAGAGAGAGAGACCATTTCCTGCATCTGCCTTACAATATAAGTAGCCTATTGACCAGTTTGTAATCGCCAATCAGATGGGATGTTCAAGCATCAAGTGGGCCGTGGCAGACAGGTCAATGTTTTGCCACGTTTTCCCCCACATTGGCGGGCACTAGGTGGGTGAGCCATCTGGCTGTTGTTTATTTCCATGTGTTCTACATGGATTGGCCCCAAAAGAGGATACTGACCTTTTATCCTGGACTTGTAGCTTTAGCATAATGATCTGTAGCCACCATCTGCATATTCAAGACCCTTTTATATAGTCAATGTTTTAAACAGAATCAGTTGGGAACATTAAAAGTGAGCCGACAAACTCAGGGTTAGCATTACCTGATTACCATTAACCGTGAGCTTAAAATATGTTAGTGGCAGGCCAACAAAATTAGTGGCTGTTACAAATGCTTTATTTTACTTATACTGTATGTTCAACCAAAGTCCCCCCATTGTATAAAAAATGACTATGAAATTTGAGCGGTAACTCTGCTTTCAGGTATCAAACTGTATATATGGAGTGCTAGAAACAGAAAGCTAGACAGGTATAACAACAGTAACTAAACCAACTGTGGTGCTCAGCTGGACTGCTTGTACATATCAAATGTTGTGGAAAAATGCAAACATCTAAGTTGCTGAAAGCATGCATGCCTCAGGATCACCTTTGACTAGCACTAAGTTTGTGGCCCTTCCGCGCTTTACTTAGGGCCAATTACACTTCAAATCTGTGCATTCACGGAAATGTAAAACACTTAAAAGCATTTAAAATGCAAGTGATAAATGTAATACATTTACCGTAATAATCATGGTGGTATTTATCAATATGTCAAACACAGTGCCTCATGGCCAATAAATTAAAAAGTGCTAAAGAAAAGAAAATCCACATATAGATTCAAATTTCACAGTTGAAAAGCAGAGGCTTGAAAGGGCAGCTAGCAGTGAGGGCTGCCCACAGAGAGGTTGTTAAACGGCCATCAGTTGTATCCACCAGATCTCATGCTATATGCACAAACACGTTATCCTCTCTGTATTTTTAACAGCGCAGAGAAGCGAACATGTACAGTTTCCCTGTGTCCTTCTCACACACAGGGAATAAAAGGTTGTTTACAGTTCAGATATAAACCCTTCTTTACCCCTCTTTCAACTCTCCATCACTGGAAACCAATTACAACAAATGCTGCTTTAGCAACAAACCTCATAATGGAAACATGTCTTGATTGCATGTGTATATGCAGGCATGTCATTAATTATTAAGCATGACAGTTATTTTTCACCAACACGGATAAAATTGTTATTGTATCCTAACTAACAAATGTCTAATTCTATATTCTTGGATGTTTGTTTTTGCAGGCACAAACAATGTGTAGACCTTTAGTGTGTGTGCGTTACCCAGGGGACCTCAATAGGCCGTAATTGCAATATTTTAACAAGGCAAGGAGTC
>NW_023340268.1:15403727-15409995 GCF_004916995.1 Morone saxatilis
GACTCCTTGCCTTGTTAAAATATTTCTCATTGTTCACTGTTTACATCGACGTTAACTGCCTTACAGTTTTCTTTTTCACTTCTATAGAAGGCGCTTTGCTACACTTATTTGCACAGTACCGTCAGCAACAGTGGATCCGCTGAATAATTTAAAACCGATGACAGTAATGTATGTCACGCAATGAAGTTCACCTTAAAGTGGCAAGTGTTCTTGGAAATAGCTCATCTAACCCCACTAAATAACAAATAATTGTGGCCTTTGTTGTTGGTACAGCTTACAAAACTTCTCTTGGTTTTTCAGCTGGTTTTTGTGGTAATGAGCTTTTTAACTTCAGATAATTAACATAATTATGAAAATGTTTGAGATGATTATTGTCTTACTTAAAATGACAATTTGGCACTTACTGTCTTCCATGATAAATAGCAGGTTTTTGCGAATTTAAATAAAAACTGGATAATATGTTTGCATGGATGTTTGCTGTGTGTATTTTTTTGGAGTGTGTCTGTGTGTGTATGTGTATGTGTGTAAAACATTTCACTTGCAAGCCACTGTGTCCGCCACAAGGTTAATGTATACACAGATAATGGAGATGATGTTCCAGAAAGCGTCCTCACTTCTGTCGGGGAATCGCAACTACATTGCATTAGAGAGCTCATCAGCATGATGGAACAAGCTCCTTAACATCTCTTTACAGCATGTACGTACCTGCACACACACACGCACACACACACACACACACACACACACTACTTCCCTTTAACAGGTTGACAGCACTGTGCTGACACACTTATGGGCTTTCATTCTCTATGCTCCACCACCTATGTGGTACCCATAACCCCACAGGTCCAATCCAGTAACACATTTAACCTTCCCCTTTTTGAGCCTCATGTTGCATACAAAATGCTGCCTCACCTTTACCTGTTTCAGTTGTCAACAATATGACCTGCTTTTACATCAAGTTTTTATGTCACTGAATAACACTTACAATAAATATACAAATACAATGCTCATGATATACATTTTCTGTCAATAGTCACTTGGAATACATAATCTCTTAAGGTCTTACTTTAATAAAAACAGCATACCAAATTGCATGCAACAGAAGTACTGAAAGTTTTACCTTTAATGACCATACGCAACAAGCCTCTTGTAGCTGTCCGTGATCTCAGTTATCCATGGTCTTATTGTTTTCCTATTTGATGCAGGCTTATTTCCACGGTGAAGGACACTTGGCCATTCTCCTCCATGGGCACGCCTTGGGCAGTATAATGGGTATGCCAGTGGGCAGCAACGCCCCCAGCTGCCCTGAGGTTCTGCCCACCCCAGGGACAGACTTTATCAAATGGGCCCATATGAACAGATGGAGAATATATGAGAAGGGAATGGGCGAGCAGAGAATTGCTTGCACTGCAAATTCACAAATGCATAGTCAGTGCTAAGGGAGGAAATTGCAAAGAAAGGGATAAACAGGGACAGAGAAGAGATAGGAAGAAAATGAGAAAGTGAGAATCAGAAGAATAGAGACAGAGTGGTCCTGTGCATCATTTGTTCTCATATTTTTAGGCTGTCCACATGTATCGAGGCGTGGGCACTGATCATGATCGGATGGGCGCTCAAAAGGAGGATCATCTCCCTGGATGTAGAGGCCCCACTCCATTCTCCTCCCCTCCCGCCCCCCTTGCTCTCCCATCCGTGATGAATCTGAATTGTCTCCTAACCAAAAAGACTGCTGCTCATTTTTCAACGCCGCCATCCCTTTACCACAAAGTTTCAAGGGAACCCTCTCACGCTTGTTCCATATTAGATGACACTCTTAATCCAATTTGGTTGGAAGTACGTTCCTTCGCTCTTCTGCATCCCCTTCTGTTAATAGCGTGTGTAATAGCCGGTGTGCATGTGTGTGTGCGTGCAGGCCCGCATTTGCATGTACAAATTTGTGTGGGCGCAGGCAGATGTGTGTCATGTCTTTGCAGTGATTAGCTTTAGCTGCCGGGTCTCTCAGGACTTGTGCTACGCTGTGTGTTCTGCTTGCCAAGCACGGTTATGACTACGTTCAAACTCCCTGTGCCACGGTGGGAAAAAATGAGTTTTTCTCTGCTGATTTGTTGTGAAAGAGGAGCAAACACACAAACTGGTATATGGTTCTACAGCAGCAGTCAAGGTGGATTGCCTTAGGGTGTTTCTTACTGCAGGGCAGAACCAAACTTTTACCCAAGGTCAGCTTTGGATCATTTACAGAAAGTGGATGAGATCAAATCTGAAAAATCTGCTATAAAATAATGATTTATAAATCCTGTAAAAAATATGCTTAGCTCTCTGCAATCTCCTTACCTGATGCATGCTTTCTTGGCATTGGTTAAAATACTATGAAATGCAAACAGAATAAAATAATGTACTGAAAAAAAAAGCAAAATGATACACCGGGTACACCAAAATATAATTAACTATAATATTAATTCTGTAAATGAATAGCTTGGTAATTAAAACACATACAGCCATAAAAGACACTTTAAACCTTCAGTGTCAAATGTGTTTTAGGGTATAAAAGAGACCTATTGTTGCCACAATCTTCATAATCCAAATTGTTTTCCAGCAAGAGCTCAATTAATCCTGACCTTTTTTGTGATTAAAGGACTGACAGCTTTGACAAACACTGTGTCTTTGTATGAATCATTTATAGGGGGTAACTGAGGTTGCCTTGCTTGTTTTGATTATAGTCTCCTTCTCTTGCTGTAGTCGAGGGCCCTCCAGATTTTCAAGGGAATCTCTCAGGCACCCAGGGGATTTAAAAAATCTCACAACAAAGAGTGATGCAGCCCTATCTGATTGCAATTTAATATTTTCTCTGAAACAAGTTGAGTGAATATTGCAAATCCACTGGATCGCTTTAGTTTGCATTGCGGCCTGCTGTTTGGGCATGCTCTAATCAGGCTCAGCCAGAGAAGCTTTTGAGGGTAGGAAGTCTTCAAAAGTGGCTAAAATAAGACTAAATAAAAAAACTAGCTCATTTCACAGTGCTTCACTCTTAGAGGTTTGTCTATAGGGAAAAATAAGGAAGATACTGCTTGTGAATGTTACACCCTGACTAAATTGATTTTGGTTTGGGTTGAAGGTTTTATCAAAGCTTCTAATCCTCAGAGGAAAGGATAAGTCTAATCAGAATGTTTTCCTGTTGGGATTAGTGGCTGCAAGCCTCTCACTCTCATTCTCTGATACTTGCTGTCTAATGTACAATTTTCCTATCTTCTTTCAGTCTTGTGCATTTTGCCTTCTCCTATCATCTCTTCTTTATTTCTTGAAATACTGTTTTTTTCTCTCTTTCGCTGCTCTTTCTTTGTATCTGAACTATACTAACCACTGTTTCAAGTGTTCTATTTTTGTTTTTGTTTTT
Source organism: Morone saxatilis (assembly GCF_004916995.1). NCBI lineage: Eukaryota > Metazoa > Chordata > Actinopteri > Moronidae > Morone > Morone saxatilis. The sequence continues at coordinate 15,407,119 of NW_023340268.1, forward strand.
TTGCATTATGCATGTAGCTTTAAGCCATGACCTATGTGGAACATTTTCATGTTTGAACCATGTCTGCTTTCTCTCATGCTGGCTCATCCCCTGTCCTTGCCCTGTCTCACCCCCACCACCTACTTTCTTGGTCTGAGTATGGATAATTCTTCCATTATCCAAGTTGGTTTTCCCATTTCTCCATTACACCCACTCCTATGTATCTTGTTATGTGCCCTCTCTTTCCTCTTTGTGCTAACCGTCTCTAGAAAGAGCCTGTGTAGCCTGTATGGGCAATGATCGTTTAGATGTAATGTCTTTCTAACAAGCTGGGAACAAGCTCTTTATGGAGCTGGATAATAAGATCATGGTGCCTGCGTCACAAAGGGGATGCTATATTCAGTCATTTTAAAAGGCTAGATGCTGTGGATGCTAGTGCTACTTAGCTGGAGTCTGCAGCCGATGGTTAATGAAGATCCATGTAAATGGTTTGTAAAAAACAACATAAAGACCCCACATGAAAAATACCAACCAATATCATTCAATAGCAGTGACAGCATACCATAATGGCTGAAGTAGAATAAAACCATGTTTTGCTCTCTTTGTCAACATGGTATGATTTAATGTGAAATGTGCAAGACTAACATCATCTAGTTGTGTACATCTCACGCACTGATTTGATTCTCGTGTTGATAAGCAAATGATGCAATGCATATGTGTACATCTTTAAGCAGCCATCACATTCATATGATTTAATTCTGCCATGTTGCAACACAGTACAGTGCAATGCAATACTAAAATTGTGTGCAACATGCTGCAATAATATAAATCTATTGTAGTTTTGCTTGCAAAAGTCAATCCTAATATGCATGTATTAATCAGGTCACTCCAGGAATGAAAGATGGAAAGAAAAATTGTGGTTATATACTTTTCTTTTGGTTGTTAAACATGAAAACATAAACCAACAGATACGTTTGAATGGGAATTGCCTGAACTGTTCACTTGGTGATCATTTAACATTATCTTGTGTTATCTTGTAGTTCAGGTCACAAGCAAACACTTTAATGTCTAGCTGATATAGTCTTTAAGCTGCCAAATTAGGCAATAAAAATCTATAACAAGGTCATAATTTTCCTATAAAAACATAGTTACAAATTATATTTGGTAATGCTTTTCTATCAGCAACAGTGTCATGATATGAATACCTGTTTGATTAAGTGGGATTTGAGCAGGATATCTATATATATTCATATGCCTAGTTTTGAGAAAATTAAACTCAAAAAGAACTTATTATACAATGACACAGTCATGAACAACCTGGGGATGTCAGTTTTCTCAGTCCTACCAAATAATGAAGACTGATAGAATCATGCAAACTTGATAAAATGGCATTATTATTACAAACTGTTTTCCGCTTTGATGTTATTTATAAAGCCTCACAGAAAACAATTTCAGGCTGAGTAATGAAGCAGTGACATGTCAATTTAGGTGATGCATTGTACTGTTATAATCATATAATCACAAATCATATTTATCAGGCAAGATAGCACCAAAGCCTTACATTCCTGTCCCTCACCCCTTTTGTATGGCATAATCCAGAAAATCACTTGAGCGGATTATTATACAATCCAATTATGGTTCATAATCTGAGCCTAGAAAGAGTCCCTGTGTCTCTGTACTGTCTGACTGCAAGATGGTTTAGTTATCTTAGCTGCACGGCTGATTTATACATGCAGTTGTACAACATTGGAGTGGGTGGTGGACTAATCAGAATGCCTACAAATGTTTTTTTAAAGATGCCAACTGATAGGATTTACTTGATAATTGGAGGCAAATACACAGAAGTGTACATATAATAGGCTAATTATTACATTGCAGGATGTTGTAAACAAGTGGAGAAAGGATCTTTGGAATAATATATAATAATATGTGCTTTATGTGTTGCTAAAACTAAGATTAAAATATTTATTCAAAAACAAAAGATCAAAATAATATTTGCTGTAACATGATCACGCATGGAAAAAAACAATAGCAACAATAGCAACAAAGAAAATGCTTAGAAAGTAAAGACGAATGACAGCAGTACGGGTTGTTGTAAGTCGACTAACAATCACATCTCTTAACCTGACCTTTCAACAACAAGGCAATACAAAGTGCTTTACATAAGACATAAAATGCATTAAGACAAGGATTAAATAGGATTTCAAATGAGTAAAATAAAATAGAAGATTGAAGTAAAAATACGATAAAGCAGATTAAGTTCAAGTTCAGTTCAAGATATGAATCGATACTCCTAAATTTAATTTGATTATATGCAGTGGCAGACAGAACTGTTAAGCCCTGATTTAAAAGAATTGAGAGTTTGAGCAGAAGTTTTCTAGGAGTTTGTTTAAAATATCTGGTGCATAAAAACTGAATGCTGCTTCTTTATGTTTAACTCCGGGAACAGTAAGCATACCTGTCCCAGACAGTCTGAAAGGTCTGGACGGTTCATAATGTAGTAGCGGATCAGAAATATATTTCAGCCTGAAACCATTTAATGCTCTTTACACCAACAGTAGTATAGTATAGTATAGTAGTTAAAATCAAGATATTTGTTTAAATGTACCACAAGGAATTTATATTATAGTTATAAAACATCATTCAATAGTGGTGCCTCTTACATAACCAAACAAGATCACCAGCAAGAAGACTGGCTATATAATTATTCTTAATGCCTGCCACCAGTTGGATTTCCCTCAAAATCTGTCTAAACGAGGTGGCGCAAACACAACCGCCTTTGTCCAAAGGGGCAGCTAGAATCAACACAAAATGACAGTTCCTTGTAACCACTTTGTATAGGACAACCCAGTCTCATATAAAAACGTACCCTGCCTACATTGGTCCAAAGTGCAAAAA
>NW_023340268.1:15410095-15421214 GCF_004916995.1 Morone saxatilis
GTTGTTGAGAAGATTTTTCAGATCTCGCCAGAATAATGTGAAACTGAAACGTTTTGGTTGCTATGGACGCTGCTGTATGCCTCATCATAATTATGGTAACATATTTTGTTGTTTTACATAATCTGCTAGATGTCGAACAGAAGAGGCCTGAGAATGGAGCCAAATCATTTACCAGTTGTAAAAGCCTTGTCCGTCTTGTAATGTGTTGACTGCATCAAATGCGTCACTGAGATCTCATAAGACTGAAATTCTGCCACTGCCTGTGTTCATCGAAAAACAGCCTTTTCAGTTGTTTAGTTTAGAATGGGAGGTTTGATGCCTTTAATTGTTCATTAGGGTACATATTAGGCCTTTTAAAGTGTTTTGCAGACAATATGATTTAAAATAGTTGCAATGAAAATATAACCACACATTATGGTTTTACAGGTCTGGTGCATCTTTAAGAGAGCTGCAGAGATTTTAAACCTGCTTTGATCTAGCCAGGAAAACATTACAATAATAAAAAATACTATACAAGTATACATAGAAACACACAGACTTCAAGTTGCACTTAAGACATCCAGAGCAAGCTGGGATTCTTGAAGGCATCAAACAGCTTTGTCTCCATCACAGAAATTTCATATCAAAGCCTCAAAACACTCCACTTCAGCACACACAGGCACAAGATCAAAACACGTCATGGCATACATGTGCCATCATCTTCTGCTTATTCATCTAGCACCATGTATTTTTGCTTATTACAGATTTACACTTCATGATGCAGTCGTGCTAACGCTGCAGCGAGCACTTTTAGAATCTCAGGATGAGAAACCCAAATTCATAGTTTTCTCAGAGGCTTTCTCACAGAAGTCAGATCTGGAAAACTTTCTAGTGCACTATTTTAGGGCTTAATTAGTAACAGAAACCAGTCTCGCAATGTGCATCTACCATACCGCAGCCAAGACGGCCTGAAATAAATACTGTAATGTTCGTTTTAGCACTCGCTTTATATCGAGAGCAGAAACTCCTCTGAGACCTCGGCATCTCAGAGCCTCTGTGCCCCCACTGGCCTGTGATGGATTCCCAGCAGAAATGTCTTTGCCTCATCTCGCCTTCATTACTCCCTCTTATCCATCTACCCCAAAGCAGAGAGACAGAAATGCCGTGAATTGAAGCGGTACGATTCATGTAAAGAGTCAATTTGTCAAGCTGTTGGTGTTTCAAAAGGTGTCTGACTGGGATCAATACAAAGTCTATATGTACAGAATTAATGTAGATTTAAAAACATGTTATAATGAATGCAAAATAAGAAGATATTGGGAGCACTATTGAGAAGAGGATAGATCATAGCAAGTAAACCCAGCCACCCACACTTGTAGCATCCAGCACTTCCAATTAAATTGTTTTGAAGTTCAGGGCTTCTGCTTTGTTTTTGTGTGCTTGTTGTTTTTATCTAGGGCTGTGACACCGAATGTGGTATCATTAGTGCCGTCTCTGTTAGCAACTGCTTATTCCCTCCATCTCTCTTCATCAGTCTTTGTTTCTCTTGTCTCCCCCCACCCTCTCCATTTCCTCACTTCACTTTCATCTCAGATCACAAAATCATAGTTTTCAATACCATCTACCACTTTTTTGACTTTTCCCCAAAAAATACTAGCGTGACGGTTTAGCTGACTGCGTTAAGTCTGCCATGTTTTCCCACTCTGACTAAATGCCTTCCCCTTTTCAGCACCATCTTTTCATCAAGCATGTCTTCCCACTTCCTCACCCACTTCTGTTTTCATCCAATCTTCCGATACTCGGCTGGCACTTTTACTATTTTCCTCCCTACTTCTTTCTGTATCCCTTTATCTCCTGTTCCTCCATGGTCCTCTCATATGTTCCCATAATGAGGTCCCGCTCTCACAGGTCCTGAGCCATCTCCTTTGGCAGGAGTAAACAACCAATCATGCATCATATTTGGCATGACCTTCAACCTATCAGAGACCAGATCAAAGCAGGAAGTGCACCCTTCCACTACAGATATACCATTATTAGATAGATAGGATGTTGGGTGTGCGATTGCTTGTGCGTTGCGTGTTTGTGTGCAGAGAAAAAAAGTCAAAAATGAGAATAAACCCTGGCACTGACTGGAGAGTGAAAGGAAGAGGCATAAAGTGGTGTTTCTGAGATGCAGTGGAGGCTTAAGTAGTAGAGAGCAAGGCAGAGAAAAATTAACTGAGGGAGATGTAGAAGGGCAGACAGCACCGCTAACACATTCTGTCATGTGCCATTAGTTCTCAACAGGAAAAGGGGAAAAACAAGTTTCCAGTTTAATCATTTCTGAGTGAGTTTGGTGAGACTTGTCACAACACCCTTTACGGCTGACTGAAATCAAGAGAAAAAGCATAGTTCATTTGTCAGACTCTTTATCAATGCCATTCCTTTGTCTTTCCTTTAACAACAATGACATGGTTCTTCTTTGCATGGCATTCTAAACCAGAGTTCAACAACGGAAACGGAAATTGCAGGCGTGTGCTCTGACAGGTGTTAACATGTCTGTGTGACAGTGCGAGTTCAGAATACGTCTTCTTTCGATTGGAAACGTAAAGATGCTCTATGGAGAGGTTTCATGTATATTTCATCCACAAACGGGATGTGGCTCTGTATTATTGATGGCTGACTGCTCTGCTGTCTGCCTGCTGCCCCCCCCCCCCCCCCCCNNCCCCCCTTTCGGAACAGTTTAAGTTACAGAGGGTGACTCATGATTGAATCACAGAGCGAATGACCCAATGCAGGGGGATGTTTTAATGGGAACCAGCCTGGGTTGGAATGAGGAAAGGAGCCAGAGAAGGATGAGAACAGGTTGAACAATATCAGAGCATTGATTTACTGTAGTCAATAGGCAGTGTGTTATTAAAAAGTCCAGTAGATGCTGTAGCTTTGTTTGCAGTATCTTGTTTACGTGCATTTTAATGCTCAGCTAATGGGTTCATTTATCCATTCATTCATATTTTAACACATACACACATTTAAACAAGCAACGGGTTAGTTTACATTTCTTTATTCAGCTAATTTGTTCTGTATAGAAGATATTAAATGATCATGTATTAAAAATAGAAATGTGTTTGTTTTTGAGTGTGTTTGTGTGAGCATGCTGTTAGATATTTCTTTGTAAAAGACAATCAAGTTTATTCATGTATTATTTTCTCTGCATTAAAATCACAGAATGGAAAAAAATAAAAATTTTGTTTAATTCTCTTATATTTATATTCACAGCAAGATGCAGTAATAACAATAGTTTTACATACATATTTCCCATACAGTGATGAATTTACACCAAATTGTCCTGTGATATTGAACATTTTGGAAGAAACCTAACCTCTCGTGAGGGTGAATAGACAGATTTTTAAACATATGCATACCTTAATATCTGTCTTTAATATACCGTATTACAACCAGTAATTGAAGAGTCAAAATTCAATAAAATATGGAAAAGCCCGCAGGTTACCTTTGAATGCTATGAAAATTAACTCACTGACTACCTCATAGGAAAAATGACGTATTCTGTGAACAATACTTATGCCACATATAGTATTATTACACCAATCTTTAATCTGTATCTCTCATGTAATGGATGTAATGGACAAATAACGATACAAATGAGTTTAATATAAAATGCTTTTATGTTGAAGGTTAGATGACAGTTCTGCTCTGGTGTTCACAGAAAGCTAATGTTGTCTGTTTCCAGTGTTCATTTGGTCTCATCCAGGTTTTTTAGGAGTCCTGGAGTCAGCACTTACAACAAACCTTTTAACACCTTAAGATGTCTGCTGGTACTCCCTAAGACCGGACTTCCTCAGAGAGGAAAACTGGAGTGCTGAATGACATAACATGCGGCAACTAGGGACATTACATCTGTGAAACGGCAAAGACCCTAGGCAAGAAAATAAATAAACTGCAGAAACGGACATCAGACAGAAAGTACTCAAAGCTTCGACTGGGATAGGGTCAAAGCCATCACCAGGAGTCAGTGGACAGCTGGAGAAAGATCAAGGAGACCACAACCAACACCAAAAACCATTGCAATCTCTACCTACACGTTCCACTTTTTAATTACAGGAGCATAATTATGGAACATGATTACAATTGAACTCTAAATCATGACACATCCACAGAAGGAGAAGGTAGGAGACCTCGAGTTCAGATAATTTTTTTATTGTTATATAAGCTCACACACCAGTGGAATCTTGATAAACATCCGGATGTACCAATGTTGATGCGCGCCAGCGAAATTATAGCACAATCACTCCTGAATCCCATACCGTACTTAAATTACTTTCTCTGTCTGTTTGATGTGTGTTACATGCACCAATTCACAGTTCTTGTCTAATGATGTGACCGGCGTGTGTTGTGCTTAAGTCGTGTTTAAATATTCTTCCGCCTATCTTTGCGTACCTCTCCCAAAATATTCAAGTGTTTCAAAACACATCCAGCCAGCAATTTGTGCTACTCTCACTACTTCCAGGAAACAAAGGATTCCAAGTAAATGGACAATACACTGATTAATGTTCTGGTTCTAGTCTTTTTAATCATTGAACCCACTCAAAGATAAAAACAAATATGCAAACGCTCAGTTTTGTTTTTTATACTTTTTGATATATAGTTCATTTTCCATCTTCCAGAGAGAATTCAATTAATGAAAGAACAGATGATACACATATTGTGGGGAGTAAGCATTCACAGACTACTGCGTCATTGAGGGATGTGTGTGTGTTTATGAGTGTGTGTGAGTGAGTGAGCGAGCGTGTGTCCCTGTGCGGTTAGTATCTCAGTAAAAGGTCTCATGTGCTCACAGTGCGGTCGTAAATCGATGCCGTCTCCCCAGGGTGTAGAGTCATAGTTTTACTCTCATTCACCATTGATCTGTGTCTGTGATAGTGACTCTCAGAGAAAATGCACACACCATCGCATAGAATAACAGCTGGACACACATAGATTCTCGGTGACTTGTGCTTGTATAGACAGAATGTATGTGACGTTACCTGTCAGACTAATTATTTTCTTGTTTAACTCAGTATCGTAAATGTGTGCAATTCAGGCTGATTCAAGAACAGCTGTGACATCTAGAAAGTCTCCTACTTTATGGTGTCTTTATTTGACAGATGTCATCATTTGGCTCTGAACGTACAGTAGTAACAGCAGCAAAGACACTGGGAGAGAGGAGGGGAGGCCTAGTGCCAGAATTTGTCTGTGCTCATGCACAGTGTGAGAGGAAACATGAGAGTCGAGGCTGCATTTCATTTCCTCTCACAGACGTTCTCTGTTCCAACTCAAAATTCCTCGCCAGCTGTCATAGTCTCTGTTTATATTCATGAATTCAATCTGAATGTTTCAGAGATTTTCTGTCAAAACAGAGGTGAGGCTGTGATGCCGGATACCTATCTGCTTTAATAAAAGTCTGCCCTATTTGCCTATTTAGCTCAAAGCTTTTGTTGTCAAATCAGACTTACGGTTGACACAATTGCATGTAATTTTTCATATCCGTTCCTCTTTTCACATGAGTGCTTTACATGCAGGGGGTGTGAAACAGCTTCCAAGTTTTAAAATGGCTCATACTTTGATCAGCGGATGTCACAGATTTTTTTTGCGTGCTGTGAATGCCATTTTTTACCTATAATCTAATCTGAAACATGCTTTTACTCTTAATACTTGTAGCATCCTTGATACTGAATAATTATTGCTGATGTGTTTTTGCACCACGCTTTGCAATCAAACAGTAACGCTAATTACTTCATTCATTTTGCAATGATGAAGTTTTAAATATTAAAGTTGCTACTACACCTATTTGAAAAGTGTCCTGGGATAACTTCTGTTATGAATTGGCACTATACAAATAAAATTGAATTCAAAAATTTAATTTAATTGATAATTTTACTAAAATAAAATGCTTTGCCTTTAAAAATTACAGTAGTGTGACACTACACTTGCCAATAATGTTCCAAAATGATAATGATACATATGTTTCCCAAATTGCCAAATTGCCATTGCAAATTACCTTAAAGCTACATTAAGTGATTTTAGATCACTGGGGGGCAGAATATCTCAAAAACAAACTCACTGAAAAACAGCTCTAATGGGTCACGATTTGGAGAAAAAACAATACAAAACATAAAGTAACTTAATAAGGTGCCAGGCCATGGTGAGCCGCCAGAACAGCTTAGGTGCTCTTTGGTATTGATTTTTCCAGTCTTTGAAATGGAGGGATGAAATATATTGTCTCCTTTGGTATTTTGATGGTGTTGGTGGTGGAGAGCACTGTCATAAGATGTGTTCAGACAGACAGAAAGTATGTATTATTGTAGTATTGTATACAAAGCGAATGGAAAGACATAAGCAGGCAGTGTGGACGGAGGCCAAGATACATACATGTGAGTTAAAAATGTGGCAGCTGAAGCAAAAAATAGCTCTTATTCCTGGCTTTGTGGATACGTAATTATTGTTCATACACAAGAAAGGAGAGGGTGGTGGAGGACATTGTTCCATTGTATGCTAATTCATACACCTCTACTACATTTCAGAGGCAAATATTGTTCTTTTTTACTTTACTAAATTAATTTGACAATTTTAGTTACTGGTTACTTTGCAGATTCAGATTATTAATACAAAATATAGTCTTTTTTGATGCAATATCTAGTAGTCAGAGTTGACCCCATCTACCAGCAGTAACATTAAAGTAATGCTTACACATTACTGCATTGATATATAATATATACTATTCTGAAATTGCACAATTTACTTGTAACAAAGTATTTCTACACTTTCTGCAACTTTTTTTGGCCACTTGGGGGCAGTGGAAGCGATTATGATCACAATATTGACATATTATCTATTATTATTAATATTGACCCCCTAATTTATGCCGGGGGTAAACAGTTGCTTATTTACATATACAGAGCAAAATGATTATACATTTCAGTCTATTTTAGCCCTCATGTTGGTCCCTACCTACTGCTGAGGGAAATACGTATCTGTCTTTTCAGCTGCTAAATTCTCCACTATGTTCACAAGCTTTCACCAACTTTGTCGGTCTGTTGGATGTTTAGGGTGATTGAACAGACTACACACAAAGGTCATATTTGTGTGAATAAATCAAGGAGAAAATTATCTTAGTGTTCTGGCAGAACATACCTGAACAGATCAGTCAAGAACCTCCCATAGTTGTTATGTCTGGTTGAGAACTGGGCACATTTCACAGAGCATGCAAGAACACCTGTATAGAAGCATCTGCATTTATGTTTCTTCACTCACTCCTCACTTATTCAGGTTTCTCCTTTTAATTTGGCATCCATCTGTACATTGGCTTGCGTTATAAGGCTGTTATGTTTTGTGTTAGCAAACAGCTGCCTGTCTCCACATCCAGTAGACACAGAGCAAATTTCTCCTTGGAGTTGTTTTTCTGGCCACCTGTTGAATTTCAATCCAGTATTTTAATGCATCACACCTCTAGTATGGCCCCTTAAGTTCCTCAAAATATCAGAATTTTTACAGTAACTTGCTTACTTCTGCATTTTGTGCACACATAAATGGAGAATTCATAGCCAGAGGATACAGTGCATATCAGTGGATGGACAAATACAACAGAGATTCTACTGCACAACTGATGGTGGGGCACTCAGGAGCATGTTCTCTCACTGAACTTCAAATGTACAGTACCACCGCTGTGTTTCATGGCATCTTTTCTCACCTTTCACAATATATGCCACTCCACAGGACTCCAGTGGCACATATCACAAAGCTGTATTCACCTCACATAACACAGCATGGGAAAGTTTGCGTGTGCTTCAAGCTGAGAGGCCCACTTTTAAAACAGGCTTCTCAAAGGCAGCTGCCAGCTGCCCAAAGGAGGCACATGCATTATTCATGTTCATTTACACAACCTCCCATCTCCTTATCATAGGTTCATCACATTTTCACTACTGCTTGCTGTATAATGAAGAAACAATGTACTGAAATACTAGTACGATATATGATAGATAAGACCCCCTGTGCCCTTAAAATCTAATCTTTTACACTTGTGTGTTGATGCATTTGGTGACAACGTTGTAGACATCAAGTGTTTTTTTTAATATACTCTTCAACTAACTGAAAATTGAGTGTGTATTTTTGGCCACAGTGGTAACCAATTTGGCACACATTAGAAATCCAGTCAAAAAAGAGAAACTCAGTTGTACCATAACTTTTTACTCATCTCCATTATAATTGCATCGCCAAAGAAATTAGCATAGTTTAACTGGGAACATATTAAGTGTTTTTTTTCTAAGATCCATCCAGCGGTATTTCTTTTTCAAAAAAAAAAAGAAAAAATTTATATATATATATATATATATGTTGCCATGGGCTAATGAGCCGATGGCACATCAAGCATTCGATAGCCTCTGGCTAACTCGCCACAGGCAACTCTTCTGCATAGGAAAGACACCATTTTTTGTGCATTAATGCATCATTTCCTGTGCATTCATTAAATTTGCATAGTGGGAAAGGCACTTGCAAAATGCAAATACATAGATGTCTGTTGTTTAAAAAAAATTCCAGTGACAAAAAACAAGATGGCATTTTTCACAAGATAATCTTAAGGATAAACGCCTTTAATCCTCTAGATTAAGTACTGTGTTTGAGTCCATGATCTGTGTGATTTTGTATATGTGTGACAAGAGGATAAGAGGAAGCTATGGCTATGAATAATGTGTTTTATGTCAAAACTGAACAGAGTTAAACCACCTCAGAGACTGGCTCTTTTAATTACTCTATGCACAGTGTGTGTCTATGCACCTTGGTGAGTTTGTGTGTGTCTCAACTAGCAGTGATGCTCGTAAGGTATTTAGGGTAAAAAAGCCCCCTGCATTGATAATTTATTACTTCAAACAGCTGTTTTTGGCTCAACTGACAAGGAGCAAGTTACATGAATCCCGATATTAAAAAATGAAATGGCAGCTGTAACGGCACAATAACCTTTCCTTTGATGCAAACAAGTTCTCTTTCCTGTTGCACAGCATGTCACCAAAGTTATGGCTCTGAATGTAATGGATGTTTTGCTCTACTCAAATTTTATATTTTCCCCCTGGTTTGTTTGATCATCTGCCGCCATGCACAGTGTCATCAGGCTAAACAGCTAAAAATGTCCCCTGTTAAAGACATTATCTGCATCTATGATTTCTGACTGAGAGAGAGGTTGTTGAAAAAGCCATAGGAAACTCCTCACTAACAGAGGGCACTCTATGTATTTTGTGTGTGCACTCCCACACACATCGCCTGCACACCTGTGGTCGCCAAGGCAACATCATCTAGCCTGCCACCCCTCCCTCTCTGTTCGGCAGGGGAAATCAGAGATCCGAACGACTGCTGTCTTCCTCCGCCTCTTTCCACCTTCCTCTCTGCCAATGGCATAAATTCCACCCTCTATTCCCCTGTCTCCCTGGGGCAGACAAAACCTTAAATGGAGGTTTAATGAAATCTCACGGATTGTCCTGTGGCTCGATCACCTGGGCTCCCTTCGCGTGGGGTGGTCCCCCCTTTGCAGAAGTGGGTTGGAGAGAGGCAGCACAGCCACTAATTGCAGGGCCTCAGGACAAACGAGGAAATGTAAAAAAGGGAAGGAGAGGAGGATGAAAAGAGAGATAAGCAAGAAAACTCAAAAAGGAATAGCAGCACATGTTTCTAAAGGTCACATGTGACACAAAATGGAACGCTCATACACGCACAAGTACGCACACATATAAAGACAATCAATGGTCCTTCCAACAACCAGCCCCCCTGTGGTGGTGATTGCTAAAATGAATATTTAATTAGAAAGTTAAATTAACACACTGACAGTAGGAGGTGCTGCTGTGGATCATTGAATCTCGGGTAATTGGAATCTTCCAGAGCGGTTGGAAACACACAGCTTTTGTGTGTGTGTTTGCATGGATTGTGTGCGCGCGTGTGCACATTTAGTCTCAAGCATGAACAGATCAACAGGCTGGAAGTCATGTGCAGCACATGCAGCAGTGTGCTGCTGGAGTAATTGTTGATCCTTACAGAAGGCACAATTAAAGAGAAACTATAATAAGTAGATAACCAAAGTTTATTTTTAAATTCAAACTTGTTGAAATAGTTTTGCTAATGAACTGCTGCTACTCTGGTGCATGTTCAATTGTGCAACAGCTGACTGTTTCTCCAAACGCAGACTGACTGTTATCAATTTTCTATTCAGTTTATTTTTTTGCAACCAAAAATAAACAATAAATATGTCAAATGATAAAACTAAAGTGAATTTAATTTTATTTGTGTTCTGTTTTGGGGTACCTTTTAATTGGATTTCTGAGCAGTTGGATCTCTTTTTGAATATTTAATCTTAAATTAAACTTTATTTCTCTTCAACATCATCAGTAAAAGAAATAAAGCAGGGCTATATGGAAAAATGACGCATTATATCTGATGATTCCAATGTAGTTTTTGCTTTTTAGTATAATTGTGTTGGCAGTCTACAGACAGGTTTTGTCGCTGTCCTTGGTGCTGAAACACAGACCTTATTAGTCAGTGATCACACAAGTGTTGAGTCGCAGTTTTCACAGGTCTCAGTCTCGACAGTTACCCATGGAACCTCGCCATTGCAGAAAGCCAGAGAAAAAATGTCTCATATTAAATTGTCAATAGTGCTGTATCCAAAAGAATTCTTGGGCCATAATTATGTCTATACAGTACCACACAAAATCCTAGGTTACTCTTTGTAACTCAACATATTAATTTGCACAGAAAGTGTTTATTTGTTCAACTACTTGAAAAATCTACCTTATGACACTGAACTCAAAAACATTTTGTGTAACCTTCTACAATGCAAGTTAAATAGAGTTCAGCCTTGCCATTATTTGACACACAAAAAAATACATTTAATCTTTTCCATAACTCAACATTTGACTAAATGTCCCTGAAAGTCCCTTTCCCATTCAATAGCTTCATTAATTATTTTATCAAATGCCTTGACACTGCTGCTGTACTTCACTATGTCAATAGTCTGACTATTAAAGGACAAGTGTGTAGGATTTGGTGGTATCTAGCGTATGGAGTTAGAATCATGCCAAAACCTCACACACACACAAAACGTGTTTTACTCACGCCCAAC
>NW_023340268.1:15421314-15443807 GCF_004916995.1 Morone saxatilis
CATGAACCTCACCGCACGTCACTGATACAGACATATACATATATAATGCAGTATGACATTTAGCACACATTGACATTTTATGGAGCAACTTGGTTAAAATAACTTCTTGATAGGGACTTATACCATCAAAGTAAAAGATTTAAGAAGAAAGAAGTAAGTGTACTCATCTGACAACATAAATGATGGAGGAACATGCAGCAAATGACAGAATGATAATAAACAGTGCATCCCCGGCCCAATATATTCCCAATCGTTTAAAAACGGTATACTGTACTTTGTGATTTTAAATGAAATCCCTTAGATATTCAAATTAAAGCTGACCTGTTCCTGCTCTCCTGATGATCGGAGACAATGTATGATATGGCTAACCCCGGTGCTCATCAAAGCACAGCATCTGCTCGAGCCCAGAGCAATATTAGTGTATTTTCCCTCTCCGTCCCACTGGTGCTGGCTTTAATTAGCAGAGCCAGGAGAAAGAGATGACTTACCTGTCAACCTCTGCAAACATTATTATTATTTGCAGCTTTGCTATTTTATCCTCTATCCAAACACTTGACTGTAATACATGTCTTAGGAGTGTGCATGCATTTGTTATTATGTGTGTATAGATTTATTATGGGATTAGTGCTGTAGAGTGATTATAGTGAACCTTGGTGGTGTATGAGTGGTGGTATAAGGCACATACCTATATATAGGGTACTCATTCAGGTATTAACACACTTGTCACGACATAAAGGGATGCTACTGTGTTTGCAGCAACCAGTAGCAGGCCAGAGACAACAGAAACGGCACGCAATGAAAGCTAATCAAAGATTTATTTGGCTAGGTAATTTACATCTGATTACTGCTGTGATGTCCTGAGTTAAGAGGATGATTTCTGAAGTTTCACCTGTTATTTTTTCCAGCAGATCGGTGTGCCAGCCTCTTGTTATGCAGCCCGTGTGAATGATGCCATCTGCTCATCATCATTTAAATGTTTTCGTCTGCGCCAATTATGTTCATTAAGAATGCTAGACGGATCTGAGGGCATGCGGTGTGCCAGCTACCACGTCCATATCCTGGATTAACCCCTGAAGTCGTAAGAACACAGCACACATATGCAGCTGATAGCTAAACTTATTTTTACATAAACATAGTTGCGCTTCATTTACTATAAATGCACATGTGCATTGACTGAAATTATTTAAGTAAAAATATAGAGATGCTAAACATTTGAATTATGTATGGTGCATCTGCAACTTTGGAATAGTCACACACACATAAAGTACAAATCAGGGTCACCTTTTTTAAATAAGAAATATAAACATAAATAAAACAAAATATAATCTTTTGTAGAGATTATATATATTAAGCTACAAGACGTTTGTCTTTCTCTCCCTCTCGCTCTGTCACTCTTTATTCTGAACACTCACATGCGCACACACACACACACAGAAACAAACACAAAACACCAGTAGTTCTTGGGTCTGGTATCAGGCTGCTTGTTTAAGATGTGGAGCGGCGTAATGTCAGTCAGATCAGTAGCAGGGATAGATTTCATTTAGATAAAGCTCCTCCACTAGCTGCTGAGGTAAATGTATTTCAGGTGATAAAAAAAGCCAATCTTGTTCTCAAAGTCTCTGCTTGCCACAGAATTTGAATAGAGTGCACTCTAGAGTATTGAGAAATGCGTGTATTTGTCCACCTGTCTGCTTGGGTGTGTCTGTTTTTCACTGTCTGTATCTGTGTGCTTTTCAGGGAAGAGCACTTTGATGGAAGGCTGCCCATGGATGAATAATACTCTTACTCAATTTCTGTCTCACTGACTCTTGTCTTTATTCGGCGTATGACAGTGCAGCTTTTCCTTCTGCTCCACACACGGCAACATGTAGCGCACCCACACTGACTTTACCCCTACTAAACCTCAGCCAGGAAACTTTTAATCCAACTTTTGTTTTTGGACTTCTCTGTGTTGTTGTCATCTCTGTTTGTAGTTGTTTTTCTTTTCAGATACTTTGATTTATTTCCAGGCAAGATGACAGGGTAAAACCACTACGGCCTATAAATAAGATATTTCACTGTTGATCTCCTGTCAGCTTTCTGAGGTTATGTTCGACCAATGATTCTGAGTGAGTTGTTCCCCTATACAGTCTTAGGTTTATATATATATATATATATATATATATATAAATACCGATCACATTACAGTGACTTTTATGTTCAACTGCATAGCAACTCTTTTCTTTGAATGCCAGAATTAATCTTTTTCTCACCATTAGTTTATTACGCACTCACGCATTTATACAGAACAGCACAAGCATGTTCTTTATCTATACTATTGAGTAACTTATAAATGCAAGATGAGAAGAAAATGTAATAAAGTGAGAGGGAAAAGAGAAAAAAAAGAAAGAAAAAAACCCAAAACATACTATTTATCAACCAAAACTGATGGAGCCAGCGGAGGTCATTGGCTGCGCAGTTTTGACTTGTCTGTAGCAGGAAACAATGGCAGCTCAATCTAGTGTTACAGCTAAACCTTGCACTTGAATATGTTTCTGAAACGATTTTCGGTGAGAAATAGGCAATGCATTAACATAATCTTGCTTCATATTTGATCAGCACTGCTTAGTTTGACAGTCTGATCTGAGTTTGGTGCACTGCACTCACTGAGAGTGACCTGTCAATCATGAGGTAGCCACGCCCAAAAACATATATGGGTTTATCATCTATTTTACTCTAAATTAGACTATAATTTACTAAATGAACATCATAATGTATGGAAGAAGACTTGGAACTAGCGATTGAGACCATAAACTCATTAGGAAACTCATACATGAAGTGAGAAGTCGACTCATTCTCCATGAGAGTGCATGGTATAGTTTTTTATTGCAACCAATGGAGCTCCCCCTGCTGGCCTTTACATGGAATGCAAGTTTTTATTTATTTATTTTTATTGCCTTTATGATAGTGACAGAGAGGGCAGAGAGATGGTATGACACGCAGCAAAGGGCCACAGGTCGGATTGGAACCCTGGGCCGCTGCAGCAAGGACTACATAGGTCGCCAGCTCTACCCACTGAGCTAACCAGGCACCCGGAATACAAGTTTTCAGACACTTCTGTGTTGGCTTCACTTTACAGACCAAAGCTCTGTCCATTATATATACTGTCAATGGGTTACACTGAGGTTGCAGTTTAGTTAGATTTAGGCAACAAAACTACTTTGTTAGATCTACAAAACCTATGCTTTGGCCTCACACAGGACTCAAACAGTAGTCTCCTTGGTGCATACACACGTGTATTTCATATCTATTTTTGGCCATTTTAACAGTTGAAAGTAGAGAGATGACAGGAAACAGTGACAAAGAGAAGGGGGATGACATGCAACAAAGATGGCAAACCGGCAACATTACATTGTTCATGGTCATCGCTAGGCAACCAGGGGGGCCTTCCTTCAAAACTTCAAAAACTATATATAATAATGTACACATTATAGAAGGCAACAATGCAGTTCTTATATTTAAACCCCCAAAATATCTGACAATATATTGGTCACCAGAAAAATGGCACTCAATAACCTACTGAACTTGGAAACACTGTTATCTGACAACATTTTCAAGTTGATAACAACTATCAAAGTAATTTTATACTGTAATAGTTGGGGATTGTAACTGAGTTAAGTAAATATCATGACATACTCTTTCCCAATCCATAGTCTGTCCATAATTTTAAATCTACACTTGCAGGCACTTTACCATCCCATGCAATTTCTATTTCATGTGTTTAGAAATATGAAATAAAAGGCCAGATTCACTGATGCAACTCCTACTACCTGATTTACTGCAATCCTTTTTACGGATTGCAGTAAATCAGGTAAATTGTATATACATTTTAATCCTTGGAAAGTCATACGACTAGTGTACTTTAAAGTGAAGTATGAGGTAAAATGTTTTTTGTAGCCAGAGTACAAACTTTTGAGATGATTCACAGGAGGTCTGAAAATTAGTAGAAGTAAATGATGATTTATAACAGAAGGAAATAGAGGCTGATGACGTTCAGGGATCTAGCATTGAATCCACAGTACCCATGCTGTGAAATCACCGCTAAGCATGCAAAAAGAGAGTCCAGAGAGAGAAAGATGGAGTAATGCACACCTGGGTGCAGGCAGAGGTTAAGCACAGAGAGAGAGGAATGGCGGGGGACAGAGAGAGGGATATATAGGGGAGTAGGGTGGTCTTTTGGGTCCGATTCTGCCGGTGTACGGGGAGTGAGGGCAGCTGTGTTCCAGACCCAGAGCACTGAAGCTGAACTAACGAGAATGTAATAGCGCTTCATCAAGCACTCCACCAGCTCGCCAGTATGAGTACAAACACTCATGCACACATACACACACAATAGCATATATTCAACTTGTACTATAAATACTCATGTATCTTTTTTTTACTTAAGTTTAACAAAGATCTACCTTGTAGTTTCTTTCTTGTTGAACTTCTGGCTCAATATTGCTAAACAGACTAAAAATAGCTCATCAAGACCCAAGAAGATCTTCTAGATATAGTTTAATTGTAAAAGGCAGCTTTAGCTTATATGCACTAATACTACCTCTCATGCTATACATACAGTACTTCCTGTATTTTACCTTGTATTCCCAATACTGTCATTCTTGAACAAAAATGGATGTTAAATTTGACTACACGTGCACAGAAACACAGACATGTAGCATACATTCACACCTTTCACACCTGCACATGCATTATAGTACTGAAACAAAGAAAGTAGAAGCAGGAAAAGGGCAAAATTAAATGTAAGCTTTGTGCTGTGAGCTGTGAGTCTCAAATATGTTATAGTCAGTTTATCAAGGGACAATCAGATACAGATCAGTGTACCTCATGTTACAGATAATGCTAACCTCTTGTGCTCAGTGAAAGCTGATATTTGCCAGAGTGGCCAATTACAATGACAGGATACATGTTCAACTTTACCACACTGTAAGCATTTAATTAGGGCATCCTCAACGGGTCCACCACACCTTAGCTCTGCCAATCTGACTAATTGTGAGAGATGAGAGCTAATGATATTAACACATGCTTATTCCCATGCACATACACTCATTCACACTTTACTGTCGCCAAAGTCTACAGTATCAAGCCCTGCAAATCCAGCCTGATTCAATTAGGGAAGGATTAAGCAGAGCCACTGATATGAAGGCATGTGATGTAATATTAAACATCAGAAGTCGAGGTGCTGACAGAGCATTGTGTAGGGCCACTGAGCAGAGGGAAACATCTAGTGCCCTGACCTCGCTGACATCCCATTGGTTCAACGCATATGTCCTCCAGCAATGAGATCATTGACAGCTCATTGAGTCTTAAATGATGTGGCACGATCTGGCAGGACTTGGCCGCCCATGCTCTTATCTGGCTAGCCAGACACACAGAGGGACACGCACACACACTCTAAGACTGCATTTATTTTATTTCTTTTGTCACACAATAGCTAACCTGTACTAGAAATATATCTATCCACAAGATGTACATGTGAACTATCTCTTTGTGCAAATGTTGCATGCCACAGCTGCCAGAGTTGATACAACAGTCGTCATGTTGTCACGCTGTCAGCTTGATTAACTAATGACTCAAACCTTAAAAGGCTGGAGATGCTACTTGGCTTATAATGGAGTGTGGCCCTCAGATTCTGTATTGCTCTAAAAGGCTGATAGATAAATAAATAAACTAGCGGGTAGCACATAAGACATGGAATTTATTACCTGTCCAGCTAATTAAATGGCTAAAGATATATGGACGCAGGAGAGAGTGAGATGAGAGTGGGATGAGGGGCCGAGTGAAAAAACACAAGAGGAGCGGATTGCTGTGTCTGATAAATTTCCCTCCCTTCCTCATCCTTCCTGCACACACACACACACACACACACACACACACTTCACTGTGACAAGTTGCTCAGCTTCTGATGCATGTGGGTGTGTGTTTGTGAAGGGGTGCAGATGTGCATGATGATGCATGTCTGTCTGTTAAAGTCTCAAGCATATCGGGCACGCATCCAGGCATCCATGTCTTATCAATATTCAAAGCAGCTCCAACAGGCTTTTATAAACAGAGGGGGGAAATAAATCAAATTATGAAGCAATGTTCTGCCAAATGGACTAGAAATGGCTTGTTAGGCATTTTGTTGGTTATTTGCTGTTTGACCATTGCGTGTGCACCAGCGGATTCCCAGGTGACAATGTCTGTTTCACTCAAAACTGTTTTGTCCAATTATGCGCCACAGTACTGAGGGGTGCGTCCTGCTCATTTACCACTAATTCCTCCTCAAACTCTTGTTGTGATTGTCGCCAGATTGTTTTCAAGGTTACTCTCCGCTCATGATTCAATTTGTCCCGGCTCTTTTTTCCCCACTGATCCCATTGCTTCAACCCAAATAGACATGTTGAAATGCAAAAAAGGTGGCTAGCCCCAAGAAGGAGTATAGTCATGTAAATTTCTAATTTGGGACTAAAAAATACAATGCCACGGGGCTCAGCTGGTGAAAAAGGCAATCCCACTTCTATTAGGCTTCTCTCCTCTCTCCTGCAGTGAAGCGGCTGTCCTATCATTGTGCTCCTATCAGTGACTAATTTAAAAAGAGGTATTACACTCAACTGTTTACCAGCTTGATTGAGACCAGAAGGCTTTGTCTTGCACTAATTTCTCTTTGACGTCTCTCTCTCTCTCTTTTACTCAGTGGGCCAGACCTTTAGCTAACCTTTCTTTCCCTTCAGTCTCTCACTTTCAGCCAAATAACAGATGACTTTGGTCCAAAAGATTGCACGCCCTCTCTCTGTGTATGTGTCCGTGTTTGGTGACCACCCAGGCAAGCCCAGTGGGACACGGAGCTGTGTTATGTCATGGACGGTTTGAAGAGGGTGGGGGAAGGGACCACCGCTGGATGAGCTTTGACGTGGATGCTGACCTACCCAAACAAAAACTGAGTGAAGAGCAGAAAAAAAATATTGACGTCCAGCTTTTCACTAATATGACGTTAGCCTGCTGTGATGAACACCGTCAGAACTGCTCTCTGTCTGTCTGCCTCTTTCATCTTAGCAGACATCTCAGCTGAGGGAGGGTGGAGAGAGGGAAAGAAAGAGAGAACATGAGATGAAATGATGTCGACCTGGGACAGCTCTGATGTCTCTTTGTGGACAGCTGAAGCCACCTACAGAAACAGACAGTGCTGATTCTTTTACAGACATAGAACGAGAGAGGCACACACCCACACCGATGCTCAATCAAGACTTTCAAGTACTACAAGAGAAAAGATACAAATCAAAGCTACTATTCTTTTCCTCACATTTTTTAACATATTACATGTTTTTCTTTTAAATAATAGTTCTTTTGTTAACTTTTGTATACAGCATAAGATACCAGAAAACAGAAAAGAAAAGTTTCAACTTTCTAAATATTTGTATGCACCAAATGCTACCCTTAAAATATATGTAAGACAGTTACAGTGTTTGCATCATGTAGATGCAGTACATTTAACACTTTTCCCATAATCAATCTTTCAATCTTTTCAATTTTAGTTAATGCTCTATACTCTATTTACTGTCAAAAACATGTGAATTGTGATAAACGGAAACCAGATAGGTAGATGTTATCTGATGGAGCCTTTTGTGGTCAGTGGTAGCATAACTTATTTGTGTAGTCATTTAGGTTGTTCTTTCATTTATAAGATATTACCGTACGTCAATCATAAGGTCTAATCCATTAAGTGTTTCGGCCTATGACTTTGTGTATCATACATGTGCAGTGGAGATTTTGTTTATTAGTTTGAGGACTCACAGATCAACATGTGATTCTCCAGAACTGTAGTCACCAGCCTTTTCCAAGCAAAGATCAATTTTTGTTTTCAAATATAAACCAAGACTTATCATTCAGAAATATTCCCACACAAACAGAATAATATGAATATATGGATTTGTCTGTTTTTTTTTATTGAGATGTGACGAATAGCTTTGGAAACCCCCTCCCCCCATAACTTTTCCGATGTCAGAATTGGACTGTGTTGAACAATATCTTTTTGAAACTGAAAATCCGATACACACTCGCTTTACCAAGCGTTTGAGGCTGTCCTTTCTTCTTTTATACACACCCTTTCATGTGAACCACATGAAAGCACATGCAGCACTACGAATACCTTCCAAGTGAGACTGTCGGAAAATGTGCTCTCCCTTCAAATTATTATTTTATGCGTTTCCTGTAGTTGGATCGTGATAAAAGCCATGTAATTCGTCTGCAAAGCTTTCAATGTGGAACAAGAGCAACAGAAAATGATCATTTGGAATTAGCAGTTGCAGTAACACAGCCTGAGTCTGTTCCAATACCACTCTATGAGAGCATTGGTGAATATAAACAAATCAAAACAAAAATCTCAGCCAAAATGGTCAACTTAGAACTCCAAGAGATTGACAGGTCGATTGCAATTGACAGGTTGATAACCCCTGCTGCAGACCAGATGTCAACATGATTACAAGCTGCTGTTGCAACAAAAAAAATCCAGATGCAGTCCAATGCAGTGAATCAATCATTAACATTTATTTTTATATGTGGGGAGAGACAGGAGCCAAAATATGTTTTAGATTGAAGATGACCTGAGGCATAATAATATAATAAATAAATAAAAAGGGATAAATTGGATTTTTTTTTTTACAAAATCCCTTTCTTTTTTTACTAATGGAGTCCCAGAATAAAAATACAGAGCCGGAAATGAGTACAATATGTCTCCTTTAACGTCTGTTTTAAAATCTATCAGTACAATATTTTTTTGTTTTTAAAACACTGCTGCTAGTTGAAGTACTGGTAACCAAACAAATGTGTTGTATGGCAGATTTAAGCTTTTTTGGCCCTGCTATTGTGTCTAGCAGGCTCTGTAAATTGCCTGGGTAAATTTGGCCGACATGTCAATACTTCAGTGGTCTTATTCAAACAGTTGGTGGGCCATGCCCGGAGTGTTTGAACAGAAGAAGGCAGAGAGGGGTGAGAGTGCAGAGGGGGTAATACAGAAGGCAGAGGGAAGGACTGACCCCACTCCTTGGCTGGTGTGTGTTTCCTTGGCATGGCGATCCAGACACTGTTCTTTATGGTGCCTTCAACCTTTGGCAAGCACCAAAAGAGGACCATGACAAATGTATTTATTTGCCATTTCCTTTTTATTATAAATAATGAGTTTGTAATGTTAGCCCCGTCTCCACACTTTACGAGGGTGCTGGCTTATTGCAGGTCTGAAACGAAGCTAAGGCACAAGCCGGGATGTAATTGTGAACAAAATGGTAGCCCTGTCATCTGTATTCAAAACAGAACAGAGTGCATTACTAAACTTATTGACAGGCTTTTGATACGCTGATTAATAATAAAGATTAAATGAACTGTCAAAACATGTATTAGTGATGTAAAAGCATAAGCAACATTAATGCCTGGAGGTATTTTTAAGATTGAATTAAGTAGGTTTAAGTTGGTTTACTCCTTAATTGTACTCAAAGGTTTACTTTATCTTCATTTGAAAAAAGCATGATATTGAGGGGTTCTGTTTTAGTGGATGTGCCATAAGCAAGCAAAACTGCAAAAATTACCTCAAGGAGTGTAGCCCTAAAATTAGGAAGTGCTCAGATTTTACAGTGCTATAAACATGACAAAGCATATAATATAGGAAAGAGGAAAATCAAAGTTTGAAACGAACAAACAGAAGCTTTCCAGGAAATAGGGCTGGACTCTCTCACACTCACACACACACGCACGTACAGAAATAATCAACCTGAAAGATAAACTCTGACAATTCCTTTCTAATCTTCTAGGTTCAATGGGCTCCATCAGGACAGGAGTTCATTAGGGAATGTGAACTAAACAGCCGCTTAACAGAGAAAGATCTGATCAGAGACGAGCTGATATAATGTGAGTGCTCATTGAAGTACAGATTAATCAGCAGCACAGGAACAAAATTCAGCTCAATCAAAGGTTCTGAATTTCTAAACAATGGCCAACATTCATGGTACTTTAAATGCTCAATCCCTTTTCTGTGGGGTAAAAGGTTAAACTGAGACTGAAAGCCAATATTCTGAATTTGGGCAAAGGAAGCGCTTTTTCTTTCTGAAACAATATTTTTGACACGTCCTTTCACTGAATGTCCACTGATACCTACAACAACTTACAACACCTACAACTTGGCAAAGCTAGCTTCAGTTTGAAACCCTTTCTAATGTTCACTCCTTTAATTTGCCCTTGTGCTTAAATAGAGATTCAACAATGATCTCTCTTCCATTATGATTTTACTTTTCTCTGTTGAGACAGATGGGAGGGAGGCTTTTACTGTGCAAGTTTATGGTGTGAATATTTACCCACAGCCCCATCATGACTGTCATACAACTGCATGATCATTAAAATTCAATTAGATGGAAGTCATAAAATGCTATCGACCCCAATCTGCTTGCAGTGAGGACTTGAAGACAGAAAAGAAATTAAGAAGGCTACAGTTGTTTGAAAGTCATTAAGAGGTTATGCATTCATGCCATGTAGAAACACAAATGGAGATTGTTTTGCTCCCAAAAGGTGAATAAGGTTTCGGTTCTTGTTTTGTGCTGAATTGGAATAGATCAAGGCTGGAATTTGCATATAATTTGACATTCAGCGGGTACATGTTGTATTTACCATGTTCACCAGTTTAGTATGCTAAATAGCACTAAATAGACACTTAATTTCCGGCATTCTGGTGAAATTTTATACAACAATTAGAGCTTTTTATGCATCAATTTAAAAGTCCTCCGCTACTCTCAACATTAACGTAAAGGAAATAATGAGTCAATAGAGTAAGGCACAGCTGCATATGAAGGATCAAAACATCAGATCATAGACATGAGTGTTTGGTCTGTCAAAATAAAATGAATTCCTTTTATTACTGTGACACTGTTCAGGTCTCCCCTGATGTAGGCACTGAAATAAAGACCACCCCCTTCCAGAGTGAGGGAGAATGTGGAGAAACAAAAAGAGTGTATACTGTATATAGGCCTATAAATGAATGTAATTTTAACCTTCAACCTAACACTTTTCAGGAAGGATGAGGTAGCCTTTGGCTGTGTATCTGGAGATGATGACTCTAATCCACTGGCTGTCTCTCAGTGCTTTAAACACAGTACGATCTAATAACTACAGTACAGTTCTGGGGTTTTATGAATTAGTGATTCCACTCTGCTTCCTAATGTCGCTACAGGTCATACAGTCCACCTCGGGTGACCGAAAACACTCATACTCATTCCCACTGACAGGACTGGTCCGTCTACAGCGCATGCACCTCTGTAACCAGGGCAACGGTGACGTTGACAGACAAATTTCCTGTCATTTTCTGCAAATTCTGATTTAATACTTCTTTATTTAAATGAAACTCGTTTGGTTTTATCATTCCTCATGTCATTCAAAGTGTTTAAAAAAGACATGTTATATACATTAGAGTGCGGTGTGAATGGAAATACTGGACCGTATTGATTCAATAAAGAACAGTGCATTTTAATATACGATCCCCTATTATACGGATGGGTGGCAACCCGAGCTGAGGCTGATGGGAATGTCATTAGTGTTGCAGAAATTCGGTCATAAATCAATGCATTGGACACATTTAAGAGACCACCAACGTGATTACAATGCATCCTGAGGGGACCACAAATGTCTGTCCCAAATTTAATAGCAACCAGTTCAATATAACTGTTTTCACTTAAACACCCAAAGGTCACGCTCATGGTAGCACCAGAGGAAAAAGTCAGGGGATCACCAAAGTCAGTTGGAATACATTATTAGGGAAATGTGGAAATCTGTACCATATCTTATGCCAATTAATAGTTTTTTAGATATATTAGTCTGGTTGAAAGTAGTTGACAGAAAGACTGACTAATGATACAAAAAAGGACCAAGAAATAAGTACAGTCTCTGCAAGTTTGTAAACTTTTTGTCATAACTTTTTGTTGTCAGCTGCACCATTTTTCTCACATGGAATCAGGTTTGATACTTCTAGGCTTTGATGCCAGCACCCTAGACAATATCATATTTCATCTTCTGATCTGAAGCTCCGTGAACTGCAGTAGCAAGACACAGGTGTTATCGCTCTCTTTATCACACTGTGGCACATTAACATCCATCCAGATCTATTCTCATCCACACCCACATAACATCCTCTTCACAGACCCTCACTCTTATCCTACTACTTTGTAAAGAGCTGAACAGACAAATCCTAAAAAGTGCCTTTTGTAGTTTATGTATGGAGTGATTATTGAGTGTTTTACAGCAGATAAAATTAATGCATTTCATTACATATGAAAATCAACTAGCTAAAAGTTTGGAGCAAATTTGAAGTGTTTTGTCCACTTATCGTGAAACACATCAACCCAAACACAACCATGTAGCGAGATGCACCATGGCCGATAGCGACAGGCCCAGCCTCCACTCATACTAATGGCTAAGACAAATAGATCTGGAGAGGCTTTGGCTCTGATAAATGCAGCAGGATGGTTGAAGTGCTGCATTACAGATCAGTTAATCTGCCCTTCCCTCAGTCTAGCACCAGTGGAAAAATACAAGGAGATGGAGTGGGTTTATAGATATTATGTAAACCTTGGAGGGGATTGAACAGAAGTGTTTGAGAGGAAAATAAATTGTAGAGAAAGAGGGGAGAGACTGTATGCTGTAGGGTAAGAGACAGAAATTTCACCTTGAGCGTCCAGAGTTAAAGAGCTTTAAATGACCCTCTTGTTTTTGACCAGGGAGCTCATTACAGGAGTTTCCTTCATTGCACCTTTTACCCTTCCATTGTCCCTCCCTTCTTTCTTCATCCCTTCATCACTCCGCCTCTTCCCCCAGCACCTTCTTTCTTACTCTGTTTCCCTCTAATGGCTTTTGCGCTCACCTCCTCACCTCCGATTGACGGACAGCAGACCTCCCGTTGTCATGCTTGTTAAGCCCATTAAGGCTGGTAATCACCCTGCACTGCTCTTCAGGTGCTCGGCTCTCTGCACACACCGGGCTAAGAGGGTCGGCCGTCTTGCTGCGCACACTCACACATGCACACATCGTCATCTTTGCCTTTCTGACTCTTACAGGCAAGTGGCAGAATTTAAATATTCTAAATCTAAAACATCACACTGCAAGGTCAGCTTAATAAAGCATAATTCCAGTTAATTAGGGGCCTGCAACTTGGGTCTTATTTTCATGGGCTCATCATCTTTTTTATAGTAATTGCTGAGTTCTGGGATCAGACAGTTAATAAATGAGGGAAGTCTGACTGATTGACTACAGCGTGCAGTTTGACTAATCACTTCACAATTTATAGTTCTTTTTCAGATCATTTTGGCATACCAATGGATTGGTTTGAAGAAGCAGTTAGCTGTATGTAGCTGCTTGAGCTAACATGACTTCACAGCCGTTGGAATTTCAGGTGGGTTTCATTCCCTGCTATATTAGTTATCTTTGGGATTACACCTTATTTGCTTTATTTTTCTGAGATTAAATGAAATATTGGACACCACTGCTCAATGTCTGTATGGTAAGTTTGAAACTACGCCAGAGTTAACTTTGCCAAGCACAGAGGACTGAAAAAACAGGGGTTCCAGCTAAGCCGACACGATTGGTGAGATAGAGGCCGCTGATCGAGATTGTTTTTTTAGGAGCTTTAAAGTAGTGCCCTTGCAGGGCCAGTAGCCGTTTCCCTCTGTTTCTAGTCTTTCTGCTAAGCTAAGCTAACTGCTCATGTTTCAGCTCCCAGCTGACAATGAATACCCAGGTCTGACCTGTTTAAATAAGCCTGTCTGTACACTTTGCCCTAAATATGACAACGCTTGCTCTGGCAAATACATACATATACATTTGAGCATGCACTCAAAGAAGAACTAAGAATAAATAAACCTGACCTAATTTCCAAGGTTGAGAATGATTTTAGTAAACTGAATTTACATTAGGAAAGGCAAAGTAAAAGCTCTAAGCTAACAAGATAGCATACATAACCGAAGTAGGAAGCTACATGTATACCCTCAAAATTGTTTGTTTTTTGGTCATTCCCTGAAGTGGGAGTTAGTCGGCTCCTCATCTAACTGTTCCCACAGTCGATTTGTCCTTGTTTTGTTTGTCCAATAACACAATGTGATGGGGATTTTTTCCCAATCCCTCTGCCCTACAGTTTAATTAGAAATCGCGCTGTGAACACTCTTGAATCTCGTGCATTGTTGCTTCTTGTCTGTAATTGCCTTTGCAGGTGTTTCCAGCATCCCCAGAAAGTAAAGGGGGTCTGTAGGGGCACGTTCATTATCCCAACACACTTTGCAACTGTTTATAATGGCTCGTCTGCACCTGTGCTGTTACTTAGTGATAAGTGACTCAAGAGTATTAGCTGTAATAATGAGCTGTTTCCTTCCTTTACTCTCTGTTCTCTCCTCTTTTTCTTTGCCTCATGCCATTGCCTCAATGTTGTTTACGTTCACCTAAAGCCAGAGGGCTGGTCAATATGGTTAGTTAGAAACTGCGTGTTATGTTTTTGTATGACACATCGGTAAAAGCACACTAACCAGGGTTTCAAAAGCTTGAAAGCCACCATTTATCATGGGGACGATGACAAATGTACTGTAAAGCCTTAATTAAAGCTCATTAAAACACAATGTGTGTTTGAATGCAATGTGAAATGAGGTTCAGATCAAATCACTTAATTTTCAAATGGCTTCAATTGACTGTCAAGAGTAGGACGAGAAGACCAGTGTGTTTGATCAGTTCCAGCTTTTCCATTATGTACACTGTGTTTTCTTTTCTGTGGAGCTGACATGAGAGTCTTTTAGAGACACTATTATGCACTGCCCCCATTATAAATCCAAACTAAGAGATGAGAGATTAGTCAGAGGGAGGGCTAATGGACGCCTGCTGCCCATTGTGTTTCTGTTTCTGTTTTTGTGTGTTCTTCGAGTGTGTGTACAGTAATATTAACTCCACTGTTTGCAGCTACATTATATTTAAATCTGTTCTTTGTGCCCCCTCATATTTGTATTATAAAATACTTTATACATTATCATAAGTTTCCATTTTAAGGAAACATACAAACATTAAGATATATTATAAAGTATAAATATACAGTAGATTAAGATAATAGCGTGAGGACTAATTGGACATTGTGTTGATGTGTGTTTCAATTAAAAATCACAAGGCAAAGATCAAACACCATGGGGAGTGTGGACACATTATCAAAGACAGTAATGAAGCATGTGGTGTGAGATGAGAAACAAAGAGACAGTGGCTTTGATTAAATGAAAGGGAGGAGGAAAATAAAAAGGAAAAAAAGGGGAACCTTGAGGAAATCAAGCCACTTAGAGAAAAACAGGAACTGATGAAGAGAGAGCAAATTGAAGGTCAGAGCTTCATTTAGACTTCAATCTGCTACATCGAAAAGGTTGTAGGCGCTGCAATTACCTGACATGCAGAGTGGGCTCCAAAATCCTTGACAACCTTGATACTCCAGTTCAGAAAACTGATCACTGAGAAAGGTGAATGTCATTAGAATGGTAATTGTTTCTGAGCAGAATTTGATTTTGATATGTACTCTCTCATTCTCTAATTAAATGGCCAGTGATTGCAGGTCTCCACCTCTGTTGCAAACTCCTGACTCCTGTGTTCCCATGTCAATTCCAAGTAGCTCATATGAAGATGAGTCACACCTGTCTCCCTCTCACATATTTCAGTAACCAAACAGCCCTTGTTCTATTCTTGTCCCTCACACTCCTTTTGGGGAATTAGCATTTCTCATAAGATAGCTGCTACACGCTCAGTCTGCGCTGTACAAAGTATATG
This sequence comes from Morone saxatilis, assembly GCF_004916995.1. Lineage (NCBI taxonomy): Eukaryota > Metazoa > Chordata > Actinopteri > Moronidae > Morone > Morone saxatilis. The sequence continues at coordinate 15,437,146 of NW_023340268.1, forward strand.
TTCTGATGTACCACTGCTGGTTGATTAAACTCCAATATTGACCTGGTGTATCCCTTCAGACTCCTTTATTGACTCTACTGCTCTTGATCAAGAATCGGTTACATCCTGAGACTTTGAGTCTGACTGAGCCCAAGAGCCCTGCTAAACAGTTTTCCATTTATTCAGACAGTCAGTTCTCCTACAAAAGTATTTGGTTTGGTAAAGCTACACTTTACAAAACTATCAAATCTGATGGATCCTGTTATAACTAAACCTAATGTAATGAATGTATGTCACTATTGTTCTCTTTAACTTGTTGTGGAAGTCCACAAACTGTTTTCTTGTTTGGATTCACATATGGAAGACGTATATTGAAGGTTGGGATCCAGACCAAACTGCAAATGAGTCCTACGTGCCACTTTTTAGTTATCTTCTTGTGGTTGAGTGATTGTAGTGTGTTTGAACATTCCCAAATACCTGTACTTGTCAGTGCGCTTGTGTGTGAGGTATGTGACACAGTTTGCAGAATGTGAGACTACACAGAGCCAGGTGTGTGCGTGTGTGCCTATCGTTAGTTTCTGTGTGAGTGAATTAACTCCGATCACAAGTTGTCATCGTCTGTCGGTGACGTACAAACGTTATTGTTGATGAAGTTGTGAAGTGGAAGGCGCTATTTCGGGCACCACCAGTTCTGGAAGTAAAAGCTCAGTTCATTTTCACCATAGGCAGTATTAGGTGACTCATAATTGGAGCACCTTCACAGCACCCAGTTGAGTCATCAGCACAAATTATTAACAACTGAGTTAGAAAATGTGTTGTTTGCCTGGGTACACAAAAACTTGAGGGGAAAAGTCAACTACCACTCCCCACGTCCATTTTGGCATGAAGCATTACATTAACCTTTTGTTTCATGCACCTTTACAGCAACACAACTGCAATGACAAAGTGTTTTGAATTTACTGTGTGTGGTCATCTGACTTCTTCTCCATTGCAACAGCAGCAGAGGCTCATGGGTATTGTAGTGCATAACAGTCCACCTTGTCAAAATGAAACATAGTGAAAAGGGGAATTCAGAATGGGGAAAACCAGTGGCTCCTCCCACTTTGCAACTCTATGCCAACAGTAACTTTGCTATAAAGTCTGTAAAAAACATAGTTAAGAACCGAAAAGTAAAGAACACAGTGAATTTAAAGATGACTAGATAGACATTTTCCTGCCATAAACTTGTGTGCTCTGCAGCCACTACCTATTTCAGATTTTTTGTAGTTTTAGTCTAATTATATGATAGGTGGTTGAATGTTTGACTTATTCAATTATTGACTTGTTTATGTCAGTGCATTGTGCTGACTGTATGTAAAATTCATCTGTGGACCTTTTAATAGAAATGTTTTAATAATCCCTGCTGTAGATTAAAGAACCATCTCTATTGCACCTTATTTGTATTGTTCTGAAATGGCTTTTTGGAATTAATTCAACAACGAGACACTGCTGTATAGGCTTTTCAAAGGGATTGTCTTAAATTGGTGCAATTTAGATAGCATATGGATGTTGTTTGTGCATTATCTGTGGAATTTTACCAGGGCTTACTTGGGAGGATTCTCCTGAAACCTGATGAAGAAAAATTCAATATCCAATCATATTTAGGTCGTATTTTGTTTGATCCAGGATTTGTAAACAGTAAATTCCTGTGTGTTTTGGGAGGAACATTACGTTTCTCCCAAAGCACATGATAAAAAACAAACTTTGATATCATCAAAATACTGAGCGAACAACTCTTTTATTGACAGTAGATAGAAAACACTGAGGACTATTTGACATTGCTTTTGCAGGGATATGACACATTTTCCAGTTCTGAAAACACTATATTATATAAACTTTCTATGCATGCTGAACTGAACTGGCAGTCCAGGATTATGGGAATAACGCACAGATTCACTTTAGAGTTGCTCAGCTTTGAATGTTTAAACTTTAATTAATAAACGTAGATCTTGAAAGCTGCAGATGAACTGCTTTGAACTGAAGCTGTGGATGAACTTAACAAGAAAAAGAAAAAAAACTTTAAATATGAAAAAACAGTGGTTCACATTCATTAAATACTTTGATTTGAAGGACTTATTGATTCCAAAACACCCACACATTTCAGGATGTTCTCAAACACTTGTACAGCTGTTCTAACACACTCTTCTGTACAGCTGCCCTCTTGAGGAATATGAAACACTCAACATGAAAGACATAGGCTTTTGTCAGATCTCGGATGAATTGTGCTCCGTTGTATTATTGTAATCCATACGCTCTGTCGCTTACACTCAAAACTGTACTATAGCAATTTAAACTCACACAGCCCTTTGGGCTTTAAAGACATGCAAGGAATGGCTTGATGCTTGCTCTCGTTTGAGATCAATCACAGGTGACCTTATGCTGCTACTGAGGAATGAGCAAAGTCTTGATTAGGAGTGCCTATGCTTGTTAGCCACAATGTGCTATTCTGCATCCCACACATCCTAATCAGAGTTTCACATGCATACACACCAATCTGCAACTTTCCATGACTGATTATCATTATGCACAATGACCTCCACACCTAAACAATCAATATGAAACTTTTTTTTAAAAAACATTTTCTGATGTTTTCTTCCAATATTAGTCATTAATGAGTCTTCATTCCAAAATGGTCAGTGTCACGTCCATAAGGAGGGCAGGGTCAACAATAAAGCCTCAAAGGTGTGCAATAATGAGTCCAGTAGGCTCTTATGCACATACTGGGCCACTTTAATCCAATAGAGCAAGTCCTGATTCCTGCACAATTCAAATATAGTACAAAAGATACAATTAAAATATGCAGGTTGGTAAAAAAAAAAAAGAACATTCAAAAAATTATCTCCTTTCGTATTCTGAAGCAGACTCGATACTATTCAAAGTGTTTTAGACCTTGTCCACGAGTTGTTTGAGTTCATGTTTGGAAAGTACATAAATTAAAAACAGTTGAACATGTACTGTGTAAGAATTAAGAAGTATTAGGCCTTGAATATATGGGCTGGTGTTTTCTTGAATTTTAAGAAAATAAATAAATACAGGATATGATACATAACAGCAGTCGTTCTCAAATTGGGTATATCGAGTATTAAGATTAAAATTAACTATAATTTCCTATCAACCTTATTATCCTTACCTTATTAACAGTTAGTCATGGCTTTCTTAAAGAATAAAGGGAAATACAACAAGACAAGGCTATTTCCTCAGTTACAGTTGATTTTTCTTCTTCCTACTTAAAAGCCCTATGTCTTGTCTCAGCTATCATATAGCAAATTCCACAGGATAAAGGAGAGTGAAATCCATTATTGAATTTAACATGTTTAGCACAAATCATATTAGATAGAAGATTTAGTGCAAGACCGACTGGAGATTGCTACTGATGGTAAGTCTTCATTCTGTGTCAGAGCTGAAAAATCCACTCAAAACATATTTGCAAGTTGTTTGTGTTTTGAAAGGGCCACTGTTGTGGCATTTACAGCTTAGTAAGTGAGTTCTTGAATTGTAACATATTTTGATCTGTTTTAAGCTATGCTAGATATGTCTTTATGGATGCCAGTTGGATTAGATCATCATCCCCAGCTTGTAACTATGGTCTAAATTCAGTCTCATTAGCAAATATTAGCATGTTAACATGCTAAACTGAGATGTGTTCCTTAAGCTCCCACCACAACTTTACCAAAGTATGGCCTACTGGAGCTGCTAGCATTGCTATAGAATCTCATCCTAAGCATGTATCTATATAGTAATACAGAAAGCATTTTGATTGCCATTGTCATTGTCATTTTTTAGGAGAGGCAAAAGGCAGTGTGAATTTTTGTTGCCAGTCAGTTGCCTAGCAATAGTGTTTTACTGGTTACTTACTTGGTTTCCCTAAAACACAATGACACTTGAAGTAAAAGTTGCTCCAACCCAACAAAACTTGCAAAGTTAAGGAAATCTAAATCAAGCACGTTCTGTATACGCCCAGCAGATCCTGAGAAGAGCTCTAATCATCCAAAATAACTGAACACCTGGGTGGGTGTAATATGGCACTTCAATGACAATCTTGTTTGATTATTCATGATTTATGAGTGTTTGTGTACTTTTCCTCTAATACAAATGATAAACAGCAAACATTAACCAAAAAATAAAAATAAAAAATAAATGCCCCACTTACTATTAATGGAAGTCTTTGGTAATGGTGGCACACTAAAATAAATCTGAGGCACTTTATACAAATTCTGGTAATTATATTTCAAAAAATGTTAATGCAATATAATTACTATTTCTAAATTTGCACATAATTGTCACAGCTTAGATAATTCAAATGGAGAAATCAACTTGGGTGTCTTGTTTTTCTCAGCCAATGGTGACCATTCATCACTTAGAAGGCACACAGGAAGATCCTCGGAAATAAACCTGCAGTCGAATAAAGATACTGTTCAATACTTGAACCGAGAAAGCAATGCAAACTGTGAGATAGGGAGGGAGGGAAGAAAATAAAGTAGAAATAACATTTCAGTGTCCCTTTATTGCTGGCATCTGACCCTGGTATGGTTAAGCAAATTCATTAAAAAAATAAATAAACATGCTTTGGCTTGAGCCATCTCTTTTGTAACTCTCTGGACAAAGACAAAGCGAGCTGCAGATTGATGTATGAGGCAGAGGAAAATGAAAGTCTGGCTGAGTAAGAGATTGCCCTGGGTCCTCCTATCAACTCTCAAAATCGTATAAACAGTATGACGATGAGAGCTGAGGGACGAGAGGGGAGGAGAAACATAAACCAAAGGGCAGCAGCAGAAGGAGAAAAAAAAGGAGAATAAAGGGGGAAAGGGGACAGGGACATCAAAAGACACAGATTTGGGGATTTAAACATTAAGTGTCTGTGACAGAAACAAATGACAAATCAAAACGACACACTGATAAAAGTGTCATAAATCAGGGGCCGAGGCGGGCAGAGGAAGTGCTGTAATGGAGGGAAAATGTTGAAAAATGGGAGGAAAAGATTAAAAGAGGAAACTGCGAGCTTTTATCTCACAGCAGGGCCACAACCCTGTCTCCTGGGTGGGGAGGCGGTTACATGCTAACCAGGAGAGCTGGGGGGCACACACGGAGGAGAGGGTGAAGATGAAGGGATGAAAGAGAAAAAGTGATGACTTTAATACTGCACTTTGTTCCTGTTGTGTTTCACATGTGTCTTCTAAAGTGTTCCCTTTTGTTTTTACATTTTACGTCCATTACTAATTCCCACCTTACTCTGACATGTCCTTTTCACACTCAAACCAGATTCTTCTTAGCCATTACGTATTTTGTGTATGTGTTTGTTACTCATAGAAGGAAACTGATTGAGAAAATGGGGTTTCAGAGTCTTTAAATCTTCTTTTTGTGGCAGTATATGCATACTGCCTGGAGACTGTGTTCACACAGTGAGTGACAGTAAGGCAGTTCCTGCCTCAGAGACCCGAAGAACTCAGGCTAGTGTGTCGGATGCTTCACTGATCCGGGTCGAAGCTTTTATTTCTGCATACCCTCAATGGACAGCCACTCTGTCTGTCAGGTCAGCCTTGGAAGCGCTGACCCTACATGGCATCCAGAACCTGAACTAGTAGATGTGACTACATCTGCAGACTTGTCTGCATTATTCTGACAAAGAAAGGCCTGTTTTTTAAGTTTTGCTTGTCCATGAACTTGGTAATTTAGTGTCATACTACATTTGTTGGATCCCTGGACATTTAAAATAGGGTAAAGAAAATCCAAAGCTGTGATTTCTTGTTATCCATGAATGATACAGTGAATATGAAATCAAGGTGCCGCAACAATTCTCTCTGTCTGTTTCACTGGGGTGGAAATAGATTACCATAGTTACAGCAGGCTCCAAGCTAGGCCTTAGGCACCAGTCAGAGCTGGAAGGGAAATTTTATTAAACGAGAAGACCCAGAATAGCATCTGTTTCAAGGAGTGGCGGTCCAAAACAACTTCTGATTGGCTGACCTCTTTTCAGACAGTTGTCAGATTACACCAACTAGAATACAGCATGGATGGATTGTCATCTAAATTGCATTTGAACTCTATTGCTCCACAATGATTAGTGTTCTTTCATTGTATTGCTGCCTAGTTTCTGAAGCTGTTTGCTTTGAGGGGCTTATGTGAATAACAAATGACTTTTTCCTCTTCCGTAAATTAATTTTTTTGTTCCAGAAAAAATATTATGAAATCATCTCTGGTGCATGTTTCAAACACTTAAGAACAAGCCTCGGATAAGATGTATTGCACAAGCTGTTATGTGATATATTTCAGTGACTCACATGAGAGCGGTTTCCACCTCTAATCATTTACCTTCATTGCAAGATGGCTCATCAATAGCTGGCTGTGACAGAGACGTTGTCGTTTGACAACCCACAAATCATTAATTCATCATATCACTGATGTTCTGACAGAGACAGCTTTGTCAGAGGAAGAGCACTGAAGATGTGATATATTTTGGGGGTTTGCACAACTTTTTAAAAAAAGGTTGTTTGCCTGAAGCCATTATTTTTCTTATCTACTGAGAGAACATCATTCAAGGTCATATACAAAGTATACAGGATAGCATTTTGTTTCTTTTATAGTAACTGTTTATATACACCAAATCTCTCCCTCCTACAATAAACCAGGCCACCATTTCAGTCCTT
>NW_023340268.1:15443907-15457667 GCF_004916995.1 Morone saxatilis
AAACCCAATAAAAATATTTGAATATATATACACCAAATCTGCTTTCAGCCTAGGCCATTCAGAAGCAACCTAAAGGTATAGTATGTGCAACAGACAATCCATGCAGTGCTCCACAAGATCAGTAATTAACACATCCACGGGATCTTCTATGAATACTGATGTAATTTTCCAATTGATTGGTCAGCAGATGGTGCTTTTATCTCTTATGTTCGAGCTGTTTAGAATAAGTTACTGTGGCGATATACTTCGGTAAGAAGTGAACCACCGTCATAGGGCTGAAAATCCAGGGTTAATCCTGAAGTAAGCTTGCTAACCCCAAACCCTTCTTTGTAGTACAGGCCCCATGTCATCAGGACAGAAGTAGTCAGGGTACTGTAGCCAGGATGTTCTAGTCTGTGGAAGGAATGTGATATAGTTGCTGCTTTCTGGTCTACAAGATGACAGTGTTGTATCCTGATATGAAAATGTGCCACAAGTTTGGTGTTTTATGTAATGGTTCACATTATGAGTGGGTTTTTTTTTTGGGTAGTGGTTTGACATTTCTTGCTCTTAAAAGAGTACATCACCTATTTAGTAGTGCAATCCTATAACATTGCAAGGAACAAACCATCCAAACTGCAAACTATTTGTGACCACAGCCAGTTGTTATGTAGCATACAGTGTTGGAAAACAATTGGAAGAATGGGTAAGGTCAGGCAGATGAAACACTTGAACTGTGGTCTATAATATGAAGGTACTACACACCCTTCAGTCACCCTAATCTTTTCACCCAAAATATAGGCACCCTGCATCCTGCATCAGCACTGAACTTAAGATACAAACTCTGCTCTGCATAATATTTCCAACATGAACATAACTCCTACTGAACCAGAAAGCAGGTAGACGTGTTTGTTTGATTCACAGAAGAAGTAACATGTTCATACATTTGATACTTTTACTGCCAGTGTATGTGGCTATATGCATGAACACACACTATGTACACGTGTATTATTCCATCTGTGTTCCACCTTGTTAATGTGGGCTGTTGCAACCTTTACCACACTGTTATTCATAGCTTGCCACTAATTTGTAGCCTGCTTTTATGTCACAGTAAAGCAACCGTGGGATATCTCTGTGTCCGCAAGAACATGTCTGTAATGTCCAGCAGCTGAAGGCTGTGTAGGATTTGGGCTTTCCTCTACCCCCTTTCATTTCCTCTCCTCCCACTTTATTACCCAGCTCTCACCCATCTCACCCCTTGTCCATCCGCCTACTCCTGTTTGACCTTCCATCTCCACAGCCTCTCCTCCCTCTGTCCCTGAGCTTTGGCTGTGGAGAGGTGTCCTTATCTCTGATGACAGTGGGCTTGTTGCCAGTCAGGCCACCACTTTGCCCCCAGCTAGCGCAGCTCTCAAGAGGGACAGAGGGTCAGGGATCAGGGGAGGTGTCAGAGACTGACCCACTCCACCACAACAAAACACAGAAACATTTTTCAGCAGTGTCTGCTGCGTGGTTGGGGACATGCTTTTGAAGTGCAGTACAACTCTTTCACCAGCTATATGTTATGTTTACTATTTTCACTTTATAGTAGCCTCTGGTCAAAAGACCATACAGCAAACATGGACATTCAGTTCCACAATGTACATTATGTTCTGGTTATGTTTACCCAGAAGGAATATGGATTGGAAGAAAAAAAAATGCCTACCAGGTAATAATCACAGTTTTGAGGGCACATAGGGCCTATGCAAGTTTCAATTTCACACTCTATTCTCCTTTCCCACCCGTTTGCTCAGTCTCTCGCTCCCCCACTCTCTCCCTTTCTCTCTTTCTTGGTAATCCTCCGAGGCAGTGCTGACAGCGGAGGTATGATAGAGGAGGGCCTGCTGGAGCGGAGAGGGAAATGATCTGCTAATGGTACACTCTCTCCCATAGGACACCTGCTTACACTCCACAGCCCTGCTGCTCACTCAGTCGGTGTGTGTGTGTGTGTGTGAGAGAGAAAGAGTGAGAGTACGAGCCATACCCTCATCCATGTGTGCCTTTTCTCAATCAGTGTACCACACTTTCATTTTCCGTCCCTATAATCCTTCCAGTTCAACTCTTTTTCATCACGTTTCTTCGACTTTATTCTGTTTTTGCCACTTCTCTTCTTAATTGTTATCTCCTGAGTGCTAATTCCTACAGAAAGCCATCAGTGTGTAACAACAACTTTTCAGAGCTCATCAGATCATGCCAAGACTGATTTAAACAATCCACACTTGATCATTATACCCATGGCGGTAACAAAGCACACAGCAATTAATAACCGCTCTTCACAGTGGCTTTGTTGGCCAATTTCAGCTCCCTCTCGCTTGGATAATAAACAATCAGCAAATTTTACATCCCAGTAAAACTTTGTGAACACAGCTTGATTTGTGTCTCCGCCTCCCCCAGTGTCTAATGTCTTTGCTTTGCAACCAGTCTTTCCTTCTGCCTTAACCACAGTCATTTCTTGCTAACCCTATGAATCCTGCCCCTATGCATGCATGTTAGTTATCCATTAAGTCAGCCCTGAATCTATGCATGCATGTTAGTTATCCATTAAGTCAGCCCTGTGTATAGCTACATTTTAATAGGCTGAGAGAAACCCAATTGCTAGCACATTCCCACGAACTCCCACAGCAACAACCCATGCATTCAATCTTGTACATACATCACATCTATATATGCATGGTGTGGAAAACGTTAATATGTATCATGTATCCCAGCAATTCCATGAACACCCGAGAGATTATCTCATATTTATCCGTGTAATCATGAAATTGAATCTATTAAAGTAATATATATTCTAATGGAATGATATAACCATAATCTTTAGGAACCAATGAGGGAAAATGAGCATTGTTAATTGGCGTTTCACACTGTGGCAGCAGGCAACAAGGGATGGATCTGATACCACGCATAGCCCATACCATGTAATGAATGGGAATGGGAATTTGTGTGCCGTTCCAGCCCAGCCTCTTGGCGCACTGGGTACCTGGCCACCCAACGAGAGGGATGTGTCCTCCTCAGGGACCTGATCTGGGCTTTGGCTTCGCCCCAGCCAAGAAGAGGGAGAGAGGAAGGGGGGGATCAAGAGCCTCTCTGCCCAACAAAAGGGGCTCCATATGTGTGGAGCAGAGTGAGACGTCTCCCAGATCAGCTGCCATCTGGGAAAGGGGACAATATGCCAGGAATAGCATGCAGAGAGAGAATGACAGAGAGAGTGAAACACTACACCAAAATAAATGGCTTTAAAAGGGTGAAGGATTGAGAGTAGGACAGGAGTAGGAATTCATGGGGGGAAAGATGGATTGATAGGAGGGCTCACAGAAAGAAAAGCAACGGATTTAGAGGGATGTTGTTTTCATCTGCTCTTTTGGCCCAACAACCAGAATTTAAGCTTTTCCTCCCAAGGTTGAGCCTCAGTCCCTTGTGTCTTCCCTGTGACGTATGTGTGCATGAGGGCTTGTGTGTAAAAGGGTGTAAAATGGTCAAACTAATTCTCCTCTCTGAAGAGAACCTTACCCTCTGCCTCCCTGTCCCCACCCCAATCACAGTACTCCCCATGAACCCTACACACACTATCCTTGACAGGCATCTAGACACACTGTGTTTTTTTCTGTGTAGGTGTGTGTGTGTGTGTGCATACGTGTTTGTATGAAAATGCTTTTGTGGCTGTTTATAGCATGTAAATTGTGCAATTAAATTCTATTAAAGGTTAAAAAAAACACACATAATTTTCTGTTTCCACTACTGGTACATAGCAATGCAAAAACCGTAGTTTTGGTTTAATCAGTCCAGGTTTTGAGATATCTGCAGACACTGTTGTGAACAGTTTACATTGGAGCTTGTTTCTACTGATCAAATATTACCTAGGATAATACCCCATAATTTTTGTAGAGCACGGCCTATGGATTATGAGTAACAGGGACGCGGACTCTAGAAATTGGTATCATTTTTTAATTTTAATTTTAATTTTTGAATGAATTTTTATGTTTATACACTGGCAGCACTTGGTTAAGGTTAGAAAAAGATGTCTGTCTTGATTTAATGTAAGTCTGCAGTGACTTGCAGTGCAAGGTGTTTTTACTGTTTTGACAGTTGACCAAAACCACAATGTTTTCCTTAACTTAACCAAAAGGCTTTTATTGCCTCAGCCTAACCACGTGTGGACAGTACTTTGTGCCCATCGTCCACCGTTTTTTAAATCCTTTTATAGATTTCACATCAGTATTGTGGACAATAAACAGTGACACAGGATGTGAGAATAAACTGGCCTCCACATATAAACAATACCTGAACATGTTCCTACAGCCTCTGTGCAGTAAAAGACTGTAGCACTTCATTCACTCAAAAACGTGAACAGAATTTTTTTTTTTACCACAATGTAATTGAGAAAACAAACATAACAAATATAATAAAATGTCTTGGCACATTTTTTCCTGTGATTAATACGACGTACCATGTAATCAGGTATACTTGGATATTGGACATTTTGACCCACAGGCCTTAAACCTGCAATACAATGTGACCCTTATCAACCTGATTAGTCTAAATAAAACTTCAATCCAGCCTGACTGGGTCAGGATACTCGGATACTAGGAACTGAGTGCACAGAGGTGGATACCTCAGAGAAAATCTTTTTTAGTAAATAACTGATAACTATTGCATAAATCTTTAAAAAGGTGTGGTTGTTATTCTTGTTTCTAGTACAGTAGTATCTTCACTTTTTCCTCATGGGGAGTTTATAATTCTCTGGGTTATTTTTGTGTGTACTCTCAAAGACTCCTTCTTGTTATGGCTCTGAACCGCCTTTGCTCCTGTTTGCTCCTGTTTGCAGTGACAAACTAATCAAAATATTGGACTGTAATTGGTGGGTAGTGATGTGTAGCCTGTAATTACTGCAGTCAAGGTTGCGTTTATTCTCCAGCACTATCCTTGAGGGACGTGCAAGAGGGTCAACATTCTGCAGTCTTGGAAGCTACAGTTTGTCAGCAGTTGAAAACCTATTGTCATGCCAGCCTGTCATCTCTTTTACATGGATGGTGATTCCTGTTATGAGTAAAAAGGAAAAAGCATGTGCAAAGGATCATTTGCTTGTACTTTGGATCCATTTGTAGCAATTTGTCTTCTGTTGATCAGTGTCAAAAAAAGCCTACTGTGATTAAAAATTTTACAACGTTGTCCTTTCTGTAGGCACTTTATGATCTTTAGAAAATAACTGGTGACAGGAAGCTTCAAGAGCACAAGGATTTTCACTGTTGGCAGGATGGCAGCAGCAGAGAAAAAAAGAGATGAAGACTTAAAAGCCACAAAAAAAGACTTAAAACACAGGACAAAGGGGAAAAACACATGCATGAGTGTATTAAAAGAAAAAAAGTCTTGAGTAAAAATAAACCACACTTTTCATCTTTTTTAAAAACTGCATGAAGGTTTGATGCCTGGTGTCAGGAATATGAAAAGGATTAGACACTGTTATACTAACAGACACTTCCCTCGGAATTGTGACGTTATTTGATAACGTAAAAGTGGAGTTATGGAATTGTTGGCTTTGGTGTTACTTCAAATGTCTGTTTCTAAATGAAACACTTTAATACCAAATCGTTGTGCTCGGATCACAGCTCGCCATAATAATGTCACCAAGTGATGAAGCTGTTTTATAAACATGAAAGTGTGAGGCGGCGAGGCATGATGCTTCACTCAATCTCCTGATATTCTTGCTTTGACCTCTTTAGCAGCCTTATAGACGTATCATTCTCCCCTGCAAGCAGGAGATTGATTCCTTTATTTCTGGATATTCATGTTTAAATAGATATATACTGTTTCTACCTTTATATTTATATTTTATATATATGTGTGGGCATGTGTGTCACCTAATTCTTATTCTTCCAGCATGCTAGTTATTAAATGTCAGCACTTGCAAAGCATGCATAAAATTTCTTCTCCAGTAACATGTTATTTGAATTAAGTCCCCTATGATGCATATGAGAAATTAAATGCCTACTCCCTCCCAGCCTATTTTAGCAGATAATTTCCAATCCCTACATGAAAGACTATTCCATTAGGTACTCTAACAGAACTCTCCTGTAGCTCAAACATCCCATCTGATTCTAACATCGTAACTTTGGACCACTTCTCCCTTTTGTTTGTTCCACCAGGGGCCCTGCTTGTTATTTTTGGGTAATTAATTTAGAGCCTGTGTGCCTTGTTTGTTGCAACACCATAGCATTGATTCATGTTTACACCTAAGCGGCACAATTAACGGATCAATACGAAGTGGAGAAACAGGGAGCTCTTCAGTCAGCCTTTGTTGGACATAAATGAAAGCAGATCCACACACATACAGTGCAAGCACACACACGCAAAACACCAGCAGTTCCTCCTAACTACTCTGTATGCAAATGTGCTTGAGTAATGGCTGCGATGTAGACAGAGAATGAGAATTAAGACAAAGCAATGCTAGATGTTTATTTACCAAGGATAGGGATGAAAAATGTCATTTACACATGGACACTTATTCCGATGACTATTCAGTATGACCTTTACATAATGTGTGATAACATTTACACAAATTGCTTACATTTATTCTTCCATTACTGCAGCTTTCATACACATCAGTAAAGCGGGTAAGATCCAATAGATGTGAAAGTTTGAAAGCTTTTAGAAGGAACATTTTATTACAGGAAAACTGCACTGGGCGAGGTAGTCATGCTCTTGGGTCTTGAAGTGTGTGTTTTTCAGCCATTTTGTGTCAGGGTGGTCTCCAGCTGTGAGTGGCAGTGTCTGCATACGGACAAAAGTAAAAAGGGGCTCAGGCTAAAATCTGACTGAAATAATACAAATGCTATAATGAAACGGGGTGGTGGTCTACTCTGTGAGGAGAGGGTTTGGGCACCGGGGAATGAGTGACATCAAGGAATGTTGTGTCGTAGTAAGTGATTGTGTGTGTTGTATAACTACCACCCAGTGCTGGTCAGGTATGATGGATGTGAGGCAGGCAGGGGGTTGATTGCTGTGGTGCCTCCCCCCCGAGGGAGGGAGGAGGTTGAAGGTCTTCTCAGCTCCCTGATCACCAGGTGATAGATGTGTATGGGATGTTGGGGCTTTTTAATGAGGGAGCGTAAAAGGTCAGTGTGCGTGCAAGTGTGAGTGCGGCCTCGCAAGCATGTCTGCACATGTGCAGGTACGTATGGTGAAGTTGGAAAAGAGCCCGAAAGTCCGGCAACACATTCTGCATTCCAGCAAAATAATCTAAAGAATAATGCCTGTTTTGTACTCCTGGCACACACCCTGCAAATTGTAATGTGTGTGTGTGTGCGTGTGTATGTGTGTGTGTGTGTGTGTGTTGGAAGTCTTCCACAAACTACAGCAGGCAGCTGCTGCTGGGTGGAATCATCTCCATACCGTAGAACAGCCAGACAGGCCATTGTCCAACAGAGAAGGATTTGGAGGATTTAAACTCTGTGAAGGTGAGGCACTCAAACACACATTCTCACACACCCTCGCGCACACGTTAAACCACACATAACTCCAAAGAGAAAGAAAAAAGGACAGTGGTGAAGCAATTGAGGTGGAGGAAGAGGATTTCGCTTCCGTCCTCTTACCTCCTTTAAAGTGCTCTATCTCGGCAAACCACATTTGTTTTATTAATTTAATGTCACATCAGGAGGAGTCAGTCAGGCGGCAGACTCAGAAACTCACTTCCCAGAACTTTTTCCTCTGTGTGCAAAGTACTAACAGAACAAAGCATCATCGTGTAATAACAAAGGAGAGGGAGAAAAGAGAGAGAGAGAGAGAGAGAGAGACAAAGAGAGGAGGGGCTCTGGGGGATAAAAGTAGCTTCCCTCCTCCGATTAAATTGCCCTTTAGATAAAAGTAAATCTAGTAAAAGGCAGTGCAGAAAAGGGGAAATTATTAATGATTCTCTCCTCTAATGTGATTTTCAGCCTTAATATCAGTGATGAATAATAAGGAAAAAGGGGGGGAAATGTGTGTTTCTCAGTGTATTAATCCCTTTAAACCAACCAACATAAAGGAAAACACATCTGTATCCTTTTGGGAGTTGAGACAAGAATTGTACGATTGTGTATAGATTTACTGTCAGCAAGGACATGCACGGACATTTCGATAGACAATGAAGCTCAATTAAAAAAAAAGGGACAGCCCCCCACCAACCACCCATTCCCAAATTAACTGTCATCTCCCAAATGCATATTTACACATATAAATGGTATGCTTTGTAGAGGCCTTTGGAAATGTAACTGCTTGGGTTGGCACATTTGGATGTGTCTTCTGTCAAATAATCTCATCAGCTCATGTTCAGGTCAGTGGAGGGAAATTAACACATGTGAATTAACCTAATAGGCTAAACAACAATTAAGCTGTTTTAACCCCTTTACTAATTATTTATTGGTTATTGACTAATTAGCACATGATTTAAACTAATTAAGGACACAACAGTCATGTAACCATAGTCCTAGAGATACATTATCCAAAGTAAATTAATTCACCTATAAAACAATGCCATTAATCATGCTAATTAATTACACAAAGACTGAAAGAAGGTAATGGGGGGGGGCATAGAGCCCTAATGCCCACAGCAACAGCAAAATACTAAGAAAAAAATGTGAGGATGCTTCCTCCAACTCAGTCTATGAAGAAAATGAATGGCCAACACGTGAAGTCAATTCCACCCCCATGTTGTGAATGGGAAAGCTTGGCCATTGGGGGAGTGGCAAAGTCCAGCAAAACCCAGTAAACATATGCAAATTATGTTTCTTTTTCTCTTCAAGCAATGAGGGGGCTAGAGGGCTACAGTTTCAAACCATTATCTGCTAATATTGTGCACCATTTCCTACCCGTGCAGTATATATGTAAACAAATACAAATCCACTGCAGAACCATAGCAGATACATGTATTTATCCTGATTTATGTCGCTTTTTAACTTTGAAAATTCCTAGTCTTGTACAGCAAATATTATAACAATTAAACCACTATGCTTCTACTTTTGCACCCATCCTTGTTTTTTTTAAATGCTATACTTACCCCTATTACTTACCTAAAGAATGACTGCCATACCAATGTGTCCAGGAATCCCCAAGTTAAAATCAGATATAGAGATGGGGCGCTACTGTGTTCAGCCTCCCCCATCCCTCTTAGATCGGATTCCTGTGTGACCTTCCCCCTCAAACCCAACATGCAGCCCAATCAATTATTCTCCAGCCGAACGTTTCATCAGATTGCCTGGCCTCTGCCCTGCACATAGCAGTTTGATTGCCCCCACTTTTGTATTTCATTCAAGGCAATATAAATATTACCATGTTGCCCTACAGAGCATCCCGCCCTCCATTTCTGCCTCCACGGAGGAGGGGGGCATAATGGTCCCCTGTATTATTTCTTTGCACCCCAGGGGCATGGATAAGTAACCCAGAACCCTCCCTGGCATTTCAGTAACCAGTTTGTTTTGACTTATCATTATTGCATTTGCAGTTTTTATAATTAACCTAGTTCAATATGTAAAGATTGCCTTATTGTAATTCAATTAAGGCACAGAACGGTAGATTTCTTTAAGTTTCACTTTCATGAATGAAGATGGCCCACTGGTCACTTCTCTAAGAAACACCCACAGTATCTTTTCTCCCTCCTGTGTGATTGTTGTTTTCCCCACCTATTATACCCTTCCCCACCCCACCCTGTTCGAGCCCAAGAGGCTGTTGGATGTCGGAATGGTATCTTTGCCCACCAGAGGGTGGAAAGTAGGAAAATAGATTTGTGGCCCTCTCTAAGGGAGTCCCGCCTGATTGTGGCAGCAAGTTGCCTCAACTTTGCTCCTGCATTCTTGACACTGCCTGGTATTTTTTAATATCAATATTCTTACCTAATTGCAAGGCAGCCAGAGACCTTTAAAGGACATGCAAGTACAACGCGGAAAACCAGTGGAAGCCAGAGAATCTCCCACGACAGTGGAGTAATACATGTCACCACCTGAGCCTTTGGTGACAATTTATAACATAAAGAGGGTGGCTTGGCTTTTTACATTGAAGATTTATTCAGATTCTCCCCTCCATAGGTACAGAGAAACATGTTATTAAATGTCCACTAGAAAAACTCTCAGACCTGTGATGTGGTGTATTCTACCAAATATACTGAATGAAAGAGATGAAATAGTAATCGCTTGAATCATTAGGAACTTTTAGTTGCATAACTCTTTACATTCTGGTGCCACTATTGTCTGGCTCAACCCAAAATTGCTCAAGAAATCAATGGATAATCTCTCCTCTTACCCTAGGTGAACAAAAAGAATTAATGTCTTAAGATAAGTAATAAAAAAAAGTAGGAGATACCCCAGCAGAGATAAAATTGGCATCCTGATTGCAAAGAATGAAAATGACTGATGAAAAGTGATTGAAAGATGATGACGCCCCCTGGTATTCTTGGAGGCAGACGACATTCAACACTGAGGCCCAGTAATATCTCTCCCAAAGCAAAACATTGTCATGGATTGTAAACTCGCCTCCTTGAATCAACCCCTTTCTGTCACTTGAAATGCACTTGTGTGTTGCAGCACGATATTAAAATGTTGTAAAGAGGAACAATGCAACGTGACTATTGGTGTTGAGGATTCCAAGAAAAAGATTCCCAAAACAAAGGTAAATTCTGAATTTAATAAGCTTTCCAAGTGGCAACCAGTTAAAAAAAACTCCCTTGAATCCGTATAAAAGTGAGCCCTAATATATTTCCAAGGCTGTATACAAAGAGCATTCCCCCATTTTAAGTTGACTGACAAACCTAATGAAGTGCATACTAACGCAACCCCATATTCCCAGGATTTATGTCTGCTATGGTCAAAGCCACTTCTAGTAGCCAAGCAGGAAGTGCATGACATTATAGGCGTCTGAAGCCCGTAGTCAAAGTACAGTATTTCTGTAATGGACCTGCCGAAACCTTTTGCCTTTTTTTTATTACTTGTAACTACCATCCTTTACCAGTCTTACCCTAACTTTTGACCAAGTGTTTTAGTGCCCAAGCTCTAACCTTGACCTTGAGTTATATTTATTTCCCCCCCATTATCCATCGACCTCAACCATACTGTTTGCCCTTGTACCGATCGAGCCATTTTATATATTAATGTATGTTATATGATTGTTCCTTGTAGAATATACATTAAGAGAGGCCACCTTATAGAATATTTCTTTACCATGTGACCCATTATTGGAAACCAAATATTGCTAAGTGATATTTGAATATAATACATTTGCTATAAATACGGCAGGTTATAATACCTATGTGGAAAAAAAATCCCAGGTAAATTGGTAAAAATATTGTCCAAACCAGGTTGTTGTAAAACCCATCACCAATATAAAAAACAAACAAACCAAAAAATAAAATAATAATAAAATAATAATAATAAAGAAAATTTTATTTAGTAAGCGCTTTCCTGGATACTCCAAAACACTTTACAGAAAAGACACATAAAAGCAGCAAAACGAAATAAATAGTACCAAAACATTAAAAACCACATCGACCCTAAGCTAATATTAAAAGCAATTTTTAAAAAGGGAGTTTTTGTCATTGATTTTGAGACGGCTGGACGGCCAGTACGGATTTGTTTGGGAGAGAGTTCCAGAGGGAGGTGCGGCCCCAGCAACAGAGAAGCTTCTGTCACCCCCAGCTTGTGGCCTTGGTCCCTGGTGGTGGAGCAGCGAGTTGGGCATCAGAGTGAGTGGAGGGCTACGGGAATGGATCTGTGTGGGAGCAGGTCAGTGAGTACGAAGCGGGGCCCCCTGGATTAGTGCGGGGCCTTTGTGTGTGAGGAGGAGATTTGAAGTGAGATATGTGAGGGACCTGGGAGCCAGAGGTGTTTGGAGGAAGGGGGGTAGGTCATGCGGGTGCGCGGTGTGGGTGAGCAGAACAAGCGGCAGAGTTCGGATGTATTTATTTAAGGTTTTCTGGAAGTGGTGTGCCGTGAGGATGCTGTTGCAAATTGATTCTGAAGCGTGAAGGCGTGGTGAGGGGTTCTGCAGCAAGAAGAGAGTGACGGGCCCGGAGTCCGGCCCTAGTTTTTGAGGGAAAATAGGCATTCTGGGAGTTGTTTTATGTGGTGTTGCAAAGGAGAGGTAATTGTCAAAGAAGACTCCCGAGGTTGCGACTGTTGAAGGGATGGAGACAGGGTAGGAGTGTCCCTACAGTGAGGGAACTGTGAAGGTTTTTAGCGATGATTTGGGACCCATCGATGATGCATGTCGGTTTTGGTCGCCAGTTAACGTTTAAGGAAGTGGGTGCATCCAGGATTTAATTCAGTGTTGCAAAGAGAGAGTGGAGTTAGTGGGCAAGAAGGTATGGATTTGGGTGGAGATATAAAGCTGGACATCATCAGCATAGCAGGTAAAAGTTGAGACCTATGGTTGTGAATGAACGTTGCCCAGGGACAGCAGGTAGAGTATGAAGAGTAGAGGACCAAGCACCGAGCCCTGGGGGACGCCTGGAAAACAGCGAGCCCGGTGGAGAAGTTGCAGTTGTTGATGTAGATGAACGTGTTGTTTGTCGGTGAGCCATACGATTGGGAGCCCCAGGATAGAGGCGCCAGGCCGGTGATCTGAGGGTAGATTTAGGGCAGGAGAGAAGAATGGTGTGGTTGACTGGTGTAAAGGCGCTGGCCAGTGAGGTCCAGGAGGATGAGGATGCTGAGGTGACCAGAGTCTGCGGAGAGGAGGATGTCGTTGGTGACTTTGAGGAGGGCTGTTTCAGTGCTGTGTTGTGAACGGAAGCCGGATTGAAATGGTTCGAACAGGTCATTTGAGCAGAGGTGGGTTTTGAGTTGTTTGGCGACAATGTGTTCCAGTATTTTAGACAGAAAGGGGAGATTGGAGATGGGCCGAAAGTTTGACATGATGTCAGGGTTGAGTCCAGGTTTTTTGAGGATGGGGTGACAGCAGCCAGTTTGAGTGAATGGGGGATTGAGCCAGAACTGAGAGAGGAGTTGATGATTTCTGTGATGAGTGTGGAGATAGCTGGTAAACAGTCCTTGATGAGGTGGGATGGGATGGGGTCCAGACACATGTAGATGTTCTGATGAGAGGTGTACGCGGGAGGAGCAAAATGAAGTGGGAGTGCAGACAGTGGGGGCNNCAAGATTTTGGACAGCTCCCCTGGTGACACAGGGGAGAACTGAGACAGGGGCTGAGAGGTGTAGGGGGGAGGAGCAAATGATGGAGTGGGAGTGCAGACAGTGGGGGCAGGAGAGGAGGACATATTGTTGTAAATGGTGTCAATTTTGGTCTTTAAGAATAAAAAAAAAAAGGAGTTGCATTTATCAGTTGTGAATGAGTTGGAGGTATTGTCACTGGGTTTGAGAAGTTTATTTACTGTGGAGAAAAGAGCCTTGGGGTTGGTGGAACCAGAGTGTATGAGGTGTGAGTAGTAGGTGGACTGGGTAGTGTTAAGAGCTTCCTTATATTGCTGAATGTAATCTGTGTAGGCTTGTAGATGAACAGTTAAACCAGTTTTTTTGTGGAGTCTTTCAAGCTAATGCCTACGGGATTTCATTTTCTGCAGATCAGGAGTGTACCAGGGAGCAGAGTGAGTGAATGAGACAGTTTTGGTTTTGATGGGAGCCAGCTGGTCAGAGATGTTGAGGTTGAGGCTGGAGAGGTGAGGTATGGTGAGACCAGTAGAGCAGACCAGATCCAGGATGTGACCACGGCTGTGGGTGGGAAAGTTGACGTGTTGGGTGGAATGACCAGAGGAGTGGGACCAGAGA
>NW_023340268.1:15457791-15458029 GCF_004916995.1 Morone saxatilis
GTGCCAGGTTTCAGTGATACAGAGAAATTGCAGGTTATTGTCAGTTATGAATTCATTTAAAATGAGACTTTTATTTTTGAGTGAGCGGGTGTTGAGCAAAGCCAGTTTGAGGCGACGTTGCTTTGTGATGGGTTGTGAGGACCAATGAAGGGGGCGGAGATTAGATAGGTGCACGTGTCGTTTGTTGTTTGGGGTTGAAAAGAACTTCACAGGTAAGAAGCAGATAGACAGCAGTGAA
>NW_023340268.1:15458050-15459076 GCF_004916995.1 Morone saxatilis
AAGAGTGTAGAGCAAAGTTACCAAAGTTACCAGCTTCAGAGGATTGCCGAACCAGACAATCTGGTGTGGTGAGGCGTAAGTCAAGAGACAAAACTTTATCAGAGACTATTGTCAGAGACGGAGCGGCAGCCAAGGTGCACCAGCCAATCATAGAAGCACAGATCACCCCAATAGATCAACCAATTACTCTCAGTTCATGGCATCATGGTTAGCAAACACCTCGATTTTGGATTCCACAGCAATTGTATTTATTATGTGTTAATTTGCTACGGTGGGCTAATGTTCAAGTGTAAAACTATAGCTGATAGTCATTAATTCCTTCCTGTTTATGCTTCACAATAACAAAACTATTTGTGGTCTTTTTGTCTTTTGTGTTCATGTGTTAGTTAGTGCCTGTGTCATGTTTACAATCTAACTGTTGTTACCATACAATGTCATACCACACACACTCAGTTATCTTGTTGTCTATGTTATGTCTTTTTGCTCCTTTGCTCTGCTCTTCATGTATATACAAGCACATTTATGAGGGATTATAACTTCATTGCTAATACAAACTGTAGATAACACAGTACAGAGGCAGCAATGTTCATTGCAGTGACTTCACGGACCATTTTAAAGTGTGTGGGTGTATCTGAAATAGAGAATGCTATTTCTCTGACTTTATAAAAGACAGCTGATAGAAACATATACACCAATCAGCAAACATTTATTTTCTCCCAACAAAAACATTTGACATTTCTGCTACATGCAAACGTAAGAATTGTGTAATCTTTGTTTAAAAAAAAAAGAAACAATGGAGGCAAAATCTTCTACAACAGACATTGGCAACACTGCGAGACTGGTAGCTGTTCAATGGCTGAATGATTACTCACAAAGTTACTGATGTTCTCAAGACAGCGACTGCAAACCCTTTGCACTCCTTCATAGTGGCTGGTTTACCCTTGGCAATATGCCGACTAAAATGTTGCATCACTGTTGCACAACTTCTCTTGGAGAGTACTGCCATTTCTATTTCCTCCTAGAATC
>NW_023340268.1:15459176-15461872 GCF_004916995.1 Morone saxatilis
GGGGGGGGGGGGGGGGGCATAGAGCAATGCCACTAGCAAAGCAAAATACTAATGAATAAAAATGTGAGGATGCTTCTCAACTCAGTCTATGAAGAAAATGAATGCCAACACTGAAGTCAATTCCACCATTGCTTGTTGAATGGGAGCTGGCATTTGGGGGGAGTGGCAAAAGCAGCAATAACACCAGTAACATTGCAAATTATGTTTCTTTTTTTTCTACTTCAGCAATGAGGGCTAAGAGGCTACAGTTCAAACCATTATTGCTAATATTTGTGCACATTCCTACCCGTCAGTATTATGTAAACAAATACAAATCCCTGACAGAACGATACAGATACATGTATTTATCCTGATTTATGTCTCTTTTTACTTTGAAATTCTAGTCTTTACAGCAAATATTATAACCATTAAACCCTATGCTTCTACTTTTGCACATCCTTGTCTTTTTTTTAATGCTATACTTACCTATACTTACTAAACTGACTGCCATACCAATGTGTCCAGTATCCCCAGTTAAATCAGATATAGAGATGGGGCGCTACTGTGTTCAGCCTCCATCCTCTTAGATTCTGGATTCTGTGTGACCTCCTCAATCAACATGCAGCCATAATTATTCATCAGGAACTGTTTCATCAGATTGCTGCTCTCCTGCTACATACAGTTGATTGCCCACTTTTGTATGTTCATCAGCATATAAATATTACATGTTGCCCTACAGAGCATCCCCTCCATTTCTGCTCACGGAGGAGGGCATAATGGTCCTGTATTATTCTTTGCACCCAGGGATGATTAAGTACCCAGAACCCATCTGGCATTTCAGTAACTCAGTTTGTTTGACTTATCATTATTGCATTTGCAGTTTTTTATATTAACCTAGTTTCAAATATGTAAAATTGCCTTATTGAATTCAATTAAGGCACAGGAACGGTAGATTTTTCTTTAAGTTTCACTTTCATAATGAAGATGGCCACTGGTCATTCTCTAAGAACACCACAGTATCTTTTCTCCTCCTGTGTGATGTTGTTTTCCCACTATTATCCCTCCACCACTGTTGCTGAGCCCAAGAGGGCACTGCTTGATGTCGGAATTGGTATCTTGCCACAGAGGTGGAAAGTAGGAAATGAGATTTGTGGCCTCTCTAAGGGATCCGCCTGATTGTGGCAGCAAGTTAGCCTCAACTTTGCTCTGCATTCTTGACACTGCCTGGTATTTTTAATATCAATATTCCCTTATCTAATTCAAGGCAGCAGAGACTTTAAAGGACATGCAATACAACCGGAAAACCAGTGGAGAGCAGAGACTCTAGACAGTGATGTAAACATGTCCCCACTGAGCTTTGGTGACATTTATAACATAAAGTAGGTGGTCTTGGTCTTTTAAATGTAAGATTTAGTTCAGATTCTCTTCCATAGGTACAGAGAAATGTTATTAATGTCACTAGAAAAACTCTCAGACCTGTGTATGTTGGTGTATTTACCAATATACTGTAAATGAAAAGAGATGAAAAGTAATCGCTTGAATCATTAGGACTTTTAGTTGGATACTCTTTACATTCTGGTGCACTACTGTCTGAGCTCAACCAAAATATCTCAAGAAATCATGGATAATCTCTCTCTTAGCCTATGGTGAACAAAAGAATTAATGTCTTAAGAATAAGTAATAAAAAAAAGTAGGGAGATACCCAGCAGAGATAAAATGCATCTGATTGCAAAGTAATGAAAAATGACTGATGAAAAGTGATGAATGATGATGACTCCCCTGGTATTCTTGAGAGGCAGACGACTTCAACAACTGAGCCAGTAATATCTCTCAAAGCAAAACATTGTCATGGATTGGTAAACTCGCTCTTTGAATCACTTTCTGTCACTTGAAATGCACTTGTGTGTGCAGCACATATTAAAAATGTTGTAAAGAGGAACAATGCAACGTGACTATTGGTGTTGAGATTCCAAACAAAGATTCCAAACAAAGGTAAATTCTGAATTTAAATAAGCTTTCAAGTGCAACCAGTTAAAAAAAACTCCCTTAATCGTATAAAAGTGATGCTAATATATTTCCAATGGCTGTATACAAAGACATTCTCCATTTAAGTAGACTGACACCTAATGACATGCATACTAACCAACCCATATTCCCAGGATTTATGTCTCTATGTCAAAAGCCACTTCTTAGTACCAATGCAGGAAGTAGCATGACCTTTATATGGCGTCTTGAATGCCGTAGATCAAAGTACAGTATTTCTGTAATGGACCTGGAATTAATCTTTGCCTTTTTTTTATTAACTGTAACTACATTCTTTACCAGTCTTTACCTAACTTTGACCAAGTGTTTTAGTTGCCCAACTCTAACCTTACCTTGAGTATATATTTTTTCCCATATCCATGACCTCAACCATACTGTTTTGCTTTGTACAGATCGAGCATTTTATATATTATGTTGTGTATATGATGTTCTTGTAGAATATACATTAAGAAGAGGCACCTTATAGAATATTTCTTTACATTTGACCATTATTGGTAATACAAATATTGCTAAGTTATATTTTTGAATATAATGACATTGCTATAAATACCAGGTTATAATACCTATGTGGGAAAAAAAATCACAGGTAAATGGTAAAAATGATTGTCCAAACAGGTTGTTGTAAAACCCCATCACAATTAATAAAAAAACAAACAAACAAAAAAAATAAAATA
>NW_023340268.1:15461972-15464076 GCF_004916995.1 Morone saxatilis
CGCTTATCAATGAACACATAGATCATGAGGTTATGATAAAGATTGGCTGAATGTGTGATTAGAAATGAACAGAGGACCAGAATCACTTGTTGACCAGCGAGGACAAATGCACTTGTGATGTAAACAGCCAGGCTTGTGTTTGTTTCTTAACTGACAATGAATGGGAAGTGTGGAAACTATCCTGGGGACACGTACAGCGGTAGGCACACGCATACCGGAGCGGAACTGGAGTGACACTAGAGCATGATGGAGTGGGAGATAAGGCGGTGCTCCAACTTAAAAAAAAATCTACTCCAACCAAAGCCCTTGTATTCCCCACTCATTCACATGCTCTACTTGTGTCCGCTGCTGATGAGATGGAATATGAATTGCTTAACATAACTCAAAGATTGACGTACTGGCCCAGTTGTTTTCATATCCATCTAAATGAAATCCTCTTTATTTTCTCTATTTTAACTCTACATAAGGCAGATATTCAGGCATGTATTTGTTTTGTTGTATTTATGGTTTTGTATGTTTTTTTTACAGTCTTACTACAGTTTTTGTTTTCTATTTACATTTTAGTTTTATTTACTTAAAAAACAAATAAACAGTAAGAGCTCTAATCACAATTTCTACAGAACATTTCTTAATATTTACAGAGTATCTTACTGTATATTATAGTAAAATACTGTACAAAGTACAAATATTGGTTACAGTGTCCCAATAGCCTTGTACCAAATTCCTGGCTCGGTGAATCCTCCCTCTTCTCTTTTTCCATATTTGTTTGTTCTGGGGATTGTGTTAGAAATGTCCTTTTTCACAAAGGCAACAGTGTCATGGTCTAGGCTGTGCACTGTCCATGGGAAGTGCAGTAGTCATATTTGGTGTAAGAAGTGAGTGCAAATTGGCATCAGTTGTACTTATCAATCAACAAATACTTTGGGAGTTATCATAGTAACATTTTTAAAGATAAAGTTTAAGATAAAGGCACTAGTGGATTTTGAAAATTAAAGCATTGAAGTAAACTAAAACGTTTTTTGATTTAACAAAAAAGTTGCCAGTTTTCTAATGCTACAAACGGTTCACCTACTATTAACCCTTCAACTGCCAGCTGCTGGATAAATGGCTGATTGCTGTCTTTGTAGTTGTACAGAACACACTTACAACACAGTGTATCTGTTGCATTTATTCAATCCGCCACAGCTTCTGGCAGGCGTGACTTGACACAGTAAATATTTTAATCATGTGTAAAGTTGTCCTACATAGAGCCAAAAGGAGAACAAAGAGTGTGATGACAGATATTGCTCAGATTTGCTGGTTTGATTGGACTTGACACACTGTGCTGACATTTGGCAAGGACAATTGATTATTCAGTAACCCCTGTCAGACCATGATAGATCGCATCTGAATCGCAGGCAAGTTGCATTGTCTGCAGCTTTTTTCTCTTGCGGTTGCTATACACACTGCACTCCAGTTTGGTTGTAAATGGGTGTAGTTTACAACTGCAGTCATCTGAGATAGAGGGATTCTTCTGTTTACTGCAACTACTGTAGTTTATAGTGTATTTATTGACCTGCTATATGCTGTTATCATTACTCAAATATGATTGTTTAATACACATTGGATTAAACAATGTTTTTATTTACTGGATCCACTGGTTAAATTTCTCTATAATGGTATAATTAGCATAGAAAGATCAACAACCAAGAATTAGTTGTGTTAACAAACAATAAACTTAATAAACTGTGATTGATATTGTATTTTGTTTAATATTCAAATATTCATATTCAGGTCAACGATGGAAGCAACACAAGAAACAGCAACACTGTGTCACTGTGTGTGTACAAAATGTTAATTTGGTACTGCTCAATGTTTAATTTGGTTTGTTTAAACTCTTGAACAAATCTTCTGAGCTTGTGTCCTCTTTTTATCACTAGTGTCCAAATGCTTAAGTTCCCACACCAAAAATTAATTATAGCACACTCACGAATACCCCCCAATGTGCCATCATTAAACATTCTTTGAAATGTAAACAACTATTAAACCAACTTTCAAGTGCTTTGGAGCTTGGTAAAGAGCTCTTTAAATGTACCAGGCTTTTTATGATACAACTTTTAATTTT
>NW_023340268.1:15464092-15477019 GCF_004916995.1 Morone saxatilis
AGTAAATTGCAGTTACTGTCGAAAGTTCTTTGGACCCCAAGACCCATTTTCGCTACCCAGTGCATAGATCTCTAGATTTTAACTAATTACAGCTGAACAGATTCCCATCTTTGTCATGTTTTTTAACAGGAGGAAACAGATAGCTCTCTAAAAGCAGAACAGGAGCCAGAGCCTCAGTTACCAAGCTCCTCTCCTGGTGGAACAGCTTCCAGTTCGGGAGGCAGCACCCTCTCCACATTTAAATAGTAGGCTTAAGACGTTCCTCTTTGATTAAAGTTATAGTTAGAACTGGGTTCAGGTGAGTCCTGAACCATCTCTTAGTTATGCTGCCTATAGCGCTAGACTATCGGGGATTTCCCATTGGTGCACTTGAGCTCCTCTCTTCCTCTTTCTCTCTTTCTGCACTATTCATGTCCATTAATGGCGATGTTACTAACTTTCACTTTTCTTTCCCCGGAGGTTTCTTTGTTTATCGTCTTGCAGGTTCTTAATCGATCCTGGTGGAGCCTCCTCCATGGTCTGTGATTGCCATTACCAATACTTTGTTGTTGCTATGCACCTGTCTGCTCTGTCTGTCTGTCTGTCTCTCTCTTGTTCTCTTCTGTCTCTCTCTCTCTCTCTCTCTCACCCCAACCTGTCGAGACAGAACGACACCACCTTAGAGCCGAAGATCTGTCCTTAGGTTTCTGCCTGTTAAAAGGCGTTTTTCCTTGCCCTTGTCGCCAAGTGCTTGGCTCATGGGGTACTGGTTGGGTCTCAGTAACATAACTTTATTAAGAGTTTTGGGTCTGACCTGCTCTATTTGAAAAGTGTCCTGGGGAGATAATTACTGTTATGAATTGGGCGCTATACAAATAAATTTGGATTGAATAATTGAATTGAATTGAATTCTAAAGAATAATATGCCTCCCACTTGTATTTGTACATGCTGGTGATGAAGATGTATATATATATGTAAATATAGTGAAGTCTTGCAGAATACTGCAGATCACTGGCACCATTTTGGTGTTGTTCAAGCTGTAATTACATTTGCCCCATTTCCCCATTTCCCCAATCACTTCACTTGATTCTCATGACCACAGCAGTTCAAAAACTCAAATAAACTGCAGCAGGATTTTATGATGAATGTATTTTTTTCTATCCATGTACAGTATTCCTCCTCAGTCGTTCTGTTCTATGCCCTCATCCTTGCTGAATAAAGAACTGCCTGGATGTGCATTTCAAAGGCTTCAGCATTATGAAAGGAAGCATCAGTCTCAGATGAAAGCTTCACTGTTGATTCAAACATCCAGCACCATCCCTTTCCCTATCCCAGCACTCCTCCTATGATGACATATGTTCTAATCATTGGGTCATGTCTCTCACTAACATCAAAAGTCCCACGTTGAGATGCAGAAATTCTCAAAGAAGCAGAGGAAGGAGAAGGGAAACCGACTTCCTGGATTGGTTATGTCAGGGAGGAGAAGAAAACGTTTGACACTTCCCTCACGGCTCTTCCAGTTTTGAAGCCCTCTGGGAAACAACGAGGACCATATAGCTGCTCTCTAACTCTGATTAGGGGACACCCACTGGGAATTAAGCAAGTGCAAAAATGGATTTTATTTATATATTTATGTGCACGGGAAAGTCATAAGGGAGACAAGGCAGAGTGTCAGGAGCATAGGTCTCGGGCTAGTACAATGTATTTTTTCACGATATTAATAGATTGCCGAGCACTGAGTAACCTGACCTAGTTAAAGCCCCTTGAATGGGCTTTGTTGTGCTGAGTGTGTGCCTTTGATTGAACGGGCAAATACTGTTAAAACATCCACAGATTTCTCTTCATGTTGACAGCAATGCAGCATTAGATTTGATTTTCCCATTGAGTTTCCCATTGCATGAATGCTCTATTTTTTCTTGTCTTACTTACTTATCTTACTGTGCGAAATTTTAATGCATGTTGTGAAAACCAAATTGTGTTAAATTATCACTTACTTTGCAACTGATTTTCTTCTTGAAATTACCAATTTATTTACTTCTTTTCTCAAATTATTATAATGATTATTATTATGATTATGAAAATGTGTTTTTATTTTCTTTTGCAACTGTGGCCTTAATGCACTGGGATCCAAAGGCAGACCTTTTCAAAATCAATGTTCAACATTTTGTTTATCTTAGACATGTAATTGCAATTTACATGATCTGACATTTATTATGCAGAATATCAAGCTATCTACCAACTGGATTGTATGTGTCGCTTTTGCATTCTGAGCCTGAAAATTACAAAGCTCCGCTGGTTCATAATGTCTTGTCATTGTGAAGAGTGGGTCATGGTGGTTGCTATATATGCCACAGTAGCAGTGCCTCCACACTGAAGGTAATCTGTCCTGAAAATATTTTTATATATGCATATAATATCAACCTAAATACTGCATGTATAGATATAGGAATGCTAGATGTTGCAACAATAGTGCTAAGGTAAGAATGCAAATGTTACGTTATTAGTGCATTTGCAGGACTTTGAGCTCAGCAGAAAATATACTGACCTCTTTAACCAGATCCAGATGGTGATGATACTAATTTAAATAGCAAAAGTGGATATATATCTTTTTTATAAATGGTATTTCCCATTTATAGCTCAACAGCTGGCTGGTATGGAAGTGCAATGCTGCATATATATGCCCTATAGAGCGGCTGTTAATTAATAAATGGCCTTCAGTCACTATGTGTTCATGCTGGTTTTACTAACTATACATAATTTCAGGTAAATAGGTTGCTTTAACCACTGTTTTTCATGCCAGTGACTTTATTTCTTAGAGTTTTATTTGTTTTTCATACCCTCATTTTCTGATGAAGTGATGAGTGAGTAGAATAGTAACTAGTTCCAACACTATAAAATGAAAGAGGGAATGGCAGATTGATCCCTCTTCCTCTGCCACACACACACGCAGACAGACAGTAACATCAACCTGTTAAAGCCAATGCCAGCATGCACTGCAGGAATATGGACACATAAACACACACACACACACTGACACTCACACACCATCTTGGCCACAGTGCACCTGATCACAGCCCACACATGGAGAAAACATACACATAGCTCTGCTTGCCAAAAGAATCACAGCGTGTTGTGTGAGAGCGGTGGAGGACTAAGGCAGGAAAAAAAAAAGGAGTCAAAGCCTTTTAGTGAGCAGAAAAGAAGAGAGGAAAAACACTCGGCTGGTTCTTTGTTGTCTGCAGAACAGAGTAAACTACACTGTGGTCGCTCCGCTGTCTTATACTTTTACACATTACAACCACACTACCTCCCAGTACAGCTTTCTGTCTTCTTTCACATCTGAATATTTACATCCTGCAATGTGTTTTTGTTCCAGGCTGGAAAATGTGGAGGTAAATATAGATGAGGTGCATCTTTAAAAGACCTTTTTCTGTATACTTTCTGTTTGAGTTCTCCATAACCCCCAGGTAACCCGCACATCCACTCGCCTGGGTGAGCTGCTGATAACTCTCTGCTCCCTATTCACCTTTTCAACTCTCATAAGGTTCAAGTTTTGTGGCACTGTGTGCTCAGTGCCGGGTACAGCTCTGCCACTAACCTCATGACCTTATCCAGCAACTTGCACGAACACACACAGGTAAACATTCATTGTGCACACTTTCACATGCATGTCATACCTTCCTATGGGCACTGCTCCAGTCATAAGAGTATGAGGCTAACGCTCCTTAAGGAAAGTGACATCCAATGTGGACACATACTCACATACGCATAAAACCACAATTTCTTGCATCAGTGCGTTTTGTCCCTGAGGGAGAAAACTTCCTCTGTTGTCTCTGTAATGACAGGGCCACGCTGAACTTTGTTTGTCACAAACATTTGAATACATTTGTAGATACAGTACGGTGTTCACAATTTTTCACATTAATATGTTCAATTAGCACAATCAAAACATGTTTTCATAAATTGCTACTGGCTACTCCACATTGTGGTGTGATCCCAGTTGGTGTTGTTTTTGCAGTATGTGTATGTGTGTGTAGCAACAAATTCTAGGTGTAATTCACAGCTTATGACTGTTAGAAAAGCTTTATTTATATGATTTAGTGGTGATGGAAAAAAATACAAAACAATGATTTGCTTAAAACTCTGAGCGTCTGACTTTTTTATCTTCAGTTCAAATACAATGCGCCCGTACATTTGTTTGTTGTGGAACAAAATGTCCCACTCTCCTATATCTGTAATATAGGAAAACAGTGTATGCATGGATGTGTCTGTGTGGCTGAATAAGAAAAAAGTTAAGTTAAATCATTTATAAAGCCTTCCCAGTGAAAATAAACATCAAGCAATCTCTCCCAAACTCCCCAGCCGGATAGGTGCATCTATATATTTACATATTGTTAGGACAAAAATAATTAATTCACGTATCTTATTTAGTTGTTTGCTTTATACCTGGGTGTATTGAAGGAAGAAAGTTAATTATATTGCATTGTTACCATGGTGACAGCAAACCAGTTCATTTATCTGCTGCTGATTCGCTGCCAGTGAGTTCGGTTTTGAGTGCGCACTGGGAAATGGAGTCTGCTGGTAGCGAATTACAGTAGATGCACTTCCCAGCCAATAACAACTAAAATTCAAACACACATAATGAGACTGCCTTTATGTAGGCAACCAGAGTGGAACAGACGTGGGAAATAAATAAAATAAAAACCAGAAGAAAAGTGAAGCAGCCGCTCAAAGTAGGGTACATTCATCACAAGTGTCTGACCCAATACTGTTGCACTGCTGCAGACCTGAAAAAGGGCTTAGGACTAATAACCTTGTGTCACACACCAAAGAGTGGTGGTTTACAGGGACCTTTGAGCCAAGTTCCGTGAAACTATTATGCAAATTTACCACATTATCTTGCCTTTCCTGTCTTCTCCATCACCAAAACTGTCACTAATGTGCTCCGCCTGCTGTGTGGGCTACATACAGACAGGAAAGAGACAAACAAATGCAAGCAAACAGGCAGACATGAGTAACTTCGTGTTTTTTTCTCTATCTGTCTCTTTCTCTTTCTTTCTGTTTGTCTTGCTGGGTCTTTCATCCTCACACATAGAGACACTTTGTCAGACTGATGTATACTCACGCAAAACACACAGCGTAAACAAAAAGACAACTGAGAGCAAACAATAAGAAAACTGAAAGACTCTCCTTTTGCTCCTCATGCAGCCACGTCTGTATGGACAGATATGCACACATGAGCACGTAAGCATCCGCACAAAACCACACTCATGGAAGCATACAGGAGCAAATCATC
Organism: Morone saxatilis; assembly: GCF_004916995.1. Classification (NCBI taxonomy): domain Eukaryota; kingdom Metazoa; phylum Chordata; class Actinopteri; family Moronidae; genus Morone; species Morone saxatilis. The sequence goes on from NW_023340268.1 coordinate 15,469,369, forward strand.
ATATAGCGGTGAGTAATCAGGTCTGTCTGCAGTCCTAATTACAGTCGCATTTGGCATTTAGTCACCCATGAGTAGCCAACCACACAAGGATAAACAAGCCTCTTGGTGTCACATGCCGACAATAACAAGGGTGACACTAGGGCAGGGACACAGGGCAAGCCAGAGGTGGAACTAGGAAAGTATAAAGAAAACGCCCACCATCGAGAATGGTTTTTACTACCTCGTAGCATGAATTGACCATCACATATCTGTATTAGGTTGAAACCGCTTAACGATGCATGCCAATGCCCCAACAATTACTTTGCCATGTGTTCAGATTTCTGGCCTTCAAAACACACCCACAGCCTCCACTGTGAAATGCATCAAAACAATCCCCGCCTCGCAACCCACCTACTCATTTTATACTCCTCAGAGATGGAGGACTCAGCTTTGAGTGAACAAAGGGCGTTGCAAGATATTTCAGATAAGCAGCATAAAAAGCCTTATTCTACAGCAAATGACAAAGCAGCAGTGTTAAGGCTTCGTGATCACGTCTTCACTTGACTGAGAGTTTCTGTCTGAATGAAGACGTCTTGTTTCTCTGATTAGCTAGCTTGCTTGTCTCTGTTGTGACTTTATTGCTTGTTACAGGTCAGTGAAGCGCAAGCAGACAGCAGGGGTGGGAGGTTGAAGCAGTGCCAGAGGCTTATGTAGGGAGAGTCTTGATGGGATTGTTGCATTTGCTGGTGATCACTGGTAAAGGTCAGGAGGTCACGCATCACAGAAAGCCAAGTTGTCACTACATAATTGGTCATAAGTGCCAAATGTTCCTTTTGTGATCCAAGGTATTTTCAGGATATTCAGGAAATGAGGTTTGTGCACAGAAAGTGACACTTCAATTAAGAAAAAAAATATTGTCAGTTAAGTTCATTTCTTTTTTTTCATTTATCACAAAGCCGCTACATGTAAAATTAGAAATGTATTGACTTATGCATTGACTTAACTTCCCATAGTGGCAGTTTTATATGACAGCTATTCCAAAAGAAACTCTCAAGAGTCAGGTAGGCTATTGATTGTCAGGAACAAACATTTCAGTTTTCACCAAGACTGAGCTTCCATTGCAGTTTTACCTCACAGGTTCAGAGTTAATGCAGGCTAGCAAGATACTAAAGGACAGCTAAAGAGAAGTTGTTTATTATTAGAAGTAGAGGGACGTTTGACATGAACTCAAAGGAGACAAAGAAGCAGGAGCACTTGGAGCGAATTACATTATTTGGCAAGAAAGTTAATACAAGATATGACTGCCAGGCATTTCTAATAGACAGAAGCCTGCGTAGAATCCACTGAGATTCCCTCCTGGATTTGCCCCAGTTCAAGCTGTTTGACTACATTAATTCAACAGAACCTTAGACATTAAAGCCTGTTGCATCATCTTGAGTCACATCCTGAACACATTGACGTCTACTTACATCTCTAGTTGGGAGTGGAGGATGTGGCACTGAGATGCCTGTGCACTAATCATGCATCATGGCTATGACTGGATTGGACAGGGCATATGAAAGGAATGAGAGACACCCCAACAGGACAAGACAGTAAAACAAGACAATGACGTACAAAGACTATATTCTGCCTTTGGGTTAGCTTGGTTTGTGTAGTGTACTGTAAAACTCTACAGTGCCAGCAGGGGTGGACTGGCCATCTGGAGAAGTATTTGTTTGACTGTTTGGTCCTCCTGCCTTAGATATTCTGGCTACTGTCTGTGTGTTTGTTCTGGTCAATATAGCATATACCTTCTTACATTTTCAACTTTACCTTGGTACATTCTACCTTTTATGTTCAGAACTGCACAAAATCGTGACTAAGAGACAAATCAGCATTATGCTTCCTTCAGGTGGTATTGAAAATATAATATATAAATGTTACTAACTCAGTTATGAGTTGAGAACAAGGGCTAAATATCAGAGATGACGTTTGTTTTCTATTGTCTGATGTGTCTGTCTGACTTCATGACAAAGTTATGGCACACAACTTTTGTGATATGTTTGTGTTTGGTGATTCATTTGAGCTATGTTCTATAATGGTCTGGCTGCCCCTGTGCTTACCTCCTCATTCTGCTGATGCCATTTTGCTGCCAACACTGCTCTTCAGTCACTGCCCTGCATGAATTTTCCTTTGCTCTCACCACCATCCCATCATCCACCTGTGAGCACTGTCCCTGTGGGAGATGTGCTCTTCTTCCTGTGCTCAAATTTCCTGTCCAATATTCTTACACGGGGGGATGAGATCCACAGCTTTGATACTAAAATAAAGGTGTCATGCCTACTTTCAGTAAATGTAACATTTTGAGAAATGACCTTACATTTGATGAAGCAATTTAAAATATAAAATTCCTATACCAGTTTAAACATAATACTTGGTTATAGAGATGTACGTGTAGTGAGAGTATGTTGACTGTGGGTCAACTGTCAATTTAGTTAATGGACTTTACAATAACCGTAATAAATATATTATTACATATTACACATAGAAAATGAATGAGAATGAGACAGGTGCAGACAGATGACAGCCATCATTATCACATACCTGTAATGTCAGTGCCATATCACTGGACCATGGATACAACTGAAGGTCAGCAGACACAAAAAAGTGGAGTGCATAAAAAGACTACAAAAGAGACTGGAGATAGACCCAACAGCAACATTCTGAACTTGTAATAACCTCCAGTCTACCCTTTCTTTATGTAGAGCCTCAGTCTCTTCTGGTAATTGTGCGAGCTTAAGTTTGAAGTAGCATCAACAGAGAAAAATATATTGGTTTTAAGCCATTTTCTGACATCTTTGCAATTTTTTCTCTATTCGCAGCAGGGAGACTGTTTCATAAAAGGGGAGCACAGTGCACTGAAAGCTCTGTTACCCACAGTTCTCTTATTCACTGCTGTGATGGATAAAAAGCTTGCATCTGGTGTTTGGAGGTTACTTGGTAGTATATGCGCTGAAGATCAAATAAAGAGAATGGGAGATTTGTCTTTGTCATGTGTTTGAGTAAAAGCACATTCAAGTCACGTGAATGGGAGGCAGTTAATAAAGCATGTAGCAGGTTTTACTGTATGTAGTCAGATAATGTTTTGTTGTCAAGATGTGCAGAGTATTGTACAAGATGAAGACTTGTAGTGGCCACATAAATCAGAAAACCACTACAGAGAAGGAAATACTGATTTAGCCTTCCAAGAACCAGCACCTTTGCATTTCCCCTCAACTCTATAGACCATTTTAGCTCCTAGCAGCTTATTGTTTTGGTTTTATGGCCCACATTTTTACTGTTTTGATTAAATTTCACTGCTCTCATCAACCTAATTTCCAACCACAGCTGGCTGCTGTTTTTAGAGAGAGAACTCTGATAAACCTGATAGACAGAGTTAGAGACTAGCTGGGTAACACAGTGGATTGGACATTTGCCAGCTGGTCAGAGACATGTCTCCAAATGAACACTAATGTTGCTCTATGTCTGCAGGATGTGCAAACATGCAACTCTTAGTGAACACATTCATCATATCAACTTTATAACATGATGATGTCAATGCCTAAGACTGGCCAAAAAAATAGTTAATGCAAGGTTAAACCATGAAGCCACTACTACTCAAATACCAGTGCAGTCTTCAAGGGGGTTGACCTCATTAAAAGCCTTGCTCAGGTCAAGCAGTAATAATGCATACACTGCATTAGGATCAATAGCAGTTCATCATAAAATCAGACTATTGTAGAAGGAAACAAAAAGAGAGGTGTGGGCATGTGAAATACCTGTGAATGCATATAGACTAAATATATAACTCTGTACAAAGGAACAATGTGAGCATTCTATAACACAGCTGGAGCTAGAGCTGCTGCTTGTGGCAAGGGCTAATGAAATTAGCTTGTTGTCAAGCTGAGGATGACATTGCAAGCTGCTGCTATTAAGGCTGTGCTTAGGCTTTTGCTTGGGGCATGGCTGATTGACATATGTACCAGCCAGCACAACCACAGTACATAATTCTTATGATCTGAGATAATAAGACCCATATTGCAACATGTGCCCACTATTATCGGTTGTACACGTCCAACTGATTTGGGAACAATGCTGATATGGAAATATGTGCAATCTGTGAGTGTGGCGCATGCCTGACCATGACTAAGCTAAGCTTCATGAGCTTTGCTGGCCTGATGGAGAGACTGAGTTGTCTAGGCTACTGCGGCCACGGAGGTGTAAGTATGGGCATCTATTATTCAAGACATAATTATGCAGTGGGCCGCTTTGTCAGCCAGTCAATCAGAACCCAGCTTTTCATTAGGCTGCCTGTCATTGCACTGTGCTGGAGGCATGCCTCTCACACACACACATAACAATCATCCACATAAACACACTCACACACACATATATATATATATATATATCTGGCAAGATATTATTACAAAAAAAAGAGAAAGCTTCAAGAAAAAAGTGGTGGGATGACAATTGCTCCCTCCTTTCATTTTCCTATACTTTTGTCCAATAGGCCCCCACTGAGACTTAATTTAAATGTCAAATGAGACTTGATTGGATTACAGTAGAGTGAAATCTGAGAAAAGGGAGAGTAAGAGGGAGGAGGGGAGACGAGAGGGATAGAAAGGAGACACTGAGGGAGGGCAAAGGGGATGGGGAAAGGGCAAAGAGGTGAGGAACCCCTAAATACAGAGCAGCCAAGCAACTTACAGACTGCACACACACTGTGAGATTCTAGCAATTGAACTATGCTTAGTGTGAACCTGTGTATAATTACCATGATGGTTTCAAGTAATAAAAAAAAAAACTTTTATTATACACTATAATGAAAGGGTGATAAAGTGAATTAATTAATTTAAATATATATATAGGTAAACAGAGCACAGTTTACTCCCGAGTGGACTTTCCCATTATTGCAGACAAAATCCTGATTTCAGCGAAGACCCAGACAAGCACATTAGCTGGATGAAGTGGATAACAGGATAAGTGAATAAAGTTGATCACATCATGATTCCACAGCATATTGCTGTTTTCTCATGAAACTGGCTCAATGTCTGCCGCAAATGAATCTCTTTGATCAGAGCTGGCATTGTTCTTTAACTAATGATTTATAATAATAATTTAGTTAAAAGTCACTTAAACGTACATATGTAGGTAGGTAATTTGTGCCACTAGAGGGTCTGTCACATCAAAACAATAACAAAAGATGAAGTTTGATGACATTGTGAAGTAGTGTGGGAGGTGTTGTCTTCACCACCATTGCTATCAGTGCAATGAGCTTCTCCTGGCTAGGATTCCTTCAATGTTCATCGTTCAGGAGATTTTTACCACAAGCCAAATTATCCGCAGAGGTCTCCTCCTCTCCAAAACACTGAATGAAGCAGTTTCGCCTTAAAAAAAAAAAGAACAGCAGTGTTTTATTGCCTGCTCTGGTTGAAGATCTGTTTCTGTAATGACACCCAAAAGTGACGTCATGGTGTACTGACAGACTATGGGGTACACATGTACACCTGTACAGCAAAAAGAAAACAATAAAAGGATGTATTGTCTTTAATACATAAACGTAAAAATAAACGACAGGGCTGTATAGTATTATATAAACCTTGCTGGAAGACATTATGTCCCCAGGGACACAAGAAAAGATGAATTGTCAAAGACAGGTACAGCTGGCTAAAGCTCTCCCCCACACTCCCCCTCTCTCTCTTGTGAAAATGCCAAGAGAACATGGTATGACTGAAAGGGCAGGGAAGAGATAGGCAGGCAGAGGGTCAGAGTCATGGTGAGAGGAGAACTAAAGGGGGGAAAAGGGCAAGACAGTGAGATGGAGATTTGGTAAACTAAGATATATTTGGCTTCAAAAATGACTGAATATTATGCAAAAAGAGAGAGGTTAGAGGTGAAAATTTGATGACTTCCCAACGTTCTGACAGAAAGCAGTAGGATTAAGACAGAGACCATGAACTGAGCCTGCAGTTTGAATGTGTTTTAGAGGGGTTTCATAAATATGTATATCTACATCTTGTACATGTGTGTTTGCGTGCATGTGAATGTTTACTCTCCTTTGGACCAAGACGTCTCATTACCAAATGTGACGGGCGAGCAGGAGGAGGGGGTCCATACTGTAGACCTCAGGATCAAAGCGACCAGCGTGTACTTAAAAAAAACCGGCTCCACTCCACTCCAGAGAGGAGTGGCGTGCAGTAATGATGTTGACTCAAGTCTGATCCATGTGTACACTTCTTCCTCACTCGGCGTGCCTAGAGAGGGAGGTTTGCATTTGTGGATGTTTCATTTTCAGGGAGTGTGCATAATCAGCAAAGTGACAGGGGACTACAGTGTGATCTACAGCACACCAAGGCCGTCAGAAAATGTTTGAATAATGTTGCCTAATTGGTGCCCGATATGTTTGGGAGCAAACAAGAGTAAAGAGAGCAGTTAGCTATACTTAGCAACAGTTTAGTCAGTCACAGAGCGACTCACAGTATCTGATTGGCCCGCTGAGGAATTGTTATGTCTAGAAATACAAAATCAAATGTAGCTCATGTATTTGCCTTGCCCCATTTTTTCATTTTAAGTGAATTTAAGTTGTTGTAAAAAGAAAGACCTCCATTTCCATGTGAAATAGTATAATGCACTTGTGTCACAAATCCCCCCCCCCCCTTTCCCAGTCTGTCCCTCACAACTTGGAAGAGCAGTAAATGAACAATGAATTATAAATCTTTGGCTGTTAAACAGTTATTCAAATTGTCGACAGATTTATTTAATCAGTGGAAGACAGAGCCAACAACACATGAGCTGGCTGCCTGCAGGTATGTGTGGATGCTAATCATGAGTGAATTTAGAAAATGGGAAAAGCAGCTTCATTAGAGCGGAGGAGGGGACACGGCGGGCAATGCGCGGGAAGTGCTGGGAGAGAATGGTAGAAGAAAAGGAAGAGGTGACAGTGTGGGAATGACATGAAGGAGAGGGGGTGGAAGACTGAATTTCATCACTGGATTTGATGACTAAATGTAATGTATGAAAAAAAACATTTTAATTCAGTATGAAAAAAACCCATTTAAAACAAAGATGATGATCTAGCCAGAGTTGAAAAACATATAACATATATGCCAGAGCAATCATTGAAGCTATTAATAGCCAACCTAGCGTGTGGTTTATGCAACTATAAAAACAGATTTTAATACAAAAAATGATTTAAACATATCACAATATTTGCACATACCATATGCCTTGCAGCTGCTTCTACAGTAAAATCCTTCCAATTACTATGCCGTATGAATACTACGGAAATACAGTACACTGGCAAAAAGACACAACCAATTTAGTGTCCGTGTTAAAATTGTTAAAGCTTACTTTTTGGGACTGCATTGATTTCATATTATCACCCTATAACGTTGTGGCATGTTAGGAAACATTTGCAACAACCAGCAGACACAGAAAAACATTTGCATCAATTTGAAGGCCTGTTTCTGGCCACCTGTAGGTAAGCAGTTACTATTTTCACTGTAGCTGCAAACACTCCACTATGTCTAAAGTAGCATTTGGTGAGTTGTCACTGTCAGCTGCCTATTGTGGTTGCGAATAGGCAGGATGAGAGCGTAAGTGTGGACTAGAAATCAAAAACAAGCGAAAACAGATTCAAACGCTCTGTAGAGCT
>NW_023340268.1:15477119-15498179 GCF_004916995.1 Morone saxatilis
GCACACTTAAAGTAGAATCTCTGGTATGTTGCTGCAGTGTGAAAGTACAAAGTTTTAAAATCATATTTGAACTTACTTACTATTTCTGCATTAGTTGTCTACAGGGTATTAGGTTGATTTAGTATGTACAGTATGTTATACTAAAGCACTTCCAGTCATATTATTAATATTTAAATGACCTATTACTTAAAGTACTTTGGTATTAGGGTATTAGGGGATAACTGTACCATATATATTTAGTATTTTTGTTAGTATTGCAATATTATTATCCTTAGTATTATAATAGACTAAAACAAGATCAAAACGACGCTTTGAACTATTTCATAGTAAAAACTACTTGACATATCAAAAACTAGGGTATTAAACAAAAAAGAGAAAAAAATACAAATGTTTCCTTCTAATTAGCATACATAAAAGAGTAATCAAACTCCAAATTACCTGGCATTCACCAGTACTACTAGTCAAATCACAATAAGGCCTTGAAAGTCCTCATAATGGTATAACTTGAAAGGATTCGAGGACATCCCTCAACTTTCCCATGAGAATACCTGACCCAAATTATAAAAGGCAATTTATTTATTGAAGCAGTAAAACTAAATACAATTACGTCATAGTGTTATTTGGCCACAAACAAAGACATAGAATAGGAAGACAGCAAAAGCTGTGTCTATTATACTAGAGGAAACATTGTCTACCCTTGCTGCAAAACCCGCAGCCACCTGCCTTGTAGCTAATTAAAGTTATTATGATGGCCTCACATATTTTTTTCCATCAATTTCTCTCCTCCACTCACTCAGGGAAATGTCAGGCAACAGTGTTTTTGCCCTTGGTTTTGGATTAACAGGGGGATTAGGTTTGCCAAGACCAACTTCTTAGGAACAATCCCATTTTGAGTCACAAAGGGTTTTGTTTTATGGATAATGTCACCTTCCATTTTCTTGAAATGCTTTAGCAAGTCATCATGCTTGCCTGATGTATTTCTGTTTACTGGCTTGGTTTGACTGTGTTAGGAAATAGCAGTTACTGGTATTTATTTGACTTATTTTATGAAATGCAAAAATGTTCTCATTGAGGCACCAAAGCAAGAGAAAAAGTGATCAGTGAAACATGAATGAAAGAGAAATGGCAATGAGTCAGCAGCAATGACAAGGGCCTTGACTGCCTCTCTACCTGATAATGCTTTTGATCTGATGTGTCAGAAGATGATGCACAGTTGACAATTACCTCTCTACAGCAGCACTCAGGAAAAAAGCACTCTTACCATTTCCAACCCACATACACTCAGGCGCACACATAAAAACAAGCGTTATGCCATTCGTTCATTTTCCAGACCACTTGGACCAGCCTCCAACCTGTTGAACACAAAGCCAAGATAAGACGGATTTAGGCTCCCTGTCTCTCTTTGTGCTTCCCAGGCAAAATGTCAACAATACAAGGTGTCCTGGGGAGTGGCTCAAACTAAATACCTCTGCTCTATCAGTCTGTCTGGCCTCTGATCTCCTTTGATGCCAAGTCGTTTCATTAAAACTCTGAAAGGCTCTGGGCCCCTTATCTTCCGTCTGCTCCACCGCAGTCATGCAACCGCCAATGAAGGACTAACCACTGTTCATCTTGCCTCCAGCTGTGTATGTGTGTGCATGTGCAATCTAGAGCATAATACTAAGATGTCTTTGTGGACGTAACCACGTGTGTGTGTGTGTGTGTGTGTGTGTGTGTAAATATGTGTACCAGTGCAGGTAAGTGGCTGTTGCCATTGTGAGGAGAACATTGAGTGATGTGTGGTATTAAAAGTGTCAGTGTCGGGTGACATGACTGTGATAAGGAGCTAGTGAGAGTCATCCTCATTAAACATCAATCCTGCTTGGTTTACAGGCTTGGTGCCCTAGGCGACACCCTGCATTGTGACACATGGAGCAACAACTAATGCAAAAAAAGAAGTGGGGCAAAAATAGATTCTCCTGCGCTGTTCTGAAAATTGTTTCCTTTTTCTGTCACCCAGAGGTCTTGTTTTGTATACATCTGATATACACTGAAGCACTCTCTATCTTGACACTTCTAGAGTAAACATATGAGCAGATTAAGCCTAGTTAGAGATGCATGTGTTTGCTTACTGTGAGTCCTAAATTAAAATCTAGTCATCTGTTAAGCATTATAGGATTAAAATAGTTTTGTTACCAACTGCAGATGGTGCTGAAAGGGATTTGTTTGTTTCTTGTCTGTCTCTCTCTTACTCTCATTCACTTGCTTCCATCAAGACACACACACACACACACACACACACACAGTGGCAGGGAGAGTGGTATATCAGTGCACAAACCCTTCCAATGTGTCTGTGTGCTTATCAGTTGTCCTTAGAGCGCTAAATAGATGCACTGTGACTGGGGATTTCTTACTGACAATGCTGACTGCAGACCCTGTATTGTGTCAGTCTATTGAAAAAAGCTGCATGGATTCAGCAGCTTTCCAGCTACAGGTGTGTAAGCTGCGTGTGTGTTTGTATGTGTGTTGTATGGTGTCAAAAGATAACACATTTTATTTTTCGTTTAAGTCTGGTTGCTGTTCCTTATTCCAAATTGTGTATGTTCACACATACACACACACACTCACTTAGCCTCAGGCCAGAATCATAATCCTGTTATTCATCATGTGCAGAAAAAATATACATAAGCTTGTCTTGTCATTTAGCTACGGAAGCATGCAGCATATATGTTACAATGATAACCGGAGCTTACAGTCAGGGACAACGTGGGGTACAATAGCATCAGTTACACATGCGCCTCACATTCAGCATTATATCATTATGTGCATTCAAGCATGGGCTGTGTAGCAGCCTTGGGTTTCTATAGAGTACCATTACAATTTTGTGTTTGTGGTGATGATGGATATACATGACATAGCTTCTGCACACTGATTACAGCATGAATGTAGAAGTTCCTAGGACAGTGGTGAAAGCATATTTAGATTACTGCTTGTGCTGCTAAAATTTCAAATGAGCTTCCTGCGTTTCACTCCCAAAAGTTAATTTTTGCTTTGCTTTTCATACATGTAATATAAGTAGGTAAGGCATTTTGCAGAGCTTTCCTTAATCACCTCTGTATATTTTATGATACATACATAAAATATCGGTTTTTACTCTAAGAGGGGCTATAAAGATATGTTTTATCCCCGCTGGTTGGGAGCCGTGGAAGCGGCCAACTCCTTAAACTAGGCACTATGCAATTTTCTAACTCTCTTACATTGTATTAAATGGTAATTTTGGTATTTTTCAACCTGGATCTTTTTCCCCATGTTTTTGTTTTGAAGTGACTAATGGGGACAACTTAATCGGGCAATTGAGTACAGTCAAAATCCATCCATTAAAAGTGCTTGCTTTTGCCACTGATCGGTTTAGATTGTTATAAGTGTCTGGCAACACAAACCTACCGAGAAATGTAACGTTTTCTGTTCTGTTCACTTGACCCCGATAAGTTTTGTTTATTGTCAGTCCCTCCTGGATTTTGGCAGTTGCATAAGATTTCGGACCAGGGTTAAAATTGGAGTTTTTGCCCAGCTTTATATATAATCTGATATGTACCTGTGCCAGTATAGACTCTCTCCACCTCCACACTGATCTTCCAGTGAGTCACAGACAGATTCATTTTAATGACAACATATTTTATTTTCTCTGAAAGATAATGCTGCAGTTTGGTGTTGTAAACTGTGTAGTGATATTGATCTTGCAAAATGGGGTGCTCCAGCAGAATTCCAAGCAAATTGAAACACCTTTTTTTTTTCATATACTCATTTTGTCAGGTGCAAAATCAATCAGTTTGGAAAGTGTGTGCTCCACTACCTTGTCAAAAGCGAATAATGTGCTTGCCTATCGATCACATAGATGCAGAATTGTGATGTAAATTCTCAAAGGGAAAGAAATGCTGGGATCTCAAAAACCAATCAAGGACACATAAAACTGGTTTCCCACCTCAAGGAACTCTGTCCATCTTTGGAGACTGGCAGTGATCTCTATTCATGAGTCACTGTTGATTTCCTCCTCATCTCCAAAATCCTGCAGCATCACTTCTCTTTTAACTCCAGCCTCTAACACCTATCACTCTTCCAAATTCAAATAGAGCTTTCCCAGTGCCATTCAGCAGCCACTCGCATCATTTAGTGGTTAGTATTGTGCTAATTATCATCATGTTTCCAAGCCCAACTGCCTCAGTTCAGAGGCCATATTGGATTCAGCCTTGATGATCAGTCACTGGCCAAGGGGATGGCACCATGGGTTATGTCCTGCGGTTATATAATTTGCATTAGGAAGCCAGAAGGGTTCAGCTTTTAAAGATCAGGGTAAGTGGAATTATAGAGAGATTCCCTCTTCTTTCTAATGAATGTGGCATCCTGAGGCCTTGTACAAGGCTCTTCTAAGAGAGTTATTGGGAATGCCTCTCCTTATGTTCTCTGCTCATGCTGAACATTTCGCTGACAATCAGCAGTATTGGATCAGTGCTGTATACATTCAACCCCATCTGGGCAAGTAGATACCATGGATTCTCTTCCCATTGTTGTATGTCACTCTCTTATCCTTTCTTCACATCAACTGCAACCCAGTTTCACTGACATCGTCACATGCCTAATGATATAAATCAGCCATTTTACAAAAGCATATCAATTTGTTGGCCATGAAAGGGGCAGAGATACGTTTTGGTAACACAAAAAGCCTAATGTGGAAAATTAACCAATTTTGACCCTGGAATAAGTAGTTGATTTACCACAATGTGTATATAGTAGCTATTCTGATGCTTTGACAAGACAGGAATTCTTTTTCAGGTGTGATGTACTATATTCACAAACTTACTGTATGACCATCTGTTAGAAAGGCACAGTAAATGTAAAGTAGCATAGTGTTAACAATGCTGTTATGTTTATTGGTTATACCCAGAATTAAGGTGAGACCTGGAGCGTACACTGTAGGTATACTTAGAGGATGTATTTTGGTGTAATAATAAAACATACAGTTAGAGAAATAGAATAATGATATTTTTCATATTAAAATAAGTAAAAACTGCACATTTTATATTACAAATTTAAAAAAATATTTAAGATAAAATGATATTCCATTTGTCACGAGCATGGCTATAGTTAAACTGAAACATAAACAAAATGCTCACCAAGAGAATTGTCCAACTGTAAACAGTGTGTACATAGCAGCCGTGACATGGATGTGTCGTCAGTGCTGAGCCTTCAGCCTGAGAGAGCTTACAAGGCTTACTTGTGTGTGGTCCAGTCAATAGCAGCTTCTGCAATAACCCAAACAGTGATGTAAGAGGCATGACAACACCACCCCTCCCCATGTTACAGTATCAACCCCTATATATTATGTAGAATTAAAATAAAATACCACTGACAAGATAATGATAAATACTGCATGTTACCTGACAGTTTTATGATCAATTTACAACATTCATTATCAGGTTTATTTCCCTTCTGTTGAAAGGAGATGCTACATGTTTCCATTAAAAAATATATCATAAAAGTAGTTTAACCTTAATCCATCTGTCTTCTTATCTCCACAGCTTATAGAAGATTTAGTGTACTCCCTGTTCAATCATTTCATATGATGACTAGATCAAAATGGTGTGTCCCATTCATGGTGTCACATTACCCAATTTGTGGTGGAGAAATGTGATATTCACATAACTTATGTCTACACTATGTTATGTGCTTCACAGCCTGTTTCACTCAATAACGTTTTATGAGGCTGTGTTCTCATGTCATGTGTATCACATGCTGCATATGTTTAGGCACTGATTTTACCTTGGGGTGTACGGGATATACTATACGCCTGTGTGTTTGCCTTCTCTCCCTTAGTATGCAATCCACATATGGCCACAATGCATCATCACTCCACAAGGGAAAGGTGATGCGTGAAGTGAAAGGTGAGAGGGAGGGCATATAGGGAATGAAAAAGAAAAACCAACATGGCAAAGGAAAATCAGCAGAAAATCTTGGTTAGGTCGGCTGTATCTTCTAGTATTCTGCCTTCTTTTGTTTTGCATAAGTGCATCTTTCTAGGTGCATCTTTTTCTGTTTTGCAATGTGTGAGTCATAGATGCTGACAAAATACATCAAAACTGCCATTTCGGTGACATTTTCATAAATATTGTCTTTCAGAGGTAAACTTTGCTGAACTTATGCAATTTAATGATTTTTCAGATTTTGCTTCAGTAAATCGAGGTATGTTTTTAGTTTTTCCAGATTGCCAGACAGAAATATTGGGGTATAACTCATTCCAAATCATTATTACACACATTTCCAATACAGGAAGTAGGGTGACTATAATTTAATGCAACTACTACTACTGTTAAGAGTGGGAAGCAGAGACTTATGTACACTAGCGATTCTAAGATGAAGGTGATGTGTGCCTCCTCAAATCAAAGCGTTGGGGGTACAGTGGCTACGGAAATATCACCTGGGGACCACAAAATGTGTGATTGGCAGCTTGTGTTTTCTCCTACAAGTTTCTGATGCAGGCAGAGATTGTTGGTGGTGAAGACAACGTATACAACTACGCTCACTGTGATCACTGCTCTGTCACAGTGACTGTAATGAAATAAACATGATGACTGCATGGCGGCGGTCTCCTATTCAAGAAGGAGGTTAAACAAAATAGAATTCACCTAATGCAACTCCAGTTATCTAAGGATGTATGTAGCCCACCGTTGCTCTGTATCATTCAGTGAAGCAAAACTTTGTGGATTATAAATAAAGTATTATCCAGCCCGATCTCATATGATACATCTGTTTAGTGTGGTGGTGGTGCCATCGGTGTGTGAAATATGATGCTGAAATATAAATAAAAACTTCAGTATCTCTGGCCAAACTCCCGTTAAACCCCCTGCATCAAGTATAAATCCAGCTTTAGTTTCCTCCATTATGATCCTTCTCTCACCTGCAATAAGTTCATTTTAACCTTGAGGGTGGGGGAAAACACTAAACTAAACTCACAGCAACAAGCCTATAGTTTGTCAAGTTGTTAAAGGCTAATGTATTAACAAATAAATGTGCACATGCAGCAGAGATATAGCAACACAGGAATCCTACTGGAGTCCTTTTTCGTGTCACTTAAAAGGCATTTTTGCAGTTTTTAGTTCAGCAACTCCTGGAAGAAATGGTGTCCAACATTGTTCCCCATACACATGCTATAGTGAGGACATCAGCCTCTTCAAAAAAGATGAGACATGGACTAAAACTCTATCATGATGACAGTTGACAACCAGCTACTTTATTGACTCACTGTGGGATGGAGGTAAAATGTACAAGGATGTCATAGGCAATAGGGAAAGGTTCATTAGATAGGCATTGTTTTACTGTGGCATCAATTGACAAGCATTTGCAAGTGGACCCCCCCCCCCTTTCTTCCCCAACACGCCATCACTCCTCATTTGATGGTCCCTGTAGTCTGCAACACTGGGTCACTATGGACGTGGAATTGATTTTAATCAGGGCTGTCACTGGATCAATGGAAGTTTATTACCCCCAGAAGGAGCACTGGCAATGAAGCTTTGCCTCCTGGGAAGTGTCGTTTCACCAGCCTTCATCATCCAACCTGCTAACACCCCCCAGGGAGCATCTGGTATGGGAATTGCAGTTTTTATTAGGCGTAATAAATCTCATTGTTATTCTTCTGAAATGTGATGGTTTGGCCAACATTTTGTGTCATGAAGGAAAATTGAAAGAAGTGCCACAGCCGAAAATAAGTTTTAAATACATTAGCTGAGAGCATATTTGCGGTCTGTCAAATGCAAAGCGATGTGGCCAGAAGTGGATAGACAATAGAGAACCGAACAACAGAGTGAGGTTATTTATTTGTGCTCACAGTCCCGTCAGCATGATTAACCAGTCTGTTTCTCATCTAATATCTGGTATTTGTGTGCACTAGGCGTTCTTTTGACAAACAACCAAGTGACTGCGTTTACAGCGCAGCGTGTTATATTAGAGCCATTTAGAGGGACCGCTGGAGCCCACTCCCCACTGCTCTCAATGCACGCTGGTTTTCAGTTACCAGGGTGACTACTACATGGCTGTGATTAATTGCACTTTGTTAATAAGCACTTACTCCAACAACTGTCTGCTTTGAGTATACTGTACATATCTGCGTGTGCTGACAGTGGAGGTATATCTGAATGCGCACACACATGTTTCTATGCCAAGCCTTTGTGCCTCCATGCCATTGTACATGATCATATTCACATGGGGGTTAAACAATTACAAACAACAGAGGTCTTTTCCCAATATTGTCCTCATTCCTCACTGTCCCCACCACTAGTATTTGTCCAATGATATATGAGGTGAACCTAATACTGTTCTCACCAACCCAATGTCCTGATTACAAACAATTATTCATTGTTACTTACAGTAATAAAAGGGTAATGGGGCCTCATAAATCTACTAGCTGGTACTCCCATTCGTTCCCAGAAGGGTGTTGCCCGTGGGCCCACTGGTAGATGCAGGACCGGTGAACAGGATGGTCAACGCCAATGTCAAGCTTTTGACCTGCTTCATTGATTTAAGTCGGTTTGACTGTGACATAAAAAGCATCACATTATTGTTTTGTAAATGGTGCTGATGATAAATCTTTGCAACAAATTTATGTTGTTGCTTCAAAGGAAGCAAAGTGACAAGTCATAAAACATTTGAGTTTATCAATAGATGGGGGGTGGGGTTTACAATGCATGCTTGCCAGGCTCTGATTGGATGCAGTGAATGACTTTGATTAGATGAAAGGATGCCTTGAGTGTGTGGAATCAGATTATGGAACATAATGAAGAGGGTAATGTTAAATTATCTGCAACAAGGTTGATGCTTTCAATTACATCCAACTGCTGATGTTGTAGAAACATATGATTAGCACATGTCAGGGGAAATACTGTTTGATGTGCAATGTCAGGAAATGAAATGAGAGAAATAGGGAAGGGAGTTGGGCAAAAAGATCTTTATCATCTGAGCACATGATGTAGGAAGCCAGCCTTCAAACTTAAATTAAATGCAAAATTTTCTCATCACATCAACCTATTTTTCAATCACACACTCTTCCTCCCACACATCAAACACACACACGCGCTCATATATGCTGGATTCCTGGACTGCCCTGCAACAGAATGGCAGTGTTACCATGACGCTGCTGCGGTCAGTCATCAAGGACAGCTTGTTGATATTCCTGTCATCTCTTCCCTTTCGCCCTCACTTTGCCTCGATCTTCCCAAACCCTCTCCCCTTCCCTGGCCAGGGTGAAGCAGCCTGCTTTTGTTAACAGCATTACATAAGTGCCAGAGAGAGGGGGAAAGATGGAGGGCACAAATGCAAAGAAAGAATGGGGCCAAGATTCTGCAACAAAAAAAAAACTAACTCGTGTATATATTACACAGATAATCCTTTGTAAGTCACTTACTATGCGCCTTTGTAAAACAGGAATAAAATGATTAGGAGGCCTTTTGAACAAAACCCTGCTTGTCCCCCACCCCACCAAGTCCACACACACAAATCACACACATACAGTCTACCACTAAGCGATGATGATTGCCAGGAAGCACTTAGCATTGCACTGACCTCAGTGTTTATTGTAAGGACGGAAGGCAGGATTATAGAAAACATATAATAGGGGTACAGATGGAGGAACGAGGGAGATGAGGAGATGGGTAAAGAGGGTGTGGAGCATAGATGGATGGAGGAGGGTGGATACTTAGGTAATTTGTGAAGACAGACTCATTGAGAGAAAGACCCTTGATGGACTGCACGTCCGGTGCTTCAAGGACAGGTTGAAGCGGAGAAAGGTGGGTGTGGAGTGTGCGCAATGGGGGGGGGGGTTATAAGTAGGGGTGTTGGCGGGTATGAAGTGGTGGTGGTGGGGGGAGGTAATGCGATAAGTGGGCTGTTTGATTCAATCGCGTACCACGCAAAACACGTGTTTCATTCTGCTTCATTTAGCTCAGTCGAGGCCACACTCTGTGACTCCCACTTCAACTGAAACACACATCCTGAACCAGGGAGCACCCGCTTACATGTATTCACATGAATACACTCATCGGCGCCAATGGCATAAATATTCACCAATATAATGCAATAGGCCTAAAATGCTTGCACTGATTTCTGTCTGTAACACCCACAAACACATATTTGTACACACACGAACACACATATGTGCCGACACAGAGCTGCACCTGCCTTTGACTGGCCCATTAACCATGTTGAGAGGGAGGAAAGTCGGGGGCAGTGGAGTGTCTCTTATTCCAACAATCAATCATACATTAGCCAGATAGCATATCCAACTGAGCAAACTGCCAACCAGACAGGGAGACAGAGAGGAGGAAATCACTGCCTAACACCATGGGCCAGATGCATAAAAGTCTGTGTAGGTTCAAGTCTAATAATATGTGTGCACACAACTGAAGAAATATGCATTCTCTTTATTTTAGATTTGTAGAGCTGTGTGTGCGCACAGTTGTGTTGTGTGAATCGTATTTACAGAAGCCTGATCTGCCATGAGCTTCTGCTGCACTAGCAGGATGCATTGCTCAGGTTGATTTTATTAACATGCCTGTTCATTTATTCATGTTGTGTTTCCCACACCCAGTGAAAATCATTCAGTAATGACCTTTCAACCCTGCTGCCATCTCTGTCTGCTCTACATTCTTACTTGTCATTTGCTCTCTGTCAGTACACGAGCATTGCTCATCAAAACATCAAATCCATACTTACTACAGTAAGGTATTCATTTAGACATGGGTTAGTTTGTTTGAATACATGCACACTGTTTATATTATATAATATTATCCACCATTAAAACAGTTGCTACCTAAATTCTTCAATACAGTGTGCTTTACCTTTAAAGTTGGTCAGGGTACCTTTTTGACCTTTTGTTTCTTACAAAATCATCTTACAGTTACAGCTTCTCTACCTGTGTAACATCAAACAATATTGCTGCCTTCGGCTGTTTTTTTCATTTTGACTGCAGGTTGAAAACAGAAGAGCAGAGGACAGAGTTTCTTTGAGGCGTTGTTTTGCTGCCTTGGTTTCCAGCCATGCTAGCGGATGGCAGTTGGTCGGTCCACCGCTTAAGTTCAAAAATATCTCAGCAGCTATCATATGGATTGCTGAGAAATTTTATACATTCATGATCCTCTTACAGTGAAGCTTACTGACTTTGATGATACTGTGTCTTTTCACCAGCAGATTGACATTTATAGTTTTTAGTCAAATGTCTGAACAGCTATTGGATGGCCATGAAATTCAGTTCAGACGTTCTTGTCTCCCGCAGTATGAATTGATCCCCTAACTTTTTTAGCTAGACATGCTAAACATTAAGATAACATATAGTAATTAGGACTCTTATTAAGGCATTGGGAAACCACAAACTGCTACAATGGTCAGTGTGGCCTGGCACAGTCTCTTCAAGTCGCTCGAGCTCTACTGGGAGGATGAGACTCCATCCTTCACAGAACAGTGTGTACTTACTGCCATTAAAGTTAAGCTTTAATAGGTTGTGTGGACCTAAAGGACACCACTGCAGGAAAACCCAACTGCTTTCCAATTTCTTCTTATTTTATATCTGTAGTTTACTTAGTTGTTTCCTTCATTTGGCTGTTGTGTACATATACTGCAGTCAGCATTACAGACAGCAACACATGCTTCAGTGAAAAGGTTTCATGTTTGCTTTTCTGTTTTCTGACATTTGTTAGTATTAAAAATACATGAATCCAGGTGCCCAGTTACCTCAGTGGGTAGAGCTGGCGACCCATGTACTGAGGCTGAGTTCTTGCTGCAGCGGTCCAGGGTTCAAATCCGACCTGCGGCCCTTTGCTGCGTGTCATCCCCTCTTTCTGCCCTTCTTTCCTGTCTATCTTCAGCTGTCACTATAATAGGCAATAAAAGCCCCAAAATATAAAAAATACATGAATCCTTTTTTTCAACGAATAAAAAAGTTGCCACTGCTGCATCAGCGGCCTTCTACAAGGCTAATAAATACATGATGTGAAGCCATAAAACTCCACTTAATGTCACAAGACAGATGCTTTTATCACATCAACAAGTAAACAAAATGTGTGTGACTGAGGCAAACAGGTGGAGCTCTGCTCATTGAAAAGCTACATCACGGATTTTGTTGCTCTTATGGAAAAGGGGAGCACATAAAAAAATAAGTTATAAGTAATAAGTTCAAGATGCAGCAACTTTCGAAGTTTGTTACAAACTAACCAAGCCTGACAAAATGGGTCTTTGGAAGTCATGACATGGTTGACTGATCTAATATGTGTAAAACTGTAAAATAACAGAATCCCATCTGCATATCATAAATGAGGTAATGATGCATGATGGTGTCGGTCTAGTTTTTTAATGTTATTGTTCATTATGTGCCATGTTGGGATCTGTGACTTTAATTTTAGGAATTCATTATTTATATCTGTGCATTAGTAACAACAGCAGGCTGATGGTGCTTATCTATATCGGTGTGTAACTGGGAATTAGTGGCAGCCAGCATGTTATGGGTCACTGACCTGTAAGGCAGTGAGTTATTGTGATGCCTGTTCCTGATTGTGAAACTTGAGTGTGATGCTTCCTCCACTCGTGTCTTTTTTAACACCCTGGGAATAAAAACAAAATGTCAGAAAAAGCTGGAGCTGAGCTCAGAAACATGATTGAATCCGCAAAGGACACTCCCCAAGGATGCCACTTTGGGAGCTTTTATACTTGAAAAAATAAAATAAAATGTATCATGACACCCAAGGCTTCAAGCACTTTTTTACACACAATACTTCTGTTAACTTAATACTGGTTTTGCTATTTGTTTAAATGAATGAATTCCACTTAGTATTTAAGCGCACTTATTTAAATAAAATAACATATTCCATGAACCCAATGACATAAAATGACCCCTATCTGTCAGCTGGTGGCTCAAATGTTGAGTAAATGTTGAGTAAATGTGAGCATCCGTTTAATTTCTTCTTCTAGCCAACATTTCCATACCTGTTTTTATGCGCATTTTCAATTTGAGCAATTAAACTTTACAATTAAACATTTGCATTCTGTAGCGGAATGAAATGTGTATTCATTAGCATTTTATTGTACAATCTTTCTGAAAATTCAGTTAATATGTGCACTTCGTTTGGATGGAAACCTGGATAAACAAGTACTCCATTACCTGTATCTGGGTCCATTCAACCAGCTACATCATCTGTATTCATATCTGTTAAACAGGATGTGGGTGGTGCTGAAACCAGAAAAAATTAAGCTTGAGATTGATTTGGTTTGATAAGCCCTACTGACTAATGATACCCACACTGTTAGACAGTTAAGTTTAAATGTAAACTTCTCTGACTACAGCATGTGTCACACTGTGCTATGGTCTGGCCCTGCAGGTTATTGGTTACTGCAATTTCCTAAAATCAGTATCTTAAAGCAAGAGAAAACACAAACAGGTAGCAAGTGGCCTTTCAGGCTTGAAACTGCTTTCCAGAGGAAAAAAGAAGTGGATTGTAAATATTTAATTTTTACTGCAGGCAACCACCATGTGACAGTGCTGTTTAGACAGGTTTTCTTCTTCCTTTTCCTTGTGCTTGTGAGGTCACGAAAGTCCTACTTATGTTGCAACAGTATCCTATCCTCATCGAATTCATCCGTCTGACCAACAAAAACATGGAACATATTCTTTTACATTTTTCATGACCCACTGAACACTGAACTGAACACTGAACACATTGCATTCAGTGTGTGCAGTATGTTTTTTTTCTGTGTCACTGAGCACATGCTGTGACTCTTTTTGAGCCTGGCTATTAAAAGATACCACAAGTATGAATTATGGATGGACTGTTAGAGGCTAAATCTGAGCCAAAATGGAAGTTTTTCTTAAGAACAGCGAATGCAGCTAGAGTGTTTCTGTGATCTTTATACGTACAAACTGTGAATGTACCATTGGCACAGCATGTGCTCATTAAGTCCATGTTATACTATTTATCGAACCCTATCAAACAGAGTGAAACCAACAATTGAGGGTATGCAAGGTTTTATATTCATGTTTGTGCAAAATACATTAAAAAAACAACTAAAATTTGCATAACATGATTGATAATGGCTTCTGCTTTCCTCTCTCTCCTCTCTTGCTTTCTTTCCTTCTCACACACACAATCACAAACAGCCCTGGGACTAAGGGCCACGGCCTTTACCTTTTAGTGTTTGCGGTGCTTATTGGAGCGTGTTGTCTATGCCATGGCCCAGCTCTCAACAATGGCCTCAGCAAAGATCCCATTTAGTTAAAAGCCCATAGAAGACCTGTCTTGAGGCTAAACACAGAGTGGCGCAGAGGGAAGGAAGAGCAAAACAGAGGAAGGGAGAGTGAGCAAAAGAGCAGACGGAAGACAGAGATGAGTAACTTGTTGAAAGCTAGACCAGTCTTTGCTGCTCTGTCATCTCTCCTTTGCCAAACCTCTTTCTCCTGTATATGAAAGTTGAACCAAAAGGAAACTTGCACACTCAACACCTGTATTACTCTCTTAACACCTCTGATCTACTCTCATGAATCCTGCATTTGTCATTTACCCCCCCTTAAAGGTCCAACTATTTCCATCCCAGTAGACCAGGCAATCTCACTCTCATCTTGATTCCCTTCTGGTATTGTCAAAATGATGGAAATAGCAGCAATTCTTCAGTGAGTGTAGCTCTCTAATGGTGATGGGTGTTTTCTGCTGGCATGAAATTGCTAACTCATCTCCTAGAGGGCAAGATCAACCGTCATCACTACTGTCACGGCAGGTTTTATTAATTGCCTCGCTCTGCCCACCTTGTGGAGATGGAGTACAACAAAGCCTCATATTTCATGTGCCGTAAACGCTCAATTAGGATCATGTCTGGCACGGAGAGCGGTCACAGGTATATGCCGCTATCATGATGCCGAAATAGTTGGACTAACTTTGATGAGTTTGACTTCCTTTTTTTAGATGTTCTCTTCTATGAAGGATCTTAATGTTTTAATGGAAACTAAATGCACTGTTTTTAGATGGTACCTTATTAGTATTGCACTATCACGTGATCATGGGTTCCAGGCTATAGTTTTATCACAACATAACTTATTTGTAAAGCTTTAAAGGAAATGTACGTTCTGTCTCTCTCTCCTCACAGCCAGCAGGGTTTTGGTTTGGTTGTGTTTTGGGTTTTTCATATAACATTTTTTAACTCACTTTACACTACTGATAATAAGGATTTACATCTTTCTTTGTACTTTTTGTATAGTTTAATATTGGTTGGATGCATTGGTTCTGAACCAATATTATCTGTGTTGTCTTCCTTGTTTTGTCTGGACTTGACTGATTCATGACAAAATGGGGGCTTGTCCAAATAATGGAACATTACAGTGGCTTCTGGCCTAGTTTGTAGTGGGAGAAATTGATGTATTTGACTTTACTGGTAAGTAACACTTGGGAATGTTTATCCTGTGCCACATTTGATTGCAAAATTATTTCCCTAGTGTAAATTATTGTGGGAGATGCACACAGATATTTGGTTTTGGGAAAGAGGGAGCTTGGTCAGTCAGTAGCAGGGGTGTGTCTGGAGGCCACACTTGAAATAACTCTTTCAGTCACTCTCCGCATTTACTAAAGCCTCAATAAGCTAACGTTAAGCTAGCAGTTCAAATGGCTCTGAGCAAATGTTTTGGCACTGTCACTGTTTTTAGATAGTAATAAACATTTCGGGTTGTCTGAGTAAAATGTGACTGGCTGGCATAGGCGTTAAAATGATAGTTACATGTGTAACTACGGTTCTATGAATTCTGTGAAATGTAATATCTAGGCACAAAACGGTTGAAACTAATTGGTTTAAAAAATGGAACAGATAAGGTGAAGATAGAAGCAAACTATAATCAAACAAATCATCGCATCCTCGTCTCCACCTCTTCTCGCTCGTCACTGTGGGCATGTAGTCTGCTTGTTTGCAAACGTATAAAAAAGCAATCTGCTCATTTTCCAGCAGTTTATTGACTTTGTGCCAGGCATCACTTAATTTATGTTTTTGTATGTGATCTTGGGTGCAAGGGACATACAAAAGAGTGATCGTAGAAATGACACTACAATTTTTTGTTTGCCATGTGTTCCCACAATTACTTGTGAAGCAAATTGTTTTCTTCCCATAGAAAATAATAGGGGTAAACTTCGCCTCATACCACATTCAGTGGATCTTAACCAAAAGAGGAACAGTGGAGCTTTAAAGAATTTGTGAAAGGGGTTTAAGTATTTAAGGGTTATTCAGTAGCTGTTTGTTCAAGGACTTGAAGTGCTTTTTATGCTCCACATGAGGCTTGGCCACATTGAGGGTCATTTGACTAGACATTTTATATATTCATGCCATTGATTGGACCTTCGAGCCAATCGGAATTGATTCTAACATGCCATGCTAGAGAGATAGTTAATGACTTAACACCCGTTTTCATATACTAGGAATAAATCATGCACAGAAGATGACCTTTAATCCAATATAGTACAGCCAGCTACTGTTGCCACTGCTGTATGATTGTTTATTTTGGCCCTACTCTCCACATGTAATGCAGAGCATGCATTCAGTTGTTTGTTATAGGTTAAATTGAATAAACAGACTTACTCTCAGTTCATGTTTCTAATTAACATTTTCAGAAAGGGGCCGAAAATGTTTGTCTTGATTGATTGCTCTTCCCAATCAGTGGAGAAAATCAAAATTATACAAACAGTTTTGAGCAAGGCTGAAGAATCAGAAGTTAGCTTGAATACCTCAACTCCAGAAAAAATCCTTCTTTCATAGGTTTTTAGAGCTAAGAACCAGCTGGGGCACCACAGAGAGCAGCCCGCCCAGCCAAGAGCAAGGTAGACTTAAATCATAGCTTCTTTTTTTTTTTCTGGACCTGTTTGGCCTACAGTCAGTCATGATGGATGGGGCAACAAAGTATGGTCTGCTGTGGGCTTCAGCTGCTCTTAAATGTATGGGCAGGGGGCTGGAGAGATGGGATGAATGGAACAGACAGAGAGATGAGATGGAGGGACCAGGGGAGATATATGAGAAGAAGGCCAGGGAGAGGTGATATATGTCTACGGAGAGGAGCTAGAGGAAAGGGATAGACGGACTGAGATGACCACAGAGAAGTTATACTGTAGGTGGGCCGAGGGGGGCCATGGTCAGCCTGTGATCTGTCACTGTCAAATGAAGGAAAGGATTTTCTCCCTCAGATAGTCCTGAAATTTAACACTGTAGCTGAAGGTAAGGATGGTTGTGTGTAGGTATGTGGAAATGTGCCTCTCACTACATGTTACCCTGTATGAGTGTGATTTATTGCATGGAGGAAATGGAACCTGGGTGCTTTTTGATGAACCATCAGCCAGCGCTGCATGTTGTCCAAGAGATGGGAAGAAATAGAAGAGACAGTGATTAAAGGACATATTAAGGCAAAAAGTTACAGATTAGGCTGTAAGAATAAAACTGTATACATTTAACCATTTAAGCACCTGGATCCCTTTATACCTCTAGTGGCTCACTGCACTGTTGTTTCCTTTTCTCCTTATTTTTTTTTTTTTTTGCTGATGACAATATTACCATGTCTCTTTGTGGACAGTCAGATCATTTACAGGGACCCACAATAAAATAATTTGTGGACTGGTGAGACCGATCCTTTTTTTTTTTTTTAGATGTACAGTAAATGTTTACAAAGAGTAAAGACAGTCTGTCAACTGTCATTCATGTGTTGAAATCATCCAGACCTACAAATACTTGGGAACTGTGATGACAGATTGAGATTTAATGAAATTACAGTCTGTGGAAAAAAGGCTCAGATGCATGTTTACGACCGGCATTAATTAAACTCCTTTGGAGCAGATATATAAGATGAATATAAAATGTTAGACATGCCAGTGGCATAGCTCAAGAGATGGCAGTACCGGTCTGTCAGCTGGTCGGTTGATTGCTCGGCAAAAAAATTATTGAAAATGTTCCGGTTTTCAAGCTGGGTGTCCCAAGTCTTGACAAATATCAGTAAAACACCAAAATGTCACGGTTTTCAATCTTCACTACAAGTCAAGCATAGGTAAACATCATAGGAGCTGACAACTCTTTCTGACATAATCTGCCAGTAGCTTGGCTGTTCTGCCGAACAGAAAGTCGGTCCTTTATAAAGAGTTCCAGGAGGCTTACTCCTTCTTAAAGTACCTGGAAGTGAAAATGCTGCGTTTATGGCATCCATAGTGTTGAAAGGTCTGCTCAGTAGGTGTGCTAAACGCTGAAATAATTGTCCCCCTTCCTGATAAAAACACCTGTGATGCTTGCATGTAAGTGCATACATGTGGCAAGCATGAATGTTAGGTACACTTAAGGGTCTTGATAGGGGGGGTTTGAAAATAAAGCCAGATGTTAGCATGCTGGTGTTAGCAGCATTTAGCTCAAAGTGCTGCTATGCCTAGGTACTGTCTCAGTACTTAGCTATGAGCTGGCCACTGCAATATCTTTAAGTATATAGTACATATTTCTACACAATATCCATTTTTATCTATGTGAATGAATTGTTCATATTTGTGTTTGCAAACTTGTTTGCCTCAAATGGGCCCTTGAGGGATGAATGAAGTACTTTCAATTGAACTGAAGAATGCAGGTAGAGAAAAGTGAGTCTGAGTTAGGAGGTGAGAGGGGTAGAAATATTAGTTTTGAGTGGGCTGGGTAAAAACATCCATTCACATGTTAGAGAAAAGGGCAGCAAACTAAAAGATGGAAAGAGGAGGTGGCATTAGGAGAGAGGAGGAAGGAATGGAAGGGAGAGCCAGAAGGGAGTTTTGTACCAAGGAGCACTATCATAATTGTCACATTTGATCAGGGAGGAACTCTAGTTAGCTTCATGGACCACTGCTTTTTGCCAAGCTCCCACCCCACAGAGGATTCAGTAGGCTGAGCATGAGACACACATGCTTGAACAGGAACGTACACACCCAATTTTATGTTATCATATATATCACTGCATACAAACCCATACATGTGCAAGCATTCACTTAATTATATTCATAGAAGCATGCACATATGCAGAATTATAGAAATTAAAAAAACAAAGGAAATGAAAAGGAGATTCTGGAGTAATTTTGGGATGTTTTATTCACATGTTTTTGCATTTGGCTTTACCTCAACATAACATCCCCAAAGTACAACACTCTGCTCTGTCTTGATTTTAAATATAAGCAGAGAAGAGATGCATTAATACAGAGAAGAAATTATTACTGAAGTGTATCTCAAGAAAGTGTGAATGGAAAAAGTATGTGTGAAAATATGGTATCTGTGCTATTTTTGATTGAAGTTGCACTGGCAAACTTCAAAGTGCTGCAAACAGGGATCATAAAAGGAGAGCATGAATCCTAAAGGCAAGTAATAAGTATGGACATTCAATTGATGGTTCACAGACTATACTAGGTCCTGCAGGGAAAATGTTTAACTCGAGTGAAATACTAGTTTTAAAAAATACATCTGTCTGTGTATGTTTAGCGAGTTGTCAAAGTGACTGTGATTGAATTGGGCTCCCGCTTCTCCCTGATACCAGCTAAATGAAAAAAGAAAAGTGAAAAACAATAGTGACAACGCGAGTTCAACCCCAAATCTTTTGGCTTGTCCTTAGTTACCCTGATTCATGGGAAGCAAATCAAACGCACCATTGTTCAGGAGCCATTTAGCCTCGACAAAATTAATCAAACGGGGACAATACAATTTTCCAACAAGGCAGGCGTTTTAAAATTACAGAGAGGAAGGGTAGAAAATTACAGTTGTTTTGATTAGGGACCCAGCAGTGGAGTTGTGGTTATCTGCCACCTTTCGGCTTTTTCATTTAATGTGAATATTAAGGTTGCACACTAAAACTGGGGACTATACATATGCACACATTACGTCTTAATAGCTGTCACTAAGGAAGGTACTGCTAACATGCACTTTCTTAAACGATAACAGCAAAATACAAGCTGGGTATTTGTTTTTTGTTTCTTTTTTAGGTAGCAGCAAATGAGGAAAGTGGCGATAAAATGTGCTTATTTGCACAAATAGATATCCATAAACATTCAGGCGTACAATTCATACAGTGTAGACCAAAGCTGATGATTCTTACACTCTATCCTCCTCTGACTAGCTCGCTGATGTTGTAATCCTGCTTTGAAGATTTATTCTTCTTCTTCTAACAGTGTCTTTACAAGAAAACTCCCTCTGGCCACAGCAGATCCTCCTAATCAGGTCAAGGGGCACACTGACTTCTGCTGATGTGTACATACACGGTACAGTACATACGTATGTTGTGCAGTTGCATGGACAATACAAAACTTGACCTAGCTGCTTCCTGAAGCATAGCCACCAGAGGTGCAGGTCATCTGTAGTCCAGAATTACTGCCAAGGGTAGAGTAGATAACTCAATATATATGAAAAAAAAGTGGTCATTTATTGAAGTCATTTCATTTAATGAGTGAGTTCTGCAAAACGGTTGATTACTTACAATAATGATTAATGAAAAAAAATCCCCATAAATGCAGAATGTTGGAAATTTGTCAAAGTAGCTTTAATTTCTACAATTCAGTGTAAACCGTGGTAAAGAATATTGATATCCAATAGAGATTTTAAAAAGATTTGTTTCTTATGAACTTTGTCTTCAAGGGAAAAGAAGAAAAAAAAGTGCAGAATTTATGTTTAGAGAAATTCCCTTTAGTTTAATGGAATGGAATCACATAAATATCTTTTTACAAAGACGCTCTCAATCTCTGTGCTGTCCTGCAACTGCCTAAATCCGCTATAGTGTGTGTGTCGTGTGTGTCGTGTGTGTTGCATGCCACATTCCTCAGATGCAGAGTGGCGGAAAGGGCAGTGGCCCCACTTCACTAGAGGTGCAAAAGGGGGGGGATGGAGAGCAAAGTGATTGATGGTTGAGAGGAGAGAGAGCCAAAAGATCGGCTGAACAGGTGGATGAACAGACTGATGTCACCGCTCATTGAGCAGGTAAGGCTCAGGTGAGATGAACAGCTGTCAGTCAACAGTCAACAGAGAGGAGGCCATTTTATGTTTTAC